>NW_027041938.1:600000-1190326 GCF_035927965.1 Recurvomyces mirabilis | reverse complement strand
CCCTCACCCTCACCCGCACCCGCACCCTCACCCTCACCCGCACTCGCACCCTTACCCTCACCCTCACCCTCACCCTCACCCGCAACCTGCAACCTGCAACCTGCAACCCGTATCCCGCAGAATCGAGCCAATCCGCGACTATCAACAGAGTCTAGAGACTCCCTACGACGCCTAGGCTGCTTGGTTTTACTCGGTTCTATACGTAGAGTCGCGATTACGGCCTGACGCTGACTTATCCTTCTACCGAATAGAACTGCGGACGAAAACGTGAAACCGAAGCTCTATATAGAATGGGGAGGTTCTAGTATAGCCCCCGTATACTCGGTTTCACTCGGTTCTATGCCTAGAGTCGCGGTTCCGGCTTAAAGCCAATCTGCCCTTCTGCCCACCAAGGCCAAACTAAGCCAGACCGACGGATGAAAACATGGAACCGGAGCTCCAGATAGGAGAGGAAGGTTCTCGTGTAGCCCCCGTCTGCTCGGTTTTACCCGGTTCCATCACTAGAGTCGCGGTTTCGGCCTAATGCTAACTTGCCCTTCTGCCCACCAAGGCCAAACTAAGCCAAACCGACGGATGAAAACATGGTACCGGAGCTCCAGATAGGAGAGGAAGGTTCTCGTGTAGCCCCCGTCTGCTCGGTTTCACTCGGTTCCATCGCTGGAGTAACGGTTTCGGCCTCACCCTCAACCTAGACTTCCTACCCTGGCGAAGGCCGAACCGACCAGAACCGCGGACGGTACCACGAAACCGCGACTAGCAGAGGAGCTCAGAGGTTCCATAAGACGCCTACGCTGCTCGGTTTCTCTCGGTTCCATCACTGGAGTAGCGGTTTCGGCCTCACCCTCAACCCAGACTTCCTCCCTGGCGAAGGCCGAACCGACCAGAACCGCGGACGGTACCACGAAACCGCGACTGTCAATGGAGCTTAGAGAGTCCCTGCGACGCCTAGACTGCTCGGTTTCACTCGGTTCCATGCCTAGGGTAGCGGTCCCAGAGGTATAGACTTTTCCCCCCGAAGGCGAAACCGACCGAAACCGACCGAAACCGTGGACAATACTACAAAACCGCGACCATCAACGGAGTCCAGTGAGTCCATAAGACGCCTGGGCTGCTCGGTTTCACTCGGTTTCATGCCTGGGGCTACGGTTCCAGCGGCCTGGACTTCTATACGCCAAAAGCGAAACCGACCGAAACCGCGTCCAGCACTATGAAACCGGAGCTCCAGAGAGACTGAAAGAGTGTTTCTGGAGTTCCTAGGCTGCTCGGTTTCACCCGGTTTCATGCCTGGGGGAGCGGTTCCAGATGCATAGACTTTTCCCCCCAAAGTCGGAACCGATCGAAACCGACCGAAACCGCGTCCAATACTATGAAACCGAAGCTCCGGATAGACTGAAAGAGTGTTTCTGGAGTTCCTAGGCTGCTCGGTTTCACCCGGTTTCATGCCTAGGGGAGCGGTTCCAGAGGCATGGACTTTTCCCCCCAAAGGCAAAACCGACCGAAACCGAAGGCGAGTAACAGAAACCGGAGCTCCACAGAGACTGGGAAGGTGTTTCTAGGGTTCCTTGGCTGCTCGGTTTCATCCGGTTTCATGCCTAGGGCAGCGGTTTGACGAGTTACTCAACTTTGGGGACGGTGGGATGTACCATTGAAACCGCAGGTCAAAGATGGGAACCGTACACCCAGCTGATATCTAGATGCTCGCCATGCAAGAGAAAAATGATTCCCACTCACGGTTTTTGGCTAGGGGGTCCGGTTTCATACTTCCACTGCCACGGCCTCGGCCTCGACTTTCCCCTCGGACAAATCATGACACCGGACGCAGGAATCCAAAACCGAGGGCCCAGCCACCTTCTGTCGAGTGTTAAAGACCTCTATGCTATCGGACACGCAGCGGTTCCGGGTTCTACGCAGCGGTTTCATACTTCCACTGCCACGGCCTCGGCCTCGACTTCCCCCTCGGACAAATCATGAAACCGGACGCAGGAATCCAAAACCGAGGGCCCAGCCACCTTCTGTCGAGTGTTAAAGACCTCTATGCTATCGGACATGCAGCGGTTCCGGATTCTAAGGGGTGTTTCTGGTCTTGGACAAAGCTCGCACCTTGACTCCCATCGCTGACCGAGAAATCATGAAACCAGACACAGGAATCCAAAACCGAGGGCCTAACCACCTTCTGTATTGTCTTGACGACTCACATGCTGTCTAGGGTGCGGCGGTTCCTGATTCTGAGTGGCGGTTTTGGGTTTCTCCCAAGCCAGCACCTCGACCATGGTCACTATTATGAAACTGGACATCAGGAAGCAAAACAGAAGGATGCCTCTCCTTTCTAACCCAATTTAACGACGTACGCACCATCCAAAATCGATCGGTTTCATGATTCCAGCCGCGGTTTCACGACTACGAAGTCCTAGGCGAGACATATGCTACCAATTCATGAAACCGTACATCAGGAAGCAAAACCGAAGGCTGGGATTCCTTCCTACCCCAATTTAACGACGTATGCACCATCCAAAATCGATCGGTTCCAAGAATCCAGCCGCGGTTTCATGACTACGAAGTCCTAGGCGAAACATATGCTACCAATTCATGAAACCGTACATCAGGGAGCAAAACCGACCGCCCCTCCGTCTTCTAAACTCACCTTAGTGACTTACGAACCACTTAGGAGTCATCGGTTCCACGATTCCAGCCGCGGTTTCGCGACTACGAAGTCTTAGGCGACATATTTGCTACCAAGTCATGAAACCGGTCATTAGGAAGCAAAACCGACCGCCTCTCCGTCTTCTACACTCTTCTCAATGACTTTCGCACCACCCAGAAGTCACCGGTTCCATGATTCCAGCCGCGGTTTTATGAATACGAGGTCCTGGGCGGAGCTCGTACTATTACGCAGAAATCATGAAACCGGACATTGGGAAGCAAAACCGATGGTCTCTTCGTCTTCGAGACTAGCCTTGATGATAAATGCACTATTCAGAAGTCACCGGTTTCACGATTCTAGCGGCGGTTCCCAACCACAAAGACCTGGGCGGAGCTCGTACTACCACCCAGAAATCATGGAACCGGTCAGGATTAGGTGAAACCGAGGACTTCTACACAGTCATGGAGGGTAATAGTGACACATGCAACGCCTGGACCAGGACGGTTTTGCGATTCGAGCAAAGGTTTCGGCTATAAGGTACGTAGGCGAGATTCAAGGTATCGCAAGCAGGCCAAACCGGATCGCCTAAATTGAAACCGAGGCCTAGATCATGCTCTAGGCGCCTACTATGGCCTGTCTGCTCATTCTGGCCTGCCGGTTTCACTGTCAGCGACGCGGTTTGCTTGTCAAGACGTGCGCAGGCGAGATTCAAGCTATCGCGAGCAAGCAAAACCGGATCGCCTACACTGAAACCGAGGCCTAGATCATGTTCTAGGCGCCTACCATGGCCTGTCTGCTCATTCCGGCCTGCCGGTTTCACTCTCAGCGACGCGGTTTGCTTGTCAAGAGGTGAGCGGGCGGGATTGGGGGTTTACCTACAAGAATGTCAAACCGGGTCGCCTACACCGGAACCGACAGTCGAGCAACATCCTAGAGGCGCGCTATGGCCTGTCCGATCATTTTGGCTTGCCGGTTTCACTGTCGGGAGGGCGGTTTGCTTGCCAAGCCATACGCAGGCAAAATCCCAAGGTGTCATGACTATGCCAAACCGGATGGCCTACACCAAAACCGAGGCCTGAATCGCATTCTAGGCGTGCGCTATAGCCTATCTGATCATTCTAGACCGCCAGTTCCAGGGCTAGCAAGGCCATGTGCTGGTCGAGACCACCGCAGGCGAAACTGGAGTGTTGCGAGCATGTCAAACCTGCTCGTCAACGCCAAAACCGAGGACTAGACCACGTCTTAGGCTGGTTAAGTACCGTGCTTGAGGACTCAGGTCAGTCAGTTCCGCTCCTAGCGAGGCGGTTGGCTCGTCGCTTCCTCGAGAAGGAACGTGGTTAAGAGACTGCACACGAGCATGTTCCACACCAAGACTACAGCCGAAGACAACCCGGCTAGCACTACTGATTGCTGAGTGGCAGAGACCAGCTGAAGACATTGCTTCAACGAAGACCATCTAGCTACGACCCAAGGATGACAGGGCACATCTTGGAGCTTCAGACCCCCTGACCATCCGTTGTCCTCCCATCTGCGTAAACGTCCTGCCTTTAGGAGTCTCAACTGCATTGCGCACCTCCGCCGGCCTCCATTTCAACCTTCCATCATCATCTCATCTGCGTAGATGTCCTACCTGTGTCTCAGCCTTGGGAAGGAGCGTTTCAACAAATCGCAGAGTCCCGAGCGAAGCTCACACCTCCCTCACGGAATGATGCCATCCGTTCGCTCGCACAAGACCACAAACGGGTGCGTCCCTCAGTCTTGGGAGGTCTTCCTGCGCTACAAAAGGTCGACGGAATTGCCAGACTGGAGGACTGGTTTTCCCGACGTAGCCAGGTCTCCGACGGGCAAGTCGTGCAACTCCATCGAGTATCCCGTGCTCCCCCAAGGCTCAGACGTCAGGCCGTGATTTGAGGCCAAGGAGCTTGTGATGAAGCCAGCAGCATCACCCCGGTATCAGCCCATCTCCCGGGATCTGCAGATATCGAAGACTCCCTCGAAACCAGATGATCACGCGAAAGATGCTTCCCACGCCTGGCATAGACAGGACCGAAATGACCAAGCGGGATCGTCGCTCGAACAGTCCCAGCATCACCTCGCCTTCGCAAACCTACTTGGACGATATATCACTCCCGTCATGGGTTGGTCTCGGGCTGACGGTCGCGACTGGGGGCAGTTAATAGAACCAGGAGGATCATCCCCAAATCATGCATCATTCGGCGAGCGGTCAGACACGATGAAATCCCGGCGCTTACGCACTGATCGAGGTCGTCATGTCTGAGATCCGAGATTGACTGCTCCACGTCCTGGGCGAAAGCGCTGTTGCAGGAGGGCGCAGGCAAGGGAAACTCTGACAGAGCACCAGGAAGTGGATAATCAACGCCACCCGCGCGGCTTTTGAGACAGCCGACACGTATTTATTGACTAATATGCAGAAGCTGGCAATGGCAAGACAGCGGTCACATCGCTTGGGGTTTGAAGGTCAAGGCCAACTCAGGATCAAGGCCACGAAAGTACGAGCATGAGCCGAAGGGAAGATCGTAGTCACAGACACATTGCTCGACACAAGCTGACTGCTCGAGCGAGAGATGGGTGGTGCACATTCGTTATGCTGGAAGCTCTAGACCACGTGGCTGTGGCCCAAGGACGACCCATCGCACCACCGACAACGCCTTGTCAATTGACATCCTTCGGACGGGTCAAGCCTCTAGTCGTGGTAGAAAGAGCGGCCGCTTGCAGCAGACGATGGTTCTTGCGAGTGAGCCTCTCGTTCCCCGGTTGAAGGTCATGGGCAACAGCTAGACTGTCTGCGGCTTCGCTCCAGTCTCGAGCAGTACTCCTGGGCGACTCTCTCCATCTTCGCCCGATGAAATTCACGACCACCATGAGCAGCAGCTACACCCGTACCGCCCTCGATACTACCTTCGTCGGTCGGTCGTTCATGCCCGCCCTTTGAAAGCCCTAGAGATGGCACATCGGGCACGAAGATCACCGCTGGGCTGGAGTAGAGAGACGTCCGTTCGGAGGCGTGGAATTGGATCAGTAGGTGAGCGTGCCAGAGTTGGTAAACTATGAGGTGATATGCCTGCGTACTATGTCGATGGAAGCTTCGACAGACAAGCATGGTAGACCCTGTGCTTCAATGTCGAGGGTGCCGTGAGTGTCAGCCGAAGAGGATACCGTGACTGACCTGTCTGACGGCGTTGCTCGCGTTCCTGCCACGGAAATTGCCTGCTAGGTGATGCAGCAGGATCTGACCGTCAATCCGGACATTTGGACTCTCCCCGGCTCAGAAACACGAAGGAGTGATGGCGGGCTGTAAGTCATGGTCTCGAGGTTAGAGGGTACGTCGTAGGCAAGAACTTGCGTATCCATGTCGACCTGCACAGGAATCATGCGGCCGGTCTTGCGTGAGCAGCCTGGGTTGGAACATGGAGAGGGCAGCTCATGTCATCCACACTCACTGCTTGAGAATGTACAGAGTGTTCGCCTCGGACATGAATGGCATGACAATTACGGACTTTCACCCTTATCTGATACCTGAGGGGTGGTCAACGCCTCCGAGGATTCCTTGCCCAGTCCTGCAAAACGACGCTCTATCCTTCCAAGTGGTCAATCGTACGGAAGAGTCGGAGAGCGTCTGCATGATAGACGAGGACAGTCACCTGTGGGGTCGGTGGACGCGTGGTGAAGCCAACGGTGCAGATGTGCCACGAGAAAGAGGCAGGATCTACGGCGAGAGAAGGTCCTGAATACTCACAGCCATCATCAAATCCAGGCCCGGTCAAAATCATTCAAGGGGCAGCAGGATCCCGTCTTCGTGGTGAGCAAGAGCTGCGAGCCAATTGCATATGGCCACGGGAGATGAGGAGAGATCTGGTGAAGAGGGGATGAAGGTTAAGTTCGGGTAGAGGAAGAGAGCAATGTGACAGAAAGAGGGGGAGGTTGGGCGTGAAGAGAGCTTGAGAGAAATTCGTGAGCGGAGGTGCAAGGGCAAATGCGAGAGGACGTGCGAGGAGACGTGCGAGGAGACGTGCGAGGAGACGTGAGAGCCATACGAGGGTATAGCGGAGAGCAAAGGCAGACAATGAGGGGGGTTGGCAAGGAGCAGTGTAGAGGAAGGCATAGACTAGGGTGGAGGAGGTCAGAGAGGAAAGGAGAAGGATTTGATGAAGGAGAGTACCGGTAGAGGAAGGGAGGGTTACGGAAGTGGCACGAGGAGAGGGATAGCGAAGGAGGTAAGAGGGCATGCGAGGAGAGCTGCGAAGTGGGGAATACGAGGAGAAATTCAAGCAGAGGGAGATCGGGAAGCAGAGGGCACGAAATGATGGAGGGCACCCCATGAGCTGGAGGGTAGGGAGATTGCAGAGGATAGGAGGAAGGATCTCGTAAAGAAAAAGCCAAGGAAAGATGGAAAGACATGCAAAGGTTAATATGAAGGAGAGGTGCAAGCAGAGATGGAAGGCATGATGAGATGGGAGACGTGAGGAGAGATCCGAGGGTGGAGATTTTGCTCAAGCTCGCCGTAACGTCGAGGGCTGCGGACTGCGAGGGAAGACGCAAGGCAGGATGCGAGGAGAGACGTAGAATGAGCAGCGGAAAGAGGTGTAGGGAGAGGAGCAAACACTCGGCTGGAGTACGAGATGAGAACCCTTCATAGTAGAGCATCGTCGTGGGAAGGAGGCCATGACCTTATGGAGTGTCCGTAGAGGGGTTGGCAGCTCACTGGAAGACCAGCATAGCACACCCTAAGCAGCCATACTTCGCAGGCGCAATGTCGCCTCGAGTCACGATCCATATAACGTGACATCACCGTACCACGCAACCATGGCTACTATGACCCTTCCAAGCCTTCCTAAAGCCTCACTGACGCCGTAGAGTCTCAGTGGGCAACTCCATAGCTACCCAAATCACTCATCATCGGTTGCCAGCGCCCATTAGCCGACAAAATTGATCAAGAAGCAAAGTCCAAGTCTCATACAAGACAGATAAGTTGATTCATGCACTTGCCTTCACTTGGTCCTCGACAAGGCCGCAGTTCACGGCCGCGACTTGGGGCCCAGGCGATCCGGCGGTCGTGGTAGGCTGGCTAGCAAGTCCACGACCACGCCCTGTGCAGTGGAGATCCAACGCTCATGGAAAGTAGAGGCGGAGAGACGTGGGTTAGTTGTTAGCATCTGGGGCATAATGTCCACCGTACTTCTCATGTACGGGCAAGAGGGTAGAGTAATAACAGCCTGATCACAGCTTAATCACAGCCTACGCAACCGAGCTGGGACTCAAGATTCATCAATCAAGTGAAACTGTCAGAGGACCATCTTTTCAAGATCGAGAGTGCGACTCAATCCCGTCAGCCTTCAGCCGGTGGCCAGGAACGAGGCGGCATAGTACGAGCGATGAGCCTAAGCCTTCGAGGACTTCACAGACCCCATGGCGTCAGTCCCATGTTGTCCCAGATATGACGGTCCCACGTTGTCCCAGATACGACGGTCCCACACCTGACGCTACAGTCGCCTCACGTCACCCTTCCCATTGCTGATGAGGTAGATGTAGCAACCATCCATATCCCAGCCTAGGGACTCGAGTCGACGCCGACTGGACATTGAATCAGCGTTTCTAGCCTTCTCTCTTGCTCGACAGTCTCTCGAGGTCCCTGATCAAAGACTTCGGTTCCAAGCTGACTCCCACATCCCTACCCCACGGCGAAATGACAAGAGCGAAGAGCATCAGGCTCAGAGGGTCTTTGACTGCAGTCTGAGAGCGGCGTGAACAGTATTCACAGCCTTGCTTACAACCCAAGTCTCTCAAGGTTCCACCCTTCCAAGCTGAGAGCCGTAGTCTCACATCGCTGGCTTTCCTGCATATGTATCTCAGGCTGGGAAAGCTTGGAGGGACGGCAGAGAGTCTCTGCGGCGGGACTTCCTGCACGATCTCGCAAGGATTCGTACAAAGCGTCATGGACTTCGCTGCGCTGCCCATACTCCCGCCATCGACTACCCGCTTTGGACACAAGAAGTACGTAGCCAATTGCACAAGACAGTAGTTTGGGGAAAATTAGAACGATACTGAATTCCTTGGCAACGAGTTCACAGGGCTATAAATCCTGATCGTAGCAAAGGATGCCTCTGCAGGCTTGGTCACATCTGCCCAGCAGAAGGAACCAGATCTTCAGCTCTTGAGGTGATTACTCTTGTCGACAATGTGTGAGATCTGTACAGTGGCTCCCTGGCGGGGCGAATCGTTCTCGTAACGCCCCAGCCTCGACGACCATCGAGTCCGCATAGGAACGAGCTGAATCACCACTCTGGTCGAGAGGCAAGAGCTCTCGCCTGCCATTCGCCGCATAATTTATCCCATCCAGAGGACCAGACGTCTGGCAACTCACGACCAGGTCCGCAGCTACATTGCTAGGTTGCAAAATGTTGGAGGACACCGGCATTCATCATCCGGCCAACAAACAGACAAGCCCGACGATCTCTTTGCCTTCGATGTCCATCCTCATGCTCTGAGTAGTACCAAGGACAGATCGATGGCAGTGTATAGTTAGCGAGGCAAGGGCAAGAAGTTGGAAGTGAACATAGCCAAGTCATGCAACGAGCTCCTTCCAAAGACTTGCTTGCATCGGGGAGAGACCGATGGCTCGAAAGCACACAAAGGAGACAAGAGCCATAGTCGGACGCTGCCAGACCAAAAGCGACGCTCTCAGACCATGAAGGCTGGAGAGAGCCCAGCGCTGTCGCCAATAAGTCATGCAACTCTTCGTTTCCTCCCAAGACTAAAGGGTTCTTGTACTCCGCTACCACCGTACGAGCATAAGCACCATCTTGGCTTGAGGTGTTGTACGTTTCCGGCTTGAGTTGCAACTAGATGGGTGCCCAAGCAGAATCCAGAATCACACAGACCGAAGCCGAGCCATGAGTAGCCTGTCTAGAATCCTAGCTCTAGTACTGACAACTCGGTCGGCTCGGGAGAGGCTCCGTGCTAGTCTGCTCGTCGAGAGCTTGGTCATGGTGTAACCGCTGCCTTTAAAAGAGATCCACATCAAGATCCATGACCAGAGTCACGTCATTTGACTCGGCCCTCCCTCAAGGCTGCGGATCTGGACCATCCACTCTAGGCAAAGATAAAGTCTCAAAGCGTCAGCATTCATGGTTTCGGCACCACGCTGCTCGAAATCACCCGCATACATGTTCCTTCTTCTTCGCAAGTATGGGTGATAACTTTTGTTGCAGGGGTAGACCATCACTCGACTTCCAGCTCTTCAGCAGCATTTGATGGAGAAGATCCTTGCCGCAGCATCATGCTCCGGTTCGCTGACCTGAAAATGAATGTAGCCCACTCGAAGCAACAATTGAAATCCGCGAGCCAAGCCGTCGCAGTGAGGCTATGGCCATCATCAGCCAGGGAGCGCATCGATGCTCCTACCGAGCTCGTCAGGACAAGGACGGCTCAGATGTCGGATTCGCCTCTTCTCCAGCGGACCTCCTCTCCACTCCATCAAGACATTCAGCAGGTATCGAAGAATGCAAGACTTGCGGTAAATGCTAGCCATAATAGCTGAATCATGACCTGATCGATGAAGCTCCTAGATACCTCACAGATCATCACAAGGCGTCTAGGTCCGTGACAATGTCAGCATTAGCCGAGCATACTGCGGTGTTTGCCGAGAGGCTGTTGAAATCACATACTCCGCTCGGCTCTTGACGGCCATTAGTCTAAGAGCAAGAGCATAGCAAGGACTCTTAAGGAGCCAATATCTGGGACAGTGACCAAGCATAATCGCCGGGTGGGATGTAGATGTGGATCCAGAGAAAATCCTTCATGACCTTCGCCTCGGCATGCTTTGTGAGGTACCTCATGGCGTTCTTCTCGACCTGCTTCTGCTGGAACTTGGCGGCTCGAGACATGCCACAACCAGTGGACAAGTCTGGACAGTCGTGGATGATATGAGTCTGCTTGCAGCCCTCGCCGATCTTCTCCAGCAGCGCCTTGAAGTAGCTCTCATCGACTTCTGAGTATGGGTAGGAGATGATGTAGTATTAGCTCGAGCTGGTGATGTCGCAGGCATGACCTTCCCCCACCTCTCCCCGAGGTCGCGGTCCGGATCATGTCAGTATCGCAGGCCGTGATCTTGACAGGACCATCGCTGGCAATGTTCTCGAACATGAGACAGATTGTACCCTTGCGAAGCTCGATGACAACGAAGCCGAAGCCCTGCTTGTACTGCTCGACGTGCTCGCGAAGGACGCCGATGATGACCTTGAAGAAGCCGTCGTGCACAGTAAGCTCGGGGGCCGTGTCTATGATCCTGACCATGAGGGACAGAGGGGCTTTGCCTTTCTTGGTCATGTCGCCGAATTGACTGCTCCGTAAGAAGATCAAGGTGCCTGATAAAGTCGGCGAGTTGAACGTTGACACGAGACATATCTATCGTACAACGGGAAAAGGCCGGATAAGCCATCGGGCATCAGGAAGGAGATGTTCAGCCTCTTCAGAATAGCCAACATCTCATCGGGGTTGATGATCATGCACTTGAATTTGTGATTTGGCCAGTCAGCCTTCTGACAGGCCTTGCTGCAGTATTTTGCGGTCTTGCAGCTGCTGCAGAGCATGAGCTTGACATTGGTCGTGGTTTGACTTCCAGTATGGGCGCAGGCGCTCTTCATGATTGGCGAAGGACACTTCTGTTGGGTGTTGTTTGTGGTTGAAACACAGCGTGTAGGCGACATGAGATTCTACAGTCAAAGTAGCCACCCTCTCACTTACAGACCTCGCAGCCACCCTCTCACTTACAGACCTCGCAGCTACCCTCTCACTTACAGACCTCGCACCCTGCGCACGGTCTCACAACACCACGCTTGAAGTTACAAGCCACGGCTGCACGCAGGTCCGTCTCGGAAAGTGTGCCGGCCATGTACCGCTCAGCAAGCGCATTGAAGAAAGGATCGATAGTAGTATTATCAATGTGCGTGCCGCATGAGACAATGTCGAGCCTGACGTTCTTCTTCAATACTTCATAAAAAGCAGTCTAATGACGACCTGTGCGATCTTCTTCATGAAGCCGCGTCCATCGACGATAAGGATCAGGCCCGATAGGACCGCGCGGACCTCTGCAAAAAGATGCTAGATTTGGTAGTGAACGACCTCAGCGGGAAGATGGACGCATAGCTTCTTGTCCGCAAGCCAAAGCCTCAAGGTCTCCATCATCACCTGACGGGAGACGGCGAAGATGGGAGGCAACAGGATAGACCACCTGAGAGAAAATGCGTGCAATGGCTCGAGTGATGCGAACGCGCTGGCGTTTCGCGCATGTATTCCTTATAGATCGTGTTGCGGATGGCAGGGGGGGGATTGAGAAAGTTGGGACCGCTGCTTGTCGTCTTAGCTTTGATCAATTCAACGCAAGTCTACTCTTCTCACCTTGTGCTGATCTTGATGCTGAGTGTATAGACAATCTTATGACGCCCAAGATCGAGGACGACGTGCGATACACGGGTGCAACGTCGTAGCAGCGTCATAGAGATTCTCATCCTCGTCATCTTGGAAATAAAATGCTGGGTTGTGGAAGATTGCCATGGATCCATCGTCACAATCAAGGAGGGAGACACCTGGGTGTGCGGAAACGAACGGATCGTATGCGTGCTCGAGGGTGAGGGGTGTTGCTGTTCGACGGCATTGTCGGGAATGTCCATGCTGACCTAAAGTCAGGCTTGTGTGTGTCGTTGTTTGTGGCTAGCATTCTCCGTGGCAAAGTTACAAAAGCTCGCAAGGCACCCTAAGCACGGTCACGCAGCTCAGCAGACCTGCACATGCAACAGAGGAAAGCAGACAAATGCCCATTCACTGTAGCAGCTACAGCCAGAGACGGGTATCTGCTTCCGATAAGCACGCCGCGATGCAAATGTCTGCATGCCTTGAATGTAGCTTCGTTGAGCAGACCGGGGGTGATGATTGTGGCCTGGAATGTTCAGATATCGATCCTCACAAAGGCCCATACCTTTGCTGCCAACGACTCCGAGGCAACTGGCATTACGCCCTGGTGCTGAGGTTCGAGACGATGAATTTTCGCCTCGTGCTACCTCTCCCACCCGCTCCCATCCCCGTGACTTCATTTCTCCGCCACCATATATCCTCGTCAAAGCCGGCGTCGTCAGTATGCTAGGCTAGAGGAATGGCCAATGATGCAGCTTTCGATCCATACTAGAGCCAGATTGTTTTCCCTCTCTACTAAATTCCATCACTCTCGTGGCCAATGCTGAACAGTGGACAAAGAGAAGCTAGATTTGGAGATCTTTTTCCGAGACAAAGGCCGGCGCAAGCTTTGCTATGTTTGGGAAAGAACCGGCACCAGCGGTTCTCGCTCCGGGCATGGCGACTACTGGGTTGATTGCTGCTCAGTCCGGTCACGCACTGGTCCACAAATGCATGGCGCTTGCCAGACCAAGATGGAAAAGCCGATGATCGTGTAGGATAGCTGGCAGCGGGAAAGGTTGTCGTGAAGAGCCGCATGTAAGAAACTATCTTCGATCTTTGCTTTGCACACGCCGTCCGGGAGGCGTCCTTTCCCAAGCCTGCTTTGTCCGCGGACAACAATGCTTCAGCAGCACCCATACTGACTAACCGAAAGCGTGCTGATAAGACTTGGGAGTACCATCTTCCAGCGAATCCTCCGTCTGCCATTGAACTGTCGAAGCAGAAGCAAGACTTTGGCAGGAAGAGGAAACGCTGCAAGCTATGCCCGGGAACGATCCAGACTTTATGCATTAGACTTGCCACTTGCAATACCACATGCTCGGCTCACGGCCTGCAGGATATGACGGAGAGCAGACGTGCTGACTACGACCCAACAACCGATGTTTCAGACGTTTGGATCTCGGCCTCGATTCATGGCCGCAGCAGAATTTCCAGAGGCCAGATGGAGAGGAGATGGCTGGACGATCTGTGGATAGTAAGCGGCAGAGAAAAAGATTGAGCAAGAGAAGGACTTGATCTTAGCGTGACGCGGTCAGAGGACACGAGTACTCTCACAGACGAGTGGAAGACAATCGACCGTGGAAGAGCTGACGAACAGTGATTCGCTGTATATGCTGGCGGGCGAATGCCACGTCAAATACAGAGCAACTCCGAGTAATCACCCCATAGTCTCTTTCATGCTTCGAGTTTCCTTCTTCATAATCCTTCGGCGGCAGAACACAGGGCACCTTACGATCAACCCCTCGCAGACACCATCTCATACATGCTCAGTAACGAGCATTTGGTCCTGCCCTCAGGATCTCTGCGGAAGCGGTATCCGCAAGTCTCTGATTCGTGTAGAACATCACATCAGCAATGTCATTGAATATAAGCTGGCGCTTCTTCCACAGACTGTAGCAGACCTCAAGAAGAGACTGGCTATGCTCATCGTATTCCTGCAAGTGCTGCTGGAAGAGGCTAAGGCAGACGCTGCTGACATCGGGATCATCACGATGTACGGCGAAGTTGTTCGCCGCATCGAGCAACAGTTGAGGGCACACAACATTCGTAATGTGCAGGTGGCGAAGGCAAGGTCTGACCCAGAGGCTTCGACCGTGGACGCCTTCCAAGGCCGGCAGAAGAAGATTATCCTGCTCCTCTTCGTCGCGGCATTCGCTAACCGGGGCCGAGATCCATTTGGGTTCGTCAAGGACGCGAATCGTCTAAACGTTGCTACTACGCGTAGCGAGGAGTTCCATTTCATGTTTGGCGACCTCGACATGTGGAAAACCTGGATGGTGGCTAATCAGACTCTTGGTCTCTCCTCTTCGGCTGCCATTCAGCGTGTAGTGAACTGGGTGATCAGTCATGGTCAGGTGGTAGACTGGATGCGCGTAAATGCTGCACTGCATCGCCGTTATCCAGGGAAAGACTTCGAGGAGGATTAAGCGAGGGAGGACAATGAGTGTGGCGGATGGTGGGATATGGCGATTGAGATGTGGCTGTGACCGGCGCGGTTGTGGACCTCGAAATGGTCCGCCGTTCGGCGACATCGATCTAGACAGTATGTGCATGCTTTCCAGATCAGTCTTCATTTATTCACGTACAATTCACGTGCGTTTAGACGAGGCCCAAGCTCAAGCGTGGTGTTGACTTCGTGCCTGCCGCAGAACTTGCATCACAATTCGTGGCGACACATTATGACCGACCCGGCTGCAACCTCATCAGCTGGCAGTGCCGCACAGATTGAGATGGACTGTGATGCTCATAAGACTGATTGCCCAGTCATGACCAAGAAGTAGGTCCTTCCACGGCCGACTTCACCCAAGCTGATATAGTCTTAAAACATCATTCGACAATCTTCCCACCGAGTTACGCTTCGGAATCTACGACCCGTGTGTGCGACTTGAAGACGGAAGTCTCGTGTGCAAAAGTAACCCAAGCGTCGCAAGCCCAGCAACGGTGGAGCTAGTCAAGGTATCAAGAGTGTATCCTCCTCACAAGATGGCGTCACTCATCTGGTTTAGATGCCTCCCATCACTGCCGTCTCGCAAGAAGCTCGCCAAGAGTCACTCAAGATACTGCTCAGTGGACGTTACATCTTCCACTTCGGCGCCGCGGCCGGATGTCCTCGTGGCTAGAACTGGAGTTCGACATTTGCTCGAGAGTGCTGATACACCGAGGAGCACGCCCTGCTCAAGCTAGTACTTGGACAGCTACAGGGCTACTGGCAAAATATACAGTATGAGGTGGCTTTTTACCTAAGGCGTCACGGGCGCGTGCTGGCCCGCGTCATTAGCCCTCCAGATCTCAAAGTAATCAAGTGGGTAGCCCAAGGGCTTTACACGACATGGCACTTTCCTGGATTTGATCCGGAAGCAATCTTCGCCAGGGTGGACGCAGAATGGGTAGCAAATCACGCCACGCTGCTCGTCGACAGTCCAATGAGTATGGGCTGGCTCGGAAAGGATCCAAGGCTTGCGGTGCTTGTACGACTCGTATGCGATGCAAAGGCCGATTACTTTGACCTGGGACTCGACGAGCAGGAACGGAGCTCGATGGTGCGCCTGACGTGGATATCATATGAGATGATACCTGGTGAGGGAATGGCAAAAGACCGAAGCATGCAACCTCGTCAGCATGATGGTTGTCTTTAGAAGCGGCGAAGGTGTTCTCCAAGAGGCATTGCGCAATCCCGGGTAACCATTGACAAATCGTCCTTAACATCCAAGAGCTAACGCAGGGCGGCTACAACGGGAAGATACAAAATCATTGTGTACTACAGCGTGCCTAGAGTAAGTGAGATGATGCCTAACTCTACCCGCAATTTGAAAGGATATGTAGAGTCCTGCTGTCCTCGCAAGGCAAGATCGACGAGTGATACGAACATATCTACGAGCGATCAGTTGTAGCAAGGATACGTGAAGACCCAACTCAGTTTCGTGCTAAAGCGTAGAGTCTGAACAGTAGACGGACGTATAGTCCAGGCTAGATACAGTCTTATATACTACCCGAGATTCCCGAGTAGAATGAGATCCGCTGACTTACGCATCTTCGGTCATAAGCGCTTTACTATGCCATGTGAGCAGGTCGCCGGCACTACTGCTTGACGAACTCGTTCTACCACTCCTCTTCCTTTCTTATTCATCTCCTCAAACTCCTTCAGGGCTGATTCCTTCTGCTCAGCTGTTTTGACCACCTTCTCCCGGGTCGGCCGTCCATTCTTCCTTGATTTTTTAGCTTCGTCCCGAAATGTCTTCGCTTGATCCACAACTTGGATGCCGTACTCGTAAAGCGTCGACATGAGAATGGTCTTGTCCCATTTGGCAGGGCCGTTCGCAGAAAGAGTCGGGTTGTGAACTTTGGGAAGGCGTTTTGAGAACCAATCCACAAAATTGGTCTTGGGCTGAGGCTTCTCGGAAGGGGTGATCGGCTCGATGACAGTACCGGAACGAGAGACGGTGACAGCGCCAGATGGAGAGGTACCGTCTGAAGCCTTGTGGTCGTCTGGAGAAGTCCTTGAATGAGCAGTGACCTGCTGTGTACACCGGTGATACCCAGAGACGTATTGTCTCGAAGGCTAGTTTGCTGGTCTAGATGCTTCACGGAAGCAGAGCCAGCGATCCGACGTTGGAGTGCAGGATCGTCGTCGGACGCGGCCGCGAAGGACGAGGTATCAGCATGAGTAGGCGTCGGAAAGGTCTTGATGGTAGTCTTGAGGTTCCTGCCGGTATGGGAGACGGGCGCAGTATCAAGCTATTCGCCAAAGCCTGGTCCTCGTGTGGTGTTGGAATTGCTGGAATGCGTCATGAAGGCAAATGTAGAACTTTGTAAGTACCCATCTGCATTGTTGGTCGAAGGGGAGAATCTGCGAAGAGATCAGTAAACACGACCGTGAATTACAAACAGAAGAAGTCTCACAGTTCTGGAGGCATTGTGTGTCCTGAGTACTTCTGCCATCAATTTCGCCTGCCTTCGGGACCCCCAAGCTCGTCTTAGACGAGACCTGCACCTCCATCATAAGTGCGAAGAACTAGATAGCCAGATTCAGGTTCGCCAGGTCGGCCTTGCAGTCTTCGAAAACCCCAGAAACCCGGTCCATGTTCAAAGCCATCTCGGGAAAGGGATCACTGTCGTCAAGTAAGAGGCTGCGGTTCTTGTGATACAGCTCTTCGACCTTGGAAGTGTAGGCCCGGACATGGCGATACAGAGGTTCCAGACCACGAGTGACCTTGTCGACTGGAGCGAGACTTTTGGTGGACTCCAGCTCGATCAAGTGCTGCGCAAATGCTCCCTCGCGCTCTCTTCCCATGAGGGTGTGATACTTCTCGGCCAGTTCTGAGACAAATTTGACCATTCCACTCGTATTCTCCGAAGCCCAGTCACGCTCCAGCTGGTCCAACGTTAGCTCTGATGTTGGTGTACGATTGTCGAGCATTTCGTTTCGGACGCTGGGAGTTTTTGGAGAGTTGCGATTGCTGCTCGTGACCTTGTCTTGCAGGACTCTCGATCCTGAAGCGGCTGTGAGACGTGAGCTAGGCGTACAAATCAAGCAATCAGGAAGCTACTTCCCATCCGAGAATGATGAATTGTAACCTTGTTCCTTGTGTGGAGACTTGGTTGCAGGGCCGCCAACCTCCTCAATCTTGCGCTTCCGACTAGCGGAAGAGTCCAGGTCCATTCTTCGAGAGAATAAGTGGGAGAATACCTAACCAGGTGAACCAGGTGCGGAGCATCCAAGACTAGTCACTTGTGATGTTAATAGCCGGGTTGTAAGCGGCGAAGTAGATCGGTATGACGTTGTTTCATAGGTGACAGAATTGACATTGTCCACCCTAAGCTGGACTGATCGTACTCAGAGAAGATCGGGACTGCCTGAACGTCAGCCGAGGCCATCGTTGGACATGAGTGGAATTCGATCGCTTGGGATGCGGAGAGGTTTGGGTATGCTCCGTGGGACTTAGCTCATGAGCATCCGTTGCCTGGCTGCGCATATCATGTACTTCAAACACTAGCTGCACCAACGATAATGGAGGAGGAAGTCGTGGTCTCGAATATTGTGTCCAGACCCGGCGAGACGGGGACAGCGCTGGCGAGCTTTTGGTTGCCTCGAGACCGGAAGATAGAGTGGAAGGGTGGCGCTTGATAAGCACGTCCTACTGTCTGCCAGGCGGCCAAGATCCCGGGTGGGTTTGGCAATTGCATAGTTCACGGACATCCGTCTCGTCGAGCCTGTCTACTTCGAATACGACTCTGTCAGCTTTCTTCTGCGGAGAGCTGCCCGGCATCTGAGTAGTAAGAACTGCCAGACTACAGATGCCTGTAGTGCCATGGAGTTGGAGCTAAGTGTGCGGATTAGAAAGAGTGATGTGCGTGTAGTTGAATCGTCAGTGATTGGGACGAAGGAATGGCGGCCAGCGATTCGGCCGGTGTGGTAGAATGATAGCACGATGAGCACTATCAACCTCAAACTACACTACCATAGCCATACGCTTTCATGCATGCATGGAGATGCCACAAGCTCAGCCATTTGACACAGTGTGATGATCCCATGCGCCAATATCACGCCCAGCAGGAAAGTTCTCTCCCTCATGACCATGCCTTTCGCCTCACGCCAGCACTTCATTTCAACCCCAATCTCCCATGCGACCCTCTACTTGGTAAGCTTAACAGCATAATTCCTCTGAGGGAAATGCCTCTGCCTCTTCTTCTGCTTCTCCGACACGAGACTGGCCTCCTTCGGGGAGAGAGCGCGACGCTTGGCGCGGGTGAGCTTGGGTCGGAGGTCGAGGGGCATGTACTTTTTCTTCTCGTAGAAGATGCGGAGCTGGTGGCGCTGGGTGTGGTTGATGACGGTAAGGATGCGGGCGATGTTTTTGCGGACGTCGTGACTAAAATATCATCCATCAGTATCGGGCCTCACTTTTTGGTAGGGTTTATGGTGTATACGCACATCTTGTTCAGCTTCGACTGGGCACCGCCAGCAATTTTCTGTGTCCTCAACTGCACCAACTCCTGCTTCTGCTCGTCCAACTGCTTCTTCAGCTCATCCTTGTTCTTGCCCCAGAGCGCCTGAGTCTTGATCTTGCTGGACGACTGTTGTACATATCCCATTAGCATGACATCCTCCTCCAGCAATGCACATAACGTGTCGTTGATAGCCTACCATTGTAAAGTGAGTGAGTGAGGGTGTGGGTGTGGGTGTGAGTATCGTGGGAGGAATTGTCGCCGTCGCTCTCGTGCCGCTTCAGTCGCAAAAGTTCAATGTTCCGCGCGTGTGTGGGCGGATTTGCTGCAAGTCTTGGCGTGGAAAGCGGGAGGAGCCGGAAGGAGCCGGAAGTCAGATCCACGCTTGGACCTGACAGGTCACATGTGGGAGGCAGTAGGGATGGCGTGTGTTGCGGACAAAGAGTATTGCTATATCGTAGGCAAGGACTGCAAGGCAGATTGGAGACGACGTGAGGATCTCGGTGAGAGACAGCAGGGAACAAGTGGCACAATCTGGATACTGCTTAAGATGGCGGCACAAGGCAGCTGGGCGCAAGTGAGACAGCAAGTCAGGGTGCAAGAGACACAGGTAGGAGATGAGATACTGCTGTACCGGTGAATATCATGCTGAGATGGTACAGACAGAAACCCTCTTCCACAGTTACGCCCAATACGCCTCCAAAACCGACCTGGAACCCAAACCCAGCGAAGACGAGGTCCGAACTGAAGAACAACTGAACGAAGTACTAGAAAAGGTAAGCCACGAACCCACCTAACAAGGAAGGCACGAACGAGAAAGACTGACACTAACCCACCAGCGCTCAGCCCTCCTCCAACAACTCTCCCGCCTGCTGGACTCCGAACCCACCCCACCCTCGGCCCTAAAATCCACCAACCTAGCCCGCCACCGCGAAATCCTCCAACAACACCGCACCGAGCTCTCGCGCCTCAAAACCACCATCTCCACCACCCGCGATCGCGCTCAACTCCTCTCAAACATCTCCTCCAACGCCTCCGCCTACCGCGCCCGCGACAACCCCGAAGCGGCAGAGAGCGAGTACATGCTTGATGAGCGGCGACGGCTAGATAATAGTCATAATGTGGTGGACAGCGTGTTGAGTCAGGCGTATGCGACACAAGAGAGTTTTGGTCTGCAGAGGGAGGGATTATTATCGATTCAGAGGAGGATTACCGGGGCTGCGGCACAGGTTCCTGGGATCAACGGGTTGATGCAGAGGATTGGGAGTAAGAAGAGGAGGGATGGAATTATACTTGGGAGTTTCATTGCGGTGTGTTTCTTGGTTCTGCTGTGGTTCTGGTGAGGATGGGTGGATTGGGTGGAGATTGCATCTGGGCGATGTAGGGTGTTCTGGAGTTTCCTGTTCGAGGCAAAAACATGGCATTTGCATGAAGAAGGGTGGATTTGAGAACCATGTACCACTATCTACCATGTACAGCATACTCTGATTCTACATCTATCCACTAGCAGCAGCCATCTTCTCCCTCCCCTCATCCTCCAGCACAATTTCTGCCACAGCAGCTTCAATCTTCTCTTTCGTCATCCCACGCCTCACCCTCTCCTCCACCGGCGTTCTAGCCTCCTTCACCAACCTCCGCACACCCTCCACCAGACTCCTTTTTTCTCCCTCCGAAGCCTCTGCACTCCCCGCCCAGCGAATCCTACACTCGCCATCCACAAGATAGACATACCCACCTTTATCATTAAATAATCCAATCCCCTCCTTCATCATATCACTGACCCCTCTGCGCACCATAAAATACCTCTCCTGTTCAAACAAACTCCTCGTCCGCCTCAGATTCGGCGCAGCAAAGAGTTGCAAGATCCACCACTTCAACCAATTCCCCTCCCAATTAATCTCCACCCGCTGCACCAACTCCTCCTCCTCCGCCAAAACCACCTGCAACTCCGGATTCTGTTCGATCGAACAAAAAGTATCCACCTGCTTCGCGGCCCAATCATTCGACACAACACTAACCACACTCACCTTCCCCCTCAGCACCTCCGTCGTTCCCCTCCCCAACCCCCCATACCCATCCCTAATCCCACCCCGCCTCTCCACATCCCTCCTCAACGACCTCCCAAAGAAATTCGGAAACCACAAACTCACGTCCCCCCTAAACAACCTCTCGGGGGCAATAAACACCTTCCCTTTAAAAAACCGCATATTGCTCCAATCGCGAAAGTAAGGCTTGGCGATCTGCTTCGTCATCGCGGCTCGGCGGGCGAGATGCTTCTCATAATTGTGGAAGTCGTCGCGGCGTTGGCGGAGGGAGCGGGAGTCTAGACCTGTATTTTCGGTTGGGAGGGGAGGGGATGGCATGCCGATGGGGCGGGTGAGGGGGTAGGGGGTGAAGTCCTCATCGTCGTCACGTTTCTTGCGGAGGTCGGGGCCGGACGGTGTTGGGCGGAATATTGGTGGTGGAGGAGGAGGAGGAGGAGGAGGTTGACGTGAGGATTGTGAAAGAGGGGTGGCGTTGGGAGGGGTTCCTGAGCGGGATGGTGGTGTGGTGATATGTTCCGGCGCTGGAGGTGGTGGTGGTGGTGGGCGGAATTGTTTCGGTGGCTCGGGGATGGAGGCGTAGCTTCTTCTTTGGCGGGCAAGGCGGCATGGTGGATGTGCTGAGGGGAAGGCCAGGGAGCGAAGGGCTTGGAGGCCGAGTGGTGTGGGTGGCTTCATGTTGCTAGCGGGTAGATGGTCATAGACACGCGCATGTGAACATTTGTCTCGACGCCATTATTATTATTCCGTGCGTTCACGTTAGATTCGGAGGTCCTGTACATCATCACGTGCTGGCGCGAGTCCCCCGCTGTTGCCTCTTTACGCGACATTATTCGGGCAGAGACGCGCTTTCCAGTTTCACGGTGGTACTTCAAATATCAACATCACCTCATCCTTGCGACGACTGTTCTTGACGACATCGACCATGGCGGACGGCGAGGAGAATGCGGCAGGTCAGTTGTTCGAAGGTGTAGTGGCGGCATTCATCCCCAGCGACCGATTGGACGAGGAATTGGTGGAAGAGGTATGCTCGTGACTGTCCGCATATCGCATGACTACGATGCTGACTCTCTCTCCACAGTACAGCAGAATTATAGTCCACGGCGGCGGGAGGCATATCGCATTACGAACAACAGACAACAAAATCCCCGACCTCTCCGCCGTCACACACATCATCGCCACCAACATCGACTTTCCCCAGCACAACCACGCGGTAGAAGGAGGGATCCTGGTCGTCAAGCCATCATGGGTCAGGCAAAGCCAAGCGAAAAACAAGCTGGTGGCAGCGAGGCAGCACAGTCCAGACCCGAACCAGTACTTCCAGGACGTCGTCTTGACCTGCGCAGATCTGCCTGAAGGCGACAAGGATGCCATCATTGCTGGTGTCATGGCTCTGGGTGGCTTGTACAGCGGCACACTCAACAAGCTCACCACCCATATCGTGACGTTGGACTACGACCATCCGAAATGTCAGTTGGCTCTCAAAACCAAGGCCAATTGCAAGAGTGTCCTCCCACACTGGTTCGATGACTGTCTACGCTTGGGAAAGAAGATTAACGAACGACCTTACGTCTTCCCGAACCCGCCATACCTCCAGTCGACACTGCCAAAGCCTGTCAACAGTGACATCAGCCATGTCGAAGGAGCGACGACATCCACACCTCTTGCATTCCCTGTACCCACTCCGCCATCTTCTCCCTCTGACATCCGCAAGAATCTGAATGCTTTCATGAGCAAGACGCTCAGGCTTTCATCCGACCTCGAGTTGAGCCCGCATATTGTATCGACTCTGGAAGGTCTTATCAATCATGGTGGCGGAGTCCTGACCAACAGCATCGACAATGCGGATATCTACATCGGCCAGTATCGTGACGGTGCAGAGTACATCGCCGCATCTCGTGCTCGCAAGGAAGTGGCCAACTTATCCTGGCTGTACAACGTCATCAACAACAACAAGTACACGAATCCACTCAGCAAACTTCTTCACTACCCAATACCACGGAATGGTCTGCCAGGATTCAGCAATATGAAGATCAGCATCTCAAACTACAACGGCGAAGCTCGAACATATCTCGAAAACCTGATCAAATACTCCGGGGCTGAATTCACAAAGACAATGAAGCAAGACAACACGCATCTCATCGCTGCTCATTCTAAGAGCGAGAAATATGAGGCCGCACAGGAGTGGAATCTGAACATCATCAATCATCTTTGGCTGGAGGAGAGCTATGCGAAGTGCTGCACTCAAGCCTTGTCCAACCAGAAGTATACACACTTCCCGGCGAGTACGAACCTGAGCGAGGTTTGCGGGCAGACCATCCTCGATCTAAAGAATGTAGAGCGCAATTTCTTTCCAGCACCACCGCCGCAGTCGCCACAGAAGGCTCCACGCTCTCCTGCAGCTCTTACTAAGGGTAGAAGCTCGCCGAGAAAGTCCGTACCAGCCTCCAGTATCACGGCGACTGGCAGTACGCCTCGTAGACCACCTGCTGTCTCTGCGCCTACACCCATTGCCGAGGATGCCGAGACCGAGGACGAAGATGATCAAGAACAAGAAACAACCAATACAGCAAGAGTCAGCTTCAGCGGCGTGGCTCCAGTGGATGACATGGACGAGGATGATGAGGAGCAGCCTTCGACAACCAAGAAATCAAGAGGACGGCCACGGAAATCAGCAGCAACACCACGTCGAATTGATGACGAGAAGGAGAACGAGTCACCTTTGATCACGACTAGTAGTCGAGCAGCGAAGGTGAAGGCGGCAGCCAATTTACATATTGCTGCGCCAGACATGCTCCTCTACCAAAAAGAAATGAAGCGCAAGGGTGGTGTGACCCACGGTGGCCGACCGTCCAGCCGTCTAGAAGATTTCTCTTCCCCAGTCCCCGAGCAGCCGAAGAAAACAAAGAAGCGCAAGAGCGACGAGGCAACATATGATGTTACGGCCGAAGGTAGCGATCTCAGCGATGGCGAAACTCAAGCACCGGGTCTCAAGGCCAAGAAGGCAAGGACGACCAGCGATGCGCCACCCATCATGTATCGTATGATGGTCACAGGCGACGAACGCTGGGTTGGTAAGCCAAAGCAAGAAAGCGACGATAGGCTCAAACTTCGCATGCTGGGTGTTGAGCTGACTCAGGATCCGCTCGAAGTTGACATCTTGGTAGCGCCAGCCATCAAACGGACGAAGAAATTTGTCGCTGCGCTCGCTAATGCGCCGCTGGTAGTCGACAGCAAATACCTCGACGCAGCTCTCAAGCAGGACAAGCTGGTTGAGAACCCGAAACTATTGCAAGATCGGAAGATGGAAGATGCCATGGGCTTGAAACTCTCCGAAGCCATCGATCGCGCCAAATGCAATGCCCATGAACTCCTCCAAGGCTGGTCGATCTTTGTCTCCAAGGACATCCCGGGCGGCTTTGACACTTATAAGGATATTATCAAAGTCAACGGCGGGGAGGCGTATATGTATAATGGTCGTACGGGTCTGCATATCCCTAAACGTCCTGTTGGTGCAGGCGAGGAGGATGGAGAGGAGTTCGACTACGCATACCTGGTATCTGGAGCCAGCGAAGCGGAGGTCAAGCTGTGGAAGACTTTCAGATCGACGGCCGAGAAGCAGAATCTGAGGACCAGGGTTGTCAAGTCGGATTGGTTGCTTACGACTGCTATTGCGCAGGAATTCCGGTGGAGGAGAGAGTGGGAGTGGGATGAGGCGGCTTTGACGGCCTAGCGTAATCGTGACGACGCTGGCTTGTTGTGATTTGCATCATGTTTCTGTGAAATGCTTAGGACGATGGTGGGGTGTCTCATCAGCTGCCAGGTACGAGACGGATGTGTCCGAGTGGCGCTTGATGGTGCTCATGGCATGACTGAGGAAGACGCTTTCTGGGACGTAATTAGCGAGGCGCTGTGTGGGATCTCAGCCCGGAACGTACTGCATATATCCATATCATCGAGTGTACGCCACCCAGACCGTCACATTTCAAGCATCATTCCGTCTGACGGCCAATACCAGAGCGTCACTTCTGACCCTAGGGGCGGATTTCCTACAGCGTCCCTCATGTATATAGTCTGAGGGCCGAACTTCCAACAACGTTTGAATTCAGAAGAACTTCACCCCAGCACTCTCCTCCAGCCCAAAAACCTGCGCCTTGCCCCTCTTGACCAACACCCCCAGCACTTTCCGCAAAAACACCTCATCCATCCCCACCCACTCCCTCCCGCCCACGCCCTCACCCTCCCTCAACTCGTAAATCGTCAACACCGCGCCCTTCTGCCCCGTCTCATCTACCCATCCATAGATCAGATCCGCCCATTCCGAGAGTGATTTCCAGTAGACTAGACAGGTCGAGCTCGTTTCGCCTTTACTACTCGGTGCTAACCACTCTACCCGTGGACCCGATTCGTGTTTTGATAAGTGGTCTAAGACGAGACGGATATCGGAGGGTTTGAGACTGCGGTGGATGGCGGGGTTGCTGAAGAGGTCGGCGGGGAGAGTCGAGAGTGTGAGGCGGAAGAGGTGGTGGTGGGCGCTGTAGGTTGTTATGAGCGTGGACCAGAGTTCGAGTTGGCGGGCGCGGGTTTGGAGGTTGGGTTGGAGGGTGTAGAAGGGTGGGAAGGTGGTGTAGGTTGGGAAGGGGAAGGAGTTATTGGTTGTGGTCGTGGTCGTGGTTGAGGTGGAAGGGGTGTAGGTTGTTGTGCTGGGTGTTGTGTAGGGTGCTGTCGATGTGGAGACGGAGGCGAAGTCAGAGGATCCTGTGGTCGTTGACATTGCTCTGGGCTGCATCTGTGGGTGGAACTGAGGTTGTACCTGCATGGAGGTGTGGAAGTGGGATGCATGGTCTAGCTTAGGTAACGTGGGGCCAAATTGATTGGGTAAAGTGGTAGCGTCGATCACCCAGATTTGATGGAGGCGCTAGTTCATTGATCAGCTAGATTTGGTTGGCGCCTTTGCTTACGATCAACGGTTTGATGCACTTCCCATTCGGCTCTCGATGACGGTGTGAAGGACACATATCATCTCATCTCTGTTATCGAGACGACTTTTTGCCCTCAATGGTCCGCAAACAACCTTGGAGCCCGGCAGAAGCAGAGCAGAAGATGGCGTTGGTGGCGAGTCCCGATGGCTGTCTCATCACAATCACTGGTGCTGATGATTGCAGGCTGTCGGTCAGATCACCTCGACGGCGTCGATGGAGAACAATCTGAAACAATGTCGATTCGTAATCAAGAAGGCGGTTGAAAAAGGTGCCAAGGTTGGTCTTATGTGATTCCACCGAGTATCTGAATGAATAGCATTGACAGTGGGTAGGTCGTATTTCTGCCAGAAGCAAGCGACTACATCGGAGGCTCACCCGAGGAGTCCAAGCAACTATGCAAGTCAGTCGAGCACTCGATCTTCCTCCAAGGTCTCCAAAAGGAAGCCAAGCAACACAGCATAGGGATCTCAGTCGGCGTCCACGAACCCAGTGATGACCCAGATAGCAAGCGCATCAAGAACACCTTACTTTACATCGACGAGTCTGGCAAGATCACTCAACGCTACCAGAAATTGCACCTCTTCGACATGGAGATCGAGGGCGGCCCTACGATGAAAGAGAGCAACTCGATCGAACCCGGCAACGAGCTCCTCCCACCCTTTGACACACCAGTCGGCAAGCTAGGGTCATGTACATGCTTCGACCTCCGTTTCCCAGAGATCGCACTCTTCGCGAAGCGCAAGGGTGCGGACATCATCGTCTACCCGTCTGCTTTCACGCCTACAACTGGTAAAGCGCACTGGGAGCCATTGTTACGGGCACGAGCTATCGAGACACTATCTTATGTCATTGCTTCTGCGCAAGTAGGTGCTCATAATGAGAAGCGGTCGAGTTATGGGCATAGTATTATCATTAGTCCGTGGGGGGAGGTGCTTGCTGAGCTGGGTGGCGAGAAGAAGGACGAGCCAGAGGTGATCTTTGCGGAGATAGATCTGGAGAGGGTGAGGAAGTTGAGGACAGAAATGCCGTTGAAGAGGAGAACGTGAGTAGTGTCTGTTGATCGTTGGAACAAGGATATGTGCTGACAGTTTGCAGAGATTTGTACCCTGAGATATAACGTGAAGTGACCAAATACAGCTGTCAACGACTAGATGATGGACCAGAAGGAGATAATTTTGTACTCAAGATCTTCCCGAACACATTGACTCCCTCCCTGCCAAGTGCGGTACCAATACCGACGACTTTCGCACCGACAGCGCGCATCCTGTCAAAGCCACCTCTATCACTGACTCCACCCACACCGATGATGTCAATATCCTTGAGCTGATCATGCTCGTCAAGCATCGATCGGATCGTCTTCACGTTTCCAAGAGCTAGAGGATGTAGTGGTGCTCCTGCCATACCTCCAATTCCTGCACCAGAAGCAGAGTTGATCCTCGGCGTACCATCATTGTCTGCAAGCACGAGAGTAGTTCCTAGTGTATTAGTGGCAGTGATGAAGTCGATCGGACAAGTCGGCTGGGACGCTGCCACGAGCGCATCGATGAGCGTCTTGAACTGATCGTGATATGTGTATGGAGGCGTTTTGATGCCTATCGCAACTCGTCTATCGTCCCCGGACGCTTCAGTCAGGACCTTCAAGTACTCCGCTAGTGATGACCCGGAGTATGCTGGTGGCGGTTTGTCCGGGATATTTGGGCAGGACAAGTTGATCTCCATGCATAGTGGGTTCTCGATGGTTGCTTGTACGGCACGTATACGTTCGTAGCATTCTCGTACTGCTTCTGCACTCCCAGTGACTGAGATAATGAGAGACTTGCTCGACTTCTTGTCGGCTGGTAGAGTCGAGTCGCTGATGATTTTCGAAATCATGGCCAGATACGTGCTGATTGGTATCGGGGTATAGCCCAGCGTATTCAGACTGCCACCAAACTCCAGCGGGACATGGCCATCAAGGCGGTTTGGCTTCTTGGTCGGATCTCTAGTATCGAAAAATGTGTATTGATGGACCTCGTCGTCATGTTGGAAGCCATGAAGTAGACTTGTTCGAGTCGTGACTCCGCCGGAATCTGGGCAATCGAATAGCTCCTGGAGATCCTCTAGCGTCGTCGCCCACGGGTTGGAGGAATTGATGAGAGGAGGATTGATACTTGGAAGTGGCATTGTTGGTGCAATTTGGCCTTGTGTCTATGAGTTGGTACCACTGGAAGAGGTGCGATATCCCGAGTAGGAAGGCAGGCTGGCGATAAGCCGATAAGGCCAATCACCCCCAATGGAGAAGGCACAAGCTACTAATCAAGGATCATACATTACAGCAGACACACCAGCAAGGCAAGAAGTGCATGTCTGCGGGCATAAAGCCATAAACTCTCATCATAGTCTGTTCGCTGCGCAAAGGGAGTTGTCACCGCTATGCAATCATATGTAACTTTCGATCTCTCGTTGCTCATCTCTGGCTCGCGGTTTTATTGTCTCTCCTCAATTCCCACTTCTTCGCCCTCGACTCCAACGGTCTGGTCCGCTGTATGATGGTCGGTCTCATCCTCCTTGCACCAACCTTTCTCTGCCCAGCCTGCAGGTCCATCACGTCCAGGATTCGTCGCCATCGGATCCTGCGAAGCAAGAATGCGAGCTTCAGTCGCCTCCTCAACTGCCAGCAGACGAGGACCCGTCATTTTCGAGTTTCGAATGTAGTGCTCATGGAGGAGAGGGAGTAGGAGCACGTCACCCCCAGCATACTCGAGGACCTCGGGCCGGAGTGGATTTTCCTGCCAGATATTGACCTTGTTGAGAGTAGGACGATGTTGTGCCTGCAACACCTCGAAGTCTTTGCCAACCGTAAATTCTAAATTCCTATCACCACATGACTGTGCGTGCGGGGGCTGGCATTCCTGTTATACTTGCACGTATCCTGGTTGTGGAAGCGGGCTCTGATGAGGTCTAGCACCGGCTCGAGCTCTTCAAAACCGCTGATATGTGCAGCAAGTGGATTGTCGTTGAACATGTGCGACTCGGCGTTGAAGGCCCAAAGCTCTGCCAGAATGTTCTTGATATGTGCTTGTGCCTTGACTAGACCTTTGCTTTTGACCTTCTTGTTGAGAAACAACTGGTAGGCCATCGGTGCCAAATCTGGGTGGACATGCTCGAAGCCTGGCAGCTCTTAGTCAGGGTCAGCTGCGCTCATGAAATCTCTAGCGGAAAGACTTACTGTGAAGCCTGGCAAGCATCTGCTCCTTGCTCAACTCTTCGCCGGCCATTTGATGCTCTTGACTTGCAGTAGAGGTGGCGTATATACAAAGATGTAGGTAACGAGCACAAGTAGTTGAGATCGCTGTCATACAGATATCAAGGAGTAGGGAAAGAAAGTATGTGTCGAGGTTGAGAGAAAGGGGCCCGTGGACGGCAAGCTGCAAATACTTATATTTGCGAGGAAGGTCACGCGCTAGGTAAAAGCTGAATGTTGCCGGCGCCTGGGCACCAAACATTCCGCTGAATGAAGCATCGTGAATAGAGGTCCCGATACAAAGAGCCTTTCACGGTACGCAAGCGACCGCACAATCGATGAATGGCCTGGCGCTGCTATGGATGAGAGATAGTGGTAGTATCGACAGACGGGGGCTTCATCTCGATATCCACAAAGACTGACGCGTGGTATGGACATTGGCGACGCTTGGTCTCCTGAGTAGCACTAGACTGGCTTAGCATTAGCAGGTTTTGCACAGCAATGTCTTGTTGACTCGCCGTCAAAGCCGGCGGCAGGACACATTGATTGGATCAGTGTGTGCATGGCAACATATCACAGTGATCAGCAGATGAAATTGGTTGGCAGCAGGTGCTGATCTGGGCGAGCATCCGACAGCAATTCCTCGCTCCCCGTTGCTGGTCAGTGAATACCGCTGGGAAGTCCTGAGGATGGTATATGTTAATTGTGCAGCTGAGGTCGAACGCCTGTGATGAATGTCGGCGAAACTCAGGCCGATGCTTCCGAGTCGCGTCCTCATCGCATCCTCGTCGCGTGTCCCCACTGTTTCTGTTTAGAACTATTGCATCCCTCTGCTTTGGCTGGAGACAGAACCGTGTATATCATCTTGTCATAGCATCGCAATGCGTTGTTAACGGCCAAGACTCCAACTCCATGCGCAGGTAGCATGGCAAGCCGGACGAAAAGCTTCTTCGAGCAGGATCACAAGGCGAATGTGAGTACATGACAGGGCAGATTGAAGATAAGATCGATGGGCTGACATGTGATGCAGTATAAACCACAACAATGGAGACGGAACTACATCAACAAACAACCACTCGGCGAAGTAGATCCGAATGTGATATCTGCGACTTCTCAAACCAAAACAAAGCTGAAAGCCTTTCAATTCATTCCAGGTCAGCCGGAGGGAGCAGGCAGAACAGTGGCGAGCGACGAGAACAACATCGATAGTGAGGATAGTGGCAAACATAGCGGTAATAATTTCTCGGTCGCACAAGACAGCGAGATGCAAGGCGGCTGCTCATCAGCGCCAAATCGGAGAAGTGATGGCTTGTCTGGGCATGCTTTAGCTCAGTCCACGAGAACGCCATCGCTACCACATGCCAACACTTTCCCATGCACTCCGAGTGAGCGACTACCGCTGGACGATCTCATCGGCAACTATGACGAGAATGCGAAGCCGCTAGCCGAGGAGGAAGCATCTCCCGAAGAACAGCTGGGCTGGATGCCGAACAGCTCCAACACGATGACACCACATCGAAGACGGAAGCGCGCTCAAAGCTCTTCGCCCTCATGTCCAGCGACTTCCTCACAAAGACACGAGGCATCAACATTCTTTGGTGGCAACTTCACCATAGCGGAGAAGAAGACACCGGAAGCAGACCTGACTGCTACACTATGGCAGACATATGGCGGTGGAAAGGATACCGGAAGTGCTGTGAAGCTGCCTGATTTCAGCCGGCTAGTAGCCCAGGCATCCCCACGGCCAATCGAGACACCAATCAAGAGTGCAGGATTCAGGCGGTGGGCAAGTGCTGGCAATGAGTGGCCGAGTAGCAAGAATAAGAGGAGGAGGACTGACGCGCGCACAAGTATTGGTGTGTGGCGAGAGGAGCGAGAAGGGGAGTTGGTAGGAGGCAAGAGTAAGGTGGCGACCATGGTGGACAGAATACAGGAGACCTTGGCGACGCAGAAGTTGGTACATTCCACTGTGAAGCCTGCCCGGCCGGACGGTTCATCCAGTTCCATGATCATCCCAGAGGCACGCAACGAAGGCGTTCATGCACACGTCAGCCCGTTGCAGGACAAGCCTCAAGCGCCTACAGCATTGCAAGCACCGCTCGCGGACAACGATGACCAAAGCGCACCATCGGTCGCTCTGCTCGACGATGCCATGCAAATATTGCAACCCAACGCAGGTTTGCCACGACCGTCAACATCAAAGGTGCACAGCCTGTCCCCAGACCGACCGGACCCGCCACTCAACATTTCCAGGACTGTGGGTCAGGCATCAGATTCAATTATATCAGCGCCACTCCACTTTCAAAGCAAAGCACTGCCTGCCTACAAGCGGCCATCGGTCAGCGCCTCAGGACGCCAGTATCCAGTCAAGCAGCCATCACAACCTGTCGCGGCCCCAATCGTGAACAGTGAGCTCGATGACTTTGGCGATGACTTTGACTTGACCGCCGAAGACCTTGACGAACTTGCGTCTCAGATCCCACTCGAGCAACGATCACTACACCAGATACCAGCACATCCGAACCCACCACCACCACAACCCATATCATTCCGTGTTGGAACGCCGGAGCCGATAATCACCCTTGACGATGATGATGACGACGAGTTTGGAGGAGATGATCTGGACGCCGATGCTCTGGTTCAGGCAGAGTTCAGTGCCACCCAAGCTTACAGGGCAAGTCATCCTTCCGCCAGCATACCTTTACGGAGTAGATAGCTCATGTGTATGTAGATCAGTCCTCGAAAACGAAGTCCTCGAAAGTCGCCTGTGAAGTCCACTGGTGCCTTGATCCATACTCACTCTGAGCCGGACAATGCGGTCACAAAGCTGAGACGATATAAAGTGACGAGTATCCGCGATGGCGATTACACCAACGCCAATGGACGCAGATGCTCAGAGAGGGTAGTCCTCGCAGAACATCACCGGACCTCGAAGCCGACTGCGATCACTCTCCGCGATTCGTGGTCATTGTCTACGATCGTCAATGTTGGCAATATCGTACACGTCGCCGAAATTCCTGGACTCCCGACCTCTGCAGATCCACCTGGCCAGATCACGATTGGCGACCATGAAAACAGTGCTCTGCTTATTATCCACCCAGATAGCATGCTGTCCGCCACCACCGTCGGCGACTCCTTTGACTGCGTCCGCAAAGCAGTGTTCAAGGAGCATATTAAAGCTACGAGCGAGGCGAACACAGGGATGGTCTATGGTAGCATCCTGCACGAAGTCTTCCAGCAGGCTTTACTCGCTAATGACATGGATCATGGCTTGGTCGAGCTGGTCGAGCGAACAATCCAGAATCATGTAGAAGGTCTATGGGAGCTAGGCATGAAAGACACAGTCCTTGCACGTGAAGAAGTTCTGGCTAAGATGGGTGAATTGGCTGGTTGGGCCAAAGCTTATGTAGCCGAGCAGCCTGGTGATGCGTCTGTTATCGATGACAAATATGGTGAGAAGGTGTGGATGAGCGTCAGCAAGCTTGTCGCGATTGAAGAGCATATCTGGTCGCCACTATTTGGACTCAAAGGCAATATCGATGCTACAGTGCAGACAACGTTGCTTGATGATCCTAGACAACCCACTAAACGGCTGCTTGCACCGCTGGAAGTCAAGACTGGAAGGACGACACAGTCTGTCGAGCATCGTGCGCAGACGGCTCTATATACGCTGCTGCTGTCTGATCGATACGACCTTGCAGTCAAAGCTGGCATACTCTACTATCTGGAGAGCGCTACAACCTCCCGCATCGCACCGCCGGCCATTGAAATACGGCAGATGGTGCAGTCACGCAACAGACTCGCCGCGTACATATATGCTGCCAAGCATCCTGGTATGCAAGCTGGCCATACCTTGGCCACACCTTTGCAAGCGCAGGATATTGAGGATTCGGCCAGCCTACCACAACTTCTGAAGAACCCGTTCAAATGTGGTCGCTGCTATGCTCAACAGACCTGCTTCACCTATCACGCTCTTAGTGAAGCCGGCTCAGCACAGAGTGCTGGTATGATCGACGATGGGAAGAAGAATCACAGTCTGGTCTGGCACGAAGCTGTCGGTCATCTGCTCTCGAACGCTGGCCGCAAGACCGAGACGGAGCAGCTGAAGAAATGGTTCATGAGGTGGGACAGACTTCTCACGTTCGAAGAGGGCGAGACTAGTCGAGTGAGGAAGGAGTTGTGGACCATGACTTCTGCAGAGCGCGAGGCGGTGGGCCGTTGCTTTGGCAATTTGGTTTTGCATCAAGATCTTACTTCGGCTGCTGCATCGGCCACGCAAGCTGATGGTATCGAGGGCAGTGGCGGCAAGATCAACCGGTATACTTATGTGTTCCGGAGGGCGATTCCGATCGCTGGCGCAAGCTTTGCAGAGGGTACACAGCTGACTGCTGGTGAGCCGATTGTAGTATCGTCGGAGCACGGGCAGTGGGCGCTTGCCAATGGCTACGTGGTCTCAGTAACCAAGCACGAGTTCACTGTGGCCGTGGACCGAAAGCTGGGAGATGCTAGACAGCGAATGGCTGGTTTTGATGAGGTCAACAACCACGCTTTTCAGGGCATTATGACAGTGAGTAAGGAGAGCGAGATGACTGCCACACAACAGGCGATGCTTTACCGCGTGGACAAAGACGAATTCGCGAATGGGCTGGCACTTGTCCGCAGCAACCTCATCTCGCTCATGTCATCCCATCCAATACCAACCAAGCTCCGCCAACAAGTCATTCACAAATCGGCTCCAATATTCTGTCCACCTTCACAGCTACCAGCGCTCCAGCAATCACAGCTTGGACAAATGAATGAAGACCAACAAGCAGCCGTGGCCAAAGTCTTGAGCGCTCAAGACTATGCACTCATCCTCGGCATGCCCGGAACAGGCAAGACAACTACGATTGCTCACATCATTCGTGCCTTGCTTGCCGAAGACAAAACCATCCTTCTGACCTCATTCACACACACAGCCGTCGACAATATCCTCCTCAAGATTCGCGATATTGCACCGCCGGATAGTATCCTGCGGCTCGGCGTACCAGCGAAGGTCAACAAGGAAGTGCAGCAATTTTGTCAATTGGCTGCTACACCACGCAAGACGATTGATGAAATCGAGGAGGCATATATGGGTAGCCGGATAGTGGCTACGACGTGCATGGGTACCAACCATGCGTTGTTCCGTCGACGAGCATTCGATGTCTGCATTGTCGATGAAGCCAGTCAAATCACGCTTCCGACTGCACTCGGGCCGCTGCTGCATGCAAGAAAGTTTGTGCTGGTCGGAGACCATTTTCAATTACCACCGCTCGTGCAGAACCGACGTGCACTGGAGGGCGGTCTAGATGTTTCACTGTTTCGACAGCTGAGCGAGGAGCACCCGGAGGCCGTCGCGACGCTGGGTAGACAATACCGGATGTGTGAGGATATTATGAGCCTGTCTAATACACTGATCTACGACGGTAAGTTGAGATGCGGGAGTGAGGATGTGGCGCAGAGAGCTCTGCAGCTTGCGGATGATGCGAGCTTGAAAGACTTTCACGATGCTGCTCCACTTGGTACAGTAAAATGTCAGCAGGATCGGTGCTGGCTGGCAGATGTGACACAGTCTGAGCGCAAGGTCGTTTTCGCCAACATCGATGCTTCTGGCAAAGAGGCTCACGAGACTCTCACCTCCGGCAAGAACATCACCAATCAGCTCGAAGCCACGCTCTCAGCGGAACTAGTCCTGAGCCTGATCAAGCGAGGAGTTCCAGCCAAGGACATCGGAGTCATCACACTATACCGTTCCCAGCTTAATCTTATGCGTCAACTCTATCGCGTGGCAGGTATTAGCGCAGAAATCGAGATCGACTCGGCGGATCGCTATCAAGGACGAGACAAAGAGTGCATCATCCTATCCTTCGTCCGATCGAACGATGCTGGTATCGTCGGCGACTTGCTGAAGGACTGGCGAAGAGTCAACGTTGCTCTTACACGAGCAAGGTCGAAACTGATTATGCTGGGAAGCAGACGAACGCTAGTGAACAATGAGCTCTTAGCTCGACTACTCAGCCTGACAGACAGGCGTGGATGGACAGTCGATCTGCCAGCACAAGCACATCTGCTACATGCCTTTGAACTCAGCTCGCAGACTGTGGCTTCACTCGTGCCGAAAAGCACGCCTAGTCCGAAGAAGCGAAATGCAGTGACTCGAACACCAAGATCGAGTCCACTCTGGCCTTCGCAAAGCGCTGGCAACAGAGGCGTTCCAAGGCCTGGGATGAAGACTCCAGGGAAGATCGTCGAGGGGATTGGCAAGAGTAGTCCTTTGAAGGACATGGCGATGTTTGACATCTTCGAGGACCTGTCCGCTGATGACTTTTGATGATTTCTGATGATGACGAAATTGGGAATAGCACGAGAAAGGTATTCCATGGACCGTGATATACGTTAGGATAGTCACAAGCCAATTCATACATCTCTCTCACACGTTGCAATCGCGATACCTGCTCCCTGTGCCGTGCCACTCTGCTCCCCTGTACCTTGCATCCTGCCTGGAGCTTGATATATTGATGTGAAACAAGCCGGCTCTGGTGTCCGCATTTCTGAGAAGGTTTTGATTGGGCGACACCCACCACGAATTCAAAAACTTCACTGCATTCCAACATCACTCTCCACCAGGCACAGTATATGACTCCTACTCGCCAGTCTTCTCAAAGTATTGATGTCTTGTCGAAAGGATTGACAGCACTCTTTCAGGCCATCAGCTTACAAGTGTGAAGACTTCTGCCACAGCATGATGATTACCGTCCTCCCGCAACATGGACTACCTCATTCGCCTCGTGCAAATGCATGAGACATTTCGCAAGCCCGAACTCGATGCACTTGCAGATCTCGCTGGGCTGGACGTCCAGTGGCTGTCATACTCACTAGCTGTAAGTCAGTCGTAGAGGCGAAGAGCGAGCAATGCGACTGCTCTTCCGCCGACAGGTAGGTATGGCTGTCCTCTTTCGCTCTTCGTCTCTTCTGTACAGATCTCGATCGTAGTGATGCTGACGGTATACCTAGTCGCCTTTTGCAATCGTTCGCTTTCCGCCAGGGATCGATACAACTGTAGCTGCTAGGACCTTGATATCACGCTCATTACTATGTAACGCCATCTACGAGCTCTGGGGCACAGGAACGGACTACACCACCCTGCATGCAGACATTCGCCACCGCACCGAATTTCTATGGCCTCACTACCGTGATGTCTCCTTTCGCTTCGAACTGGACTCCTTCCATGGCAGCCGCACAACAGCCGAGCAGCGCAGCATCATCGAGACATTCGCGTACATGGACTTCCAAGGCCCAATCGTGATGAACAGACCAGACCATCAGTTCCGTGTCTTCGAGGACTCGGAGCTTATAGGCACGACACCACATGCTCTACATCTCGGTCGTCTAGTAGCTACAAGTGGAAGGAAGGCGATGAACATGTATAATCTCAAGAAACGGAGATATATTGCCACGACATCTATGGATGCAGAACTCTCCCTCATCACTGCAAACCTGGCACAAGCAGGGCCTGGCAGGATAGCTTACGATCCATTCGTCGGCACCGGCTCATTCCCTCTAGCATGTGCACACTTTGGATCTATGGTCTTTGGTAGCGATCTCGATGGACGGTGCATCCGCGGCAAAGGCGACAAGACCGTGCAGAGTAACTTTGAGCAGTACGGTACTTCTACCTTGTATCTGGGAGGATTAGTCGCCGACATCACAAACACACCACTTCGCGAGGAGCGGCTCCTGAACTGCGTTGTCTGTGATCCACCCTACGGTGTGCGGGAAGGTCTGAAGGTGCTAGGGAGCAACAGAGCTGTACTTCAGGATGTCGTCTATCTGGCTGATGGTAAGCAAGCACATCTTCAGCCCAATTACATACCACCGAAAAAGCCTTATAGCTTTTTAAGAATGCTGGACGATATTCTAGACTTTTCTGCCACGAGACTAGTAGATGGAGGACGATTGTGTATGTGGATGCCCGTCGCCGGGGCTGTAGACCTGGACGACCACTCCGAGGCGCAGGCTGTCAAGGATGCCGAGTATGAGATTCCACGGCATCCGGCCTTAGAGCTCGTTGCGGTGTGTACGCAGGACTTCAATAAGTGGTCTCGACGACTCTTGACATATCGGCGGGCGCCAGGCGAGTCTGTGGATGAGGACGCAATGCTTGCGTATCAAGCGCAGAGGCTGACGGTCGCTAATATGGAGGACGACGGAAAGAAAGCCGATGATTTGAACGCTTTTCGGCGCAAGGTGAGTCCTCACCATCACCAAATGATCGCCAGGTCGTCGCTGACGTGTAACAGTACTTCCAAGGCTTCAAAAATGCTACCGTCTGATGTTCGTCATACCGAAGACCAGGAACGCTGGCTCAATTCACCCCAAGTATCGATATCTAGCTTACAATGTGTCTAAGTATACAGCTACTCATACATTACCGCACATCCAAGTCGTCAGCGTAAACATAATGCTACAGATATGTCGTCCTAAATGCATCGGTCGGGAAGCGTAGTCTATTGGAACAATGTATTGACAACAAAGTCGTCGTGGATCGTGTGCATCGAAATTGAATGATGCAGAGGAGCAGCAGGCTGCACCTACCCAAAAGCACCATCCAGAATCCTCTTAGCTTGGTCCAGCCTCCTTCTCAGCACTTCGCTCTCATGCCCTCCCTCCTGCCCACTTTGCAGCTTGTGCACGACCGCGCGCAAGCTCTCGACCACACCAAACAGCACAGCCTTATCCTTCAAGCCTAACCCTCTTCCTTCCGGACTGAGGAGCGCTTGGACAGCAGTGGTAGCAGGATCTTGCACGAATGCCATAGGCGACATGGGCGGACTTGTGACAATGTTGCGGCTCATCTTTTTCGCCCGCTCGCTGTTCGAACGATTGGGAAGACCGATTCCCGAATCGGCTCGTTCGGAAAGGGTGTCTGCGGCTGGTCTATCGGGTCGCTTGATCGCAGTGCTGGGACGGGAGTTCGGCTGGGAGTTGGAGCGTGTACCTGGTGGTTCGGGCCATGCCAATTTGCTTATGCGGCCGTCATCGTTGCCTTCGTCTGCAGTGGCGAAGGTTGCGACAGTACTTATACTGTCATTTGACAGGGAACGCTGATGCAAGCTCCGCTCGATCGCCCTCAGTCTCTCAGGCGTCTCCGGCGTTGGTGGCGGGTAGAGGCCAGATTCCGGGTTGAATTCGTCGTCCTCGTCCTGTCCGGCTGGAGGAGCCCTCGCGGTCTCAGTGGATGAAGCCTCACTCTCATCTGAAGTCGAGCTGCGACGGCCGTTGCGGTAGCTGCCCATTGCACTATGGAGGAAAAAGTGCTCGTAATCAAATGCATCGTCTCGGTCTTCGTGGGCCACTGCTGCCGACAGCTCAATTTCCGCGTCTTCATATACACTCTCGGATTCTCCCCTGTCTTGTGTGTCACCGTTCGCGACATACGAGTCGGACTGTTCTTGTAGTAGATATGAGCTTTCGTCCTTTGCTCCAGGTGAAGCTTGAGCATAAACATATAGCCCAGGGTCTACCGGCGAGTCGTGTGCATCTCTCTGTTGGTGGTGCGAGTACCGATTCGTCGCAGCCTGCACTATAGCCGTACCGCTTGTCGTACGCTTATGGCGGTTTCCATAAGTTTCAGGCATGCCATCGTCCTGTCCTGTTGCCTGATCATGCTCGTCAGGTGCGATGGCATGGTCCCGTGCTGGCTCCGCCACAGAAGCTCGCTGCGCAAAAGCATTCCTACTCCCCGTGAAAGCACCCATGGCATCCCAAACTTTCTTCAACGAATTCGACCTAACAGGACTATTGTTCGCCGAGACCTGACCAACACCAGCATTCGTGTCTCGAACCGGATTCCCATAAGTCTGCGATTGCGTATAGAAGAACTCAGGTGGGCTCGCCACAGCGTTATTGAACGGCGAAGCATTACGCAAACTTTGCATGCTCTGCCTCCTGAGACTATCCTCCCGCGCTCGTTCCTTCAGAGTGGAGATCTTGCCTTTCAGACTACTCATCTGCTCTCGCAAGTCCTCGGTCCGGGAAGCTGGTCGTAGGATACCCAACCCATCCTGCTGCTGACTGTCAGGAGGGATGCTATTTCGCACCGAAGGCGACTGATGCGAGCCATCGTCTTCCACCAGAACGCCGAGATTCGGATCAGGAGAAGCTCTGGCATGCAAGGGGCTGTCTCGTCCGGTATGACGAATACCACTGCTTCCAAGAGAGTCGTAACTTCTGCTATTGCGAAGACTGGGCGTCCACGATCCTTCGCTGGTCCGAATTGGTATTCTGCCGCTTCTTGTCACAACTTTATCATTACCTAGGGCTGTGTATGGTCGTTCCGGGAGCTCTGTATCGCTCATACCACGCGCATGACCATGATATTCTCGACCCATTGTCGGTGAGCTAGCTTGAGCGTGTAGTCTCCGAAGTGGCTGCTGCGGACTTGAAGGATTGTACAGATTGCCACCCGGTGCATAGCGAGTTCTCTCAATGCCAGTCGCATGATGTGCTGATCCTAAAGAGGTTGCTCGCTTCAAATTTGCTGCGGTCAAAGGTGCGACAAGATCGCGAGCACCACGAAGATTGCCTTCCATGAGCTAAGCAAATGTTAGCATGCGCCACATCATCTCCATGACCATCGCACTCACATTCAGCCTCTTCTTGGCATTGGCCAGGATCTGCTCAGCCCTTCTGCTCAGTATTGCCGAGTTGTGCTCATCCTCTTCCTGCTGCCGTCTTTGCGCATCCAGTCCTCCCTCAATGCTGACACTATATCCATACTTCTGCGGTGCCGGACTCTCACTATCGTACATCTCATCGTCCGTCGTCACGCCGTCCGGGAGCTCGTACTTTGCGAGGAAGCTAGGTATGCCAGCCATGTCTTCGCTGTTGAAAGAGGACCTGCTCAGGCTCAAGCGCGGTTCTTCAGGAGTTTGCTCTGGGGCCAAATTACCGACGTCCATGAGGATTGGGGAGGAGCCAAAAGCGGGATGGTAGTCGGAGGCATAGCTGGACGGCGAAGGGACGCTGCGTGGGATTTGCGATTGCGCCTGCTGTTGCGACATATTCGTACTGCTGCTCGTGCGACTCCTCAGCAGTAACATCTTCCTACTCATCAGGCCCCTCTTCTCCTTCTTTCGCGCCGGTGTGGTTTGCGCATTCTGCTGGTCAGGCCGGCGCAGATAGCTTGGACTGGGTGGACCTTCGATCGTATTCCCGGACGATGGCGGAGAAGGGACCTCGAGGTCAGCCGGTAAAACCATCTCGGGATTGGTCAAGGTCGGGGACGGAATGCCTGGCAATGGCTTCTCGGACAAAAAGTCTTGAAGGCTCATGGCAGGTGCCATGTTTTGTTCCACCCGGGCTTCTCCAGGACGGACCGTATGCAGCGAGATGCAGGCTAAGATGAGGACCGGCTGCAGGCTGACCGCACCACCAACCAGTCTTTCCGTCCTTTGAGCGTTTACGATCGTGCAGCTAGACAGGGGCCTGCGTTGTCGCTGAGCTGCAAAGTCGATCGTTCATTGTTGCGGTGTCATGTTTGGAGCATTGTAGAAGCTCACCAGTGACACGGGGGTCCTTCTCGAATCAAGCTTGTGCACTTTCCAGCTATTCCATTCACGCTGTCCAAATTGCGCGCGCAGATAGAGAGTTCAGCCTTGGTGAGGAACAGGCATAGCGCGCCCCAAAAGCGTTGTCTGTAGCGCATGGGGGCGTCGGCTGACCCCTGTCAAGACGGTTTTGAGTTGTGCTATGCGACAATCTCCGCCGTTCCTGAGAGCATGATCATTGATCTTGACGAGGATTTTGCCAAATATTTCATCTCGTCGTCAAAGAATGCTTCGATGAGGGCTGTACTATCAGGCTCGTCAATCAATCCCACAATCTCACACGAGGCGTCGCGCCAGCGCCGCCATGGAATTGACTTGCACACACGAGTGTCAACGCAGAAATTGTCGAGCTCTGGACATGTTCTAGCGTTCGGAAAAGCGACTGCTGCTGATGCGAGTGGATCCTCTTGCCAGCAGGAGACCAGCCGCTCTGAAAACTTGAGACAGCGGCCAAAGGCTGTCTATGAGCCTGTTTCTACAGGTTGGTTATATACTTCTAGGTTGGTTTTTCGCCTAGAGATGTGCAGAGATATGATGATGAGCCTGAGCCGCGACTGGCAGCACAAGGCGTACCAAGCAGACCTATTACGATGCACCAAGGGGGAAATTGTTCGCGGCAAACTCAGGCCTACTTGCAGAGACGATTGACAGCGAGCGGTATTGATGTAGGATATATGCCAGGCGAGCAGTATATGAGCTACCTCGGCGGCTTTACCATCGCTAGACTCGCCCTCCGCACTCGAAGCCTCGCTCCCACCTCCTCGCACACTCGCTTACTCTTCGAACTTCACTATGGGTTATATCTGACGTGAGGATGAACGGACCAGTCCTTTCATACATCGCCATTAGCAGAGGATCACCAAGCAGCACGTCGCCGGTCCTAAGCTCCTAAGCTCGTCTTGGCATAGCGGATGAAGGAGTGTACCCAGGAGCGCGAGGCCTCTGAATATGTTGTCGCGTACAGCGTGTCACAGCATGGCTCGCATGCCTTTCCCGGCGGAGCGCTTCTGTCATATTCACGTCTATCAGGCAGTCCTGTATCTGAGCCTTTTCCAAAGATATCGATACGGACCAGCGTGGTCAGAAAGTCTACTGTTGACCTTAGAAGAGCCGTTTCATATCGCTGCAGATCTTCCAATATGGCGCCTTCACCTACCCGAGAAGCAGATCGAGACTGAAGAGTCCCCAAAAGGAGACTCTCGCAATCTCTGTATACACTCGCCAAGAACCTAAAGGCCCTCCTTGGTGGCTTCAAAGGCGTCCGTCTCGTAGGAGAGACGCACGAGGTTTCACCGTGCCTACCAAGCCGAGGATCGCATGCTGAATCTCCAGATCACATCGTATGGCCGTTCCTCGTCCGGCTTTGAGCTTCTGGCACGACGAGGGCAAGTCACTCCACGGCTACCCTTTTGTTCCGCTTTCGAAACTCATGGCTTCTTCCCTCTTCTCACCCACACCTCTTCTTGCCTGTCATCATCGTGTCTGATCTCCGTTTGCCACACACCTAGCTGGTACGATCCGCGATCACTCAATCCAGTATGCAAGTCAAATGCCCACCCATGACCTGGACACGTGATCCCAGCACTCAGCACGATCCCAAAGTCCTCGATATCGTATATGCTCCCTCGGGATAATGGATAGTTGCGGTGCGGGCAGCAATGATCTACAGCGTGTAGCTTACCACGATAGCGGAACACGAGCACCTGAGGTTCGATACCGATGGTGTCTTGGGCTTCGTCTGGGGTCAGCTCGGACGCGGATCTGCTGTCGACATGGTTGGAAGCGAGCTTGAGGATCTTGCAGGGCGGTGGCTCATCCACATCGATGGCGGAGGGTCGCAATTTGGTCTTGCGATTGCTGTTGCTGTTATTGCTGGCAGGATCGATATTATGAAAGGTAGAGGCCATGCCAACATGAACCCAACCATCAGATGTAGGAGAAGCCATATACCGACCTCGAGTGTCAGTCAGTGAATCTGTCTTACGGTTCACGAGACCTGTTTTCCAGACAAGAAATTCATCGTGGCGCCTATGGGACCGTTCCAGAGCTTCTACCGTGGGTATTGCATTGCAAAGCTGTAGAGCAGGAATGGTGGGATTTGAGGTTGTGAGTAGGGTCAATGACTGACGTACAGTACGCCGTACACGGCTTTTGGTCGGCACTGCTTTACGGCTTTCCCGTGCTCACTACTCCTCGACAAGAAGATATTGAAGCGACGAGTGTCCATCATCTTGCCTTGTGTTCAGGCTGGTGCAAGGCCTTCGAGGTGTACGCTCAGTCGCTGATGCTTACAAAGACGGTGTTCGCTAGTTGGGGAACGGACCAAGACCGATGCGAAGCGCGATTCAGGCACGATGCAGAAGCAGATCGTAAATACGAATCAAGCAGTGATGCCGGACGAATGCCTGTCGGGTGAGGTTATGGGAGCAGGAGCCTCTGAGCACCAAGCTTGATCAACTCGTCGTGGAAACCACCAGATGACGGACACTTCGCTGGTGAGAGTAGCGACAGGATGAAGCTTTCACGTACTTGGTGGCAGCTTGCTATTCGTGCCCAAGGCTATCAGGTATACCGTCGAAGGTTCCATAAGGCCCTTGGCGACGTGCTCTTGTCGCTGCTTGTTTCATAGCTTCGTCGTGCTCAAGACATACCAAGTCTTGGCGATCGGCACGGCGGCGTTGGTCAAGCATCCTAGCCGCGGAGGAGACGTCAACGGCGTCGCATGTCTAACTCAGTGCATCCGTACCGCCAATGGCGATGCAGGCACCGAGCATGAAGTCTTGCCCACGTTGTTCAGCCTCACCTCTGCGTTGACAGTAAGCAATGGTTCCTGCACGAATCCATTGCTTTTCCATAAGCTTACCGGATCAAGCTACGCTCAATGCATCGTAGCGCTCCACGTGCGCAGGGCGTGACCTCCGAGTCGTGTACCGGTGAGCGATATGACGTCTCGTTGCTGTCGTATCCGATCCAGCAGATGCGCAACAAAAACAACTGCCTCTTCCAGTCTTGAGATCGAGGCCCATGCGAGAGCACAGGCAGTCATGACGATGGCCGGACCGCGCATACAAAGGTGCAGAAGCCTGCCCTGAGTCGTCATCTTTGATTGAGCACTCGATTCCTGTACGACAACACACTCAAGATGCTCTTCAATCTCTCCAAGGTCGCCGGCTTGGCGCTGGTGATTGACGCCGCCTCCGCTGCAGCTATCACCGTCTCCGCCTCCAAGGACGCTGGCTCGACTTCATCGGACATCTTTCCTCCCAAGAGCAGTAAGTCGCGGGTGCACTACCTGATGTTGTGCAAGATGCTAATCGCTTTCAGCGAGTGTCAACAGCAAGCAATTCCCCGGTGAGGATGTCGTTGGCTTTCCTGGCCCAACTCCAACGGGTGAAGAGGCTGCTGCTGCCCAGACAGCTCCTCTCTACCCATATAACACCGGCCCAGCCAAGTCCTTCCCGCTGGTCGCCCCGCAGCCTAAAGGTTCGTCTGCTTTCGATGGCAACTTCGACATCACCAAATACTGGGGCAATCTCAGTCCTTGGTACTCGGTCTCGTCAGCCGATTATGGCCTTCCCGATGCCAGCCCCTTGATTCCGGAAGGTTGCACCATCAACCAGATGCTACTGCTGTACCGCCACGGTGCTCGTTACCCTACAAGCGGCGCCGCACCGTCCACATTTTCCGCCAAGGTCGCAAATGCCACTAAAGTTGGCTTCAGCGTCACGGGCGAACTCAGCTTCTTAGCGGACTGGACATACAAACTCGGCGCTGAGCTACTGACACCCTTCGGCCGTAGCCAGAATTTCCAGCTTGGTGTTGAGTACCGTCAGCTCTATGGCGAGCTCCTCAACAACTTCACTGCTCAGGGTGCCCTTCCAGTCTTCCGCACCGAGTCTCAGGACCGTATGGTCAAGACTGCGGAGAACTTCGCTGCAGGCTTCTTTGGTGTCCCGGAGTACCTAAATCAGGTTAACATTGAGATTTTGGTCGAGAACTCGACCGTAAACAACTCGGGCGCTCCATATGATGTCTGCCCCAATTCCAACATTGCCAGTCGTGGAAGCATGTAAGTGTGATAGACTGAGTCATTGCCCCACAATTTGCCTGGCTCACACTGACAACTTTTGAAGCGGAAGCACGGTCGCTGCTCTCTTTGCCCAGAACGCCTTTAATGCCACCCTGGCTAGATTGAACTCTGAGGCATGTTCCTATACCGTTCCATTTAATCAAGGCTCTCGATCCTGACTGTCCATCTTTAGGTGTCTGGCAACCTCACCTTCACTCCTACAGACGCCATTGCTGTGCTCCAGCTTTGCTCGTACGAGACGGACGCCCTCGGCTACTCTGCTTTCTGCCCACTCTTCACTAAGCAGGACTTCGAGAACTACGAGTACTACTACGACTTGGTAAGCTACCGAATACTTTCGCACTGCCACGTGGCTACATCTGCTAACAATGATTAAAGTCTTTCTACTACAACAACGGCCCCGGAGGCCCAGTTTCGGCCGCACAGGGCAAGGGCTATCTGGAGGAGTGGATCGCTCGGTTCAATCACACCGTCCCACCAGCGAACTCTGCTTTGAATGAGACCTTCGACAACTCTTCGACCTACTTCCCGCTCAACCAGTCCATCTATGCCGATGCCACCCACGAGGTCGTCGTCCTCGATGTCCTGACTGCGTTCAACTTGACTGCTCTATTCGATGGTCCAGCTCTAAACTATACCCTCGGCAACGAGGGCCTCAACACCTTCGTCGCCAGCAAGCTCGTGCCCTTCGCCACCCACTTCACCACTCAGATCATGACCTGCCCGGCAAGGAATCAGACCAAGCAGATTCGCTTCATCGTCAACGATGCGGTTGTTCCAGTCTCGAACTCGCACGCGGGCTGCCCAGTCGACCCCGACGGGCTCTGCGGATTTGACACCATGGTCGGCGTCTTGTCAAAGCGCGCTGCCGAGATTGACTATAACTACGACTGCTTCGCCAACTATACTGCGAAGCCGGGTGTGAACTATAACGGCCGTGCTCCTCGTTCATAGGAATGGTCCGAGCATCAATATGTAATGTAATATGAAAAAGGATGTATATATGGCTATATGACGAGTCAACGCTGAAATCATGATTGGAAGCATATCACCTTCATTAGATATGTGGATGCTTGCATTACCGTTCAGTGTGGTCCTGATTCTGCTACTTGCCAATGTTGGTTGTAGCATCCGACATGGGCTCCACCATTTTCGATAGCATGCCCATCTAGCTCGTGGCTCCCGAGAACATTTGCCTCGCTGTACAGCATGGCTTGACATCTTGGCTTACACGGCGCTGCACTTTTTGAGAATCTCGACCCACTTGTGCTTGTCACTGGTCGCCAGCCGGCTTACGGATTAATGGGTCCACGGCACAGTCATGCATAGCTGAAGACTTGCTATGTTTGCCAAAAGTCACGAGACGGGAGGATGGATAGCTCCTCACATCGTCGATTGAATTGTTGTTATTCAGACTCGCCGTATTGACAGCCAAAAATATCGCAATGGAGCGGGCATGGGTGACTGGCTACGGTGCACTAGATACGGCGCGAAGAGTAGCCTGTGCTCTCCTCGAAGTGCTTATCGCACACAATGACTGGTCATTCTGTAAGAATGGCCATCACAACGTCTGTCTGAAGGACATCAAGCACGACCATCCAGCTTCGTGATATGCCAATTGATCCAGAACGTAATATTATGTGCATGTCCCGATTCTTATTTGATTCCGAACCAACGCGGAGTCTTGATAGAATACGGTCGGGAAATGGAGGGATGATTAGAGGGTGATGTTGAGCGGGACGTCAAACCCGCCGCCGGAAGTGCCACCGCGGACATTCTGCGCCACAACAAGGATTAATGCGAGGACCTCCTCACGACACTACTGCACCTCACCTTCTGCAAACTCGCTGCGAGCCCATCAGTATCAGCCCCTGGGATCGATCTGACATCAGCTATGCACATATCGCCAAGTACAGAGTTCGCGACAGTGCGAGAAGCAGAATCACTGGCTCGTGCGACAAGGAGATATGCAGGTGTCCGTGTGCGACATGAGATACAATGCCTTTGTATGGAAGACTGATGTTTCGCCACTCTGCACGCTGCAATTCCCGGACAGCTCTGAATGAAGAGGAGAACGAGAACGAGACTTGTTGCCCGTGATGCTAAGTAGTGAAGAAAGAAATAGTCCCACAATTCTGATGTCTGGACGGGCGTCCGCATATTATCAGTACGATGAATCTAATGAACGAAAACGATGGCCACTCCATATCAACCGAACCTATCTTCGTACTATCATAGCCATCTTTGTCCACGCATTCACTGGCCTGCTCATTGCATACCCTCACCCACACTCCACGACGTCGGCATCCCATTCGCATCCACTGGACCAGTCGTCTCACCCTGGCTATAGAACAACCCAGTCAGGTCATCATTAGCCATATCACCAATCGCTTCACCAAAATGATCGACTACCACAGCAGCTCCATCATTCTTCCTAAAATCCGCTTCGAGATTGGGATCGATGGCTGTTTGTGGCTGGGCAGCAGCTTGCAGATAAGCTTGATGCTCAGCATAGGCTTGTTGGGTGGTGAGCTGTTGCTCAGGCTGGATCGGATTCTGAACATATGGTGCAGCGGAGTACGATGGCTGCGGTGTGTGGGACGTGGTGTGCTGTGGGTACATCGGCTGGCCGTAGGCATTCGTTGCATACTGCTGCATGGCTGGCGTGCTGGTGCGAGAAGTATTGACGAAGAGTTCTTCAGCCGTCATACCGCCTGGAAGACCGTACCCGCCAACACTTTGCTGGTGCTGTGCCTGATGTTGTGGCTGCTGTTGGTGCTGTTGAGGCATAGGTATGCGCACACCTCGGATATCCTGGACATATGGGAACTGAGGATGCTGGTATGTTGCTTGCTGGATGTAGCCGCCGGTCTGGGGGTTGTAGATGAGACCTTGGTGATCGTAGGCGACGTTGCTTGGTAGTGGTCGTCCGGGATTGGCATACTGGTACTGGCTCTGCTCATTTCCGGACGGGATCTGCTGCGCAAAGTATGGATGGGAGTCGAAACCATATGTTGCGTTCAACGGCACCATATCTGCCTGCGCTGCCGCCTGTTGTGCTGCTGCTCGCCTGGATCGTGTCCTTGCACCTCCGGCATGATACTCACCATCCGGATCCATGTCCAGGTTCGATGCGACTTCATCACCCTCGTCGTCAGTCATATCACCCTTTCGCCGCTTGTTGGACTTCGACGGAGAGAACTTATACTCCGGGTGAGCTTTGGCATGATTCTCACGCTCGATGCGCGCCCACTCCTCGAATTGCTGTCGCACTTCAGTCGGCTCCATTGGCCAGCTCTCACCACTCACACTGGAGACGACTTGATGATTGTTCTGCGTACACCAGGCTTTGGTACGCTCAGCATAGCAAGATCGATATAGCATGAAGCTGTTCATCGGCCGAGTGACATAGCCATTGCGCCTCTCGACCTCAGCGCGACGTGTCTCTGCCGAACGATGCACCCACTCGTCCATGTCCTTCAGAGGCACGGAGAGGTCTTTGGTCAGGACTGAAAGAGGAGCTGTGATCTTGGGCATCTTGGACTTGTCGACTTTGGACTTCTTGTCCTTCTTGGTGCGGGCGGCTGGTGACTTACTGATGCGGCCATTGTCGAAGGGTGAGTCGGTGCGCCCACGTGTGGAGCGACCCGAACGTGTTCGTACGCCCTCGCTGGCTGTGTTGCTGCGTGGTGTAGGTGGGTTGTGGTAGTATGCTGGTGAGTCGCCGTATGGAGTGTAGCCGTCGTGCTGTGAGGCCGTCAGTAAATGTTCTGGTTCAGATCGTGCTTGCTGCTGACTGACATGGATACCCAATCCTTTGCCGTCGTCCTGATAAGGAGGGAACTGCTCAGTCGACACCACCGCAGCGTTATGCTGAGCGATCGCTTCAAGGCCGAAGTCATCCTCTGGAGACGGACCATGCTGGATAACAGTTGTAGAAGTCATTGTTGTCGTTGATCTTGTCCCGGACTCCGCATATGACGAAAGGCTGCAAGCTTCTGTGACTGAGCGAACAGAAAGCCGCTGGCTCTACGAAGGTGTATTCTTTTACTTGCTGCCAGCCTGCATGTCTTGTAAGCATGATCGCCATTGCTATCGGATTGCCTCGCCGGCTTACATCCTGCCGTTTGTTCGCAGCACGCACATGTGCATGAATGCCCGGTACGAGCATTGCATGCTGCTATGCATGGTCGACATGGATTGTATACCGCCATGAAGGGATGAGTATAATGCGTACCTTGTGCGACTATCCGCGGTAGGCGTTTACTTTGTCGGACGCCCGCCTGCCAACTTCTTTGGGGGCTCTCACAAACAATCGGCTATGCGTGTAAGCCCAATGGCTCGTCTCTGCTGGTTTTTGCAACGGCGTTGTCTGGCGAACGAGGTCTTTGTTTCGCTTTGGTACACGAGTGTAAAGAAAAGTGTGTGTTGGGGCCAAGGGGCTCAGCAGAAAGACAAGAAGGACGTTCAGGAGGAAGTCACACAAGGTTCTTCCTTTGTGCGAGCAGGCTTGAGTAGTCTTGTATGAACTTTGCTGACTGACTGCAGTTGGAAAGGTTAGCTATGCTACGCGGCTGCAAGCGCAATAGGCACTGTCAAGATTCGACTGAAGACGGTCAATCGATTTGTGTGGCCTTCACCGCATCCGTCTTGTCTCGAGCCCAGGCCCGCTGGTGAGTCTCAATTTTGCCGCTTTCGGAAAGAGACCGATTTCTGCTCTGCCCGACGTCAACAGTATACAGGACTCATATCTGCTTGAGGTATACGACGACGGTGCCTTCGCCAGTCTCGGCAGCTTCATCGTGATAGACGTTGGTGCCGTGACAGAAGTATACTATGCCTTCCCGAAAAGGTTATGGCGTTTCCACCCGCCAGAGCTTGGAGGAAGCACGGCGATCCGCGCCACAGGCCGCTTCCGGGCACGAAACTGGGTACGTCGTCTGGCACGTTCACAGGTTCTGCTCATGCGGGTTGCTAGGCGGGTATGCTATTGCGACAAGATCCACTTCCTCGCGGCTGTGATAGCGGCACGCTTCCTTACCCTGTAGTCATCTGAGGGACTAAGGAAGCTTGATAAGCAGGTGTAAGTTGACAACGTCTCGTCAAGCTGGTGTGAGTACGATTTGAGCTTACACACATGCCTGAACATTCCTGAGTACACATTCGGCCCTATCTCGATTCCTGTCTCTGTCTCAGTTCGATACGCTCCGCTTCTGCACACGACTGGCATATGCGGCTCACGAGACGGTCGCGCAAGAACATCGCACAGTTCCTGCGCGGCGTCTGCGAACGTAGCGTGATCGCAGCGAGCAGCCGACGGGCACCTGCGTCTTCTGATCCAGAGGACCGGTATTACTGGTCACGCGAAACGGCCCCCCAGCGTCCCTTTGCACGATGATCATTCATTGCAGTGCAGTTGCAGTATCATGATTTGCTGGTGTCCATAACGAATCGAGGGGCGAAAATGTTTCAGGCTCTCGGCATAAACTAGTCGCTCGAGCAATGTCTGCAGAGCAGCCCAACATACTCCGGAGCCCTGTGGTCTTAGTGCACGGCAGGACCTGCAGCTCACACCAAGCTGCACCGCAAGCCTTTTCAGACAAGCACATGCAAGCATGAGGCTCAATGGTTGCTTTCGGCGACACTGTACCGCCGTATTCCAAAGCTAAGGGGTCAACGGCCATACCAGAGACCTGCGAGCGGGGAATTCTTGCGGCTGCTACCGGTTCGCACACCCACTGGAATGTACGCTAGTACTTTTGCGCTCAGCCCTGTGCCACCACACCCTGTCTCGAAGATGAGCGCTGGGTCCAATCGATCGGGCGTGTTTCGTGGGCAACGGAAATGGCTGCCACCAGTCCGGCTGCAGTTACCTGGTAGAAATATCTCGAATCGGTGAAATTTGATTGGCTACTTATGGTAGATGCTTCGAGGCTCTGAGTAAGGGTGGTGGGCATTGTGCACGGCACCTCACCATCTGCGTGTTCATGATCGCCCAGCCTGACACGCGCCACACCTGACGCCGTACTCGAGTCGTCATCCCTCGCAGTCATAGTACGGTAGCCCCCGAATCTTATTCTCCACCAAGGTCTGCCAGCTGCCTCGTCCACAAAGTTTGCACAAACCACCGTGAATCAGAACTGGGCAGTGATTACTCTAAAGAACGATAGTGAGCAGCCCAGCTGTCATGCAGAACCTTCTCCACAAGCTCCACAACTCGAACACTGGTTCAAAGTCCAGATAGCGTAACTTCCGAAACTCAATCTACCGCGCGGCGGCAAACAAGCGAGAGCTGCCTGAAGATATAAGAGCCCTTCGAGTGGCACATCGGCATGAGTGCTCTTTCTGGCGACCTTTCACATTTGTATCAAACGGACCACCCTCGAAGTATGACCGCAGTAGAGCCTCTTGACAAAATCACCAATTGGAGGAAAGCAAATCGCCATGAGATAGTAGCTCACAAGTCTTTCATCTCGTCATCCTCATCCACGGCTTCCTCATCAGCACCATCCTCGATTCCGTCCCATTCTTCCCACTCATCATCAGCTCCACCTTCGGCTACTTTCTCTTCCGGACCAAGTAGCTTGTCAAGAGCAGCCACGATCTCGTCGGCATGCTCGAGAAGGCGATCATCTTCATAGTCGAGCTGATTGTACAGCTTCAGCGCCATATTCAACCAGTTACGGCTTCCCCTGAGCGCAACTTCGGCAGTATCAAATTTCGATGCATCTGTCATTGAGTGGCTGTTGGCAGCTGATCTCATCTTCTCCGCCACTAGATATTGGCACCACCCGCCAAGATACCATGCTTCAACGCTCTGGTCGTCGTCCTGCACTAATCGCTGCAAGACGTGCATCGCATCCGTCTCCATTTCAGCTTCCATGAGCAGTCTGGCCAACGATATGCGTGTTGGGAAGTCTGGTACGGCCGGGTCCTCAGGGTCGAGATCTCTCCAGATCTGGAGCGAGCGTGACAACGCTGCTTGTGCGTCGTCTTTGCGATCTTGTGACAATCTGACAGAAGCCAAAGTCTGCAGCACTTCCGGACTGGTTTCGTCCTCCACGGTCATGGCCTCCATGACTAAATTCTCGCATCGTGCTTCTGCATCGTCCTCCCAGGACAAGTCAGTCATGTAGACCTCCACCATACCACACAGCGCATTAGCTAGCTTCCTCTTCTTCTCCACACGTAACATCAGAAGTGCTTCCTCGTCTAAGCCATTCATCTGGCCACCTTCCACAGCGGCAATCTCGTGCTGTAAGGCGGTGACACCCATCTCGAACCACTGCACACTCACTTGACCGCCTTCCTCGCACAGCTGAGCGAGCCATAGAAACTTCTCAGCGCCACCACCCATGCTCTCTGGCACTTTGCCATCCGGGTCAAGTTTGACCGCTTCCTCGAAATAAATGCGTGCTTCATCGATGGCACCGAGCTCGACATTGATCTCGCCGAGAAGGTTCAGCGCTGGTAGGGCTTCTGCCACGGAGCTGTTCTGCACTTGCTTCCATAGCTGCTCTGCTTTCTTCAACGCCTCGTCCGGTGATGACTGTTCGAGAAGATCAAGTGCAGTGGCGTATAGTTGCTCTGGCGTCTCCTTTGGTCGAGCCTGTCCATTGGCCATGGCTTTCGACGACTTGAGCGATTGTTTTGCTTGCTTGGTTGTCTTCGTCTTCGCCATGTCCTGTAGGTATGTGGAGTCGGACTATGCCTGCATGTTGATAGAAGTCTCTTACTGTCCAGCAATTTCTTGAAATATTTCGCAGAACTTTCGGCTCTCATTCACCAATATCGATACCACTTCTGACTAAGCAATGTGGCATTTCGCGAGGCATTGATCAAACAAATGTTGGCTTTCCTGGCTGATTTAAGAAATGCACTTCTTTCGGACAAGGTGTACTAGCAGTCCTTGCTGGTAGTCTGCGCTGCGAAGATGGGTCGAGATGAGCAGAGGGAGGAGCGAGAGGTGCTCGACTCCATCTTTCCGGACGAAATACAGGACATTTCGGAGACAGAATACAGGGTATCGATTACCTTGGATGTGAAGAAGGGCGAAGAGGATGACGAAGATCCGGTGATCATACTAAGTGTACGGTACCCGGATGCATACCCAGACGAGGCACCAGCACTGGACATTACAGCACCTCCAAATGCGCCAAAGTATGCCCACCTTGATGTGCAAGTAGACAAGGCACGTTTACTGGGGTCACTCGGGCCTACAATCGAGGAGAGCATGGGGATGGCGATGGTGTTCACCCTGGTCAGCACATTGAAGGACTCTGCAGAATTGCTTGTGAGCGAGAGGCAGCAAGCAATCCAAGCTCTCTTGGACATTGAATCCGCCAAGGCAGAGGCGGAGGAGAATAGGAAGTTCGAGGGCGAGAAGGTCACTCGTGAGACGTTCCTAGCGTGGCGTGACAAATTCAAGCAGGAAATGGCGGACGAGGCTGCTAGAAAGCAAGCAGAGGCTGAAGCCGAGGAGAAGAAGAAGCGTGGGAAGGCGGAGGAGAAGAAATTGAGTGGAAAGCAACTCTGGGAACGAGGTCTGGCTGGTAAGGTCATGGACGAGGACGAAGAGGAAGATGGAGATGACGCGCTAGAAGGCATGCAGAAATTAAAGGTCGATGGATGAGTGTCGTTGTGGTTCAGAGCAAAAGCCTCGTACGCTAAAGCGGGCCTTTATGACCGCCAAAGCCCAGTATGACAGCCTCAGCGAGATGAGCTTGCAAGCGATGTCCACCAACTCACGAGCTCACTGGTGAAACGACCAACACAACTTGACGCTCAACCAAGAATGGCCAAAACCAAAGAATCGTTCACCCACTTAACTGCACGACCGCTGGATATTCTTCAACTTCTTACACTGCGCGCATTGGACCGTTGCCGTTCGCACACGGCCAGGTTTGACCAGATGAGCGTACTCGGCCATCATCGCCACGACAGGATTGCACAACGCAGTCTCGCCAATTTTCTGCCTGTGCTTCACCGCAAGATCTTCAATTGCACAGCTGCAGATCTTATCCGGAATGATGCTGAGATCCTGCAGGTTGAGATGCCCATCGCTTGTGCGCATAATGGTGAACTTGGCAGTCTCATGGTAGGACGGGGAAGGCTGTTCGCCGTCAAAGCCAAAATCACGTCTTCTGTGGTGTACCTTGATCCTCTGGATATGTTTCAAGTCGGGCCCAGCAAGGTCAATCCAGTCTGCTTTTTTACCGGACCGAAGAATGCTATCGGTCAAGCAGAAGGTGTTCTGGCCGTAGTTCAGTGGTAGTCCTGCTTCGCGGAGACGTCGTGTCGCTTGAGGCATTGTGGAGGACTGGGATGAATGAGCACTCTTCCGTCGGTGGAGACCATGACGGGCGAGCCGTAGGCCAGGGCCCAAGTGTAGACACTGTTCAGTAGTTCTTTCGGCAGCTTGAACAGAGTTGTTGCTTGGTGGTCTTCTTCCATCGCATAATCGTGTTGCTTCTGCTCCTGTTTGTAGCCTTTGTTGATGTGTTCGACCATTGTGTGTGAACGGAGTAATAATGAATCGTCAGACGGTAATGATTGAGTTCTGCCGGAAAAGGGGTATCATATACGACAGTGGATTTTGCTATGGCTGTTACAAGCATTGTGCCGTTGGTAAGGCAAGCTTTATGGCATTTCTGTTTGTAGGCGTGATGGTCATGGTCAGGTGCCGATGTCAGAAAGGGGCATCATCGTGAAGTGAGCTTGCCAGATGTACTAATCCCAGCTCTGCAAAAGGCAATGGTCGTTCCTTGCTGCATCGAGATGCTAATACTGACTTCATCCATGTCGTAATTCTCTCCACCAATCGTGAATCAGGTCGACTCATATATACATGTGGTTAGCATATCATGACTTTGCTCGCAGTAATCATAGCATGACTCCTTCTCCATGTCTACAACATGCTATTGCATAGCTGTCAGCTCTTGTCCCTCGAGGGCTGCCTTCTTGTAGCGCTCTCGATTCGGCTATCGTACGAATGATCATCTATAGTGCTTGTTCCCGACTCGCCATCTTCACATCACCATTCAGTACACGCAAGTATCAACCGTCGAGCTATATCTGCTGTGGTCCGTCCTAGATCATTGGATTCTAGCCAGGCCAGCTGCACGAGAGCGTCTGATCGCAATGGACAAGCACTTTCGTTGACGGTGACGTGGGAAGCTTGTGGACCCGCTCATTGAGTAATGAGATGTTGTGTGGAGAGCACGAATCAAGGTTGCGGAGCGTTCGCAGGCATTCCCTAAACGATGTGGATTCGACATTGCCACTTAGCAGTAAATGTGAGAGGCAAATGCATCATCAAGATGGTCTCCCTTTCAGGGCTGGACATCCGAGATGACCTGTCTCCTGCTCGCTGCCAAGTTCGAGTGCCAAAATGTAGTAGAGGCAAGAGTTGTGATACCAAGAGTGGCAAGGCTCAAGTTTCGACTTCGCGTGAAGTCAAGATGAGCATACAAGCCTTGAACTCAATCTTTCATGCTTCGATCGCCTTGGTTTGACCTCTGTTCGGCATTGTCATTGGGGACCTCGACTCCCGTGACAGTGATGCAGCCTATTACATTGCCGCACCTGTTCGCCGCAGGTACCAAGTTTCAGTCTGCGCAGTCATTTGGCTCGTATGGAGTCGCAATGTGGCGGACCACGTACGCTGATCGCCTTCGTCTCTTCGCGCAGAGATCAATTGGCCAACATCTGTTCTCGGCCCGCAAGACGGCCAGAGCAAAATAGCCTTATCATCGGACTTGACATGCTCAACGACGGAGTCTAGTCCAGGAGAGGTGAACATCCAGCTTACGTATCGCTTGCCGTTCACCTTTTGGATGAGTGAGACTAGACGAGAAGTAGGTTAAATAACGTCGCAGCAAGAGTTGTATGAAGAAATTAACTTAGCCCTACGCAGAGTCGAGACTTCTCCAAGCAGCCTCACATCCTTCGGTAGCCTGGATGTAACCTCCCAGCGGCGTGGTTCGGGACCTCGCCTATATATACCTTGTCCAATGGACGGTAGCGGCCTCGAAGCGCGGTGCAGACCCACTCGTATCAACGTTGGTGAAGATAACGTCCGTCTACTCACCCCTATAACAATCTTAATTATCTAACGCAAGGCTGCATCGGTTTGCATCGGCCTATCTTCTGCATGCAGGGAGCCGGGTTGATGCGGCGCCATGTGTCGTGCCTTCCGCAAGCGAAGAGTTGTTATTCACTCTATCAGACGAGTCAAGCAAGTAGACTTTCGATCGCCACAGTACAGCAGCCGATGGCGAACGAGAACGATGAATGGAGAGCCTAGAACGAATCTCCACATCGCGTCAGGTCTCGATCGGGCAGTTCGTTATCGCGGCTAGCCTTCCTCCCGCCGGAGGATGCTCGGCGTCCCCGCATCGTATGGGAGCCGTGTGGAGAGCCAACCCAAAGGCAGTGTGCGCGTGAGCAGACTTACGTAACAAACATGAAGTTTGTGTGCAACTCGTCGCGTAAGAAATGCTTTGGAATCCGCGTGGTCGTACTCTTTGCTGCCTCGAATCAATTTAGGGCCGACTCGTTCACTAGCCGCAAAAGATAGCAGAGCGTAAAAAGCGATTGGCTGTTAGAAAGATAAGAACGTCGGAGGAAGGTGCATAACACGGTTAGTGCGCCAAGCTGCATTAGCGAGTGACGGCTAGTGAAGTTGGAGGGTTACCTCGTCGAACGATAAGCCCGGATCCTTTGAGCTCGTGCTTATTACTTTAAGTTGCGCACTCCCTCGCCTTGAAGCTGCGCTTGCTCACCACTGCAGCACCACGTGTACGGGTATTCCACGCCAATACCTTCGCGCTCAAACGTAATCCGTCCTTGCGACCGCCAGCAAAGATGAACGGCGACATGGGGGAGAAGGGCCACAGTGGGCTGCCCGGGTACGAGGTTGACACATCGCTTGCAGCCCACGCGAAGGGCCGACAGCTCAGCCTCGACCGCGAAGATATCGCCATGGTGCAAGCGGACCAGAATGAGCTGAAACGGTCGTTGAAGGGTCGCCACATGCAGATGATTGCCATGTAAGTTCTTCCCAGAACATCTCAATTGCATGGCTTGGAGTGCTGACGAGACATGCGCAGTGGCGGCGCCATTGGTGCAGGTCTGTTCGTGGGCTCCGGCTCAGCCTTCACGACTGGAGGACCAGCATCCGTCATCATCGGCTTCACCCTCGTCGGTATTATGATCTACTTCATGATGCAAGCTCTCGCCGAGTTGGCTGTGATGTACCCAGTTAACGGCGCTTTCACCATGTACATCTGCCGCTTCGTCGATCCTTCGTGGGGTTTCGCCTGTGGTGTAGAATACGCCATCAGTTGGTTGACAGTCCTGCCTTTCGAGATCTCCGCCGCCTGCAACATCATTAACTACTGGCCGGGAGCAAACGGCATCAACAATGCCGCATGGATTACGCCTCTGCTTGTCGCCTTGGTCGTGATCCAGTTCTTCGGCGTCAAAGGATACGGCGAGGTGAGTTTGCCCGAGCCTGCGTTCCGCCGGTCAAACCTGACAGATTGTAGGTCGAATTCGTCTTGAGCGCGATGAAGGTCATCGCTTGTATCGGCTTCATGATCCTCGGCATTATAATCAATTGCGGTGGTGTTCCGACCGATCCTAGAGGCTATATCGGAAATACGTATTTGTAAGTCTGATCTCAGAAACAGCCATGTGACGGGACTGACCTCGATCTGCAGCAAGGAACCTTACAGCAATGCCGGCTTCCTGAACGGCTTTCACGGCTTCTGCAGCGTGTTCGTGACCGCTGCTTTCGCCTACACTGGCACCGAGCTTACTGGTCTGGCCGCTGCCGAGACCGCCAACCCGAAGAAGGAGATTCCGAGAGCCTCCAACCAAGTGGTCTGGCGTATCGCCATCTTCTACATCGTCAATCTCGCTCTCGTCGGTCTGGTTCTTCCCGCCAACAGCCCTCTTTACGACAGTACGGGATCATCCTCGCATCGTTCACCTTTCGTGCTTGCGATCAAGGCTGCCAGCATCCCAGTACTCCCATCGATCTTCAATGCTGTCATCCTCATCTCTGTCATGAGTGTAGCCAACTCGTGCACTTTCGGATCCACGCGCACACTCCAAGCTTTGGCTGCCAACGGTACGTGTGATGCCTCCTTTCACGAGGTCATTGGTGCTAATATTATTTGTTGCAGGTATGGGTCCAAAGATTGCCGCCTACGTCGACAGGAAAGGTCGCCCCTTGGTCGTTGTAGGTCTCCAGCTCCTCTTCGGCCTGTTGGCCTACATAAACCTGGCCAAGAATGGCGGCACTATCTTCAACTGGCTCCTGTCCTTGTCCGGTATCACCGTACTGTTCGTCTTTGGTAGCATCGGCGTTGCCCACATTCGTTTCCGCATGGCGTGGTAAGTTTAGAACCTCGAAGTGTAATAATCAAATCAACCATTAACGGCTGTGTAGGGCGTATAATGGTCACTCTGTGGACGAGCTACCGTTCAAAGCGATCGCCGGTGTCTACGGCTCCTGGATCTGTGTGCTGATTTGCTTCCTCGCCTTGGTTGCCCAATTCTACGTTGCCCTCTACCCAGTTGGCGGACCAAATCTCTCGGCTGAGGGCTTTTTCCTCGCATACCTGGCTGGACCTCTTCTCGTCTTCCTGTACCTCGGCTGGAAGATCTACAGCTGGTTCGCTGTTCCTGCTCATCGCCCACTATACATCAAGATCAAGGACATCGACATCTACAGCGGGATGAGGCAAGAGCAGTCCATGATTAGTGGTGTGGATGTCACTCCAGACCAGAGGCGTGCTAGTCTCACGGAGATGCATGATGGAGAAAAGAAGAAGGGCCCCATGGGTTGGGTGATGTCGGGTGTGAGAAACATTATCTAAGCGGTTGTGGTATCCATAATTCCTACCCGTCCGTAGGGCGCGACATGTACAGGGCGTGTGCACGTTCGTTCATGTGAGCACGCTTGCACTTGCCAAGATGTGTCAGAGGATTATGAGCTCCACATCTGACTCAGATAATTCATACAACTACACCAATCAACGTTTCAATGATCACACATCACACCAACCAAAGCTGCTTCTTCTGCCGCTCACACAGGCTTTTGTACATCAGATCCTCAAAACCCCGACCTACGCCGAATCATGCTTTCAGGTCAATACCATCGCAACGAACATACGTGAAAGACGGATGGATAGTACGACACCTCTCTCTGTCTCTTCCCCCCCTCCTCCAGCTTACCTCCAACCTCCAGACTTATTGCCTATCCAACATCTCTACCGCTACATCCGCCTTCATCTGCTCAGTCTTCAGGTCAATCTCAACGAAGCCTGGGTCGCTGATTTCATGTACTTGCTTCATACGCTCCGTGGCCGTACTTCTGTTATAGAAGAGTGCGCTGTAGATCTTTTGGAAGTTCGGGCCTCCAATGTGGCCAGGATAACGTGGACCCATCAGAGTGTCTTGGCGCGTGAAGGAGCACTCCAACCCACATACCCAGCAACGTTGACACTTGTCGGACCCTGTTACGGCATAGCACTGTTTGACCTTTCCTTTGACGTACTATGAGAATATTAGCATGGAAACATAACCAGAGTATGTGACTTACATCTTCTGATGTTGCACAGCGATCACACTTGACACGCTGCCTAGCACTGAGGTTCAGACTCTTGTTATTGCTGGCCTGTTTGACTTCGGCAGCCAGTCTCTCCAGAATCGGCTTACTCTTGCTGAAAGCTGTCCCGATGTTGGTGAGCTTAGCATCGTTCATTATTACCCCTCCCTGATTGGTGATTAAGCACTGGGCTCGGTACCTTTGTCACTTCCATCACTCTCCGAGTCGTGACAGTTTGATGGAAGAAATCAAACTTCATATCGACAACCGAGGCGAGGCGCGGCGCGGCGAAAGGCGGAGGAGGAGACTGCATTTCCTGCCGCTGAAGATGGTGCTTGAGTGCGATGACGCTCGAAAGCAGCCCGACGCCACCCTGAATCGTGTTGTCGATGGCATAGCCTTGGCTGCGAACGTTCCGGCTGAACCACTGACCTTTTGTCTGCCAGAATATGGTGATACCGACACCAAGTGCTTCCTCCCAGTTCGACCAGCCCCCAGCAAGAGGAAGTGCAGCGTATGGGCAAGCATGCAGACCCTTGTCCATGATCTCGATCTGCACCCAGACCTTCTCTCCCAGCGATGGTTCTTGGATGTCATCGTTTACCGTCAATGTTACCGTTTCTGACACCTCTCCTCTGGCTTTGGCGAAAGAGAACAACATTTTTTGGTTCCCGTTCTTTGCAATTGTGATCGGAGCTCGGCGAAAGACGCAACGATCATTCAGCTTAGTCCTAGACCAGAGAACACTTTCGTAGTCGGGGAGAGCTGACTCTCTACCAATAGGCTGAAGTGTGTTGAGCCCATCTTGACAATCGAATGGATTTTGGCCAAGCCCAACCCACCCTGACTTCTCAAACGACCTCTCCGCAATCGCGTTCAGAACTCTCGAGTTGTGTGAGAAGCTCGAAGCTTTGACAGCCTCTTGTTGAACTTCTGACTGCAACCCAGTAATGTCCACGGTCTTGGTCAACTGTGACGCCTTTGTCATCTTGAGCAACAAGATCTTGACTTGTTCGATCAGGTCCAGCTTCAGACGGTCGTCTGGAAACATCGTTGTGCTAGAACCTCTACCATCTTTGTAGAGCATGACGGTGTCGACTTCATCTGCTGCACGAAAGACATCGTAATGGGTTGAATAGTAGCTGGGCTTCTTCTTGGTTTTTGGGTCACTCAAGTGAGAAATTGTTCTGTGGGCCACGTCAATGGACTGTCCGCCGTAGTGATACGGCTTATGGCCCTGACGAGGCCCTTCTGTGAAGCCATGACACAGCTGTAGGTAGACTGCAGCGAGCTTGTCTGACTTCTGCACCTTGGGGCAAGCATTGCGAATGTCAAGCATCGTGATCTTCTTCTTCGTCTTGACGGCATTGTCATATAATTTGACAAGCTTGTCTGGCGTGCCTTTGTAAATCATGATAGCTAGAGATTGGCGCTTCGGGTCGTTGTCCAGTAGCTTCCAATACCTCGGATTCTTCTCGTCGACGAGAGCACGGTCTTCGTACATTGTTTCGAGTAGTGTGAGTAGTTGTCTTCGGTAGTCCCACCCCTCAATTTTGCCAAAGGTGCTGCTGAATTTTCCACCTCGTGCGAGTCTCCAGCCACTACCGCTGTGGTGTTCAGTGTCCACGAGCCATACTGCCCGCCAAACTCAAGACGATCTGCCGTGACGTGACCGGTACCACCATTGTGGCCCATCACACGAACCTTCACCCGCCATCCACGAGCATCAATACTCTCCACAACTCCATATGAAGCCTCCTCCAGCCTGAATCCATTGTCGTTATACCGCTGGACGCATCTGAATGTGCGGCCAACAGCATCGGCGGGCGCCCCAAACTGAAGCCATTTACACGCCACTTCGATCGTCTTCCCGTCCTTGTCGCGGATCTTGATGACAGTCTCGTTCTGACCTTGCGAAACCACCTTGCCGATTGTGTTCATGGCCACCCTGCTACCATCTGTGGCGGTGCAGTTCTCTCGAATGAAGGCAAAGCGGCCGATTGGGTGAGGCGGCGCACCAAAGTCCACGCATCTTAGATCGACAATCTTGTGATGCTGCTGGCCTTTGATGAGTACGCCTATGTGAAAAGGAACATTAGGGGTAGTAGTAATGCGGCCTGTGTCATTGACCCGAACGTAGTCTGTCTGTGTTGAACTGCGCTTGTAGCTTGAAGCCGTGTGGAGAAAAACCTTTCGACCCATAAGGTCGTCGGGGATGACCACTTTCCGGGACAAATTCTGCATCGCGAAGGTGTCGGGACCGCTGTGCAAAGGTTGCTGTTGTTGTTTTGTTGGCAATGCAAGCTGTGGATATGTGTATGGCAGAGAAGGGATGAGGATGTTGTGTGTTCGGAAGATGTTTTGACAGGACCTGTCTTGTTCTTAAATATCGAGAGATGTTTGCTGCGCACTCACAGGTTACCAAGAAGTGTTTGCAAGAACCGCACATTCAGCACATGAATTGGTTCACGTTCCATTGACATGTGCATTCACGAGCTCTATAGCAAGCCAAACACTCACTGAACCCTGCACAGTACCGACTGTTGCATGCATCCTCCACTAGAGCACCCAAAGCATACCTGCCTTACCACATTCATCATTTGCCAGATCATGGCTTTGCTCAGATGTGCTTGTCATGCAACAATGATGTTCGTTGGGAAAGCAATCTGATGCTCTGGTGCGAGCATGCACGTGAAAGACATTTCATGTCCATTGTCTTCCAGCTTGACGGTGCCTGAATCGCGTGAATCAGTTTCGGCGGGGACAGCAAACGCGGCTTTGGCATACAACATACCGCAACCTTCATCGGCTTTGTCAATCGGTCGAATGAGTGGATGCCTGTCCTACGGCTTATACAGTCTCCTGCTGCACGCCCGTGACATCAGCGGTTACTAGGCAGAGCCTGCCCCAGTTTGTGCCGTTGCCTATGCCCGCCGCCTGATCAGCACCGATCCCATGTGCTTTCCTACTTTTGCCCATGTCCGTTATGGCGTCGTGATGACTCTCGTGCTTAAGCACCGCCGCGTCGTGTACACTCTCGCGCCTCGTATCCGGATCCCGTGCGCTTGTAATGTCCACGAAGTCGCGGGATACAACTTGCGGAATAACTCGCACTTCGCTGCCGGGATAAATAGGCGGCGGATCGCGCAGGTGATTTTGATTTCGCTTGTGCTCCCTTTCCGCGCGAGCTGCTGCGCGCTTTGCTTTGCCATATGCTGATATCTGAGCTCGACAGGCATTGCAAGTTGTCTGCGTCGCACCGAAATCGGTGGCAGGCAAGGTTTTAGCACATCTACCGCAGCACTGCGTGTCAACCTCCACTGTCACAGCATCACTCATATTTGCGGCCGTGGCGCCACTGATTGGCATGTCGTTCAAGCATTCTCGTCCACCTCAGATGGCTGTGTTGCTCGGCGAGGTTGGAGGAGAGGTCGCCAGAGTGAAGTTGAGTAATGCCGAGATTGACGCCCGCGAATGATCCGGGTGGCAATCATGATCGACCGTGCGAAAACCCTCCAAGCTTTTGTTGATTACCACTGCCTCCTCTCCATAGATTTCATGATCGAGGGTAACAGCTCCTAGGAACCACGTGCCATCGCCTGCATCACGCCTGTCTCATGCTCTAGTCCACAGCTATTCATCGGACCTTGACTTGAACATTGTATTGACGAAGCAGTCACAATCTTGCTCCCTTATATGCATACGTCCTCCGGATGTAAACTATGGAGTAACGACTGTGTTCTCCTTATGGCTTACCCGCTGGCTACTGCGACCACGACATCCGGATCGGGAGTACGGATGTTGAGACATGCGCGGTATCCGATGGACTTGCTGGCCTCGTTGAGCGAGTCGATACCCATGAGTGAAACAACTGCTTCGCATCGTAGTGGTAGGCAGTCCCTTATTGGTTTCGTGTCGAGCACTTCGGACTGTCGTGCACGCCCAGGCGTCTGGAACATAGCTGGTATGCTCGCTGCCGGTGTGCAATTCCGAATACTGTTGTGGCCGTCTTGGACGTCCTGCGGACTCTGATATGGTGGTGGAGAGTCCCCACGGGATCATCAACCCCCTCCGCCGTCCAGCCAAGGCCAGCACGACGATGGGGGTTTCTCCGCCTGGATGACACAGGCTTAGTGGTTGGCATAAGTAGTGGGTACACGTTCGTACACCGTCTCCCGCCCTAGGAGATTCGAGCGACCGGGTCTCGAAACTACCGTACCTGCAGTATAGGACTTGGCGCTGGTGTACGCGAATCACCGCTCCATCCGATGTGGAGGCCAACCCGTTCTCAAGGGTGGCACGCCTATTCCTCCTCTTTATACGATACCCTGGTCCGAGCACGTTTCGATCGCTGCTCGACCGGAGGCACGTTCTCCTTCTCCTCTTCCATCATCTCACAATTCTCCTCATCAACATCCATCTCATCCTCATCTTCATCTTCATCCTCTTCCTCTTCCTCTTCCTCTTCCTCTTCTTCTGCTGCCTTACGCTTCCTCGGCACTGTCTTCTTCTTCCCCTTCTCCTTCCTCTCCTTCTTCTTCCTAACATAATGCGACCCCGAGGTCGCTTCCAACTTCTGTTGGATTGTGCACTTCTCGCCCAACGCACGAGGAACGGCCAAGGCTCGCTCAGCGCGAGTTTGCGCTGTACATCGTATCAGTATGGCTACGACGTTCAAGGTACTGTGTCGCCACTTACCCTTCTGCTTCGGTCTTATTCTGTCATGGCCTGATTACATTAAGTCAGTGGTGGTCTCCTAACAGGGTGGCAATCAGATCTTGACCTTGTAGATACGACAGGTCCACCTCCATCGCATCACTAGCATCCTCCGCTGGACTTACGGCAGCCGGATCGCATAACCAGTGGTTAGAGGCGTCGCCTGCACCGCCTTTGTCCGCTAGTGTGCTACGGAGGCGTTGGGATGGACCAGTGTGGTCCGGATGGGCGAGGCGAAGTCCGTCGGCCGTCAGAATGGGTATCGCGAAGCAATTTCTTCGAAGTTCTCTTCATATCACATCTGCAGTAGGAGCGTGCGGCAATTGATGGCTCAGATGTCGTTGGTTCCTCGCCTAGCATATTCGCTGTATCGTTGTAGACCGCTGTGTACGAGCCTCTTGAGAGTACCCTTCCAGCCAATGACATTTTTGGTTCGCTTGTCCGCGTGGAAGATTCGGGTGAGAGTACAAATACTACTCACTCATGCTTTACACAGCAGGTGTCGCGGTCGCTTCATTCCTGCTTCCTCTGATCATTTTTCTTCTTGATGGAGTCCTTGTTCATAGGAGATCTTGTTGCGCCAGCCACTGTCGCCCGGGACGCTTCGGAGAATGCAATATCAGAGGGACAGATAGGCTGTTCGTGGTATTACTGTACACATTGCAGTATGACACAGAACCAGAGCATCCCATCCCGCGAGGTGTAGAGGCAAAACACATCTGCTCGGCTGCGAGATGTGGCCGGCACTAGTTCTGGTACTGTGGCACGTGTGAACCACTTCTTCCTCAACAAACAATGCTGCCGGACCATCGAATCGAAACCTCTGCCGTCGTGGCAGCGGTGAAGCAGAACAATATTGGCTGCAGAGCCATGGTTACCTTTCAAACAACCTCAAACTCGGGGTGGACAGCGTGATGTTCAAGCAGATGAGAAATCGAACAATGCGCCACCAGCACCACGATCTCCCCTATGACGCGCACAGAGCTTGAACATAAGCTTCTTAACCGGACATTCGGACTTAGGGGAGGCACAGCATTTCTGGGAGATGCATCATCTTCCGTCCACTCTGCCGGTGATAGCATCCATATTTCTCTGTGCCGAGTAACCGGACGCTCGTTTGCGTTTGGGGAGGCGCGTCTTCGTGCTTTCGGGTTTAAGTGGCAGATGCTGTAATCGGGTTGGTAAGTATAGGTTATTGAATCTTCTTCCTTCGCCTTCTTATCTCCATGCTCTCCTGCTCTTGGTATTATTGAAGCTTAAGTACCACCTCCTGGGCCATTGCTGTTGGTCTTCAGTGCTTAAGGAGGAGGAATAGCGATCTATACCAACAGGATCTGGTGACCTTTCATCACCGAACCCTCACCATGGACAAACTCGAGCGGATCCTCTCACGACCCGTCGCCAAACCGTACCGAAGCAAGAATATCAGTGATCAGTTACCTCCCTATCTGAACGAACAGGGACTACTGGATTTCAGAGAGAACGATGTGGAGAATCCCAAGAACTGGTCGATGGCGAGACGGTGGTACATTACGATAGTCTCCGTCCTGCTGGTCGTGAACGCTACTTTCGCCTCCTCATCACCATCAGGATGTATACCGAGTATAGCAGAAGAGCTACATGTTAGCACAGAAGCAGCGGCTTTGGTCATCACACTTTTCTTGCTTGGATACGTGTTCGGGCCGTTGATGTGGGCACCACTGAGCGAGTTCTATGGACGACGGTGGATCTTCTACGGCACATTCATCGCCTACTTTGCCTTCAACTTCCTATGCGCCTTCACGCCAAACTTCGGTGGACTACTGGTCGGCCGCTTCTTGACCGGCACATTCGCCAGCGCAGCTTTGTCAAACGCACCAGGAGTACTGGCCGATATCTGGGGACCTGTGGAGCGAGGTAATGCCATGGCATTGTTCTCAATGATGACATTCATTGGACCCGCTCTTGGACCAGTCATCTCGGGCTTCCTAGAACTCAAGGAGAATTGGCGGTGGAACTTCGATGTTCTATTATGGCTCGGCTTCGCAACTATGCTGATTCTATTCACCATCCCTGAGACGCTACCCAGCCAAGTGCTCCTCAACAAGGCGAAACGCATACGAGCAGCCAAAGTACCTGGCTACGAAGGTGTACGAGCGCCGGTCGAGGCAACAGACCGTACACTTATGGGCATCTTCAAAGTTGCGCTTACCAGACCCTGGATCATCCTTTTTGACACGATCTCCTTCTTGGTCGCCATCTATCTTTCAGTGGTGTACATGCTCTTGTACATGCTGTTTGAGATCTATCCAATGTAAGTGCACAACTCCTAAAGACTACAATGATAACAGTTTTGGCTGATACGATTACAGCGTCTTCCAACAACACCGCGGCTGGAATGCAGGCGTAGGCGAACTCCCACTAATTGGCACAGTAGTTGGCGCCGTACTAGGAGGCCTCTACGTCTTTTACGACTCGTCCAAATACAGGAAGCGAGTCCTGGCAGGCGAGAAGATGCAACCCGAGGCACGACTGCCGGTGGCTATGATCGGCGGCATTATGTTCCCAATCACCATGTTCTGGTTCGCCTGGTCTGGAAACTACAACAGCGTACACTGGATCGTGCCGACGCTCGGCGGTGTCTTCCTCTCTACCAGCATTCTGCTCATCTTCGTCGCCTATCTAAACTATTTGACGGATTCTTATCTAATGTATGCAGCTTCTGCACTGGCCGCGAACACGGTCTGTCGATCTGCATTTGGTGCTGCGGCTCCGTTGTTCACCAACTACATGTTCGACGCTCTTGGGGTCGGAGGAGGCGGATCTTTGATCGGAGGCGTTGCTTGCTTACTTGCCCCTATTCCATTCATCTTCTACAAGTACGGCGCGAGGATAAGAGTCAAGAGTAAGTTCGCACCTACGCCAGATCCGAAAGTAGAAGATGAGAAGGAGGGCGAGGAGGGACAGCAGGAGAGACCGAGGAGTCAGTATAATTCTAGTGAGGAGGATGAGGCGGAGTTGGATGAGGAGATGGGTGTGCCTGATCCGAAGGAGCTGCAGAAGGAGATTGATAGGGAGAGGGCAGGCTCCAGTGGCCATTCCAGCGCTACAAGGACTGGTGATCCATACATCGATGCCAGTGGGGTTGAGAAAGCTGAGCGATAGATTGCATTCATAGATTGTGTTTAGTATTGTCTAATACCCTCGAACTGCTTCCTACCTCACCACTTCTCAGTCTCAAATCTTATGACTATTGTGAATTGGTAGGCCGGCACTCCTCGTCTTCTAGATGTAAAATAGATGGTGGAGACAGAAGCGCACGTGATCGGCTCTCCATCGAGGAACGCCCAGAGCATCTCTACAACGAGTCAGCTACCCACTAACCACGCTACGTTTCATCTCGTGTGGATGGCATGGAGGCTGCAATATCACGGCCCACGCTCGACTGGATTGTATGGCACCGACGGCAGCAGAGATCATCCACTCCTACCGCCAGCTCTTCAAACATGCTTTACGAGCATGCCAGTACTCCAAGCCCGCACGCTACGTAGTCCGCGACCGTATGCGCCTGGCCTTTCGCGAGTCGCAACCTGACCTATACGATGCAGAGCGTATTGGACGAACGATCGAGTTCTTCAGGAATGCAGCGAGTTGCAAGGGTATAGAGCATAAGGTGCAGAAGAACCTCATACATGTCTGGTGGGAGAGGGAGAAGCTGAGGCAGTCGACTATGTGCGAAGTACAAAGTGAATGGCGTATATTGTTGTCAAGCTGACGAGAAGCAGGCGACTGGATACGTATGAGCTGCGGAAGCATGCGTACGATGACTTTGACCGGACCATTGAGCAGTTGAACGAGACCATGGGACTGTGCATTAAGTGACAAATCCGCTGCTGCAATAGCTTTGGCAGTGTTGCAGTACGGGGACACGCTACAGAGTATCAGATCCGGGGCATGATGGACCACGAACAGATCATGATAACGATCACGAATCTCAAGAGGAGCTCGTAGCTGATGTGCTGCTTCTGGTTGTTGCATCGGGCATTACAGACTTCTGTTCCGGCTCAAGGTCCAATTGTGTCCCGACCTCTAAGATCAAGACCCTCACACCTCCTCCTCTGCCCGCTCCGATAGACGCTATCCAGCCATCTAAACTCTGGTGTGCTATAGCACATCACACGCACTTTTGTGTACATATATCAAGCCATCAACACCAGCGCTCATGTTGAATAAGCAGCGCTTATGGGGTATCTCTTATCACATCCTGCACACTCTCAACATGTCCCACCCTACATGCTCTACATGCTCTACGCCTTCTTCTTGGGCGCATCCCTCCTCTCCCTCTCCCTCTTCGCATAAATCTCCGCCGTAAATGGATCCTCGAATGTAAGTGCGATCCTATAAGCCGTGTAAACCAGCACAGTCAACAGCACACCAGCCGGTTTGCCATACCACAACGCCGTACCCAGAAAGCTCAGCGTACTACCCCAATACATCGGTGCATCGGTGACATTGAATGGGAACCCCGTGACCATCTCATCCATGAGAATACCAAAGTAGTCTCCCAGATACGTGCCCGTGATACCAAGAGCCCACATACTACTCAACACCAGCACGTTCCCGCTCGCAACTAAGCCCACGGCTAGAGCTTGAGGGACGAAACCTAGCATTGCAGGATGACTAGGTTGCTGGCGGAGAGCTCGCTCGTATACGGCATCGCGGATGAGGCCTAGGAGGAAGATGGTGACAGCCAGGCCGTAACAGCCGTAGAGAGCATTGCCGCCCGCGAGCTTCGTCAGAGTCTTGTTGTGATACTCCGTCCTCGCTACGAAGTTCCAGAAAGTTGGGTTGAAGAGGATTGTAGCGGCTGAGACTGTGCGTAGTGGTCAGTAGGGGTATCTGGACAGATGCTTGTGGGAAGGAGATATTTACGGTACAGCGTTGGCTGGGTGAAGTCGACAAGGCCTGCCATACTGTCTATACTGATCAGAAGGCAATGTTGAGTCTTGCCAAAGACGTGGACAAATGTCCTGGAAGGACGAGGACCACGAATCGTGCCTACGTCACAGGCAAGCAATGATGAGGTGGGGCATTTCACTACCATGGACATATTCAGAGCACGACGATCAAACCCTCGTTACAACTCGAAGGACAAGGGACTAGCAAGCGAGGAGTACCAAAAAGAAAACTTCTTTACAAGATATAGCGACAGGCGCTAGCGTACCTTTCCAGTACAGTGAAACCTCTCCATCCAATTCTTCTTCGTCTTTCTGCCGTCCATTTCGAATCTCATAGCATTCACAAGCCGTTATAGCCACACGAGAACGGCCCGCCGAAAGTAGCAGACTCATAACCCTGCACAATACTCTCCACAGAGGCATAAGTACCAGCCGTCAAGAACAGCAGACCAATGAGAATGCAGGTCACATTGAGGGCAGCGCCAGCCATACCACGGATACCACGTGTCTTCCAGAAACCAGGACCGTAATCTGCACGTCTCATGCGTAGGTATGCAACGCCCCAAAAGATGAAGCCGAAGAAGCTGTCGAAGAGGGAGCTCATGAGCGACAACAGATCGGCGAAGAAGGGGATGACTTCGGCAATGATGAAGGCGAGTACCCAGGTGCAGGCGAGGATAGCGGCCCAGCCTGCCCAGCCGATCAGAGTGTTGTTGCCAAGATGGCGAGTACCGGCGTAGAGGCGGAAGAACACGAAGCGAGCGGAGACCGAAGCGTAGAGCACACCCAAAAAGATGAGGGTTGGGATCATGAAGCTAAAGCTGACCTTGAGGTAGAGTTCGTTGCCGAGAGAGCCAAAGGCTGGCGCGGTGTTGTAGTTTGTACCGGTGTATGCGTAGATGATGGAGCCGACGAGAGAAAAGAGAATGACCTCGGCAATCGTGACAGCCCAGAGTGCCTTTGGGAAGTCTTTGGGCTCCTTCATCTCGGCGATGAAGGATGGGATGGTGATCTGACCGATGAAAGTATAGCTGATATTCATGAAGGCGTTCATGCCTGCAACGAATGTGGTGCCAGCGACAGGAACAGCGTAGACAGTTGGTGGCCCAAGAGATGGCCATTTCGAACCCGGTACACCACCGGGATGAGCCTCAATACCAGCAAAGATGGTGGCGAGGAGCACGGACAGGAAAGTGGTGAAGGCGCTGACGGTCGCGAGCTTGGCCAGAGTGCTGAACGTCCGTGGCAAAGAGCAAAAGAAGGAGACGACTGCCATGATGGCGCTGAAGCCGACGGTACAGAGAGCGACGTTTCCGTCTGCTCGCTGTGTCATGGTGTTGAGGTACTTGGCGCCGACCAAGCAGTGGAAGCCTTGAATGAAGGTGTTGTTCAGGATGAACATGACGGCGGTGGCCCACCAAGCCCAACGTTGATTCCAGAAGAGCATCTGGCCTATGTCACACACATCCTTAACTTCCGGGTGGCGCATGCAGAATTCCCTGTAACAAATCAGTATCTCAGTTTGTCGTTGGCTCGAAAATGCATTACTTACCAAACGATTAGCGAGGTGTAGAGAACCAAGGCTGCGATGACGACAGTCAAGATCAAGCCTGGTACGAGACCCAGCACGGAGTAGGAGTACGGGAATGACATGATAGCCAAACAGATGTACTCGGAGAACAGCAGAGCTGCAGTCTATTGCAATGATTAGATCCAGCTCCTTTCTCACGCATGGTTCTTGGGAGAAAGCAAGGAGAAATTATGCAGGTATTCGTGCGACGGAATCCCATTTTCCGCCATAATCGTTTCTCGGTGGCGAGTGAAAGTGTAAGGAAGGTGCTCTGGGCTATCAGGCGCAAGGCATGCGTGGAAATGGGAGGGCGAGATATCACACCTTATACCAACTGCAAGTCCTGTACTTGATCGAGTTGCCGGCCTCCAATTCCATCTGTTTGCCAACCGAAATACTCGGGTCGGTCTCATCGTCGCCAGTCAATGTATCGCCATAGCCCTGAGCAGAGATGGACTTGGTGACAGGTTTATCTATCCGGCTCATCTTGCGGTGCTTGCCTGGCATGCCGCCCTTCTCGGCGTTGTCCTGACCAGGTGCAAAGCCATCGTAGTAGCCCTCTTTGCCGAAGTTGGTCTGGTCGGCAATAGGCGAGGGAGACTCGTTGTCAACTTTCTCGCTGTTGCTAAAGCCTAACGCCATTTTATCGAGCGGATAGAGCGTATAAATACGCCCTGGTGGTGAAAGAAAGGATCGAGTCCGGTGACCTTCTGGAGCATGTAGCCGCTGTATAAGAGAGTCGTCCGAGGTTCGGGAAGTGTGCTGTAGCTGTGCGCAGTACGGACAGCCTTCCTGGTGTTTAAAACAGAGAGGGAAGAGAAAGACAGAGCGGGTTGAAGTACTGGCCCCGGTTCTAGAGTGATCCCGCACACGTGAACTACGTAGACGACTTGCGCGGTGCAGATCAGAGACTTTCGCAGGGCGCGGGAAGGATTGCAGCGCAAGCGAAAAAGGTTGTGCGTTGGGGTGGAACTGTTGTCCTCGCCGCAAGCAAGTCAGAAGGCAGACGGGTGGTGAGCTTGCGGGATAGCGCGAGTGTCTGTCCAGGATCTTGTGCTGAGCCCTGCCGTTGACCGTCACCTCGGGCGCCGTTGACGTATCGTGTTGCATGAATATCGAATAGACTTGCGGCTGGATACCCCACTCTGTCCAAACTCACACCCACACAAGCGTGGCGTTGTTAGTTTGCGAATCTTGGAGCATTGTGATTATCATCATGGTTTGCGTGCTCACCGTCGCGTGCGGCATGCAGGACTTTGCACAGGATCAGAGCTGTCTACTATCGTGGTAATCAAGGTCACAGAGAGCCGCTCAAGCAGCCCGTCAGTGACCCTATCGCTGATGAATCCTTCGAGCCTTCTTGCTTTGCATGGCGCACACGCTGCGCTCCCGAGACCCGTAGCCAAGCACCCATTCAACCGTCAGGCAAACCACAGCTTTTCGAAGCCTAGAATGCCTCGTCAGACGTTCTGCTGGGTTCGGCTTGCTATGGCGTGCTCGCAAGCCCACCAGCGAAGACAGTGGATGTGATTACCTGCGGTCGTGCACAAGAATCACACAGGACTCTCGGCGTGGAGCTTAAACAATACACAGGGCAGGGAATCGCTCGTCCCTGGTCTTGTCTTTACTTACTCGTACTTGGCAACCAAGATCCGAATATGGAATGTGCGACAAAACATACGTTATATGTCAAATGGGTATCTTCGAATATTGACACTAGCTGCTCCTACATACATACCCAACAGACCACGACTTCACTAGGACGTACTTTGACTATATCATCATCCCCTTCTTCTCTCCAGCCCAGTACCCAGCAATCTCGGTCAGCACATCGCTCATAATCGGCGCACTAGCCATGAGTCCATGTTCTTCCCCTTCCAAAACCCTCAACTCGCACCCGCCCCGACTCAACCGCGCATCATACCAGCCCTCCCGACTCTGCGGTATTTGCTCGGTCGAACCAAAACTGTTCCAACCTCCTGACACTGCACGGGCATTCATCTGCCCACTCAGCCATTTCACGTTGGCTAGGGGTACACGTTTGTCTTCCGAGCCGTGCGTGATGACGACTTGGCGCGAGACGTCAGTGTATTTGAAACCTATCTCACGGTTGCGTTCGAGACAGACGAGGAGGTCGGTGGCCGGGTTGCTGTCGCGGGTAGCTCGTTCCCAAGTGCGGAGGGTGAGACGGGAGGTATATTCTACCTGCCTTTCGCGTTCAGCGTGCTCGGCGGCATTGAGACCAGCTTGAGCGAACTCAAAGGAGGGATCGGTAGGCGTGGCGGTGGCGCCAAGGAAAAGTGAGCCTCGACGTCCTTCACCCAGATCAAGGGCGCCGGCTTCTTCGGCAATGGGGATGGGGAAGTTCTCGAGTGGGTTTATGGTAGGCATGAACTGATCCATCAGCATCAAAGATTCGCGGCGATGATAGTCCGGTCGATTGGCAGTCCCTGGGCGTTCAGTCATCCTCGTAGGTGATAGAGACTGTTCTCGGGCACGATCTCGCGCGGCCTGCAATTGTCGCTTGCTGGCAGGTTTTAGGGACGCAGAAGTCGCGGTCATGAAGGAGGAGTTCGCAGCTTTGAGGAACGAAGTCGGCAGAACACGAAGTAATCGCTGACTTCGTGGTAGTGCACCAGCTGGTGGTGCTTCGGTCGTAGCATGAGGTGTGGCTTCCAGTTGACTTGGTGGGATCCAAGGTGCCAGAAGATGTACCTTTCCATTAATTAAATGTGGTAATATCAAAGCTGTCGCGAGTGCATATATCGCTCCTGCAGAATGTGCCAAAAGGCTGAAGTTCGTGATTCCTAGATGTTGACAGATGGCGACTACATCGTCGGGCCAGCTGAGCGGCCCACTCCTGTCGTTCAAAGGATATGGCTCGCTGCCACCAACCCCAGGCCTATCGATCGTGATGAGGCGCAGTCGCAGTGTGGTGGCCAGCTCATCATAAAACGCCGTCACATATCTAGTCAAACCCATGCCCACACAGATGAAGACAGCAGCGCCCTTCGGATCGCCAACTTCGGAGAACTTGATGATTCGTCCACTGCGTGGATGTCTGACCATGCGACTCAACCGAGCCGCCTCGAGAAAATCCTGTACCGCTAGCTCAATACTATCTTGTCGCTCCAGGTTCGGCATGCTCTCGTCGCCATGATGCAAGCGGCGCGCATCGCTCATTGATTTCCGCCTACTCTTCCTTCTCTCTGATAGATCAGTTGGAAGATCGGGATGATGTGTCCAGCGCGCGGCAGGATCGGTCCGTTTTCGTGCGCTCTTCGTGCGAATGCGTAGTGGCGAGTCTTGCGAATCAGTTTCTGATATCGGAGACGAGATGGTTGTGTATTGCGGGGTGGCACGCGTGGACCCGTGTCGCTTATGCCTGGGCTGGTCCATCTCGCGATGCGCTCCGGACAGAGCATCAACAGCTTGTGCGTATGAATAGTCGAGCGATAGTGGCGGTGTCGGGAGACTGACACTTTCTGGTCCCTTTGTGCCGTTCCTGACTTGCGTGGGCAAGTCATCTATGACTGCCTGGGTACGTCTGTTTGCCACCGGCGTCATACTTTGAGTCCCGGTGCCACTCGAAGTCGGCCTAGGTAGATCAGTAGTGATGCCGAGGATTTTATGCGCCTTAGTTGGTGGTTCTGTGATGGCCCGCGCTGCAGAGGGTCTGCTAATCGCTGCCACTGTTCTCTGTTCGACGCGGAATGGCAGAATATCATGCGCAATGTCAAAGTCTTGTTTGGGTATGCTAGGTAACAGCACAGGAAGTGGTGGCGGATCCTCGAATATCGATGGGGAGCTGGATTCCGCTATGAATGTCTTTCGCCTCTCCCGAAGCTGACGAATCCGTTTCACAGTCTCGTCGTCTTCACCAAGATCCGCCCAACTAGATTCTGGTATTGGGCTCTTAGATGCAGTTTCTTCTTCGGTGTCCGGCGCTGGTGCGGTCATGCGCTTCATGACCTTGTCTCGTTTCTTGCTCGAAGCACGAGAGTTGCTTGAAATGCGCAAAGAGGATGTTCGCATGGGGATCGAGTCCGTGATCGGATTCTTCAGTGGTGGTGTTCGCTGCTTCCGAGGCGACCCATCCTCTGTATACAGTGTGCCGTCACTCGATGCCATGGGGCTTGCCTCACTCATGAGTGCGTCATCAATGGCATTCTCCTCACTCCCTCCCGTATCTACCAAGTACAGCCGGCTCTTCTCATTCGTGCGCGGCGGAGTCTTGAAAGTGAAGACCTGGTCGGCCCGCGCTAAGATGCTCAAGTTCGCACCACCTGTGGGTATGGGCACATCGAACACCTCACCAGCAGACTGGCGTAGTGACTCTTGTGAGTTGATCCGCCTCAGACTCTTCCTCCGTGGCTCTGGAGTCTTGATCCAGCTCTCAGCACTGTGCTTGTTCCTACTAGATGGGTCTCGTTCGCGGAGGCTTGTATACGAGCCAGTACGTGAGCTGAGGCCATTGGCGGGTCGCAATGCACTGGCGTGGAGATCGGTGAACGATTGTCGCGGAGACGGCGCGGCGTAGTGCGACAGGCCTGACGGTGCTCGAGATGTACGGATGGAGGGTGGTGGAGCGGCATCGGCTGGCGCGAAGTAGTCGGCCATTGGAGATGCGCCATACTCCATGCCAAACCCTGATGAGGCCGGCGTGCGCGCAATGCTCGGCGGCACGCTGGTACTGCCTGAGGATCGTGGTCGGGAGCGCTTGCTGCTGCTGAGGCTGCCGGTGTCGGGCTGGTATTCGCTGGAGTGGACGCGCGGGGGTGTACCCAGGACGGAGAAGGAGTCGAGAATGGAGGAGATGACGGCAGGGTCAGCAGGCCGTGATCGCACCTGGTTGGCTGATCTCTTCTTACGCGCCCGCTGTTCTCGTCGCTCCGCCTGCTGCTGCTCGTCCTGACGAGTATTGTTGTTGCGCCGTGCTGACTGCGTCTGCTGCTCGGGTGATCCCGTCGTTGACGAGCTCGCCAGCCATTGTGTGGTTTGAGTATTGAAGGTTGTCGGTATACCGGACGCCTCAACGTCCATATCGCACACACTGCCGGCCCAAAGCCTCGATCCAGAGACACTCTGGGTCCGTTGCGAACTCTATTGGCGAATGTCTTGCATCTTTCTCGGATTTGTTTGACGGGCAAGATCAGGCCTCACGTGCTCAAGCATATACGTGGGCTGGAGGGTTATTCACTGCTGTCGTCTGTGTAGGACAGGGATATGCTCCCAAGCCCCATGAGAAGAGGGCACAAACTCAAGATGGGCGATCCGGGTGCGACGCCTCACAAGAACCCTCTCCACGACCGCGCCATGGCCGCGCCAGCATCGCCCCTGGTTTTGTGCTGCCAAAGCGCTTGTGGCTGCCGGGAACATTCGGCACTTGTCCGAGACACCGTGCGTCGGCGAGATAGCCCACTAGCCCTACCCTAAACGGCCAGAAGCTTCGTTCCTTCGCATAACATCCTGGTCACATTTGACGAACTGACTCGACAATGAAAAGTATAGAGGTACATGGGCTATATCATTGTGTCTGCACAGGATAAACATATTACCTCGTCGATGGAGGGATCCCCGAAGCTCGCCTATACACTCCGTATGCATATTGACGAGGACCTGTCGGCCTTTGGACGGCGTCATGCCTACGATCGAGATACATCAACAGAAACCACTCCATGCACCGGAGCCTATCTGAGAAGGTCACATTGAGCACGGCCAGACGCCGGCGTCGTCCCTCGAACTCACACAACCTTTGCTCGCCTGTCTGGCGATAGTATGCATGCGTCTTGCACAACATGCTACATACAATAGTGATGTACCCAAGCTCGATGCATTGACATCGAACTTTTACGCACGCTCAGGACGTTTGCGAAACCCTATCGAGAACAGACGGCGAGCTTTGGCTGACCACAGGATCCAGGACGACGCAACTCTAACCCATCGCCGATGCCTGCCCATTCGCCTTCACCTGTTTCATCCCCGCCTCCTCATCCGTCCAGACGGCGAGGCCCACTGCTATCAGGCCAAAAACGGCACTCACAATAGCCGGAACTCGCAGATTGTTAGTCGCATCAACAACCGGAGCATTAACGACCTGCGGGATCCACACCGTAGCCAGCGAAATCGCTTGCTGGAAGCCAAAGTACTGCACTTCGTTACCCCTTGGAAACATCTGCGGCAACAGCACTCGAAAAGCAACGTTCGAGACGCTGAAGGAGATCTGGACAAGCACTTGTATGAAGTAGAATTCCCATCGATGCTTCAGCCCGATCTTGGCTGCTGAAGAGACGCCGATGCAAGACCAGACGGTAGCGAAAGTGAAAACTGCATAGCTGATGATCGTCCAATGTCGTAGTGTCACCTTGCCATATTTGAGGAGAGGCGAGTACCCAAAGAGCAGCAGTGTCGCACACACCATCCCTACTACCGGGCCACCCAGAGTATAAGCCGTGAACTCACGCAGACTAGGCCGGATACTGAGGTTGAAGAGCTGTCCACTCACCGTCGTAAAGGCAAAAAGGGTGTCGTTGTAAATTGTGAAAGCGATGAGGTACTTGAATGCCTCGCGATATACAAGGAGCCCCTGATACAGCGTCCGCAAAGCTTGGAAGGGGAGGCCCAGCCAGCCAGCCATGGTCGTTGGAGCATTATCATGCTGCCGAACCGGCGACGGCAATAATTGCCATGATGCTAATACCAGAACTATGCAAAGAGCGCCGGCGGTCGTCGTGGTGTACAGGCCGACGTAGAGCGAGTTGACATAGGTCAGGCCAAAGACAATGACATATATGGTCAGCTGGCCGACATTTAGACCGTTCCAGCCCCAGGCGCTCATGGAAAGGCCGCTTTGCTCTTTTTGGCGTCGACTGTGCTTCCCCAGTGTATGGTGGTGATCGTCCAGCTGTCCTGCATTCGGTGGTCCTGGCGGTATTTCAGACGTCGCTTCTCCGCCTTCGCTTGCGTTGACAGAAGGAGTCTCCTGCATCGCATAAGGTACGAAGATGTTCGACCAAGCCGATGCGACAAAGCCGACGACATTGGAGAGGACGTACAGCACAGCAAACGTGGTGAACGTCTTCTCCGTCATCGCCTTTAGACCAGCAACAGGCAGACACAAGGCGCCGTAGATGACCAGCATAAGGACATACTGCTCGCGCTGGAAGCTGAACCTGTCTCCGATCCCCGAAACGACCAAGACCAGTGCGCCACTTATGGCAAAGCAGAGAGCATTGAGGTAGAGTAAGTAAGATGTGAGGTTGACTTCTTGGCTGCCGAACGTCACAAGGCAGGCTGGAGCAGTGGGCGGGCAACCAGTCCCTCTAGCAGCTCCCAGCTCATGACCGATAACATATGCGATGGTTTGGAGTTGGAATGTCACATAGGTGCCGAATCCTGCGAAGGCGGGTCCAAGACTGAGTGTTGAGAGGAAGTAGCCGGTTTTATAGCGGCGGAGATGCTTGGCTGTAAGAGTCCGGTCTGGTGGTGCTTCGATTGACGTTGTTGAGATGGTCGTTTGTTGATGCTTGTGCTCCTGCGAGGACATGGTGAGAGGAGTTTTGACCTGATCCGTGGACGAGCTCAAAACAACTCGTGCGAGCACGGTGAGACGATGGAAGTCGGGTCGAGAACAGATCAAGAATGACTCGACTAGAAAATCATGTACCTACTGCTCATGCATGGGCTTGTTGGACGGCCCACGACTAATGAAGGCGGCTGCAGCAACGATATTTGCTCATTCCCACTCAAGTCGAGAATTGCGCACATAATTTCTTGCCAGCAATGTCGTTCCACGCGCCATCTGAATGATCGTAGAAACTGCAGTCAATGCCATCGCCATCTGGAGGGTTGGACACCGAAGTATGCCGATGTATGGTCTTCAGCGTGACATCCGTAGCGTTGTCGTCAAGAGAGTGTACAGCCAAATGCTCCATGCCACAGTATCGTTATTGAGATCGAAATCCCATGACTCTACCGAGACTCTCGGCGCCTGGCCTGTCATAAGCTGTGCCGCATCAGTCTTCACTTCTTGTGCACGAGCATTGTCAATCAGTATGATCACTTTTGGACTATTGCAGATGGAAGTCTCCGAAGTTCGAAGGATGAAAACATCTAATGGCTTGCGATTTGCTTTGCTCTAGCTCCGGGCAGTAGCCGTCGGACCACATTGTGCATAATCGATAGACGGCGTAGACGCTAGTGTTCGGCATGGAGTAAAAACCTCGATGCAGATGATTTCTCTACAATAGTCGTACACTATTACCACAATCGCATTATGGCGAAGCGCAAAGGCAGTAAGAAAGTCGCACAGGAAGCGTCGGGCCCGAACATGGATGTGGGCTCTTCCAGGAAGCGGATCCGGGATTTTGAGGATGTGGCAGGGAGCGACGACGACTTCCATCTTCAACGGGATGAAGTGCTGTTGGGCGAGGCACCGGAAGCGAAACGGCGACGGAAGGTCTTAGAACAGGAGGAATTCCTGCAGCCATCAGATGAGGAGGTTCTGGACTATTCTGAGTCCGAGGACGGTGTGGACGAAGAAGTCGATGACCCAGGAATACAAGGCGCAGCTGAATCAGAATCTGATGATCAAGATGGAAGACTGGACGACAACGAGGACGAGATCGGCTGGGGCACATCCAAGGCCGATTTGTATGGTGCGGACAATATTGAGACGGAAGAGCAGGCCTTGGAGGAAGAGGCAGAGGCACTGCGCTTACAGAAGAAGCAGCTGCAGGCTATGGAGGCTGCAGACTATGGCTTCGATGAAGCAGACTGGCAGGAGTCGACAGCAAAATCCCAAGCAGCTGACGACAACACCGTGACGGAAGTGATACCGCAGTTGGTGATCAAGGAGGACATGTCTGTGGCAGAACGCCTCAAGCTACTCAAGTCTCGCTACCCAGAGTTTGAACCTCTTAGCAAGGACTTACTGCAACTACAGGAGGAACACGTTCAACTCAGCATCGACGCGAAACAGAGCTCGGGGACTGCTTCTCCTTCGAATGCTGTGACAAAACTTCGCGCCGCCTCGGCATACCTAGGCGCCTTGACAGTATACTTTTCCCTTCTTACATCTACCGCATTCCGGGCTCACGCAGACGTGACTGCAATATCTGCAACTAGGCTTCGAGACCATCCGGTCATGGAGAGTCTCGTGCAATGCAGGGACTTGTGGCAAAGGGTGCAAAGTCTGCCAAGTGATATCGTGCTATCCGATTGCGAAGAGGACGAGCACCATTTGATTAACGGTCACAATCTTCCCTCCGAGCTAGCGCGTCAACCCAAGACCGTCGCGACCAAAAGCCGCAAACAGCGAGCTGCAGATGCCTTACAGCAAGCCGCTGACGCCCGTAAAGCGGAGCGACTGGCTCAAGTGGAGGCGGACCTTGCTGATTTGGCATCACTATCAACACCGAACGCCAAGCGGACGAAGTCGGAAGCCGTAAGGACTGCTGTGCAGAACGATGATGCGTCTGACATTGGTGAAGAAGTACCGTTGACGGAACGTGAGGCGGCCGACAAAGCCCTCCGCAAGAAGAGCTTGCGCTTCTATACCTCCCAGATCGCACAGAAGACCAACAAGCGTGGCGCAGGTGGGCGTAACGCGGGTGGCGACGAGGACGTGCCGCATCGCGAAAGACTCCGTGATCGACAAGCGCGTCTCAATGCAGAGGCTGAGAAGCGCGGCAAGAAGCTCGGCGGTGGCGGTCCTGACGCTGACCTTGGTGGTGAAAGCGACGAAGAAGATCGGAAGCAAGCGAAGGACATTCGCGGCGCGGTTGAGGACGACGATTACTATGACATGGTTGCAGCACGCACAGCGAAGAAAAAGTCGGACAAAGCCGCTTTCACCGAAGCTCAGAAGCAAGCCGCGTTGGAAGGCGGACGTGTGGTCGAAGAAGAAGTTGTGGGTGCTGACGGGAAGCGTAAGATTTCGTATCTGATCGAGAAGAACAAGGGCTTGACGCCGCATCGAAAGAAGGATGTTAGGAACCCGAGGGTGAAGAAGCGAAAGAAGTACGATGAGAAGAAGAAGAAGTTGGCGAGTATGAAGGCGACGTATAAAGGTGGTGAGGGACGCGGAGGCTATGGTGGTGAACTGACGGGTATCAAGAAGGGATTGGTCAAGAGTACGAAGTTGTAGTCCGCATGCATTGCAAGACGGTGAGCTACTCTGCATCGTCTTTTTTGGTAATCTTCGTTCCCGTTGTCGTTCTTTAGTTCCTCTAATCAGGCGCGGTGCCACGTAAGCAGCTCGCGTATAACCAATAGCTTTCGCTTCGGGCGGCAGAAGCATGTGCCTGACCTTCACGGTGTCCAATACGGCGCTCTAACGTGGGCAGCATCGCCGTCGAAACCAGATCTTGAAGATCATCGTGACTATGGTGGAGCGTTCAAGTGAAAATGTGAGGTCATATGTGCGTACGTGAGGTTTCTCTGCTCCGTATATCGGAAATTATGTCCTTGGGTGAGGTCGCACTTGCCAGCACACTGCTGGAAAGTCCTAACAAACAGCAGTCGCAGTCACTGTCGACTTGACTTCTCCAACAGCTTGCTCTTACATTGAGTCACTTCAAGTCACTTGGCAAGATATACCCTACTACCGATCACCTACAAGCACTTTACCACCTGCGATCTCGACCCCAGCCAGCATAACAAGACCTGCAAAACCTCTATCTCCGATTCCAGACCTATGAGATTTCCCATCTATACGCCATGGAGAACGTCAAAGTGCAATGGACGTCGTCGAATACTACAAACGACCTCTCGCTAAGCCAGATCATCAACCTAGCAAGCTCATTCAGCTCCTTGGCCATTCTCTTGCCCCTGCTGCTGTATCTACACTTCGACTACCTAGCTTTCGTGGCACTGGGACCAGGAGGCACACCTACGACGTTTCCTGGCTACATCCGGGTGAAAGTGCTCAGCTTCTTCGCGCTCAACGATCCGTACCTAGCAGCACCGACTCCAAGGCGATTTGAGGGCCAGTCGGGCTATCTGATTGACCTGGCGAAACGATCACTTCCCAGACCGTGTGCGAGAGGCATCGCGCCACACCGACAAGTGACGCAAAAAGCCGACAAAGATTGCTATGGCAGACTCGCCAACTCGATCGAGACGATGGGCAGATCGAGCGATCGTCTCCGTCTAGGCACTTCCTGCTTCGAGAAGAACGGCACCGGGCTGTTCTCCACCTCGCCCGCTAAGCGCACCTGCAATGGAGAGATCTGCCATGCTCATCCGTCCGACGGGTCGATGCATATGACTTTGCACCCGGCAGACGCCAAGGCCGTTCTGGAAGCTGGATGGGGCGAACGACATCCTCTGGCTCGAGGTGGATGGTTCGAGCGGTTTGTGCCGGGAGGGTTCGTGATGATCTATGCTCCTCACAGCGAGCAAGACGTCGAGACGGTGATGCAGATTGTTAAGGCCGCTGCTTGGTTTGTGAGTGGCGGCGACGGGATCAAGGATGTGATCGCTGAGCGCAGAGATAGTGGATATGCTTCGGCTGAAGACATCTTGACAAATCAGGCTTGTTGTTCTGGGAAGTAGTGGCGGTGTACGTTGTGGCAAGGATACCGTCGGCGTCACAATCTGTATCTATTTCAAGAGCAGCGGAAGCTTGACATCGGTGTGGCAATAATCATGTGCACTTATCAGTTGCGGTCGAGCAATCTATAAGTCCTTGAGATCCGTCGTAAACAGGCCATGCCACGGGTCAGATAATGAATGCTTCCGATGCATCAAGTCCGCCATTGCCAACTAACACCTTCCACTCGCCTTCTGGCAACAGGCTTCCACTGATCAATAGTCTTGAAAGTCGGCACCAACCATATCTCAGCACCTGTCGCCTTCCGGCATCCTGGCAACCTCTTCTTAACATCCTTTATCTTCGCCTTGACATCATCAAACTTCCCCAGAACCTCCTCTCGTGATATTCCAGAGCTGTCAAAATCGCGATCAGTATGCTCTGCCCATGGTCTCTAGTCCTCGTGAATGGGATTGATGGCTCACTACATCAAGCTACAATGCGGCACAAATCGCTCCTGTACCCACGTCTCTGCCGCCTTTGCGTCCGTGTCCTTGACACCAGCAACACGACAATGCACAGCGAGCTCACACAACTCCATCGAATTCTCGCATTTCATGATAAGAGACTGAAAAAAGACATTTCCAGCGTCGAGCTGCTTGATATTCACTTGCAAATCCCTAAGACTTTCCGGCAGAGTGATATTGTCCAACCAATCCTGTGGATCTTCTTGATCTGAGATTGTGTCGGATGTGAGCGTAATATGTGGTGTGAACTGTGGTGGCGCAGCATCATGGTAGACTGCTGGAACGTCCTGCAAGATGAGATTTTGTATCGTTTTATACAGCTCCGAATCTGGCAGAGGAAGTAGCCAGAGGGACGATCCTGGCATGTCGGCAACTCTTGTTCATGCTGTAAAGGAATCAGAGTCCCAATCGTGAACTGAAGTCGAAGTTGCATCGCTAACCCAAACCCTAACCCTAACCTCAATCTTACCCGCTCCCAAAAACAGATCGGTACAAATGGCAAGACAGGATCAAGAATCAAACAAGCTTTTAATACAACAAAGCTCAAACTACAGCAAAGCTCGTGGAAACTACTACCTACACACCGAGAGCTAATAATATGAGATATCTCTCTCTCTCTCCCTCTCTCTCACGTCCTTCTCATCTCCCCACTTCCTAATATTGATTCTCTGCAGTCTACTGTACGTATACAGCCTTGCCGTACTCTCTCCCGCTCACAATACCCTCCAAACAAATGCACGTCTCTCTCATCAGTCCAACCAGCATAGTCTCCAAGTCTGGCCCGCAATGATACTTTCCATCCCTCTTCCTTCAACATACTCTCAAGTATCCTCCGCCTATTGACATAATCCGCCTTCCTTCGCTTCAATGGTGGTTGTTAATGATAGTATACGGTCAGTGGCACCGTTCGACTTGCAAGGTAGCCGATGCTCGAGGTATGTCGAAAACAAATCAGCTTTCGCCAATGGTTTCGTCCTGCTGTGGTCGCGCTTATTCGTGTGAAGGCTAGCACATGATCTGGTCGTCTTAGGTTTCTCGAGTAAGGTACGATAGGGCGTAACAAATGCGCCATCGGGAGTCTCGGTGGTAACAGTGGTGTGTCCGGGCAAGCCTCACAAAGCATAAGGATTCAGCGACCTGATAGTCAAGCACCTGCAAACAAGTCAGCACGACCCATCAAAACCATAAGTCTCACACGATAAAGCACTCACGGAGGACTCTTTCCCAAATCCGTCTTCAACAGCACAGGTACCCTCATCATCTCCCTCACATCCTGGATATAATTCCCCCCCTCCTCCCTCAAATCAAAGTATCCCAGATACTTCTCCTTATTCGTCAATCGGCCCTCAGGAACCGAGTTCAGAATCCTCGAATCCGACTTCGAGCGCTGCGGCGCCATACCGTTGCGTGACGGGCTCGGAGGTCCAGATTGTGTGGCACGGTCGCCGTTCAGCGCCACGCCAGCGTTGTGGTGGTCCGTTACTTCACTCGCATTATCCTCGTCGTCGTCGAACAGGGCGTCGACGTCGTTGGTGTCGATAGTGCCGGTCTGCATATTCTGCTTCTGCGCCTCAGGCTGATGTCTCGTCGGGCCGGAGATACTACCCATACCACGCTGTTGGTGAGAAGAGGCATGGCTCTTAGCCTGCGGGCGTTCATCCTCCGGCACGAAAGCCGAAGACGGCACGCCCTTCTCCCAGTACAGTTCCAGCAGACGGGAGTTCTTATCGAACTCGGCTTTCTTCAGCGGTAGCTGATCGCAGTGGACGCGCTTCTCGAAACCATACTCCGGGATGAGAACGTCGAAGGCGGACTCGTACACGCAGACTACGATGCCGACAGAGATGAGGTCGCCGCCTTGTTCTTCGGATTTGCAGTTCATGGCGCGGCACGACTCGATGTGGACAGATTGTTCTTGAGCGGCGCGAGCGGAGTCTTTCTTCGTGTTGCAGGTTTCGGCCGTCTTCGCTAGGCTGTCCAGATCCTCGTTGAATTCAGCGGTGCCGTCGGAAAGGGCGGCTTCGAGCTGACGTTGGACGACAATGTCTGCGTAGCGACGAGAGGGGTTGGTGAAGTGGGTGTAGAGTGGCAAGTTGAGCGCATAATGGCTAAGTGAATCGTCTGGAATCTTGCCAGGCACAAAGTACCTCGCGCGAGTCATGGCCTTGATGACAAGAGTCTCCATACCCTTGCGCACATCATCATCTTCGATGCGGAAGAGACTGTTCTGGAGTGCTGCGGAGCTGGAAATATCGATCTCGATGCCAATGTTGCTCATGCGCTCGGCGAAAGTCTGGAGACGCCTTGGGTTCGGGCTGGCTTGACGACGAAGAAGTGCACGCTCAGGCATGGCCTGGAATATCTTCTCAGCGACCAAAGCATTCGTCTTGTGGCTGAGCTCCTCAATCATCTCGTGGCTCGGGCTACTGTCGAAGATGTTCTGCTCGACCGGGACATTCTCGTCGTCGAGCTGGTATACAAGACGCAATGGTGGACTGACGACCTCGTCGCCACCGAAGCGAACCTGACGGAACTTCTGCGTGATGTTGTGCAGCATGAGGATCTGCTTCTGGCGGTCTTCGGGCAAGGAAGAGTTGCCGCCATTGATAACAGCGTCTACCTCCTCATATGCCAGCTTGCCATCGCTTCGGATGACACCCTTGCCAACCCAAGTCTCATCATCAATAACACGGCCGGTTGCCGAATTGATCTTGAACACAACAGATAAAGTGTAGCGGTCCTCGCCAGGACTGAGGCAGCACACCTCCTGAGATAGCCTAGCCGGAAGCATATTGACAGTTCTATTCATCAAGTACACGCCGGTACCACGCTTCTTGGCCTCGCGATCGACAAGCGAGTTGGCTTTAACAAAGTGTGCAACATCAGCGACATGCATGCCGATCTCGACGAGACCGTCACCAAGATCCTTGAAGTGCAGAGCATCGTCGAGCTCCTTACTGCCGTTGGGGTCGATCGTGAAAGTCTTATCCTCACGGAAGTCACGGCGGCCCTCGAGTGCTGTCTCGCCATCATTTGCAACGGACCAGTCTTCAAAGCCGATGTTCTTAACGACGGCATCGGAGAAGTCGTCGGGTCCGAAGTTATTGTCGCGGAGAAGAGCATCGGTCTCAACTTTGAGGTTGCCGGCCTCTCCAAGCTCCTCGACAAGAGTGCCGAAGGGATGAAGCGAGGTGATTGGCCATCGCTTGATGCACGCCACAAAGATCTTGTTGGCGTAACTTTGGTGACGCTCGACGAAATCTCGTGGCGCTTGTTCAGTCGGGATGGCAATCAGTGGCACACGCTTGTCGGTAGGCTTGAACCAGACAATCTTCGGGCGTTCCTGCGGACGCTCAGGACGGTGGTTGCCACCCTCACGTTGTTGACGTTCAGCCTCTTGCTTCTCCTTGGTAGCCTGGCTGCTTGGTCGTAAAAGTCCGAGAGAACCAGAGAACATCTGTCCGGGGATGCGCTCAATGACAGCCACGACGTGACCGGCATACAGCGGCTTCTGCTCGTCGTTGATCTCGTCCTCTTCCATAAGTAACAAGCTCTGTCCCTCAACCTCAACATCGTCGTTTTTCTTCTGCGTAGGTCGCTGTTTCAAGCTACCACGTCTGCGCAAGCCAGTCTCACCAGAAGACTCGGGAGCAGTAGTAGCATCATTGACTGCCGTAACACTGCCACTACGCTGGTCCGTGGCGTCCTTGCGCTTCTTCTTCTCCTCTTTCTCGCGCTTCTGCGTCCATACCTCGTCGACGTCCAGGAGCTCGACTGCGACAAGATCGCCTTCCAAGGCACGGTTGCGGTCTTTGCTGCCGCAGATGAAGATGTCTGCGTCGAGATCAGTAGTCGTGACGTATGCATCGCTGCGATTCTTCTTGTTGACACGCAGAATACCGGCCACCAGCTGACCGTCTCCAAGAAGAGCTGGCAGAGTAGCTTGGGGCAGGTAGGGTGTGAACAAGGTCTTGCGCTGTTGTTGCTGCTGGTTCGGGAAGTTCGGCCCATTGTGCTGACCAGTCAACTGGGCAATGCTGGGTGGTTGGATGCCCGCTTGCTGATAGGCTTGCAGCTGTGCGAGCTGGAGGGCGCTCAATTGCTGGCCATTGAACATGGCCGGCTGCTGAACAAGCACTTGGCCTTGCGGGAGCTGCACGAGCTGAGGCTGAGGCTGATACTGGAAGCCGCCAAGACTGCTCATGGACGCAGCAGCCATTGAGCCACGCTGGCGATGACCAGGCTGGAAAGGCTGCGCCGTCGTGGCTTGATTCATCTGGAAGTTGCCAAAGTTCTGGTCGTTTGGCTCATTGATGATCGGAGCCTGCTGCGGGTTGTTGCTCTGAGCACGCCAGTTGCCTTCGAAATTTCGCGATTGGGTCCTGCCATGTCCCTGGCTACCACGACGACCAAGATCGGAGGTGTTGGCCCCACCGTCATTGGTTGCTTGTGCTGCAGGGAATGAGAAGCCAGTGGGTCCACCCCGAGAGCTGGCTGCCATGCCACGACCACCTACAGCCATCGACTGGCTGCGACCATGACCACGTCCGCCGAAGCCACCTCTCGGTGTGGTGGTAGACTGTGGTGTTTGGAGTGTGTCGGATGGTGGCGCTTGGCCAGGACTGACCGATCGATGGCTTGTGGAAGGTGATTCGCCGCCAGCATTAGGCACGGGAAACTGAAAGCCACTAGTCTTTCGTTTCGCCTCTGCTAGCTCAGCAGCCTTCTTCGCCTCGGGTAAAGCAAGGGAGTGTCTTCGCGCATGTCCACCTCCTGCCGCACCACCACCTCGCCCACCACCACGAGGAGCGCTGTTCTCTGCTCTGGTCTGCTGCTGCGCCTGAGGGAAACTGAAGTCGCCAAACGCTGAGCCGGAGGCACCACTTGAGGGTGCAGGTGGTGGTCCCATGCTGCCCATGCCCATATTCGGCATTGCCGACTGGTTCCGACGATGAGCTGATGCACCACCCATGCCACCCGACATGCCAGGAATGCCAAGGTGCTGGCCGCCACCCATACTACCCATCGGCTGTTGCTGGAACTGAAAGGCATTGGGGTTGGACGCAATGTTGAGGCCCTGCATCTGACCTTGCATCTGCTGGAATTGATTGGGCAGTTGCTGTTGGGGTTGTATCATGCCCATATTGACATACTGCTGGTGGGTAGCAGCAATCTGCTGTTGTTGCTGTTGAAGCATCTCGATCTGCTGGGCGAGCGCGAGTTGCTCCACTAAAGGCACGAGCATGGTTAGCATGCATTCAGTAAGGAGGACATGTGACCACAAAGGACAAGTGATTCGATATACATACTCATCAACGGTGTCATCTCACTCGGACTGCGCCGGTGAGCGATGTGTAGACGTCGTCCGGCAGCCCCCTGGCCGCCTTGGCCATTCTGGCCCTGACCCTGGTTTGGGTCGAAGTTTTGTTGGTTATGCTGCATCGTGCTTCTATCGTACAGTAACTTGCTGATTCAGCTTAATAGATCGCACTGCTCGATGCAGGCGTCGTGTGTGGGTAGATGTGAGCTTGGATTTGTGTCAACTTCACTATGGCGAATACTCGTGTGACGTATGCTGTATTTCGAGGTCCAGGCTTTGCGGCGAGCACGGTGAGCTTCGAGAGCAAAGTGTGGCTGATGGTGTATTGTGTTGCGTGTGTGTGTTCTGCGGCGGTCTCGTGAGCGTACACTGATGCTGTGCTGAGTGTGCGTGTCTGTAGTGTGTTGTTGTGTGGGAGAAGTGCGGTGTGGTGTGGCGCTGGCAGGTAGGATAGATAAAGATCGAGTCTGTCTGTTTCGTGCTTGACAAGCGAAGCCCGGGTTGTGCGAGCGGCCGGGCTTTCCGCGACTGGTCAAAGAAGAAGGGGGCAGTGGCAGTGAGCGGATGAAGAAGGCGATGTCGTCGTCGGTTTGGAAGGATGAAGAGGGAAGGTTGAGTGAGAGTGATGAGGGTGAAAGAGTGAAGGGAGGGTGGAGTAGAGAGACAGCAAGAGGTATACGAATGGCAGCACGAGGAGGATGATGACCCAAGCAGTAAGCAGAGGCAGAGGCAAGGCCGAGTGTGGAGAAGGCTTGGACGTTTGGGAACTCTTGATACGCGGCAGACTTCCCGATTTCCACTTCTCTGTATGTCGATTCATCGGCGGATTATCTGTCCACTGCTTCCGGATGCGATTAATATTGTCCATCCTACAGTTTATCTCTTGTAATGTAGCAGTTCGCCATCCTACCCTCCTCATCTGTCATTTCTCCCACCTCACTTGCACCAAGCCGATGACGAAGGGTCTTGGCAAATCTGTGCTGCCAAAGATATTCGGTTCGATCGGGAGCATCGACGATAACAGCAAATCTGTAGACAACGATAGGCACAATGATGCAATGCCTTGCACATCATTTTGTTCATCTCCAACTCCCATTCACCTACAATACCACCAAGTGACAATCACGCACGTGCCTACCCTTTGTGTTTCCGGTAAGCCGCTCGGCCCGGACTCAAGCGCCCGCAGCCCTTGCATATGCTTCACGACGCTACCTACAAATGATGAAGCTTTCTCTTGTTGAATGATAGTGTTGAACATGCCACATCCACAGTCGCTACCTTCGCCCCTCGTCGCTTTTGCTGTGACACCACCAAGACGATGACTTCCCCCCTCCGCCCTTCCGACTACGCCAGGTCAACACCGAGATCTAGTCCGTCTCGATCACGCCTCGCTGAGTTCCATAGGAGCGGATCACGTGTCAATGGGTTGAGTCGGACAGAGAGTGTGGGAAGCCCTGGGCTGGTGGATAGTCCTTCGCGGCAATTGTTAGAGGACTTCTCGAAGATAGTCTTGGAGGATGATCTGAAGTTCAAGCGGTCACTCGACCAGCAAACAGCAGAGCAGGAAAAGCTTCATAGACAGGCTCTCGATGATGCTCTGGCGCAACATGAGGCAGTCCGGCAATCGGCCGAGAGGGCTCGGCTGAGGGTAGAGCTGGAGATTGTGCGTGCGAGGAAGAAGAGGGAGGAGGATGAGAGACAGGCAGTGGAGGAGCAGAGGAGGAAGCTCGCACAGGAGGATGCGGAGAGGGAGAGGGAGCGATTGGTGGATGTAAGGAGGCAGGAGGAGGATGAGAGACAGAAGGCTACACTTCAGCGGCAGAGAGATGAGAGTGAGCGGCAAGCAGAGACGCAGCGTCAGAGTCTAGAAGCCGAGAGGGCTGGAAGAGAAAGAAAGGCGGCACAAGATAAGGCAGAAGCTGATAGGAAGGCGAGAGAAGATGCTGCTGCGGTACGACAAAGACAGCAGCAAGCTCAGCAACCTGCACCAACACCACAACCACCCGCGGCACAGCCAGCACAACCACAGACGAACGATACACATCCTACAGTCCGACCAACAGCGCCTGCTGCGGCACAGTCTACTTCTTCTCCCCTAGTGTCCAGCGTCGAGCAGCGCAAAGTACAGCACAAGCTATACATGGACCTCTGGCGCAGACTGAAGAAGTTCCGCATGACAACCGAGAAGCAATGCAAAGACGCTGGCTTCAAAGATCTGGGCGAGATGAGACGCGAGATCCGGAAACAGATCGGCTTCTGCAGCAAGGAAGACCGCGAAGCCAACCGAAACTACCTCGCCAAGATCGAAGCCGTCCTCAAACGCGCCATGACCATCACGGAACCCAGCGTCGACATTCGCGAATTCCTCATCTCAGTCCCGCAAGCAGAACTCGCCAACGCCACCGACACAAAATACCCCGCCATCCTCCTCTACCTCCTCAACCACTTCGGCAAAAGCGTCATCCGCGCCCTCATCGAAGGCACAGGCGAGAACGTCGAGCACGCCGACCCCCTCGGCATCATGCTGATCCAAATCTTCGCCCGCCCGGACTACCAATGGAACGGCCACTCCCTCATCGACCCTCTCTGGGCGAAATACCACCGCCTATGCCCGCAGCTCTTCGGCATCCCAGCCCAAGAAGGGCGCGACGAAGGCTATTTCCGCCAAGTCACGGGCCTCGCAGCTGGCTTCTCAGCCTTCACCCTCCGCGATTTCAGCCGGAGCAAGAACAAGAATCCCGCTCCGAATACCATGTGGTGGGAAGCCATGGCTCGCACGCTCAACCTCCCCGCCGGCCAAACGCAACTGACGCACTACGTGATGCTGAAAGCGATGATAGAAGAATACGTCCCACGCATCATCACGATCTTCGGCGGCGCAGGCAAAGCACTCCTCAAAAACGCCGTGCGCAATTTTCCTCCAAAGGGTCCCAAGACCCAGCCTAAACGACCAGGTGATGAGGCGAGGATGATGCCACATGTGATGGCGTTGGAGACGCTGCAGTATACCCTCCAGACCAAGTACAACATCACGCTATAGGAAGGCGGCGATGACTCGGACTCCGTCGGGGTAGCTCAAAGCAGTACGACTCGGACTGCGAATGACTTTTCGATGAGAGGGGCGGCAGCACCTACCTCAGGGACCAGGACAACGGCCTTCGGACAAACTAGCTCGTCCTTCGGTGGTCCCCCAGCACCAAGCATGCCGGCTGCGATGCGCGCTACCAATACTCTAGCAGGTCGACAAGGCCAGACGGTAGCTGGAAATGTCAGAAGTGGCTACTACAGCAAGCCTGTTGGGCCGACTACTTACGGCATAGGACTAGGTGGCGGGTGGTATAGGTAGGAGTAGCTCATCTAAAGCGCAAAAGAGTACACAATATCATGAACTGCAGCTCAAATCATTCCGCACGGAATACCATCATTCCAAACCCATGATGCCCCATGCAGGTCACCCTCCAGCGACGCTCATTCCATTAACTTGTAAAGTCCTTACGCAGAAGTTGCATCTTGAAAGTCGGGAGGATCTGTGGTAGCCATGTGCGCGATCTGCGCAGCTGTGACACATGATTATCATACAATCGCCTGGCCGCCTTGGGCTCATGCAAGCGCTCCATCTGGATGCTTCTCGACCATGTGCAAGCGCAGAAGCACTGACTGAGCCCTCCCAACGATTTTACAGCCCACCGCCGTGCATGCCAAAACATAACAACTATAGCTTCCCTCCAACTCCGCGCTCAGAGTATCACCCCGAGTGCTTGCGCAACCCCTATATCGCTGATGCAAGTCCAATGAAAACCACAGGAATCAACACTTCCTAATGCAATGCTGGAAGAAACCCCACCACGTTATACACTCCGGCCCCGAAGACCACCGATTAAGCAACAAGAGAACCCAGCCCTATTGCCACAGCTTGACGTCCGCCCTGGAATGCAAGCCCTGAAGTCTATGAATTCGTCCGCCAATCTTGTTCAACCGCCTTGGTAAGCTTGACAGGAGCATCGTGCTCGTTGATATGTAGGATATGCTGGCACTTAAGTATGCGCAATAGACAATACTGGGTGGAGAAAAAGTCAGTGATCTGGGTCCGCATATGTAGTGCGAGATCAGCGACGTGAGATGAGATTACAGCGGCAGCGGCGGCAATGGCAACGGCGATTCACGCAACGAGACGCGGGCGCATCAGTTTCGTGGTCCAAAGATTCAGGGCATCCAGATGTCGAGTCCGACCAGAATGAATCCAGGAGTCCTTCAACGATGGTAATAGCGATCCTGTTGCTGATAGTGTCCCGTTAATGGGTTATGATTAGAGCCATTTTGGCTCGGCGGTTGTCTATAAGAGAGCTCGTGAACAGCATGATACTGCTCCTGAGGCTGAGCATTCACAATCCCGCTCTGGCTCGCATACTGAACCGGGTGTGGCGTGTTGTGTAAAGGTTGATGAGCTAGATGAGCCGAGGGCGGCGGTCTAGTAATCGGTGCTTGCTGTACACGAGCAGGCGCGCCGTGAACAGGATATGCGGGACTGACTTGCTGAGTATATTGCACGTTAGGCTGGCGTGCGTGGCCGTATTGGTGTGAGTAGTGAGTGGGTGCAGAAGCAGGTCCAGGTGGTGGTATCGGGACAGGCCACATAATGTTGGGCTTTTGAGGCTGCACCTGGCCGTTCTGGGCGGATCTGGCATCATACGTAAACGGACTGCGGTGACTCACGTAGCTGTTGCGAACTGGTGAGATCAGATCCATGATCTCCGGCTGTGCTGGCAAGCGGCGCTGATCATGTAAATCAGGTTCGTTCGTTAAATCGATGTGCTCCATGCTGCGATTCGGCTGGTGGTCATCCACGCGCCGGCGCTTGATATGTTCTTGATCAGGCGTCACAGGTCGGAAGATCTGTTGCGAGCTCAATGCCGTCCTACGCGCGCTGTCATCAATCTCGATAGAAGGTACTGGCCGATTATACAATTCTTGATTGTCTTGTCGAATCGTGGGTGCTGGGTGTGCATAGCCAGAGTGTGTCGACAGATGTGGCACTGCTGCAGCATGTGTGTAGCCATATACTGGAGGGGTTTGTGGTGGCTGCTGATACAGATGCGGCTGAGCGATGGGCGTCGATGGCTGAGGCCGTCCCTGCGTACTGTAAGCAATGGTAGCGAGACAAGGAGTCGACGTGGAGGCAGCAGATTCAAGCCTGTCATCATCACGTGACACTTGACTTACTACAAGCATACGCTGACCGCCCACCATGACTTCGGATGGATAAGTTCCAAACTGGTCAGGCTGTACTACCACACGAACAACCTCATTCTGATTCTGTGGAGGTATTGGCGTGTGGACAGCCGGCTGAGGGCCATGACTGCTCGGCACGCCAGCGCGAAGCTGTTGCCTTGCATTACCAATCTTCTGCTTCAGCAAATTGCGCTGATCAAGGCTCTGGACGGGAGCGCGATAAGGTGCGACTCTTCGATGTGGTCGGTCATCGTGGCTCTCTGCACCAAAGTCCATGTCAGCAACGACGTGATGAGTAATTTCCACACTCGCATCGCTTGTATCACCAGCGTCAAGGTCTGTGACAGAATCTGCATCGTCATCATCATCGTCATCATCATCGATGATGATAGTCTCACGCACGATCTCTTCGAATTGGTCATCGTCTTCCTTCTCGGTTTCACCACGCCATTCGATTAGCTTCCTCAGACAGTCCGGCTCGACTATCGCCCGCGCTTCGAACCACGTGAAAGCTCGTAGCAGACGATCGTAGTCTGTGTACTCATGTCGAATACGGGCGATGGTTGCAAGCTGTACCCGTCGAGGCAGATCCAGTTGGCTGTTGAGCCCAACACGGCGACTGCCCTTCTTCCAGGCGTGGAGCATAATCTGCTCCAGGTCATAGCTGGGCATCCTTGGAAAGAGCTCTTTGATGGCTGCTTTGACACTGATGGGATCCTCATGTCCCTGGCCTTTCACCATTGTGCTGGGATCGACGCCGTACTTAGCAAGTGTTTGTGCCAAGATGCTCTGCTGTTGGGCAGCCTTCTGCTGGGCTTCTAGTTCTGCTGCCTTAACTAGCTCGCCATGGTAGTAGATGTAACCAAGTTGCTGGCAGGCGTCGTCAAGGATATCTGAGCGAAAATGATAGCCTATGCGGGCAATGTGATGGGAAACTTTACCAGGATCTTCTGCATTCTTGGTCGCAGGTTTAGACTACAGTAAGATGTTAGCTGTTGAACAATGATGGAGACGGGGGCAACAAGATGAGGCGGGGGACGAAGAGTCGGCTAATTTGAGCTTCGGGAAGTTGCAAACGCACATTGACGACATTGACATCGCAGCCCTTCTGTCGCGAGATCTCTTTGCAGCGCTCGGCCAGATCAGGTGTGCCGACGGGTAGAAACTTGTATCCTTGTGGGACGGCTTGCTTGTATGCGGTCTGTACATTTTCAGTCAGTGGTTGGCCTAGGAGGGTCGAATAAGGTGACAGACGCGAATGTGTAGCTTTCTCTTCTTAGCAACGACTCGTTCAGTCTCCGTCTTAAACGGCTTGTCGCGCTTCTTCATGATATCGTGGACTGCGCTGCTTGCTCCGCTTGGTCGATTGCTCGTGATTCTTGACGAAACGCCCGTAAAGGGACCCATGATCATGATGACTATGGTGCAGATCACAACAAGTCCGAATAAAATTTGTGTATTAGTTGGTGATGCAAAAGAAAACCCAGTCAGAAACGTCCCAACGCCTGGCCTGGAAATCACACGAGAAGGCTGCGCGCAGAAAAGCTATGCCACATACACAAGCTCGTGCGACAAGCTGAAGTGGGTGATAGAGTGTGTGCAGACTGTCCTTGGTGACTAGGTGACTGATATTCGCTGGTTGACGATGACCTGGATGATGGCTATCACGTCTCTCGTCACCGGAGGCGGCGCGAAAGACAGTCCTGGTGAGAGTATGGCGAGCTTGAACGCGTGCAATACACGAGGCTCAACCAACCTGCCAGCCTCTGAACGAGGAGGCTTTGCGGACTTTACGAGTGATACGTGCCACCGCAGAGGGTGCACACGTTGAGCAATAGTCACGTCGAAGAAGGTCGGTAATGTTGTGATGATGATGAGGCAGAGGTGAAGAAGAAGTCGAGGTGGCGTGGAGTTTTCGAGAGCTTGAGCGGACCGCTTGCGGCTAGATCGCCGAGCCTCCTCCAAATGCCGTCTCTCCGCCAGCGACCTCATCCACTGCGCCGAGCAAGCAGCCATACCACAGACACCCCCTCTCCACTCTAAATCTGCCATTGCGAGCGGACATCCGCGCACATTCACCACCGCCATGTCGCTTGCTCGCGCCTCGCGCCTGATCACGTCACCACGCACCCGACTCCAGATTGTTCCCAACGTCACCGCATCCAGGGTGCAGCAACAACGAACACTTTCCAGCACTCCCGCACGCAAGGCTGGCGACTCACACGCACACGAAGACCACTATGATACCCCCAGTGGTTGGCTATGGGGTGTGAAACCTGGCGAGAAGTACGAGAGCGAGGGGTGGGAAAATATCTGGTTTTACGGCTTCTTCGGCAGCTTGGCGTTCGGACTGGTGGGATACTGCTATAAGCCCGATACGAGGTGAGTGCCTGTGCGATGTTCTGCGATCTCGCCTGACTGCCAGAGTGTGACCGTACTGACATGTCCTCTAGCATACAAACATGGGCCCTTGAGGAGGCGCGGAGACGACTGGAAGCAGAAGGCATTCTTGAGGATCCTCAGAAATCGCGATAGACTGCGCAGGGAGCAGTTCCGGATTCGGCGTAATTCTGTTTGACAGAGCCAAGGCGGCCACTCACTGTATATAACCGCCTCTCCATGAAGAGATAGAGGTCTGGCTGAGCAGAGCACTGATAATTATGTCCTGCCGCGCCCTCCTCACCTTTCTGTCGTACGCGAGTTGCCAGTTCTGGCTTCGAATGTAAGCTGAGCCCTCGGACTTTGGCCCGTGTGCCGTCGCCTCCTAGCAGCAACCTCACATGCTTGTGACCTGCTAGCTGTAGTGTGACCTGTTCCCACATCGACTGTCCATTCACGACTCCATCATGATCACTGACTTCGGATTACTCACGGAATTCCAATAGCAAACACAGGTCACAAGTACATCGCACTTCACCAAAGCCGATCCCACGAGCAAACCAGCGGCATAAACAGGCTCATTTACGAGCGGAGCATACCCAGTCAACAAGCAAGAACGAATGGGCTTACAACATCTATGCAAACTAGCTTGGATTTACGAAGCAAGCCATTGTCAACAACTAAGCATGATACTCTGACGACAGACCACGAAGCCTCTCGCCACTGCGAGCACCACTCACTGTTTGAGATGTGCTCTTTCATGTCAGCCCTCCATATATGCGGCCACACCCACAACTCGTTTGCTCGCTGCTTTGTGGCCAAAGGACTGGGCATCGACAACTGCGGCCTGGACCAATATCCGGTCTGGCAGTATACGGAGATCTTCCGGTGTCCGGAGTGTCGGGATGTGCTGCGGAAAGAGGCTGCTTTGAGTGTAAGGCGCTGGGCTTCAGCATGATGTCTGAGGTGAAGGAATCTTTGAGGTGGTGATCAGGCTTATAGCCATCGAACGTAGACCCGCTACGGAGAAGGCCTACCGCGAGAGCGATGATGACCTGGACAAGGGCGAGCGGAAAGTATGCATCTTTATTTGCTGTGAACGACCGATGCTGAATGGGGATGGCAACAATGAATCTATGCGGCCTTGACATAGATCAAGCTGCGATTGTTTGCTTGTATGAATGCTCATCCGTTGCTCTCCTTAGATCTGATATCTTGATCAAGCATCTCCCACGCTCTTTGTTGATCTGCACAGCGTGCTGTGACCAAAGATAAAAGGGTCGCGGCCTGAATAGCTGTGGATCAGCGATGATACTGGCCATCATGAGGAGACGTATGACCACGAACGTCGAGGACACTCCCAGGACAATTATTTCTCTCCTCTTTCGGCCAATACTCTACCCAGCAGCTAGTGCAGTCGCTTCACACCTCAATGGACGTGACTGGCGAAGCCTGGCAAGTGCCTGCAAGCTAGCTCGGGCAGCGATAACAGGCCATGCGCTTAGGCCGTTGCTAGAAACTTTGCAGCGCTGTCCCGGTGACGTAGCACAACAGCTGGCAGCCAAAGCCGCGTCGCCTATCTGGGCAGGTCCACCATGCGAAGACGCCAATGACGGAGCATCTACCGCCAGGCCTTGTGTAAGATGCCTGGAGTATGTCTGCAATGTATGCCGCTTCCATATCCGCCGCAGTCAAGTGCCGAACGCCTTCCGAGTCGTGTACATGGACGAAGTCGACCTGGACATACAAAGCCAGCAGGGACTAACACCATACAGGTATGAGACCAAGTATGGAAGCTGGGACCGGCCATATTTGAAGGAGCCAACAGAGAAGCTCATGACGAACAGCTGGCAAGTCTTCTGTCCCTCTCATCTGCCAGCACGCAAGCTGGCTCTGGAGATTGCCAGGCAGCACGATCCGACCATGCGAGACCTATGTCAATGCAATGCTCTTGAACGATTCGTCGGACAGTGGCTATGTGAGCTATGTGTAGACCGCGAAAAGCGGGAGAGCAAAGGCAGACGATGGACGTACTCCTGTGCTGACTGTCAGGAAGGTGCGACAAGGAGAGGTGATCTGAGTTGGCGCCAGTGTCGATGGTGTCGAAGGCTCGTGTGGCCATATCGACCATATGCTCCAGATCACAAGTGATGGTGCGTAGTCATACTTGAGTATAAATTAGCTTTGTCATTGACCTGGCTGCATATCAGCTGTCGGCAACGCGGCATCACATCCGCGTGTTCATCCATTCATCCGTTTCCATGACTGTGTTGCACACAGGACATCTATCCGAAATGTACGGCCGGTTGAGACCGCGATGTTGAGAGTAAGGCCAAGAGGCAGGGAGAAAGGGAAGGGAGCTCGTAAGCAGTCACCGCTATGCATCAGTTACCAAAAGCACTGACTCCCGAACATATGAGACCGAGCAGCCACACTTGTCACAAGACTACAACACGGCGCTAACGCTTTCCAGCATTCTTTCGCCCACTTCTCCGCTGCCGGGTCTGGGACGTGATGCTCTCGTCAGCATCCTGATCAGCCGCCCAGTCTTCGTCATCTTCTGCATTAGCACCAGATCGATGTGCACCTGCAGTAGCGTTCCCGTCATGCACGTTGCCTTTGGTGCCATTAGCATCTTGTAGTGACTTGACCTCACCTCATAACTCACCTCGGAGGCCATCGATTGCTCCTTGAATAGCACCACTTGCACGTTGTGGCAGGCGATGCTTTTTAGCTTCTGCTTCAACATCGTCGACAACATCACTCTCATGATTGCAAGATGTGCCGCAGACGAAGTCTAACAAGCCTAGATGGCCGAAGTTGCCAATCTTGCGCTGTGAGACCGAATCGAAATGCGCCTCGGTCCTCCTCGCCATGCCAGGCAGAACGATGCCAGATGGCAACACAGCATAGCCAGAGTACACAAATAGCTCTTCCAGACTCGCAACAGCCAGCAAGATGTGCCAAGCCAGCACATGGAAGCGGAACAAGTATGCTGGCAGGAAGACAGGAAGCCATTGTGACAGCAGATAATTGACCGGATGATCATATGCTGCCACCACGCTGAATGGTATCCTGATTGAGTGCTGCCAGCGAAGATGCCATCCACTAAGTTGGGATTCTATGGTGTGTAGTACGTAGCGATGGATGGTATATCGGAGGATACCACGAAGTAACAAACCCTTAAGCACATCCTTGGCGAGGTTCCATGGAAGAGGCACAGCAGCACTGACTCTGAGCAGACTCCTAGTATGCATCACGCGAGTTGCGAAGAGCTCAAGTGCTCCCTGTACGGCGACTGAGAGTAGAACATTGAATATCGCAACACCAGAAATCTCAAGGATCTTGTCACGACCCAGGCTGAGAGGTAGCTGTCGTTTACCATGAGCCTTGATGCCTTGGCTGAGCTTCGGGAGTGCACAGTCGAAGGCGAGGCAAGCAAGAGCTGGCACGAGAAAGCATACCAAGCGGACAAGCAGAGTGCCTCCAATCTCTACGCTCAAGGGTCCATAGCTTGTGATCAAGGCAGTCCACGTTAGATAGAATATCTAATCGAACTATCAATAGTCTGCTCGGAAGAGCCGAAGCCGTACTTGTCCGACCATGCAGACTTACCACAAGGTTGACAGTAGTCGACGAGCCGCCCACAAAGGGTATGGCCAAAACGGACAATAGTGGCAGCGGGAGTGAGATGAGGCTTGTGGCTTTAGAGACCAGGAGACCATAAGCCGCACTGGGAGATCGCGGCAAAGTGGAGCTGGCCCAGCCTTGGAGATACCCGAGCCAATATGTCATGCGGTCCTGGAGTATTCGAGCAGCCATATCGTGGATTAAGGTAGTATGCACGTACTGCGGCACTACCAAGCTTGATTACTCTAGCGCCAAGATCAGTACCTTTCGTTCCCGCATAATTGCTCGTAGGGATGCATACAAATCAGCCTCGGCGGTGAGTCAATCCAGTGCTGTTTGCGACCACGCTCACATAATCATACCAATAGTATATCGCAAACGTATGCATGTACCGTAGCGCGCAGGTCTAGGAGCTGTCAGTTGTGAAGACCCTATCCACGTGCGGCTGCGCGAATGAAGGTGTCGTCATTTCTGGTCCGAGCTTTCGTAGAAGCCAATGTTCACCAATGCTCGTATTGAGACTTTTGCGTTAATCGATGAACATGTACATACTGCATAGCATGCATATCTCGGTGTGCTTGATATCGCGAGTAGTGCCGGGATCGAACATCGAGCCTCAATGGGTTTGGAGACCTTACTCAGAACGGAATAAGCACAGCGACCATGGCAGTAAAAGGAAAGCTGTGCCGTGTACTTGGTCCCGGAATGCAGCTTGTCCGGACCGCTCGTAGCTGGAGGGCTGAACGAGCACCCTAGTTCACACGCTCCTGGGAGCTCAAAATCGCCCTCTACGCCTATCAGACAGGCTAGCAAGTGTAGAGGCCGGCCGATATCGTCAGTAAGCAACTTCAAATCCTCCGAATGGCCGATAGAATCATGCGTGGAAGCCGGCTCCACGACGCTATCGCTGCAAATCAGACGGACCATTAGCCGTGCTAGCCTCATCTTGATGCACCCAAACTAGAGCCGCTGCTGTATGGCGTCCTGAAATCGTCGGCAACAGGCTCCCACACGAGGTACTCATATCAAATACAGTCTCGGTGTCCAACGTCATTAGCGGTAGCGACGCCTCGCTGCAGACGAGGAGGTGATCGAGCATTTGAGTACAGCCTCGATGACTCAGATCGCCGTCTCGTCTACCCGCTGCAATGGCTACTCGCTCACACTACGTATTCTCCCACATCACATGGCGTGGGCGGTGTTGCAACCTCGAGGTGACTATGCGTGGTCTAAGCGCGGAATAGATCGTAGGTGATTCGAAATCTGCGGTAGGCAGGCAGGCAGGCTTTTCTAATCTTATATATACAAGAGTAAGCATGCCCTCGCGACTCATAATGTTTTCGCCACCAGTTACTAGAGCGTATCACACCCACCACAAGAACGATCATCAAGCCTGGAGAGAATATGGATCGCCAGTACAGGACCATTGCGCAGCCTTCGGGATATGGCATACCAATAACTGCAGTTGTCAACGAGAACTGTACGCTCACAAAGTCAACAAATTACGACAGAAGATACTGACAAACTACAAGGGCGTGGCAAGAATGATCCAGCAGAACGACGACGGATACAGAATAGACTCAATCAGCGAGCCTTTCGAGAGCGACAGAGAGCAGGCCAGTCTCCCAAAAAATACAAAGCTCGTAGCGTGTCCGGTTCCCAGCCAGACTCGTCTTCTGAAGAAGAAGAAGACAACGAAGATGCCGAAGAAGACGACGAGGACGAGGAAAATGATGAAGATGAAAAAGACGAAGAAGATGACGATGAAGACGATGTGAAGTCGAAGAGCTCTCTGTTGAGCACAGAAGGTATGGTCGCTCCCAGTCCACCTTATGCTCCACACCCGGTGGCAACGAAGTTGGTGTGAACATCAGACTGATTTGTCTCAGGCAACACATGGGACGAGTTGGCTCGTCTGATCAACCGCAATCTCCTGCAAGCCGCATACGCCAACGCACAACTCCTTAGCATCGATGTACAAAGCCTCCGATCCGGAGCGCTCACTTATACGCCAAGACCAACCAGTCGATCGATCCCCACCGCATTGGTGCCAGTGGAACTGCAATATCGAGTCGCTCACGATCCAGTCATCGATATCATACCTCATCCTCGACTGCGACATAATATCTTATGCGCCATTGCGAACAACCAAATCAATGCTGCTGCGTTATCTTGCTGTATTCGTGGCTCAGGGGCCATAGAGCAGGCTAAAGGCGCCGCCGGCCAACGTACTGGACTGGTCGTTTGGAGTGCCGGAGAGAAGCTAGAAAGCTGGGAACTCTCTGAGCAGTTCTTTCGACGATGGACCGTACTCCTCCAAGGATGTGAAGACCTTGTTGCTGCTACCAATGCTTGGCGAAGCAAGCGCGGCGAGCGACTCTTTCCCTCAATTCTTGAGCGTGGTGGGTCAAGACGTTCGTGAAGTGGGAGAACAGGGGGCATGAGTGGAGCGGGTATGGGATAGATTGTTGACTTCTGGACAACACTGCCACGATATGGGATGCACGGCCGTTGCTCTCAAGCGTTTCTCTACTACAATATCATGAACTAGACTGTACGCTAGCATATAATTCCAAGACTAATCACTTCCACTGCATCACAACGATTTCGCAACCATCGCGCGACCTTCCACCGAACCTCGAACGAACAAGCCGTCAACAGGTGACGTCCCAATCTATTGTCGGAGGAGCACGATCCGCCGCGGCAGTAATACGACGCTATAGAGTGCGAGCACGACAGGTACCAGCTGACTACGACCCTAAAGCGGTCCACTTGTCCCGTCTCACGCACCATCGACAACGTGGCAGTCCCGTACGTATGGCGACGTTTGGGGCCACCGAAGGATCGCGCGGGAAGGATTGGTCGTGCATAGGGCTGTGTGAGACACACTACGTACTGTACCTGAGGATCGATCATCACTTTAGCTCATCGACGCGGAGCAACTCTTCGTATATATTCACGAGCTATGCAAGCGAGGTCTCGACGCTACGACCGTCCGCGATCAGCTTCAGCCGTATAAACCGTCCGTTCTACTACGAATAGCTAGGGATACTACCCGAGCATACAAATAGTAACAACACACCCCTCCGTATGCAGCCCTGTCCTTCCTCCAGCCTCCGCACCACCCGCACGCTCCACGCCCTATCCGGCCCTCCATCCCACCCACCGGACACAAGCTGCATGCACACACACGAGGCTTTCCACCCGCAAACATCGGGCTTCGTCCCGCGTCCTGCCTACGTAAAGTGCATGTATGATTGATTACCTACTATCCGTCAGCACTCTGATAACGACACATGTACCCATCTGAACGCCATGCATGCACTAAATACATAGGTATCAACAAAGAAGCGGTGAAGCTCGTGTATATGCGTCAAAGCCGACGGCTCGCTCATCGCGTATGCTTCGGGATCACTACTTGGTGGAAGGAGATATGCTTATTATTACCGTGAGCGATGACAACGATCTCATTAAGTAATAATACACGAACCGAATCCGGACGGCGCTTTGCTCGTGATGATTTCCGTAGAGGGGTGGATGACGAGCGACGCAATGACCATGGAAATCGTGGGATGGAGCAGGACTGAAGGGGTTGGCCGTCTACCGTGACCGTGGATGTATTTCGTCGATGCAAATGTGGTCCAACCTGTCTCGGTGGTCGTGGTACATGTGTAAGACGAAGTAACCGCTTCTCCTGCAGGACGGTGCCGTCTTGTGCCAGCCAAAAGTACCATTCGTCGTGGAAGAAGTACGCCCATCACGAGCTTGGGACACAAAATATGGCTCTAGAAATGATTGATCTGTCGCTTCAATGCTTCAGCTTGTTCTCTACCTGCAGCCCGTAGACATCCATAATCGACATCCCCAGATCCCTTTGCAGAACCAAAAAGGCGTCATCAGTAGCCGTTGACATCATCAAAGGCTATCGATGGTCGTCGCCGGACCTCAGATTTGCTAGTAGCGAGCAAGGATTGAGTCCATTTCGGGGAGCTGGAACGTGAGGTTTGATGCAGATTGGTGATGTCTTGACTGCGCATTGGGTGCACCAGAGGCGCGGGTATCCAAGAATATATACAGACAGCATGAATCAGCAGCAGCCGTGACAGCAGCGCATCAAGCGCCAGGCTTGAATGGCAAAAATGCCCAATCTCAATCCCATCATCGTCTCGAAACCGACCGCCGTGTATCTCTCGGCGCATCTCTCGTCCGTCGATCGTCACTGCTCGCGCTGCCTAGAGTGAAAACATTAGCATCGCAATCGCATCTCCATCAAATCCTGCCTGAAAGTTTCAGGAAGACTCACTTTCACTAGTATAATAATCACTCGAGTACGAAACATCCGAATACTTCTCATCGGTCCGGTTCCGATCCTCCCTCTTCCTCTTCAGCCCCAAAAGCGCCCATAACGCCGCCAGCCCACCACCGACCGCAAGCAATCCACCTCCGGACTTGCTCTCCCGACGCTCATCGTACCGCGAGCTACTGCGTTGGGGTTTGCGGGCACCGTACCAGGTTCTGCCGCCTCCGCCGCCGCCGGATGTGCGATGGGAGCGGCGTTCGTACTCTTCTACTTCTACTCTACTCCGCTTCTTTCTGCCGCCGCCGAAAAAGGCGTTCCAGATTCCGCGCGCGCAGCAGAAGAGGCAGAGGAGGGCGAGGAGGAAGAGCGCGACTAGGACGCCGATGACTATCCCGGCTATTGCTCCACCCGAGAGACCGCTGTTATTCGCTTGGGTTCCAGTGAGGGTGATGTTCGCGCCTGTCGCCACGGGTGTTTGGAAGGGGATTGTGGTTGTGGGGCTCACGGTTTGCGTGACCAGGACTTGGGAGGAGGAGGTGCCGCGGACTGGTGCCGTTCCAGTGGCCACGATGATACCAGTGACTCCTTGTGTTGACGTCGGTGTCACGTATGCTGAGCTGTAGTAGCCTGAGCTCCCTCCTACAGCGGCGACGCATTGGCCCGGTGAATAGCATTGCTGGTTACTCGCACAACAGATACTCCCACAGGGTGTCTCATTGAGAGCGTAGTTGCACGTCTGACTGGTCGGTGTAGCAGCAGCACCTCCAATATATGTACTCATCAATTGCGTCGTCAAGTGCGTGTCCGTCTCGGTGAAAGTCGTGTAGTAAGTGCTCCAGTATCCTCCCGCTGCCCCAGCTGCAGCTCCCGTGGCCGTCGCTACGCCGCACTGGGCTTGTTGGGCTGGATCGGTGTAGCATGTACTGCCTGCTGAACAGCAGAGCTGGCTACTGTAGCCGCAGTATGTTCCTCCGCAGTCCCATCTCGCAAATAGCTCGTTGTAGTCGAATCCGGCGAGTTGGGAGAGTATCGGCTGCGGGCTTGCGTATGTGGTGGGTGTGGAGAGTAAGATTGTCGTTATGAGTTGTAGGAGTGGTCGGGGGATCGAGTGGAAGCGCATGGTGACTGCGCGATGCCCTCGTGGGCGAGGAATGTGTGTGGTATTTCTGGTCTTTGGAATGCGTCGACTGACCGCTTGAGTTGGTCGAGTCTATCTACCCCACTTTGCTCCGGACGTTTGGAGTGGAGAAGCAAGCTTGGCGAGATGGTATGGATAGTCTTCGAACAGATGTAACAATATTGCTATACACAGTCAGTAACGACAGAAGAGGTGTGCGAAAGAGGCTTGGAGGTTGAGCGAGCAGGGTATGCGTGATAGCTTGCAAGCACTTCTAGCTCTCAGATTGTCTTGGTGGTGGCTGGAGGGGTTGGGAGATGGCCACGCTGCGCACGAATCAAGGTTGTCACCGGGAAAACGTAAACGCTCCCTTCCGTCAATTGTTGTCTCAGATGAATAATTGTCGCGATGCTGTCATATGAGGATGTGAATCTCTTCTCATGTTCTCACAGCCTCATCATCATCCTATATTTCTGCTGTAGCTTTTGGTTGCGGTAGCGACGAGAGCTTCGCCGTGCTAGCAGGGATCCTGACGCGGCTGAGGCTAAATGCAGACCCTTAGAACCTGAAACACCACCCTTTGGATCGAACTCACTTCCTCTTCCAGAACATCACGTTCGAACGACACGGACGATGTGGCAACGTGAAGCGATGATGATGATGATGATGATGATGGCTGCGACGTAAGTCATGCATTTGGAAGTCCACAGCATGTGGTATACATCAATCATGATCTTTTATATTACAAGCCTACCCACCAACCCCAAGCCCAGCACACTCCTCATCCTCCCTCAACGCACCCCTTACATCCTCCTCGCTAACACCTAATCTGACCCTCCCGACTCGATCCCCATGCCGAGCCTCAACACCCACGATACCAGCCTCAGCCAATTCCTGCGCCGCAACGCCTAACCCAAGCAGTCGAGCAAGTTTATCCTGTTCTTTCCGAACCGCTGCTTGCCGACCTCGTTTCTGAGGTGTGCCGGTTGTAGCAGTGGTACTGAGTTCATTCTCCATGTGAGAGATCGGTTCTGGGGTCAACAGGTAGCTGTCTATGTGTTTACTCTGAGATGTGAGGCCTAAACAGCGCGCTTCGTCTACGACATCCGCGAGGGTGGACTCTACTATCCCCGTCTTTCGTAGGCGGGCGAGGAGAGCTGCGAGGAAGAGTTTGCTAGCCAGCGGAAGTGCTCGCAGGTATGCAGCCAAAGGCGTCGAAGTCGCTTCGTTGATAGCTCGTTTGATCGTGGCGATTGTGACGATACCTTGCTTGGGAGCCAGTGTTAATCCGCCACTCTGTTTCTGCCGTCCAGGTGTCTTGCTCGGGGTATCTGGGGCTTGATTCTCCTTCCCTTGGCTTTCCGCCGTCAAGGTCTCCTGCTCAGCCAACTCAACAGCACGACGACAAATATCCAACGCTCGTCTCGCATCCCCAGAAACCGCGGCGACTTTCCTGCTGGCGAATTGCACAGCATCCGGATCCACGATCACTTGCCCGACGCCTTCGAGTCGAGACTGGATGATAGTCATAAGCTGCGTGTGCGTATAGCCTGGGAACGTAATCCGCGTCAAACCTAATCTTGAGCTGATCTTATTCGAGAGGGTTCGTTCAGGCAAGTCCATAGTATTTGCCACCGCCAGGACGATGAGACGAGAGTGTCGGAGTTGTGGCCAGTTGAAGAAATTGTACATCACGCCTTGATTGCGCGTGACGAGTTGATCGAGCTCGTCCATTAAGACAACACACGGTACTCGTCGAGGACTCGGTGTGGTGAACTCCCGCTCCAGAAGTTCCAACGCATGTGCCGAGCTGACCCGATCACCCTTCAGTGCCTCCCAGAGCAGACTGTACGACTGATGCGGATCCGTAACTTTCATGCCATTGATCTCGACAAAGTAGAAATCATCCAGTTGTTCTTCCGCCACGGCGCCCTGGAGGCTCGCCACCACTTCGCGCACCGTTGCTGTCTTGCCCGTTCCTGGTGTGCCGGAAATGTAGATACAGGCACCCGTTCCGGCGGTGATGGCCGCTTCGAGGTGGGTGTAGACTGTGTCGAATTCTGATTCGCGGCAGGGCAGGGCGTGTGGAACTGCTGAGACGTGGAGGGTTGACCGGGCGAGCTGATATGGAGAGGATTGCGTTTGGGTGGTGGGCAGCAATCTTGTTCCGAGCGGCGTGAATTCCAATGCCTTCTTCGTGACTATCTTCCGGCCGGTCGGCGTGGCGAATTTGCGTGGTGTAAGGGTGCGTGCTTTCGATGGTGTAGGTGTGCCGGAAGCGAATTTCCGCCTTTTGCGTGGTGTTTGTGGATCTTCGTCATCTTCGTTGCCAATGACGAAGTCCTCAAGATCTTGCTCTTTGATGCTCTTCAATGCTTTCCGCTTTCTTGTCTTCACTGTCTGGGTTTCCACGAGTTCCACGAGGTTGTCCAAGTCCTCGCGTCCTCGGTATATATCTTCCCATACAAATTCGTCTGTGTACGTTGCAGTCCTCGTGTTTGCTCCTCGTCTACAGACGAATATCTTGCCATAGTCTTCCGAGGTGCGCGGTACTTTGCCGGTGGGATATCGCTGATCGAATTGTTCAGAAGAGAGGATCGAGCCTTTGCCATTGATCGTGGATAGCGGGTTCTCATCGAAACTTGCTGTGAGATATAACTCATTTGGCAAGAAGTCTATCCGCTTCTTCTTGCTCCTAATCTCTTTCTCGGACGAGAACCATAGCATACTGGCTTTCTTCTCGCTCGTGACATCGCCGTCGTCATCCTCGACTTTCCCCTCGGAGAACTCGTATATGATGGCTACCCATGCTTCACCACTTCCAGGTGCTTTGAGCAGAACTGCATCGCCAACCTGACATTCGAAGGGTCCAGTACGTGCGCCTGTGATCTCCTTGCCGTTGTATATCCACTCCCATGGTAGGTCATCGACTCCCAGCTCGTCATCAGAATCTTCCCGAAGCACTCCTCCGCCTGATAGATAGTGTCTTGCTTGCTCGACCTTTGATCTCTTTCCTCTCGGTGGCATGATTGCTTTATGTTGTATGCGTTACGGCATTGCTTCTGTCGCCTGGACTCGAGCTTTGTGGGAAGACGCGATGCTTGACGCGACCACTTTAACGAATCTGGCTAGCGTGTTTTGAGCTTCTTCCTTTCATAAGTGGCGATGGCTTCTGTTTCCTCTCTTCCTCATATTTCAGCACAACTTTCACGGTACACCATGGCATATGAATGCTGTTGTTGCCTCACCGTGTATTAAGCGCTGCTCTGCCAGTCAAGCGACATGAGAGTGTAAATACACGCTTGCACACGGTTAATCGTCGAGATGTGCTTCGAGGAAAGATCTAACATCATGCTGTTCCAAGATGTGTCGGATCTGCAGATGGGAAGGCCAGGTGAATGGCTTACGCAATCGGCTCACTGAAAAGGTAGGTACGATGCACACTATAACGCTCCTTCCCAAAACATCTTTACAATGACGAACAGAGCTTGAGGATTTTCAATCCCGAATTCACAATCATAGTTCAAGGTGACCATACACTTTATCGTCAGAGGGTCTACAACATGGCTACCACAGCTGAGCACGGAGACACTGACCGCACATCCCACGAGTCATCAGATAATGGCTGGCAGCTTGTTCAACCCGCGCGTCAACGTGGTCATAAGCAACCACCGCAACCTCAACCTCAGCCTCAACGTGCGGCACAATCACAATCGCGGTCCTCACCTCGCAAATGGCGAACAGTTGGTGCTGTACCAAAGCAACAGCAGAAGCGTGCCGTTCCCAAGCTCGTGAACGACTCCGACAATGATGCAGAAGCATCGTGGCGTGCTCGACACCCAGCTACAGACACTATCCGCATTCCAGACGACCTTATACTCAGCTCCGAGCGCCACCATGAACGCATTGCAAGACAGCATGGCACATATCTCTCCTCTAATGAACCTCGCAGTCAGACTCGGAGCCGCACCTTTGGGATCTGGGGTGGCAAGGACGCTGTGGCCGCAACACGCTTAGCCATCTGTCAGCTCATTGATGATTTCGGTCTGGGCTCGACAAGGTCTGCCCGTTCAGCCAAATTCGCGAAGCAGGTCTCGCTGACGCCCAAGCTACGAGAGCGTGCAGAAAAGCAGCATCAACGAGAAGTTCTGCAACAGTGCTACCGACAGCATCCGTTACCAGACGCGAAGTTCGGCGCCATCGGCTCTTTTCTGTGGCCAGTCGCAGAGTATCGCCCAGAAGCTGTCCTGGGTTCGAATTATGAGGCTTTGGACCCTATACGCACAGTCCACTCCTGCTTCATTGTCTATCACCCAGGCCGGAATACCTTACGCGTCATGGGCAAGCCCACCGAGGTCGAGCTCGCTTTGCATCGCCTGCGACAGACATGCTTCCAAATCACGGCCAAACAGATCAGTCCGATCCGTAAGTACTTCCTGCGGTGGCCGGGTCCAGTCATCAACGTCCCTCAATTTGTGTACCTTGAAGATTATCGACCCCCAGCAATTCACAAGATTGCAGAACAAGGCAATCTCGACGAAGGCAGCGAGTCTGCCGTGCGCAAAACGCCAACGTGCGATCAACACCAAAACAATGAGGACCATGAGCGCTATGCCAATCAGCAAACATACATAGGGTGGATGATGCTACGCAACGCTATTTGCAAGCAGCTGAGTCGTTTACACTACTATCGAGGCCATCTGCAAATGCGCTTCAGGCTCGGCACGATGTTGCTCTCTCAATACCGCGAGCCAGCCGATGGTATCTACGAACTCACAAGAGACTTTGAGCCAATGCTGGAACAGTCACAATATACTGCTGAGGTGACACAAGAGTATGTTTTCACCTCGTACCCACCGTGATAGCTTACTGACACGATGTTAGATTGGGCGACAAAGACACGGAACGGCAATTACTGGGCATTCTACAGAGTACTGGCGACCTCTTGATGCCGTCCGAAGCCATGACCCATGATCTCAAGGACATCAAGCCTGTCTATGGAGCGACTTTCACGTTTGAAGATCCTGCAGGGTACTACCGACTGGAGGTTGAGTGGCAGGAGACGATCGACTATCAGACAAGTGCGGCGAATTATGAGCAGACTTGCAAGAAGTGGGCACGCTTAGAGCGCGACAGCACCACGCCTTCTTCTATTCTTGATATCAGCTTGTGCGATCTCAACACTAGCTTGGCCTGGCAGTGTGATATTCTGGCTAGCACGCAAGTGATCGATGAGTGGAAGCTGCCGGAACAGCTGAGAAAGTTCTCAGGTACGATCAGCGTTGATCCAAAGCTGGCCGCAATACAGGGTGGCCTTCGAACTTTCGCTCGCTTCATGAGCTTGCCGAGCCTGTGTGCAGTCCAACAGCGGCGCAGCTACCGCTTCTTAATCGCAGAGTCAGATTTCACTCTCGAGCTCAACCACTTTCAGGATCGCATGAGAGAGCCTGGAACAGACAAGACAATTCAGACGTACGAGCCACGCTGGAGTCTCAACTTGTATCGCAGGGAGTGGGATGTGATGTTCACGGAGAACGAACGGTTGCCGATCGGTGAGCAAGCTGACTGGCAGCATGATGTCAAGACGTGGTTTCCTGCGGATCTAGGGCGAGGCAGTGATCCAGTCGATGAAGATAACCCGGATCAAGGGTGGTGGCAGCTAATGCAGAAGTTTGAGAAGATTGATGGGCTGATTTCGGAGGCGAGGGCGCTGGCTGATGGGGGTGAGGAGGATTTGCTTGGGTGAATGGGGACTCATTGAGTTATGCTAGACCGCAGACCTTCTACATGATGATTGTGCATGCTGTGACCAAGGAGTCTATCACGCCAAGTATGTCGTCCAAGCGGAAGAGCTCGTGTTCCGCGTCTTAGTATCGACTCCATCCACATGGTTCGGCAGGACCTAGCCTCCTTGCGGTCCGCCACTACCGGCGAGCCAATGATCTTTTGTTATCAACGTAGGTCCTTTACTGTCTGTGGCAAGCTCCGATGAGTATCTGGCCAACGAATCAGCACTGTGTAAATCTCACAGCACGTGAATTCTGTAGATTCTCACTCTTGAATACCATATCAACACTGATTCCTCCTCCAAGCACTTGACCAAAGATATCCATTTTCCGTTACCAACACCGTGATCAACACGAACGTCGCCACCATCCAAATTGGTGATCCCAGCCACTGCCTTCGAGCATTACCGTTCTCGCCATAATCTAGTCGATCGTACATCGAGTCATCGTCAACGACGGACCTGGTGTCGTGAGTAAAATGTGGTTTGCTGATGCGGACAGTTTCTAGGCTCGCCCGGTTGTCTTCGTTGTCGTTTGGGTGGGGGAAGGAGCTGTAGCCTAGTGTCATGGTGGGTGTTATGTCGACGGAGATGGATATGTTGTTCATACTGTAGAAGTCATCATTGGACTTGAACGGTTTTGAGGAGGCACTTTCACTGGGATCTGTTGCTTGGCCTACTGGTATGTGTCTCGGCGATCATCTATGTCTAGCACAGATCGATTGCCACATTCACTCCGTCGACTGCTCTCGCCGTCGCTGAAACCTCGCGTGGAAGCTACAGCTTCGTCAAGCATAAACGCTTTATGGCGATACGCAACTCTGCTTACAGAACACATACTTGAAGATTCACTGGACGCTTGCATAGTCGTGCTATGTGTTCACCTCGCCGCACTTCACATCTTCTGGACCACGCAGGTTCACGGGGGACATGCATGCGAAGCAATATCCTCCTGACTCAGGCAACGGCATGATGTCTCGAACTTTACTGAACCACTCGCGCACATTGGCGCGCAGCAGCAAAGGCACTGCACGTAAACTCCTCCTGACACACAGCAATGGCACGCAAACTCAGACGCATAGCTGCTGGTAAGCATCGAACAGAGCTATAATTGATCACAGTGGTGACACAGTAAGATGATAGCGGTCAAGCTACCACGTGATCTTCCCCCTGATTGAGACATATAATCGTCTAGCACCTCGCAGTCTCGTCACTTCTCTCCATACACACACGCCTTCGCTAATTATCAAGTACACTCCACAGTCGTTGCCATCTCAAAATGCAATACACAAGTCTCACCCTCATAACGCTGTTCGCAGCAGCCATAGCCGTCCCAATCAACCGCGGTCCTGTTGCAATTCTGAGGAAAGCTGATGGCAAGGTCAACGTGTATCGCTCGAACGCTCAGGGGCTTGGCAATCTCTACACCGCGACCACATACGTCGATCCCATGGAGAAGGAGATTTTGCGTAACACGAGACGTGAGGTCAGTGCTGGCTCTGGCTCCGGCAACGACCTGAGTCGTGCTAATGCCAAGAAGATCCTGGATGATGTCGAGGAAGCTGTGAGCGTGGGCCGTCGTGAGGCCGGAGCCTCGTCTACTGCTAGCCTTGCAGATGTGACTGAAGCGGCCGGTCTGCTTCCTGTTCCGACCAAGCTGCTGTCGATTATTCGCCGCGACGCAGAAGCCTTGCCCGCCACGGCTCTCGATGAGCTCTCCGGAACCCTCGATGAGCTCTCGAGCCCGACAACCCCCACAACTACCGCCCTCGATCTCGACAAGTCATCAGACTTTACCGGAACAGCGTCACAAACGTCCGATATCCTGGGAGTGGTCCGTCGTGAAGCAAGCACATCATCGACCTCTAGCAGCGAAGACGCTCTCCTGACAGAGATTGAGAGTCTCGTGCCTGGCGACAGCGCCACCAATGTCTTGAAGCGAGATCCGGATTGTGGCGATGATCATGATGATTCCACAGCGGTGACGGCTGCCACCACCGTTGGGACAGCATCGGCAAGTGCTTCGCCATGAGCATCGACCACCTCTTCCGTAGCAGGAGTGCCGTCGACCACAAGTGTTTCCGGTTGACATAAGTCCATGATATCGGAAGCCTTCTCTCGGGGGGCCTGGCCAGGCGGGCACTGACTTTCGAGGCAGAAAAGTGTGTCAGGTTGATTCTTCGTGGTCTCTCGTTACTCCCGCTGCTGCGCCTTCACGATATGATGTACTTCTCCTATGTCTTTCACGCTGCACTCATGGATCCGGGTGGTTCGAGTTTGCAGACATGCCTTGTGCGAGACGACGAGTGCTGTCCACTTGTACATATATCTGAACCAATCAACGCTCTCAAAACTTCTGCCTCCCAAGCGTCGGCCGCCAATCAAGGGGATGCGTCTCCTCAGTAGCATTCTCATCCTGTCTCCAAATCTTAATCGTCTTATCCGCCTCTCCCGTAATCAACCTCAAACCCGTCAGATCAAAAGTCGAGCTCATGATGCCCGCTTCAGCATCGAGCGAGCCCGGCTGCGCGATACTATCCTCGTACTGGAATCTGTGACCCGTCTTCCAGTCCCAGAACGCCACGCTCCCGTTGTCGCCGCCAGAGAAGAGGACATTGTCTTCGTTTACTGCTAGACTGTTTATTACGGCGTTGTGGCCTTCGAAGTTCTGCATGAATTGGCCTTCAGGGCAAAGCCATTGTTTGATCTGACCCGGGGATGCGGAGGCGAAGGTGTACTCGGTCGGATGAGTCGTGAGTGCTCGTACGCCCTTCTTGTGGTGCGTAAGAACTCCCATCGTCTTGCCTGCCGCGAGGTCATACATCCTCACCGTGCTATCGAGAGATGAGGAGATGATTTGCGGATCCGTGGCTTGCGTCACGATACTAGAGACGGTTTGTTTGTGCCCGCTGAGGACGTGGATGTTACTTCTTGTCCGCATATCCCAGACTCGGACCACGCCGTCTCGGCCTCCGGTACAGAGGACGTCCAACGTGGGGTGGAGCGCGAGGGTGTAGACGCCAGAAAGATGACCGTGGTAGTGCCGGATGACTTTGTTCGTCTCGAGATCCCAGCACTTCACCATCTTGTCTTCGCCACAGCTGAAGAGGTAGGGATGTCGTGGAGACACTGCCAGGCCTCGTACAGTGCTGATGTGGCCGGTAAGCGTGAGCTTCAGTGTTCCTGTCGCCAAGTCCCAGATTTTGATCGTGCGGTCGCCAGCTCCAGAAGCGAACCATTGGTTCCCTGGTTCCATGGCAAGAGCTCGGACCCAGCCAAGGTGGCCTGATATGACACGGAATAGCTTCCATGGTGCGTGCCAATCTGGCTTTTGTGAGCGTACGGTGTCTCTCCGTACAAGACTGGAAGATGGTGTGTTTCGCTGTGGTATCGGTCCATTAGCATTAGGTGGTGCTTTCGCGCCTGCTGTGCCTTGTATTCGGGAAAGAGCAGTGGATGTGCCATTTGTTTGAGATGTCGTTCGTGCGGGACCCGCAACCTCAATCATCTTCGCCATGTGCGGATCGCTGGCTTGTTCTTCGGTCTTTGGCTTCTTCCGCCGTGCTACGAGTCCCCCTTGGGCATTTGCTTGCTTTGCTGCCAGCCCTGCTGGGAGCTCTCGTACGTCTGCATATTCGCTCCGTATCCTTGCTGCAACACTGGCTCTCTGGGCGCTTTCGTAGGGTGAGGGTTGTGAGGGTGCTGCAGTGGGTTGTGCTGATGTCTCAAGAGCCGAGGGTTGGGCGAAGTCTGCTGCAAAGACTTCTCGTGTGCGCTTTGCTGAGCGTCGGACTGCTTCTGCTGCTCGTGTGGTGACGTCGGCTGGGATGTCGGAAGAGACCGAATCTGTAGGTACGACTGTAGCCGCAGCCATGGTCGGTTTCGAAAGATAGCCTGATGTAGCGTCAAGGTTGTGCGAAGGGCCGTGTATCGTGGATGCAGGGCATTAAGCTTGTCGTGGATCGTCACTTTCAATATGCCACTCGAGTCATGTAGATTAAGCTTCGACTAGCTTCGGAGGTTTGCCGCAAATATGATCAATGCTCGATGCATGGAAGAGGTGCTTTGAGATCTACACGAAGTCGATGAGATGAAGAAGTGAATGGTGTGGGACTTGAAAATGCACTACCTTCACCCTCGCTCCCGAACAACGGGCACGCTCTTTACAGCCACCCTCGCCATTTCATTTCTGGTCGTAGCAGCGCCACATCTTCTTCCATGTCCCGTGGACCGAAGACAGTATGCAGATACTATTGAGATGCCAGATGGATCTGTCAAGCGAAGGCGAAGGAAGATGAAGAGTGAGGCAGAGGAAGGTGTGGAATATGGACACGATAGAGTCACGCCAACAGGAACGATTGCCGATGGCAGACCCAAGCGAGAATGCCCGGTGCCCAAGCCCGGCGGACTGGTCGGGCAGATGATGGGATTTGAGCAGAAACAAAAGGAGCTTTCGCGTGAAGTTGTGATCAGGAGTCTGAAATCGAGACACGAGAGTGATGATGCTACCAAGACGTGAAGTTCTGGGACGTGAAGATTTGCTCCTCAACAGTCTCACAGAGCTGGTCCAGCTGGATCTGTCCTCACCAACATGATTACGAAAGGCCTCCAATCTCGGACGAGCTGTGAGACTCTCACCAGTGACTCCCGGGTGCTAGCCGCTTGCTCCAATTTGGCGGCAAGCCTGACCTACGTGCGGGGAGTCTGCCAGTCTATTTGTACACCGGAAATCCATAGAGGGCCGTAGAAGAACGACTGCAAAAACGGCTTTCTGGCGTTTTGATGGCTGTCCCGTCTGGCATGGAGCCTTCAAAAGCTCAGCCTCATCTGCTATGCGATCTTGGCGATGCGCCGTACCTAAAGCTCACTCCCGGCCGGATCCCACGTAGTCTGCCTTCGCTTTACCCCGCGAGCTACGTTCGCCAATAACTATACTTGGTGGTATACGTCGTCTCCTTCCGTCCACCATAATAGGCTTCCCGCTTCGTCCTCACGACCTCATACCTTCCATCGTTTTTGCCACTGCTCGGCCGCTTTCTCGAACCAGCAATCGTCCGTGGCTGGGATGTCGCTGGTTGAGTCTCGCTGCTCCAGTTGCTGGAGCTGGAACTGGATCTGGAGCTGGATCCGCTGGTTCTTGAGCTCGACTTTGAGCTAGAGCGATCTAGAAGTGCTTAGTGTGGGTCTCGAGGACATTTGCTTGGTCATGATGGGAAAGACGTACTATCTGCGGAGGGAAGAAGGAAACGGACTTTCTTGCTCGGCATTGATGCAGGCTAGAGAGTTGGAATGTGCACGAGGCGGTCTGCTACAGGTCCTTGTGTAGGAGAAAGGGGTGCAGAGCAGTACGCCGTGGGGTGTTTGGTACGATGCGAGATGGTGGTGAGGTGGTACTGTGGGAAGACGTCGAAGAGGGTATGGCGGTGGCTTGTGGATCATGGTATTGAGCGACTTAGATGTCTCGCCATGCCCAGATCATAGTCACTATGCATCGTGATAGGCGCATGAACAGGCGACCACTCTTATGGAATGGGTTGGAGTAGGAATTGCTGTTGCGTTGTTGTGGTGAATATATCACAGCTCCGACGAAGTCTCTTCACTACATCATCACCAAGCGGGCGATATGCTCGGGCTCTTGGATGGCTTCGTGTGCGAGGGGAAGATGTTTGTGATGTACGCTTGGTCAGGTTACTACTGGCGTCTTATCAGCTCGTGCAACGGACTCCAGGAAAGACGTCTGAGACATTGCAGGCAGGAACCTCATAGTCGACCGACAGAGCGCGGCACAGCATGAACATGGCATTCGTATGTATCATGCTGATGAAGAAGAAGCATTAGCTGTCCGCTCCGAAGGATGTCTTTCCGACGGCTGTTCTCACAGATCTTATTTGCCCGTCAATCATCCAGAGAAAACGGTAGGAGACATGAGCTCCGCGAGCTTCGAGGGGTACGATGTGATATGCACCTCTGTCTAAGAAGAGATGTTATGGCAGTCGTTGATAACCCATGTCCAAGAGGATCAGCTTCTACCAAGACTTTCTTTCCAGTGCTGCAGATTATCACAGTCCCTCTTACAATCTTATTTAATCATCTGTTCTCGTAACCGGCCATCAGCTGAACTCAATATGTCGAGATAATCTGCTGCGATTGCACATGTAGCTGGAATTGACAACAAACTAAGTCATTCATGATCGTTTGCCAAAGGATCGCGCGGTCAGTATGAAAGGGATTCTTCCCTTCGCCACACCGGGCTATTCCCAAGACCAATCGGCGCGTGCGTGAGAGTATAGCAAGTCCTTTGTCTTGTTCGACGGTGTAGCTATGTATACGTACCGAAGGTGCAGAAGTATGGTGATCGAACACGCTAATAGAAAGCTAGAAAGACACTCGGACCATGTTCCGCTGTTTCGTGGCTGGGAGAGCTCGACTGGGAACAAACTGAAGCTTGCTCACGCGACGAGTTCTTGTTACAGGAGGCATCCGGCCCTCACAACACGACCGCCTTTACTGTATCTGGAGTTCATAGCCTTTGTCGCAATAACATTGCTCATCTACTGCCACTCTCAGAATAACGCCAACATGCTCGGGCGTGCGGTACTGCTGCGATTGCCCATCCGCCAACGCCTACCCTTGTCGCTGCCATCACAACACCAAGTCGAAGTCAGCTCCCGCGTACTATTCTCCCAGAGTCACCGAGACTATGCGAAACCGGGCCGACCGCGTAACGTAGTCGGCGAGCCCTCGCGACCAGTCAAACGCAGTGTTAAACGCGCTGCACCAAAAGCCACCAACCTCGAAGACTCACCCGCGAAACAAGGCAATGAGGCGCGCAAGAAGGCAGCAGCGGCAAGAAAGTCCCCAGCTGCGAAGGCGAAGAAGCAGCCAAAGCCACGGAAGGAGCTGACGGAAGCCCAACAAGCAGCCAAGCTTGCGAGGACGGAAAGTGAGAAGATCCGGGCATTGAAGAAGGTTGCGCTTGTTGACCCAATCGTGCCACCTGCAAATGCGTACATCATGTTCCTTAAGGAGTATTCGAAGAAGGGTGGTCTGAGTGGTAGCACGAAGGACAGGCAGGAACAGAGGGGCAGACTTACGGAACACAGTAAGGCAATGGCTGCGGCATGGAAGGAATGCTCGCCCGCCGATATAGAGGTATGTCGCGCTTCGCTATATGAAGCGAGCCGCTCGTCGACATGTCTAGGGACTAATGTCTTACACAGCATTACAACCACCTGGCCCACCAAGCTAAAGAAACAGGACAAGCGGACTACAAGAAATGGGTCGAATCACACACCGTCGACAAGATAGCCGCGGCAAATCGTGCCCGTCAGCAGCTGCGCAGACTAGAAAAGAAGGTCGCCGATGACGCCAGCCCACACAAGAAGCTCTATGGCGTGCGAGTGCAATCGATCCACGACGAGCGCAGAGTCAAGAGCCCAATTTCCTCGTATTTCCAGTTCAGCATCAATCGTCAGGCCAGCGGGGATTTCAAAAACATCACGGTCCAGGAGCGTGCGAAGCTGATTGGGCAGGAGTGGAAGGCTTTGAGTCAGGAGGAGAAGGATGTAAGTTGCCTCTTATCTCTGATGTCGAGATTCGATGTGTAATCAACAGGATGCTGACGTGGATACAGAAGTACAAGCAGCTGTCGAACGAGGAGACGAAGCGATACAAGGACGAATATACCACTGTTCACGGCCATCTGCCTCCTTCTTTCATGGCTGAGCCGGCTGCGGTCGCTGCTGCTGCCGCTTGAGGTCTGCTTGGAACGAGGAGAGTGATTTGACCTGGTTGGGGTGCCCGTCAGCTTCTCAGGCGCAGGAATGTTGTAGGCGTTTGCGGCTCGCCTCAGGGCGCTTCTACTTTGTTGTGGCAATCAGCAGGGCGTCATGTTCAGTTCGTGGTCTTGAAAGGATGACTGGAGTCCTGGCGACTTCGGTGCGGCGACGCGGACGGGAATCGATTTACATATGTTACGGCTGTTCATGTCTATCCTGTACGAATAAACATGCACATCACATGCATACTGTCTCCGTCTCGAGTCGGCTATCGAGGAAATGTTCTGTGACGTCTGAAGGTACTTGCCGAAGCTTGCAGCCGTGTGCTGTCGTCGGGCATGAATTCCGAACCTCACTCCATCTCGTCTCATCTCTTGCACGACGATAGCCAAACCAAAAGCTCTGCCACGCGATCACTACATACGTGATATAGGGAAACAGAGTTCAAGACCATTTACCCAAAGTTCTTCCTTGTCTTGCACATCACTTTCTCCTCCTTCACATCCACGACTAAGAACAGACACATTCTCCTGCTTGGACCTCGTCATCAAATACCCCGAGGCTCACCTTCCCTTGGCAACCCCGCGCCTCTCCACACCCGATGCAACACCACCAGGCAAGATTGCAAGGATGGAACAGCGCTCCCCTTGCCGCTACAGGTGATTGCCGCTCTTTCGACCACAGAGAGTCGTCAGCGATCTGGAGAACATACGCCATCGAACTTTAGTATAGCATCTGCATGGTCACGACTGGAAGTCGTGATATGTGGACGGCATGTGGACGCTGCGTGCACTATGCGTGGCAGGTCTGCACATCAGGTCATCCTTTGGGTAATGATCTGATGGTACCTCAAAGAGGTGTCATTACCCACGATATTTGCTGCTCGTTGGCTTGTTGTTCTTCTTCAACCTCACTTTTCATCCTTAGCCTATCTCTTGTCACCGTTCCCTTCCACGGCGGCTATTAAAGATGGCCATCTTCAAGCGCATGTCCCTCAAACAAGGCAATACTTCGAGGACTAGTGCCGCGGAGCTCACGCTGCGGGCTTCCATCTATCCTCTCTGTCTGGTCACCATCTTGTTTTTTCTCTGGGTAAGTAGGAACCCACGACAGCTTCTCTACCAGGTCTGAGCACTGACAAAACACAGGGCTTCTCCTACGGTCTCCTTGACACCCTAAACAAGCACTTCCAGAATACCCTCCACATCACCCGTGCTCGCTCCTCAGGCCTACAAGCAGCATACTTCGGCGCCTACCCTCTCGCCTTCCTTGGCCACGCGAACTGGATCCTACGCCACTACGGTTTCAAGGCCGTCTTCATCTGGGGTCTCTGTCTCTACGGCATCGGTGCCCTCATCGCGTGGCCATGTATCCTGCATCGCTCGTTCGGAGGCTTCTGCGCCGCGATCTTCATCATCGGTAATGGTCTTGGTAGTCTCGAAACGGCTGCCAATCCTTACATCACTATCTGTGGTCCACCGAAGTACTCGGAGCTCAGGATCAACTTCTCCCAGGCTTTCAACGGTATTGGAACGGTCATCGCTCCTGTGCTGGGCAGCTACGTCTTCTTCAAGTACACGGCAGATGATACAAAAGCGCTGGTGAACGTGCAATGGGTCTACCTCGCTATCGCAATCTTCGTGTTCCTGCTAGCTATAGTCTTCTATTTGTAAGTAGCGGGCTAGACTCGCCTCCACGAGACCAGTACCTTACTAAAGACGCACAGCTCGCCAATCCCTGAGATCACAGACGCAGACATGGCTTTCCAAGCCGAAGAAACCCATGCGAATACAGACGTCCAGCCATTTAGGAAGCAATATCGACTCTTCCACGCCACCTTCGCCCAATTCTGCTACACAGGCGCACAGGTAGCCATCGCTAGCTACTTCATTAATTATGTCGTCGACACACGACCAGGCACCAGCTCAGCCCTCGCCGCTCAATTCCTCGCTGGCGCCCAAGGCGCCTTCGCCATGGGCCGATTCCTTGGAGTTGCATTAATGCGTTTTATTCGGCCACGATATGTCTTCCTGTTCTATCTGACCTTCTGCATCGTCTTCATCTGTCCGGCGATCACGCAGAGAGGCAATACTGGCATGGCTATGCTGTACATCACACTCTTCTTTGAGTCGATCATCTTCCCGACGATCGTGGCGCTCGGCATGCGTGGACTGGGCAAGTACAGCAAACGTGGCTCCGGCTTCATCGTGGGTGGTGTCTGTGGTGGCGCTGTTGTGCCGCCCCTTCTTGGTGCAGTGGCAGATATCTACAATGACACAGCGCCGGCTATGGGTGTGCCATTGGCTTTCTTCATTGCGGCATGGTCCTATTCGCTGGCAGTCAACTTCATCCCGGCATACAGGGATCCAGTCGACAAGATCGGCGCAGCGAAGATTGGATTGACGAATGTGCAAAATGATGAAGAGGGTGCTCGGGTTGGGGAGAAAGCTGCAGTGGAGCGCGAGGAGACACACAGCCAGGAAATTCATGAGTCGGGTAAATACTAGATGTAGAGGAGTATCATGATGATGATCATTGGGCAGACAACGTAGATTGCATCATGATTGGTTATGGATCTGATATCTTGTTATTCTGTATAGAAGTACTCTTGAGTACTACTTTTCGCCGTGACAAGGGCGTACATCCAAGAATTGCCAACTATACTTAGCTGTATGGGCATCTCTCGTCATGGGCTGGAGGAAGACCAGGCAGTATGTAACATAGCAATTTCGTGCAATGAACCTGCCTGGGAACAGCCAAGAGCCAACACCAGCAGCCTTTTAGCTCCTTGACCATAATCGAGTTGAGCAAGTGCTTTCGTCATCTACACAGCAGAGTCCTTCTTTGCAAATGTCCTCGCCAGTGCCTGTAGAACATAAGTCAGCATACACATCGAACATCCTTGACGCAACGACCTACCTCGATAGAATCGGACACCCTTTTGTAATCGTCCTTCTGCTCACCAGCAATATCGGTAATCGAGCTCGTATTTTCATCCTTATTACTCCACTGAATCTCCATCGTCGCAAAGTTCAAGATTGTGTCGTGACCGAAAACGTCCTGGTCAGGATGCGAAGGGAATCCACGGAGGGTAGTGATCAAGCTCATAAGCTCGTTGACGTCCTCGGCTGGGACATCGCCGACTTTCTCGATCTCCGAACCACCTTTGCCGTTCTGGAGGGTCTTGGAGCGAGCTGTTGCTGGTCGGTTGGGCTCGCCGATGACTTCGATCACAGTTGTTGCTTGGCCGTTGAAGGGCTTGGTTAGGCGGACGGTGAATTCACCTGATGGAGGAGGGGCGACGGCGCGAGGCATTGTGTTGTTGTTGGTGAGGTTGTTAGGTATTGAATAGATGTAATGTTGAGAGTGGTTTGGGTCGATAGAACGGAGTTGAATATGATCGTGTGGACAGAGCTGCAGGTACCGTCTTGTCCCAAAATTTAGAAATATCAGCGTCATCACTCGTCATGAAGAGACGGTTGTGCTTGGAGGGGTTTATGTCTGTGGTCAGTGGGGTTTCATCGGAGTAAGTCCCGTCGAATCTCTCTCGATATCGAGACCAGGAGATACATCATCCATTCTGTTGCTTGTCATTTTTTGAATCTGTGCTGTTAGTTGTTGTGAGGGTGCAGAAGCCAACAGGATGATGTGGGGCGATAGGCGACGAGTCATGGCTTGCACTGCAGGCAACAATGCGAACCGCAACAGTATATACTCGAGGGGCAACGTCTTCTTACACTCTCATCTGAAAAGATTCACCGAGAGTGCTCAATATGTCGACCGCCAAACCCGTCGACCTCGCTGAGTTACCCAAGGAGCTGTTAGTCCACATTGCCATCTACTGCGATGCCCTGTCAGCCTTACGCCTGTCGACCACTTGTCAAAGAGTCCGATCCGCCTGCTACGATAAATTGGTCTTCAAACAGATAATTGCTAGGTCTGCTGGCTCAACATGGAATGTTACCGTGCACAGAGTCGAAGCAGCCGCTCTTCGCATCCAACCACATGGTCAAACGCTCGCAGACGCGGATTTATCAGTCAAAGCCCAAACGCAGGCATGGGCACGCTACGCACTCGCAGACTATCAAGCATCCCTCCTCCTCTCACCGGGAGGGAACCCCCCGGTCTCACCGAAGCATACACTTCCGTGGCTCCCACCACTCGCCGTGCTAAACCATCCAGTATTCCAAGACCTCACGGCTGAGAGTTTCCTCCACGGCGACGCAGACCCGTCACCGGCACGAGTCTTCTGTCTAGCCATGATAGTCCTCGGCACAGACCATACCGCTCCGCAAAGAGCAAGTATCCTCGAGGTGGACGAGAGTTCCCGACAAGGCCTCGAATCTGCTTGTGCGAAAACGTGCCTGTGGGCGCTCTGTAGCACAGTCCTCACGATCCGATGCAGGACAGCTCGACAGAGGGCCATATGGCCATATGGCGCAATGGCCCAGGTACCGCATATCAGACTCCCTCTCGCTGCAGATATCCCCCTCAGTGACTCGTCTGTCACGCCACCCTTGCCATACCAAGGTCATGATTCCTGGGGACAGTGGTATCAGGATCATAACAGAAGTCTTTGCGTACCTGAATACTTTACTTCTGGTACCTGGTGTGGCTACTACATCTGGTTCAGCAACAGCAACAGCAACAGCCATCTCGATCCACCAATGCTGGACATCCGATTCCACATCACACGCCCCATCGCCGCCTCCACACCAAATGGTCCCAGCATCAGACTAGAAGCTACAGAGTGTCGAGACGGCCACGGCGCATTCAATATCTCCGCTATTGTGAAGCCCGGCACCCAGGCAGACACGGATATAGAAGGAGGACCGCGAATGCATGCAAGGAAATTGTACAGGAACGGTACGGCTTGGATGTGGGATCTGGAGGTGACGCCTTTTGGACTTGTGGGTTTCTGGGGCTCTCCTGAGGGAAGGGGTGTCGTTGGTGAGGAGAGACTGATGCGGAATGGTATGGTGTGGTTGTGGAAGGAGGAGTGGACGAAGGATCATGCGGGTTGAAAGGGGATGAGAGTGTCCATGGCCTGTCTACCTCCAGTGGCGATATCACTTCCTGCTCTAGAAGCTGGCTTCTTGTGTACGAAGTTGTCCAGCCCGGACAACTGCTCACGTTCCTGCCCATCCAGCGGACGATCCTCGGCAAGATAGCCAGCAACAGCTATAACCGATCCATCGTTTTTATCCAAACATATTACAACCAATGCAAGCCGTGATGGTCTAAGGGCTACGACACCACGTTAACATCCAGTCCGAGACTTGACACAGGTTTGGTGTGTGCACCACCCTTGGGAGTCATCTTCCGAGTCGGCGGCGATTGCCAGGGCGCTCTCGTGGGAATGCCGGTTCGAATCCGGCTCGCGGCGAACGAATAGAGTGTTCTTTTTTTTGGCAAAGTTTGAGTGAAGATCTCGTCAATGCTTTATGAGGTAAACAACGACGGGAAATCGCAGATGGCAGAGGTTCGCTTGGATAATAAAAGAGGAGAGGAGTGCGAGGGTGACCTTCGTTGATGGTTTCGGCATCTCATTTCGCTCGAGGAGAAGAGTGTTGCATCTTAGCATCTTTCCGAGTATTTCTGGATGCTATCAACCTGTTTCGCCTTCGAAGGGTATCACATAACAACACAACGTCCCTTCTCCTTCCTCAAATGCTTGACATAACATAGTTGCCTCCGAGACCTTTCACCGTCAAATCATCTAATCGTCCATAACTTCTCCAGAGCTGAAGTTCAGTTATAATTCCTCGCTTGCGCCGCCGCATCCGCATCCCTCGAAGCGACATTATCGCGTGCCGTCTGAGCTAAAGCGTTGGCCTGACTCTGACTCCGTTGTGCATCGAGCTGTTTGCCGAGTTTGCCTCGTCCTTGCGTATTTGCTTTTGCACGTTCCTGCCGACGAGAAGGATTTGTGTCAGCTGTTGATCGACTTGGTATATCGTGACCTATGTATGTATCATAGAGCTTCGTATCCTTATTTCACATCCACGCCGTCATTACCATCCTGCCACCACTGCCATGACGTCGCTCCACACTGCTGCGTCCAGCAGTCTTCTCCTTGATGTTGGTAGAGGAAAGTGATCTTACCTCCGCCGCCCTCGCAGCCGCCGCCTTCGGATCCTGGCCAGAAGACGGCGAGGAGTCCTTGCCAGCTAATGTCCGCCCTACGCCGCCGATCTTGGGTGGGGCAGCTGCGGAGGCATTGCCCGTCCGTGCTGGAGCACTCGCGGGTTGTGCACCTAATGTTCTTCCTTCACCCGAGAAGTTCTTGTCTTCGCTGCCGCAGCAGTTGCCCATTATTTCAGTCGAGTAGTTCTGATGCCGAGGTCGATGGACAGTGGATAGGCTGTGTATATATATAGTGTTGGCAGCGGTTCGAAGGTGATAGCAAATACTCAAGTTACGTGAACGGAGGGTGTTCAGCGCATAATGACTATAGCATCGACGCCGTGGCGCCTGGGCGAGGTCTTGGGCGGATGCACCTAGCATACGTCCATATTGAGGCGCAAGCGCATGTGAAGTGAAGCGGGGGTCCTATCTCCATCGTTGGCCATTCATCTCATCTAGCCTTTGTCTCCCATCTCAACGGCCAATGACATGCTCGAGCCGATGACCAAAAGTGGAACAACCACCTTGGTGGTTTTGAACGGCTTCCATTGTTCTGCTAAGAGAGATCGAAATGCGGGACATTCTCACAATGCCACAAGGGCAACATGGACCACTATGATATGCCGCAACTCTTCGACGCCATGTCCACTGCCTACTTGCAGGGTTACATGCCCTTCCCACAACCTCAACACGACCACGCCGCTATTCAACTAGCACAGGACTCGAAGACACATAGCCATAGTCCCACTCCAACCCGCCTCCAAGGCGAACCAGCCTATTGCTCTGGCCGCCACTGTTGCCACTGGCACACCCCAGGTCAATACCCCTGCAATGCTCACTTCTCCTCGGCCGCAGACCTAGACGCCCACATCTGCTCCGTCCACGCCGTACGGACCACGTCACCAAACAACGCCTCGGAAGCACCAACGTACCACTGCCACTGGACCGGCTGCACCACCACGCAACCCTTCACCACCAAACCCAAATTAACCCGCCACATCCACTCCCACACCAGCCACAAACCCTACACCTGCCCGCACTCCCCCTCATGCACCAAAGCCTTCGTAACAAACGAACAGCTCAAGAACCACCTCACAACGCACACGCGCTCCCGAGCCTACGTGTGTGAAGAGTGCGGCAAAGGGTTTGCGGTGAAGACGGCGCTGACGAGTCATTTGAATGTGCACAAGGGGGTGAAACCGTATGTGTGTGAGGAGTGTGGGAAGGGGTTTGCGGATAGTTCGAATTTGAGTAAGCATCGGGGGATTCATAGGAGGAAAGGTGGTGGGAAGAAGGAGGATGGGAGGGGAAGGAGGAGGAAGAGTTCGGTTGCTACTGCTAATGCTGGAGAGATGACGATGATGAATCCGATGATCATGTCGCCTAGCTACGCGCCGAACGATATGGTGCCGCAACAGTCTTTCGCTCCGTCCCGATACCCGCCAGCCTGGAACACAGCCACGCCAACCCCAAGTCTCGAGTCCTCCTCCCACGCCACGACAGAACAGACACAGCCATACTGGATCGACGCATCAGGCCACTGCCACAGCCGTCCTTGCTTCGACACCACCTGCGACGAACCGGTCAAAATCCCCTGCCGAAGCGTCTCACCCTGCCTCTCCCCCCCTTGCTCAGCACGAGGCTGCACGGTCCCACCCTGCGAACTCCAGCATTGTCCCGCCACCACCTCCGCCACAGAAACATGCGGCGGTAGCGGCGCCGAACCTTGCGCCGAACAATCCTGTCCTATGGACGCTTGTCTTTCCCCCGACTGCACGTTACCAGATTGCGACTGGGCCGATTGCAATTTCGCCGATTGTCTACACAGTGGCAATGAACTCCTGCTGCATTGTTCCAATGACCTCGCACATTGCCATCACAGCGGAAGTGATGAGTTTCCCGACTGTGACTTCGCGGACTGCGATCAGCTATGTGCCGCGAACCTGGACTGTCTCTGCGATGAAGCAGAAGGTAGTAGTCTAGCTACACCGTCGACTGAGTCGGCTGTTCCCGCTACGCCGTTCGATCATGCTCATGATCACTCCCATGCTCCTAAGATGGCAAGGTCGGGCAAAGGCGAATGTAAGACTGGTCATATCGGTCCGCATGATCCAGATGATCCAGCTTGTGGGTTGAGCGAAGGGTTTAAGCGGCTGCGGGAGTTTGTGCATGGCGTGGATTGTGGTTGTCATCCTAGTGGGTTGGCGTGATGGTTATGATATTGATAGCATGTGATATGATGATGACCACGAGAAAGCAGCAGATGGTAGACCACACCAGGGATAGAGATAGCCAGTAATTTTCCGAACCAGAAGAAATCAAAACCAGACCTTGATGTGATCAACTCAGTTTGGCCCGGCGATGACCCAAGTAATCTCTTTGGACCGGTAATCTCATCCGACCCGTCTCCTCGTCCCCACCCCCTGCCCACTACCTTCTTCTTCCCTAATCCCACCCACCACATCCTCAACCAAACTCCTCAACTCCCTCTGCCCCTCCTCCGTCTGGAAATCCTCTCGTGCGGCTAGTTCCTCAATCCGGCGTCGGAACTCCGGGTCCGGTGCTTCCCCCGCTTCATCTGGTGCCATGGTGCCGACGTTGATGTGGATGCCGTTGGGGAGGGGCGGTGGTCGGTCTAGAGTTTCGTTTCCGTTTCCGTTTCCGTTCCCGTTCCCGTTTGGTTGGGTCGAGGTGGTGTCGGAAGTAGTTCTGCTGGATGTGGTGCGTTGTTGGTGGAGGAAAGCGGCGATCTCGGGCTGTTCGTCCTCGTGGTCCAGTTTCTCTTCTGCTGTTTGGCCTTCGCTGTTCCGGAGGTTGACGTCTATACCCAGCTCGATCAGGAGTTTTACAATATCCACTGTTTCGGCGTTGAATAATGCCGTCTCGCCATCTTCATCTAGAATGTTGATGTCGACATTGTAGGTTTGCATAAGTGTTCGAAGGAGGTCAGGGTGGTTGTAGGATGCTGCTGCGTGGACGAGGGAGTAGCCATGAGCGTCTTTTTGGGAAGCGAGATCCCCGGGACGAGTGGAGAGGTGGGAGAGGACGCGGTCGGGATGGTCGGGGACAAGGTTGAGAAGGGTGTCGATTGTTGATTGTTGGGCCATGTTGTCTCCCTATATGATAAGAGAAGTAGAGGAAACAAATTCTTGAAATTGATTGAAATTCATGGACGTGTTTCGTCATTGGGACTGCCCCTCCCCCACAATCTTCAATGAATCGTTGGATGTCGCTAGTGATGCTCGCTCGACTCAGGTAAAGTTCGATGGACATGAAACTATCGCGTGCTCTATCAATATCATCAATACTTCCATCCTCTCTCTTCTCACAACCACCACCAACATGGAGTCCTCCCGCGGCCCTCCCCGCGTCAAAAACAAACAAGCCGCCCCCCAACAGATCTCCGCCGAACAACTCCTCCGCGAAGCCGTCGACCGCCAAGAACCCACCCTCACAGCGCCCACCCAACGCTTCGCCGACCTCGAAGAACTGCAAGAATACCAAGGCCGTAAGCGCACGGAATTCGAGAATTACGTCCGACGGAATCGTCTGAATTTCGGCAACTGGCTGCGCTATGCAGGTTGGGAACTGGAGCAGAAGCAGTTCGCGCGGGCCCGGAGTGTGTTTGAGCGGGCGTTGGATTGTGAGCAGACGAATGTGCAGGTTTGGATGCGGTATATTGAGGCGGAGATGAAGGAGAGGAATATCAATCATGCACGGAACTTGCTCGATCGGGCTGTTACTATCCTCCCGCGCGTGGATAAGATTTGGTATAAATATGTGTATATGGAGGAGATGTTGGGGAATGTGGGCGGGACGAGGGCGGTGTTTGAACGGTGGATGAGTTGGGAGCCGGAGGAGGCGGCGTGGGGCGCGTATGTGAAGATGGAGAAGCGGTATGGGGAGTTTGAGCGGGCGAGGGGGGTGCTGGAGCGATTCACCATTGTGCATCCGGAGGCGCGGAATTGGATCAAATGGGCGAGATTCGAAGAGGAGAACGGGACGGCGGATTTGGTGCGGGAGGTTTTCGCGATGGCGGTTGACACGTTGGGGGATGAGTTTATGGATGAGAGATTGTTTATCGCGTACGCGCGCTTCGAGGCGAAACTGAAGGAGTATGAGCGGGCGAGGGCGATATACAAATACGCACTCGACCGCATGCCGAGGAGTAAATCCGCGATTTTACACAAGCAATACACGACGTTTGAGAAACAACACGGGGATCGGGAGGGCGTGGAAGACGTCGTCCTCGCCAAACGCCGCGTCTTATACGAAGACCAAGTCACCACCAACCCCTCCAACTACGACGCCTGGTTCGACTACGCCCGGCTGGAAGAGTCCTCCCCAACCAGCGACCCGGCCCGCGTCCGCGACATCTACGAGCGCGCAATAGCTCAAGTCCCGCCTTCGACCGAAAAGAGGCATTGGCGGCGGTACATCTACCTCTGGATTTTCTACGCCCTGTACGAGGAAATCGTCACGAAAGATATCTCTCGCACGGGACAAATCTACACGGAAGCACTGAAACTCGTCCCACAGAAACATTTTACCTTTGCCAAACTCTGGATTTTGAAATCGAGGTTTCATCTCCGACAGGGTGATCTCCTCTCCGCGCGAAAAACAATGGGGATAGCCATCGGCACCACCCCGCGACCCAAACCGAAGTTATTCCGCGCGTACATCGAGATGGAGATGAAATTGTATGAATTCGTGCGGTGTCGGATGTTGTACGAGAAGTGGATCGAAGCCGACAGTTCGAACGTGACGGCGTGGATCAAGTTTGCGGAACTCGAGCGCGGTCTCGATGATGTGGAGCGGGCGCGGGCGATTTTCGAGTTGGCGACGAGGCAAGAGGTGCTGGATATGCCGGAGTTGTTGTGGCGGGGCTACATTGATTTCGAGGAGGATTTGGCTGTTAGTGGGGAAGGGGGTGGGGGGATGGAAGGGTGGGGGAGGGTTAGGGGGTTGTATGAACGGTTGTTGGGGAAGACGGGGCATGTGAAGGTGTGGATTAGTTATGCGCAGTTTGAGTTGGGGGTGCCTGGGGAGGATCAAGGGGTTGAGGAGGAGGGCGGCGAGGAGGGTGCAGTGGCGAAGGAGTCGGTGATCCGTGCCCGTGCCGTCTTCACCCGAGCGCACAAATTGTACAAAGAGAAATCCCTGACCGAGGAACGCGTCGCTCTCCTCCAAGCCTGGAAGGGTTTCGAGGACGTTCATGGTTCGGAGGCTGAGAGGGAGAGCTTGGCGAAACAGATGCCACGCAGGGTGAAGAAGAGGAGGAGGTTGGAGGATGGGAGTTTTGAGGAGTTTATGGATTATGTTTTCCCGGCTGATGAGGTGGGGGGTGGGAAGATGAGTAAACTTATGGCGGAGGCGCAGAGGTGGAAGAGGGAGAGGGAGGAGAGGGAGGCTGCTGAAGCTGCTGAGGTGGTGGAGTAGGGGATTTGTAGGTAAGCGTTAGGTACTTGGCGGAATTGAGCTCCGGATTATTGTAAGAAATCCCACGCGAGACGGCATCTCCCCATGCTTCCATCATCGTTGACCATGAGGCCTGAGCCCTCATCCGGTCTAACGTTTCTTGGGCTATGACTTTTCTGGTCACGAAAGGGAAGAAGGCGTGCGGGACTTTTGAACGGCGGAGGATATTATGTTTTATGTCAACGGGGAGGACCACCTCGGAAGACTCAACACAGTAGGCTGAGTTCGAAACACAGCTATCCCCACGCCCTGAACAGAGATCAGGTGCTAAATCCCCACCCCTCCCTGGCTCTCGCTGTCGCTCTCTCTCTCTCTTTCTCTCTCTCGGAACATAAGCCGTTGACGACGGCAGCGCAGGATCTCAGCCATCTGGTATCGCCGTTGCAGCAGAAGTGATGCTAGAAGAGCTTCTGTTTTGGGTAAGACTACAAGATACATAGGTGTTCCGAGAAGGCTCGCGATGACAAAGGCAGGACGCATGTAGGAAGGGTAAGAAGAAAGGGAACGAAAAGCTGATGCTCGCAGTGAAAGGGGATGCAGGAAGAGGGCTATATATGTGTGTCAACAAACAGGTGTGGAAGGGAGCATCTGGTTAACAAGATGAGCTCCTGCGCAGCTCAATTCGATCAAATCTCAAACATCCATCCTCTCATCCCCACCACTCTTCGCCGCATCCCCCAAAAACAGCCCCTCGATACTAAACGGCTTCGCCATTTCCGCAACGACACTCACACCCTGCACCACCCTCCCCCTCTCCAACACATCCCCTCCCTTCCCAGCAGCCCCTACTCCCGCCCCCATCCTCTTTGAACCCACACCCGCACCCGCACCCGCACCCGCACCCTCACTCTTACTCGAAGCCGAGACCGAAGGCAAAACCACCCTCCCCTCATTCAAATCACCCAATACACACAACGCCGCCGCATTCAAATTCGGCACCCCGCCCCGTCCCAGCCTGCCGCGTTTCCGTGCGACGTCTACGAGGAAGCGGGTGGTGGTGTCGCTTCCGGCCGTGACGAGGGGGGGGATTTGGTAGTGGGTGATTAGACGTTGGATGCCGTCTGTGGTTTTTTGCATTTGGATTATTAGGGTCGTGATGGCTTTGATGGGGTCTTGGAGTGCTAATTTAGGCAGAGGTTTGCGGGTCGGTTGGGAGGTGGGTGTGGTGGTTGGGTTTGAATTCTTCGAGGTTTTGGTTGTTGTTGTTGGGTTGATGGGTATACCGCCCCATTCGTCATTGCCCTCCTCATTACCCTCCTCCTCATCATCATTATCATCATCATCTTCCTCCTCACCGTCCTCGTCCTCTGCTAGGTCATCATTACCGAATGTCTGCGCGCGAGCTTGTGCAGAGGCGAGTAAAGCAGCCATGGGATTACTCTCGTCCTGCACCTCCATCTCATCACCCTCCTCGCCCTCTACATCATCACCCGCCAGATCAAGCAGCATATCATCATCATCCTCATCCTCATCCTCATCTCCCATCACAGGCACAGCAGCACCCTTCGCATCCACCACCCTCCCCGTCCGCTGCGCCTTGGCAATCTCCCGTCTCTGCTGCGCATCCTCCTCCTTCCGCCTCCTCGACTCCTCAATCTCAGCCAGCACTTTCGCCTTGTAAGGGAATAGGTTCGGGATCCCGGGATCTTTCTTCAGTCGCGACACCCATTGCGGGTTCTTCTTGGCGGCTTTGCGGTCCTTTTTCTGTTTGGCGTTGGATGCTTTTTGGATCTTGTGCCGGAGTCGCACGGTCTGGCGTTTGGAGGTGGGTTTGCCGACTTTCATCGTGCTGCTTTCTATATTCAATAGTAGTTGTTGGTGTGAGATAGTTTTGGAATGGATTTCTGGCGAAATTTGTCCTGCTACAGTACTTTGCACCTTAGCTCCGAGTAAAATCCGAAAGAAGCCTGAGGCACACTTGCATCTGTGCCAGCTCGAGTCGCGTCGAGCTTTTGGTTCGTCGCGCATTATGGAATTATGGAAAGTATAACATACATTCCTTCTACAGTACACCAGCAGAAATAGTATGGACAATATGGCACTGGCTCCTACAACCCACCGCGAAGTCCGTCTCACCCCCCAGCCAGCCTCACCCTCACACATCCTCCACATCGACACCACCTCACAACGCCAATCCCTCCTCCGAGCAGGAAGCAAGCGAACCTTCGACCACATCAGCAGCAGCCATGACGAAGACACATATGCGCGCAAGCACCTCGCCACAGAAGGATCGTTGTTCTTCCGCTCCACCACCCGCTCCCCTCGCAGCATCCTCTGCCGACTTCTGGACGACCGGAAAGTGCTGGAGATCCAGGGTGTGGATCTGGTGAAGGATCACGAGCACAAAGATGCGGATACCTGGTTGACTTTCCGGGTCGAGTTCAAGGATGAGGTTCTGGAGAAGGGGGTGCAGTTCGCGGATGCAGAGGAAACGGATGCGTTGGTAGGGTTTGTGTTGACTGCTGGCAAGGAGCTGATTACACTCACTCTCACCCGGGATCTATTGACGCGACCGAGCGTGCCGACGGACTTTGACTCGAGCATGTGTGTGCGGAAGTATACGAGCAGTTTCCTGACTGCGCGACAACCATATCGCTTCCATGCGGTCAGCAGTCTGGAGCTTCTAATCTCTCTCGCCGACGGGGGACTGGTCAGACTCGAACGAAAGTGCAACGAGAGTGGTTCGCAGTGGCGCGAGACGTTCTTTAGTGAGGGTGGCTGGCGAGGCACTTTGACACTGAAAGGTCTGAACCCTTTTGCCGGACGACCTATAGTCAGATATGGCAACGTCGACCTCGATCCCACGGCGATTGCGGATATGGCGAAGAGTCCTGATGGTAAATTTGTGTGGACTGTGAGCTTGGATCATTATTTACGGGCGTTGAGTACAGCCACTGGCCGCATCGTGCTGAAGCAGGATTTGCTCAGTGGGATTGATGACCAAGGTAACCGCAATCCTTACACCATGTCAGCCGAACAAGGCAGACTCCTTCAGATCGTCCTGCTTCCGCCACCTGAAGTAGAAAAGGGCGCCGTCAGCCGAATGGACCAAGACGACAGATACGCCATCATCGTCCACTCGCACAAAGAACACGAGTTCAAAATCTACGACATTACCTACACCACAAGCCTCGATGGCGAAAGCATACATACCCAAGATTTACAGCCCTCGACGCGCCTCATACCACCTGTAGACGAGCTCATGAACACCAATATCTGGCATCTCGAGCACTTTCATGTACAACCAGGCGCGGCTTGGCAGGAGACGCAATTCTGGGTCCGGGCTAGAAGTGGTGCTTTGTGCAAGACTTTCAGGATCCAGCTTGATCTACTGGGTGATGATGGTTCCGCTCTGGATGTTGTGGATGTTTGGTCGAGGTCGTGGTCGGCTGTTGATACTGGCCCGTTGACTGTCGATGCGCTGAGATTGTTTGCAGACTTTCCTGGTGAGGACGCAATTGCAGATGGTGCCGTGACGTCTAGTGAGAGATGGCTGCAGTTCTTGTTCTCGCCGGGTCGATTCACTCTGCCTTCGCTTGAGACAGCGCTGTATATGTACCGCAAAGCTCGTGGTCTGAGCGCCACATCATCTAGTCAAGGCCTGCAGGCTGCCGAGTCGCCCCTGCAGGAACGCTTGACGTCTGCCGTTACTGCCAAGGTCCTACTGGGCCGCTCAGCCAACGATCAACCAGACTATCAACGCTACCAAGCCGATATCCACACCCAATGGCGCGCTTATTTCGCCGTGCTATCTCATCTACACGCCCGTCGCCACGAACCCATCGGCTTCGCTTTCGACAGCACGACAAACTTGCCATGGAGTGTATGCGCGGACTTCGTGGCACCGATACGTACCTGTAGTGATTTCGAGCTGCGCAAAGCAAACGCCGAACTCCTCTACGACGACAGCGACAATGTAAAAGTAGACCCCCACCTCCTCTCAACCATCTACCCCGACGACGAAAGCGTCTACCTCAGCCGTCTCCTCGCTGCAGCGAAAGAACTGCGACAAGAGCTCTCATCAGAAGCCAAGCTGCTCATCCGCTCAACAGCCCAACGCGACTGCATGACCTCCCCACAAGATCCCCCGGACCAAAGCCGCACCCAAACCCTCTTCAATACCTGGAACCTAGACGAGGAAGTAACAACCGAAGTGTTCGACGATCTGAACGCGGCCGTGGAGAACCTCGGCGGGTTAACGAGTCTCAAGAACGAGAACTTCGAACGTCTCCTCGATTGGTTGGACGAAGGGCTCGATGTTTCTGGTCCAAACGATCACCGGCTTCTAGCGCGCTATGGAGCGGACATGACTCTCGCCCTCGCACGAGAAATGGTACTGAGAGCCGAGAACACCGTGTTAGATCTTCTAGTCGTGGTGGTTTTCGTGGCGGGCGGATTGGAGGAACCACTTGATCCAGACTTTGACTCTGAGGACTTGTTCGCAGGGTTGATGACGCGGTATAAGCGGATCCGACTTCTAGTTTGGTTACTAGAGCACGAGAGGGAAACGACACTGCTTATTGCCGAAGGCACAACAATCACCGAGACTGTGACAATACTAGAGGATATCCACCTCAGCCATTGGCGGGCCGTAGCCGCGAAGGAGACGACGCTGCCGCAACGCCTTACGCTGTGGACGAGTAAATGGTTATCCTCCCTCCGTCTGGACGACGAGGCAGGCTGGGAAGCGCTGACGACACAGATCCTCGCCCGCCTCATCACGAAAAATGAGCCCGATCTCGGCACGGACTTCCTCCCCTTCTGCTCCAAATCCTCGGACTCGTCCACTTACATCCACGCCCGTCTGCACCTCCTCACGGGAAACCTCGCCCAAGCAAGCCGGGACTTCCGCTCCGCGGCCCCCGGCCTTTCCGCGACGAAAAGCCTGAACCATTCCGTCGATCTCCTGCTCTCATCGGACGAGAAAGGGGATTTCGGGACCGGGAAAGCGGTTTATTATTCCCACATCACCTCCCTCTTCGAGACGCTGAAGGCGTACTCCTACATCGCTGAATTCGCCCAGTTGGCCCTTGATCATACCCCCCGACCGCATGATTTCCGGGCGGAGATCGCCGCGCTGGATCGGAAGAAGGGGGTCGATAGTCCGGTGGCGGAGAGGATGGATGTTGCGGTGCAGGAGGCGAGGTTGTTGAGGATGAATGAGGGGTGGAACTCTGTTCTGGGGAGGTTGTTTGATGCTTTGTTGGTTTTGGAGAGGTGGGGGGAGGCGTTGGGGGCGTTGGGGGGGATGGAGGATGAGGCGTTACAGAGTAGGGGGTTGAGGGGGTTGGTGGAGGGGTGTGTGCGGCTCGGGTGTGGGGATGTGGTTTTGGGCTTGCTGGGCGGGGATCGTGGGGGGTCGGGGAGGGAGGTGGATGGGATTTTGGAGGAGTTGGCGAGGAGGGAGATGGCTTCTGGTTCTGGTTCTGGTTCTGGTTCTGGGACTACGGTTTCGGGCCCGGCTTACTACCAGCTCCTCTACGCCCTCCGCACCCAACGGGGCGATTTCCGTGGCGCCGCCGAGATCCTGTATGAGCACCTCCAGCGTCTCCTCGCTAACCCTCACGATCCGGTGAATCAGGACCCGGAGGATGAGACGGTCGTGCGGTGTTATACTCTGCTCATCAATACCCTCGCCTGCTGCTGCGGTGACGGTGCTGTCAATGAGGCCGCGGAGCAGGAGGACGAAGCATGGATCTTGGCTGAGGCTATCCCGGGGGTGAGTGCGCAGGGAGCGAGGAGGAAGCTGGTTAGGTTGGGGGATTTGCGGAGGGAGTATGCGGGGGAATTGGATCGGAGGGAGGGGTTGTTGAGGGGGAGGTTTCCTGTTGTCGGTGGGTTTGGAGGTGGGAGTGGTGGGCGGGGGGAGAGGATGGAGGTGGATGTTTTGTAGGCAGAGGTACTGATCATGACCATCGACCGATGGGTGGATTGTCAATTTGAAAGGGGGGAGCACAGAGTTCTGGTTGCGTTATGTGGCCAGCTGCCTAGCATACATACATGGCCCAAGGAGCCGTAATAGGCCGATTCTGCTCGTCATCTTCCAGTCCTGCGTCTTGACGCAATGGCCTACAGGTCCTTTTCTCGAATCATGCAGTGGAAGCCGAGGAGCAACCGCTGCCGTACCCACGGAGAGTCTCCGCTATTGATCATGACAACAGTAGTAGATTGAGCCCGGACGAACAGCGTTTCTGCTGATAAGATGATCATGTCTTGCTTGCTTGCTCGCTTCTGACACACTGCCCCAGCCGTCGCGTACTATGTATCGTCTTCAGGCTGCTCCGAATGCGACGACAAATCACTTCCGCTAAACCATCTGCTTTGAAGCCTATATCCAATTCTTAATCGATCGCGACGAGGGAGAGCCTACAGTCCTTGGAATCAAACCTCCTGGCGTCGGGCTGGAGGGGAGAGAGCACGATGCTGGAGGGGATCTGGGGCGAGGCTGTACCGGCTCGTTACTTGGTGCATCGTTTTCGAAACTATCGATACCATACTTCATGTTCTAGAAGACTGGTTCAAGATATCGCCGCGCGAGCCATCAAGGCTGGGAAGCAGAGAGGTGTCGTTCCCACAGTCACTTGGTGGTTCGCAAGGCAGCGGTCGAAGCGGTGGCAGCTGAGCATCAGCAATCTTTGCTCATGAGCGTCGTGACTGAGCAAGCCTGCACGGGAGCGATGAACGAGCTTACACAGCCGCGAGATGAGATTAGGCACAGCTGACCAAGACGAGCGGCGAGAATACTCATCATGATCAAGCCTTGCCGGTGCTGTAGGGGGTAGGTAATGCCTGCAAAGGGGCTGAGCTTTTGACGAAACGTGAGGTATGCAGTCGATGTCGACCTGGCTCGTGCGGGCGCGCTGTGATCGATGTTGGAGCTGTTGGAGAATTGCGGGTGGGCTGCAGCGGCTTTCTCGAGAGACGGCAGGGTGGTCTTGATTACAGGGATGCGTACTGTTAGGCTGTATGGGCAGAGTAGTGCGGGTGCGTTGCAACAGCACTGTGCACGGGCTCAGCAGCCAGGTTATTCCCGAAATCTGCTTGTGTTGGGGCTGTAGGGGTTGGGATGGTCTTGGCATGGTGTAGATCAAGAGATGAGGCAGGGGATGGATGAGGAATCCAAACGTGCGACCGCCATTGTGGAGACCCTTTCGTGGAGTACTGGGGATCAGGTCGGGACACCTTTGTAGTCTTCGCTGTCCTTACCTTGCGGACGACGGCGCCAATGTACTTCCCCGATTGATCAAATTGGATTCGAAGACTGCTTCTATCGTCACTGCGTCGATACCAACAATGGGAGTCGGATAAACACCACGCATCGAGATTGATCCAGTGATCTTTCGTCCAGCAAGACTCGTGCAGAGATGCCATTCGCTGGACCGTGACTATTCCTCCATGCATGACTCGAACATGAATGCTTGGACGGTCTGTACTGATCGGTCTTCACGGCCGTGTAGACTGTGTCTGCTTCCGTGTATCCGTAATCGATCGACCCGGGTTCTTTTCGCGGTATTAACGTACGGTACTGTTGGCATTTCGACGACTTCTCGCAGCCGCATGGGTGTTTGTCTCCGACTGCAAATCCCACCAGCAGTCCTTCTCAAACGATACCAACCGTCCAAGCGTTCATCATCAAGAACATTCGTAGTATTCCAAAGCACAGCGAGATGTCCCTGCTTCAGCAACTTGTATTGCGGCTGAGTCGAACACGAAGCTCCTCGTGAATTGAGAAGCGGTATGAGTGGCCGGTTGACTCGAGAGGCGTCAGTCTCCACGTTAGAACGTCACACTAATGTCTCGAAGAAGTCAGTGTATCCAGACACGAATGAGATTGGGCCGTCGTGAAATCTAGCGGCAACATAGAGCAGTATCACACGGGCAGTCCCGGCACCAGCTATGGTTCATGAACTGCAGGTCCGGTCTCGTGCGTAGCCTTGGCTTGTCATCAGGAAGAACAAGCTTCCGACTCCCTTGAAGCAAGATGGTTCCCGGCGGTGTGTCTGAACGGCGAGCCAGGACGGCGATGATACAAGCCGCTGAAAGTCCGGGAACCGGGCTGACGACGCATCTCCCCTTGTTGGATGGTTTGATGACCAGAGACAGTGCACAGCTGACATTGTGTCCCTATCTACGGCAACAGCATCCGGCTGTATTCCCGTCTAGTGTTGGCGGTGCTTACTCAACGGTAGATGGAACGCATGGAACGAGCGGTCCGCCTTCAGTGCATGTGGAATGCCTATGGCTGTGATGTTCTAGACTTGTTACACCACGCCAGGTCATGGATGAGCTGTGACTCGGTATGGCCGGATCAATGGTACGGCTGAAGTTGGGTGGGTACGAGGAGCGATCGCACTGTCCCCGGATCTGTAAACCTTCAGATTACAGAGACAGCATTCTTGAATAGGTTTGGCCGCCAGTGAAGATTGACTCCCGTGCTAAGTTCGTCCTAGGTGATGACTACTGGTGGGATAAACAGTAATTGCTGCGGAACGGCACAAGCGGGGTGTTCTGTAGTCCTGTAAGGTGCTGACGGCGTGCCCTTGGGAATGTATTTGCTCGTGAAGTCGTCAGGGATCATGCTGCGCGCACTCCAAATCGCCTGATTATCAGGCATGCTCGTTTGTTTTACGACTCTGCCAAACTCCTTGCAATGTTCGGAACGATGGACTCAGTTTCCTCTGTGCAACCGAAGCATAGTAATGCAGCCGCATAGAAAAGTTTGGCTATGCCTCATCTGGGCATTGGTATTGGAAACACTGGCATGAGCAGATCAGCTTCTTGACCAGCCGGAATGGCATCGACAACGCTCCTGGCGACATCGGACCCAATCTATGGTGTGATGTTTGGGATGACACGAAAGCACACCTCGTAGTGCTGGCGTAGATGAGCAAGACTGACTCTTTCCGCCTGAGCTAAGCTGAGCTGTTAGTGGAGGCGAGGCTTGCGGATTCCATTCCGTGGACGCGTCAAACAGGTTTTGTCGTCTCTTCTCACCAACCATTGCAGGAAATCTATGCGAAGTAACATTACAGTAGCAATGCCGTGCATGATAGCACTTTCACATCAGCGACGCCAGATGCACTCTACACTCGTGCAAGCTGGCTTAACCAAATCCCAAGGCTGAGCTTCAACGACATGAGATAAACGTGATGTGGTGCGATGATTGCAGCGCGCGAGGACTGTCCAGTCTTTGTCTCCGCCATCACGATGAACGCTCGATATTACACATCTACCTGCAGACACCAGAAAACTCGTGTGATAGCTAGGAGGGTTTACTCGCTTGAGCGAATCATGTCAAAGCGACCAGCGCATTCGCTTTGCAGGCAGCGCTACTCCTTTGAGCCCTCTAAGAACATCTACTTTTTCTTTCCATACAGTGTTGATATCTCAGAGCGTATCAGTCGCAGATGCCAGTATACAAGCTCGGCAAACGTTTTGAAGATGCCGCGAGATCTGCTTATGGCTGCCACGCGACGAACTGCAGGCGGAAAGAAAGTGCTCACTCTGTGCGACGGATCCTTCATGTTTCCGTCAGCCCTATCAGCCTTGTGACGATGAGAAAAGTAAAAGGATTCTGACCCATGCCAATAAGCTAGGCTAGAAGGAGACATTGACGAGAGCTTGATCATGAGCCCCGACTTGAGGATTGGAAGGGCAAATGTGTTAATTGTCATTGCCTACCTATGGTTGTGAATGGAGATGAGTCCTCTATGTTTGCTCTTCTCATGTGCACCACATGACGTATCTTGTTGTATGTATGTATCATGTCGAGCGTGGTCGCCGTCGTCGCTGCGAATCCCTGTATCAAGCTTAGCGCCATGGCGGCTATTTTTGAATGGCGTGTTCAGTCAGCAGAACCAGAATTAACAAGAGTTGCGCCTGATGATTTCGTAAGGCAGCGTAAAGCTTCGAGGTCCGGATTGTGAGTTTCGTCCCCGACAATTTCTCGTGGTCACGATTGGGCTGAATACGCGGATGGAATCATGCGATGGCCTGTGCAAAAGGCGGCGGGTGCTGCGGCGTGCCACGCTTTCGTTCCGGGATGTGGTGTGATGTGGCATACTTGAGACCTGGCCAAACGCGCGGCATGCCGTCTACGGGGTGAAAGGCTCAATCTCCAAGGCAAATGAAGGAGGGGAGGCCTGGGTCGGTAGGGCGCGATTGGACACGTTGATCACTAACTGCCAAACGGCCCCATGGGCTGGTGGTTTATGAGGGCAGCACTGCGGATTTTGGACCTATCTCCCTCCGCGAAGCCGGGATTGGTCACACATTACTGATCCGAGTGCGGGCAGCGCTCGATCGCGCTCGCATGGCGTTCTCGCTCAAGCCGTTCTGCACGACTTGCAGCCTTGGACCCGACCAAGCACAAATGCGCTGGAACTCCAAGCTACGGCCGCACTGTCGTCGACTTGTTTGACACTACTCCAACATAGGCCATCAGTCATCTCATCCCAACTTAGGCGGATAATAACACTGACCGACGGCGTGCCAAATGTTGTGTGTCCGAGCTCGCCAGAGCAAAGGCCCCGAATAGGCTCAGCCCTGCGAGCACTCTGTATACGAAGCACTTGCAGGCAGACCGGTGCATTGCAGGGTCTCGCGCTAAGGAATGCACAGTTGCGGCCGATCCGTGACAAAGTCGCTTGAGGCTGGCGAACGGCGCCATGAATCCACATGGCATCTGCAGCTAAGTTGGCGAGGATGGGTGCTCCTTAGAGTCTGTGCCCTTTTCGAGATACCGGTCCAACTGTGCTGCAAGTATTAAGGTAGCCTGATCGGCACCGCATCTTCTACTTGACCGGCCTTACCACTTCAGCTACAACACCAACGACCATCCACTGTTAACGTGAGCTTGGTATCACTGACCTCACTATCTGATTCTATGGACAACCTTTACGATCAACGGTCGATGCATCGGCCCAGTAGCTACAGCTATCCAATGTACCCAGTACAAGCACAACAGAAGAACTATCCAGCAGTGCATAGCACAAGCAGTGCTTTCTCCGCCTCTGCAAATCCCAACGAGGACTGGACGAAGATTTCGGATCTCGCTGAGCGAAGAAGGATACAGAACCGCATCGCGCAACGCAACTACCGTAGGTGCACAGCATTGTATCAAGCACGGTTGCATACTGACCCTACCACAGGCAAGAAGCTGAAGAAGCGTTTGGAAGACCTGGAGCGTAGAGCAGGATCAAGTTCAGCGTCTCCCGAGCAGAGACACGAGGAGCTCGCACAACTAGAAGCTGTCACGTCGGACCACCAGGCCATCCAACCTACGACGTCCCGGCGGCGGACTACAGGAGACGCGTTGCGAGCTCACACACCCGAAGTCGTCAACCAGCATTATGTGCTACCCAGCTCAGACATGTTCTCACAACAGTATACTCGCCAGATGTCGACATCACCTCCCCCATTCACATACGCAGGAGCGCCGAGTACATCCGCAATGACATACGCATCTTATACTCAACCTACGTACTGTAGTAGCTTGCCGTCGACGGGCTCAGACATGCCAATCTACTCAGCATACCTACCGTCTGTTGATCAAGGCTACTTCTCACCTCCGATCAAGACAGAACAAGGGCTCTACTTCGATGATGACACTAGTCCGTTCGCAGCCGGCTATGCAGCGATAAGCGGAGTGAACGATCAGTATGCTCCTTATGTGAGTAGTAGACCGCAGACACTCGGACGCAGCTACAGTGCACCGACTTGGCATACGGGCTAATGCCAGCACAGACGCCTCCTCTGTCGGATTCGTTCGACTGTCCACAAGATGCGGAGTCACCCTCCGATTCCATGGCATATCCGCATACTCCGAACTCGATGCCTAGTCCTCCCATGCAGGTCTCGCATTACTGACGAGACGACATTCGGGGCGTTATGCACATGGGTCACGAGCACGACATTACTTAGCTCCGGCGTTCATCGGATGGAAGTGTTCGGAAGCTGTCTATATAGCATAGGCGTTTCGGAGGTGAAAAGGATCCGACCAAGCGCCAAGAAACGAGGGCTATACGGCGCGTGAGGGCTCGATTACGGGCTACCGTCGAACGAATTGTTCCGGCTGTTACCAGCTAGACCAATTTACGACTTGGACAGTATCGAACGCTGAGTTACGATCGAAGTTCGAGGGGTAGAGACTGATGATGAAACACGCTTCAACACGAGATGCTGTACTCGCATTCGTTCTGCTCTCAGTCGCATGATCCTCCAGCGGTATTTGTGATACGGCCGAGGCCTCCCACTTAGATCCGCACTCAGCCGCGAATGCTTACGCAAGTCGTGATGATGTCGCATGTGGCGTGACACATTGGAGACTGGAGTCTTATGGAGGGTGTTCTGCGGAGCACTGCAGGTGACTGAAAGACTACTTGCTCGGTATAGACTGCGCTCGCAAAAGAGTTAACTTGTGCCCTGATCGACAGCCTGAGAAGGATGCCTATCATGCACGGCCTCTGAAACCTGTTTCCCAATATGGTATCGTATTGTGGGGCCAAGCCCGTTCACCTCGGATAGCCCTACGTAGAGACTATACTACTGTACGCGACAGACTAATCACGTCGTCGTTTGATTTGGCAACCAGACCATACTACAATGGACTTCAAGGCTGAAAAGGACAAGGTGAAGGATCTCTTCGGTGGAAGCAGGTAAATAGTGATCCAAACGATTAGGGCGCTTGTGCTGATGCCATGCAAACAGTGCTTGGGATGTCGAGAAGTGGTCTGCCTCTGATGATAGAGTACGGGGCGGTAAAAGCCAAGTACGTCAATGCCATACCAGACGCGTGCAAGGCCGTTCGTTGCTGAGCAATCCTAGTCGTACCTCGAGATTGACGACAACAAGGCCGCCCGCTTTCATGGCAACCTAGACATCAAGACACTGGGTGGAGCTGGCTTCGCCTCGCAGAAGTCCACCGTGGATCTAGACCTCTCAGACTTTGTCGCTGTCAGGCTGAACATTGCCAAGGGCGACAAGTATGTGTGAAATTGCTCAGGCGTCCTGTCCACCAAGCTAATGCATATGCAGGAAACGCTACACTTGTGAGTCCTTCCTTTGAGCAAGCGTTAGTGGACGCGATACGTACATGCATCACTTGGCCCCAATCGAAGCATGGGTGGTGGCCCGATATTGCAGTATCCTGCGACCAGCTAGCGCAGGTCTTGCCTCTTTCCGTCCCTGCTCGAACCTTGTGTCTTCTCCACTGCGTTTTGTCTTGACTACTCTAGAATGCTGGAAGGAAGGCACGGCCTGCGTGGAAGCGCGCTTGATGCCTCCAATGGACCATGCTCTTTCGTTTTCCGTTCGGAGCGCGATCTTTACAGCGTGTGACTCGGACGCCGGATCGTAGCCATCACTAAGCCGCAACTTTGCCAGTCATCCTCAAAGATAAGCTACTTCCCAAGAATGAAGACAACGGCCGCGAACAAGCGACCATTTCGTACGAAGCAGACTTTACCTTGCCGTCTGAGATCCTGCCCGGCGATGCACATAACCGATCAGTGATCATACCATTCGACAGCCTCAATGCAACCTACCGCGGTAAGCTTCAGAAGGATGCGCCGAAAATCGACACGAAGAACATCAAGCAGATCAGCTTGATGAATCGGAGGTATGTCTTGTTGCGAAGGCAATGAGGAAGGGACCAGACTGACTCAATACAGCTTCTTCGGTACTCAAGAAGGCGACTTCTCCTTGACGGTCTCCTCAATCACTGCCATCTCGAAGATGCCTAAGCAATCCGAGACTGTGGCTTCAAAGAAGGACGGACGACAGCTCGAAGAGCAAGCTGTCGAGTCCGACAAGGTCGGAAGCCAGGTGACCCTCATATGAGGAGATCACTCATGGCTCACAGTGCTGACGATGCTGTAGATTGGTAATCGCGTGCGCTGGTGGATGCCTGCCTTGCTCATCCTGGCTGCATTCGTCACATTTCGTGCCATGCTATGCTGAGAAAGCAAGCTGGTGTGTAACGAGTATCTGTTCTCTCAACTCTCGTTGTCATCGTGGTACTCTTTCGCAGTCTAGTCCCCAAAGTTGCCAAGATCGAACGGGCGCTACACCAAGCCATGACGCCACGGGCAAGAGACTGGAGACAGGAAGTGAAGTCAAGATCAACGGAAAAGTAATGCATTTCGATCTATGTGGGTATCAAGTCTATCTCGATTGGTGATGCTCAACGCCAGTGGCAGCCACCTCAGCCAGTCTCATGACGGTTAGGTGACGCCTCATACTGCGAGCAAGCTCCAGCTCTTCGTTGCTTCGGTGGACAAAGCACTGAGTCTCAGCCCACCATCAGCGTGCTGAGCGAACTTCATCTCGCTCACTATCCCTCGAATAGTGTTCAAGCATACTGGCAGCCGAGCAACACTGCACTTCGGCTTCGCCTGCTTGTCCACATCCGGCATCTCCACGTCCTCGTGCACCCGTTGAGATTGTCCTTCTATTCTGTCTAGGAAGCTAGAACCAGTCGGCCACTTCTCGATGTTCCCTGCTCTTTGAGCATGAAGCGTACTCAGCAGGCGCTGTGCGCTCGGCAATCGATACAGGAACAGCTGCGTCAAAGGCGTAGGTCGAACAGCCTTCTTGTCCCGCTCCGCCAACACGATCATAGTGCTGTCCGGGCTCAGCGCAAACGTTGGGTGATGCTCGTGCGCGCCAGGCATATTCTCCCACATGCCCATGCCGCTTTCATTCTTGCCGTTCAGGGTATAGTCCCATGCACTCAGGAAGCTCTCCATGCGGGCCAAGAATGTCACGTTCTTCGGCTCGACTATCGGGGCTGCCGCATTGTGTGGCGTGGAGTGTCCGACGTGTCCAAGCACGTAATGGCTGCTCTCATTGCCTCCATGCTTCTGAGCAGCGAACAGATAGCCATCACCAAATGGCCGCAGCAGCTGGAGGCCCGCAAGTCGCCATGTCTGATCTGCAGTAGAGCCGGCTGAATTCGAGATTAGGGCAGAGTCGAGGTACATGTGTCGCAGACCGGCCTTGCTTTTCCAGTACTGTAGAACGGATTCTCCCTGTCTGCTGATAGTGCCGGGCGTGCCAAGGTATAACACAGCACCCTTCCCACTCAACCTCACCCTAAGCACGGAATTATCCTCCTCAAAGTCTAGACCGCAAATGTAGTGGCCTGCAGCACTGCTGATGTATTCGTTGACTGTGAAGCTATCCGCCTCGGCAAGAAGATCATATATCTGGATTGTCCTTTCCTGCGCGACTGCTAGCAAACGACCATCTGAAGATAGTGCTAGCTCATGATATGCCGTAGGCGACATCTTTAGCCACGGGCCGCTTCCCACCGTCTCTTTCAGATCGTTCAGTGGTCGCTGAGCCAAGACTCGCGGCTGCTTGGCGGAAGTGTTGAATAGCGCAATCGTTCGGTCGTTAATCGTGACTGTATGGTCACCACTAGTTACATGCGAGACCCGCGGTCCGACTACGAGACCTCCACGTCGTGGCCCAGTCATACTGCCCTCTCCATCGGGTAGCCTCTTCACATTTACGCCGAGCATAAGCGTATATGCTGCCTCGCTCCAGATCCTGTACAGCTCGTCTGGACCAATCTCACCAGCTTTCTTCGGCAGGAGAATGGGTAGTCGTCCGAGTTGTTTGATAAGGGTGACATAGTCAAGCGAGGCGAAGCGCCACCACTTGCAGACGCTACGAGCGGCGAAGAAAGACTTCGTGTCTAGGTAGGCGAAGATCTGCTGCTGCAGTTCTAGAGGCAGACGGGTAGCTCCCATGGCTGTTTGGTGAACAGTCAGGACTCGTTCCAAAGAGTGGTCCATCGTGATGCCTAAGGTCTGAAGTGATTCAATGGCAAAGTGTTCCAGTGTGTAGGATAGGAGGACAAAGCAAGGGGATCAGGCGACCAAGGATAATAAGAAGAATGACTATACTCACGCCTGCACCAAAGCGCGCCATGCGCACCTTTCTACATTCGCCCTGACCTGAAACCTCATCAAGGTCATGCCATCCCGGCTCATGAGAGCGGTATGATATCAGCTCAGCCCAGGGACGATAGACGAAAAAAGACAACACTCCATATCCCAGACCCGGTACGTCAACCCGTACAAGCCCGCAGAAAAGGCCTGATTGAAGGGTGGTCAGACCCGCCACGAACACGCCGTCGTGGCCGTTCCACGCTCGCGTCGGAGCGGCAGGACGATATTGTCGGAAGCGATAGAGGACGTGCAGGAAGATTCTGTTCACAAGAAACGTGCTGAGACCCGCATTTCGAACAAAGTACTTCGGATTGAGAATGTCAGAAATTATCATGTGAGGTCATCCCACGTTTCGTCGGGGACAAGTCAGCGAGACAAGGTTTGATGCCGGTCAATTATGGCGGATAATATACGGACGTTGGAAACTCTGATAATAGCATGGTTCACGATGTGATGGCATCGCGCGAAATTCGATAGGACAGATACGATTCGGATAGTATTGTTCTGGACTCCTCCCATCTGAGGCCACCACTCTGTGCCGCTGGACGGCAGCCACACGACTCGGATGCTACGATAGGCGTCCTTCAGCCTCACCACTTAGAGTACTGTACTGTTCTATTGGTGCCACGACCTGATGTCGCACACACCGCTGCCAGCAGCCCAATGGTGACAGCGAGCTCTGGCCAAATTGTGATGTAGCCAGAGCAGACCATTATCGATTTAAACACGTTACACAAGGCCGGCACGTGTCAGCTGTCGATGATCACACACCAAAGCTGACTTGACAGGTGTGAGACTATCGATCAGATTGGATAGATCATTCATCCGAATCTTTGGTACACTCTCTGTGGCTATCAATACAACAGCACACCACAGCAGCAGGCACTCATCGTGCTGCCTTCAACAGCCAGCCACTCGCATCGAATAGTAGAACATACAAGCAAAGCGACGCTCGCCCACGTCGATCCATCCCAGCACGCCACGCAGTCCAAGCCGAGCAATTACACGATACACAAGCAAGCTCCAATCCCATGCATGTAGACGCCCATGTATGGTGTTCACCACTAGCCAGCAGTCCCCGCTTTTGGGGCCCCCATACCAAAAATGCGATGCAAATCGCTAAAATCATGTGCGACCACCCATCAATCCGTTCATAGTGTGTATCCTCTTCGCTTGAACGCCCGTCTGTATTACTCGATCCCGTCATATGCCATCTCGTACACTTTCAGATCATCATGCATGCTCGGCACTCCTGTAATGCATTGTTGTCGCCCTTAGAAGAGGAAGACTGGCTAAGCCTTTGCTTCTTCGATGACCTCCTTCCTTTCCTTCACATCGTTCATTTCAGTATCGACAACAGGAATGGCGGTCTTCGTATCCTCGGGTTTCACTTCTTCTTTCACAGGCCTCGACTCCTCTGTCTTGGTACCATGACTCGATCCATTTGTCGTGGCGGTCGAAGGCGTAGGCGGCGCAATGTCCTTCGGCTTCGATGGCGTGCTCTTGGCGGTATTACCAGCAGCTGTGTCCTTGCCACCAAGCTTCTTGTGCATGTCCCGCAGTTTCGGTCCAGAAACACGTTTCTCTGCGGTCTTCGACTGAGGCCAGTGGTTGAGCGACACGTAATCCCAGATCTTCTCTTCGTGTTCGCGAAGTCCGGCGGCCTGAGCTTGGCTCAAGATATGCGAGCCAATGGCCAGGAGACCAGACTTGATCATCTTGAGGCGCTTGTCGTCGTCCGGAACGTTCTTCTTGGTGGCTGTAATCAGTGGCTTCAGACGCTCGCTGATGGGCTGCAGGAACTTGCGTACGCGAATGTCCATCTCCGACATTGGCGTTCCGTTGCCGTTCGTGAGAACACCGCTGGTCTGAACCATCGGCGAACTGCCGTTACGATGGTGTTGAGGTCGGCGGTCATCGGAGTGACGAGGCCTCGAGTGACCATTTGGCGAACCGTGAGTTCCGCGACGGTCCAGAGTGTGACGAATATCAGACTGGTGCATCCGGCGCGGATCTGTTTCTGGTCGTGATCTACCCGGCGCTGGGCTGGCGGAGCCATGCGTAGGCGTAGAAAGCCGACCGTGGAGCCTGTCCATGTGTTTGCGATTGTTGCGATGGTGATTCTCGATGGCCTTGCGCGCAGCCAGGTTTGCGCCATTGCTGGTCTTGTCCTTCAGCACACTGAGAAGGTAATTTGCACGACGCACAAGGTGAACAGCACCAGGTGATCTAGCCTGCTTCTCCTCGCCGCCCTTGGTACGGTCTTCCTTGGCAGCGACTCGATGCTCCTCCAAGAAGAGCTTCTCTTTCAGGTTGAGCTCCTCGTCGTCGCGAATCTCAACCCAAGCGCCGAAGCCATGTCTTGCCATGCCAACAATAAGCATGCCATCTTCCACCGCGGACCAGTCGCAAGAGTACGTTGCAGGTTTCGAAGCCTCCGGGATTCGAAAGTTACGCCAATCCGGTGCCCGCTCAACCTCCTCACGAATCATGCGCATCTCACGTGGGCGCTCAGTCAAGGTGCCAGCATTGTTGCGCTTGACGCCTCGGAAGTCGAACAAGACCGCCTTTTTGTCCTTCTTCGTGACCTGCTTGTTGTTGGTGCGCTCGAATTCGACTTGTCGATCTTCTTCTGCCTGTAGTAGACCCTCGGCAGTAGAGATGACCTCTTGCAAAGTATCCTTGACAACGTCAATATCTCGACCGATAAGTCTTGCATCGCGCACAATCTCGTCCTGCTTCTCGTTCATGGCACCCCAGCGCTCGTATGCGCCAATGAGAAGACGGCATTCCTTCTCGCCCAGAGCACGTCTAGGATCACGACCGGTGTCAGACTCGTCGTCAGATTGCATGTCACCTGCAGCTTCGACTGCAAGGTCACGAGCACGCTTCTTGGCTGCACGCTGCTCTCGAGCCTCGTCCACAGGCGCCTTACGCTTGCGAGGCTGGTTCGCCTCGACAAGATCAGCGAGCATTTGCTCTTCTTTTCTCTTGCGCTCGGCTTCCTTCATCTTCTCGAGCTGCTCCTTCGGAATAATGTCATCCCACTCGAGATCGATCTTGACGTCAGTGTACTCGAAGCTGCGCAAGAATTCTTCGCCACCATCTGTGGTCATGCCTTCGGGCTGCTCGGTCTTGTGCTCTTCAGCATTAGCAAGCATAGCGTCGATGTCGAGAGCCTCGAGTCGTTCTTGATTGCCAGACTGCTCGAACATCTTCTGGCCACGCTTCTTGAGGATATTGGAGATGTCGTCAGCAGACGTAGGCTCAGCTACTAGCCCTTTGGCCTTGACCATTCGGTCACCGAGATCTTGAGCATCTTTGTCTGTAACACCGCGCTGGATCGTAATGTATTCCAACATGAGCTTGTTACGAGCACGCTCAAGGACTTCCTCTTCGACGGTATCCTTGGACACGAAGCGGTAGATTGTCACAGGCTTTTTCTGACCAATGCGATGTGCACGAGCCATAGCTTGTAGGTCAGCCTGAGGATTCCAGTCCGAGTCGAAGAGGATGACAGTGTCTGCTGTCATCAGATTGATGCCGAGACCACCAGCGCGAGTTGAGAGCAGGAAGCAGAAGTCGGACGAGTCCGGTGCGTTGAAGTGATCGATTGCCAACCGCCTCGCACCTGAGGCAATTGTACCATCTAGGCGCTGAAACTGGTAGCCACGTAGCTGTAGGTAGTCGCCCAGAATGTCCAGCATCCTGACCATCTGACTGAAGATCAAGACACGATGACCTTCTTGCTTGAATTTGGCCAGGAGGCGATCGAGCACAATCATCTTTCCGGACGAGGAGACCAGGGCCTTCAATAGATCATCGCGGCCGTCCTTGCCTTCGAGGAACCGCTCTTCAGCATTCGGGAACATGAACGGGTGGTTGCTGGCCTTCTTGAGCTCCATCATGATGTTGAGTAGAGAGGTCTTTCCACCCTTTGCACCCGCGTTCAAAGCGTCATAGTTCCGGGTAAGGATGTTCTTGTAGTACTCGAGTTGCACATCGGATAATTCGACACGCATGATCTTCTCGGTCTTCGGCGGAAGATCGCTTTCTACCTTTTGTTTCGTGCGTCGGATCATGTAGGGCGAGATGGCATCTGTCAGCTCGGCGATCTTCTCACTAGCGTCCTCGGAAGTCAGGTCGATGTTGAGGTCAACATTCAGTCTGCCAGGCATGAGGAAGTCCATGAGTGCAGAGAGCTCGCTCAAAGTGTTCTGCATAGGTGTGCCGGTGATCAGTAGCCTGCTTGGCGCACCGAACTCCATAAGCTTGGCGTATAGTTGTGACTCCCGGTTCTTCAGCCGATGTGCCTCGTCCACAGCCATGAATTGCCACTTCATCTGTGACAAGAAGGTAGAGTCCGCAAGAATATACTCGTAGGTTGTTAGAAGCACGTTGAAGCGGACTTTTCGAGGGTTACCGTTGACCAGCAGCTCGTAATCGCGGATGATCTTGCGCGCTGCTTCATTACCGTTATAGACAACATAGTTTAAGTCAGGTGTCCAGAAGTTGAAGGTGTCGGCCCAGGCGGGCATGGTGGAGAGAGGTACCACGACGATAAAAGGACCATTCTGCCCGCGATCATGCCGTAGCCAATTCATGAAGGAGATGGTCTGCACAGTCTTGCCCAAACCCATCTCATCAGCGAGGATAACATTGTTGCCTTTGCACCAGTGATGTGCCAGAAAGTTGAGGCCATGGATCTGGAATTCTCGAAGCTCGCCACCTTTGACGTACTCCGGCTGTGTCCTGAAAGGCTTGTAGTCAGCCCTCGTAGCCAGGCTGGTCTCCTTGGCGTTCGATACAGGTAGGTGTTGCTGACGCTTGATGAAGCGGTCGATCTCCGATTGTGCGAGTTGCGCGACCAGATCAGCGTCCTCCCATGTACACGCATCGTAGTACAGTCCCTTCCACTTTACGTAATACTCCGTACCGCCATCGTCCGTAGTCTGCCTGCCAATGACGCGCTCAACTTGTGTGTAGTCGTTGAGTGAGTCGATGTATGCCTCACGATCGAGATTGTATTTCTCCCGATCCTCTACAGCAATATCCGGATCTTGTGTCAAGCTCAGCTCAAATCTTACTGTCTTGCGAAAGTAGTTTTCGAGGCGACGAAAGCCTTTGTAGGTGGAGAGGGAAGCCCAGGTATCCCATGTCGCGTGGTAGTGTGACTGGCCTTGCCATTTGATCTAGAAGTATGTCAGTATAGCGTACTAGCATCGTGAGCGGTGAGACGGTGACGTACGTAGAACTCGAAATCGTGCTTGTCATCGCTGGCTTTGTCTGCGAAGCAATTAGCGAGGCCGCACAATGACATACAAGACGGTGTGACTTACCAGCACCCTCCTTGAGCCTATGGTTCAGGACGACATCGATGGCAGGCCGAGTATCGACCTCCTCGTAATAATAGGCAGGCGTCATCTCGGTGTCTTCCTCGCTCAAGCCGTAGTCGTCTTGCTCGGTGTAGGTGGTTACCTTAGCAGCTCGACGCGTGGAGAAGCGAACCTCGCTCATATTGGGTGTGTTGCCTCCAGAGGTGGCGGCTTGGAGTTTCTGTCGATGCTTCTTGGCGAAAGTCTTACCCTTTTGGCCGCCGTAAGTGTCGTCTTCAGACTCGGTAGGAGCAGCAGAAGCGGGCTGAAGGGAGGACTCTTTGCTCAAAGAAGCTGTGAACGTCGTTAGCGACGTGTACCAATATCACATGAGGTGAGGAATTGTGACGTACCAGGACGGCCGTTGGCAGTCTTTTGCCTTTTCCTCCGTCTGCCGGTGTTAACGTCGTCCTCGTCTTCGTCCTCCTCATCAGAACTTTCGAGCTGCAGGCTAGGTCAGCGTCACGAAGTTATATCCTGCCATGCGAGCAGTGCACGTACCACTCGACGCGCCGGTCGTGCTCGTCCCTGTAGGCAGCGATGTCAGCGCGGTGAATGGAGTAGAGCGGGATAGGAGACACTAACACTCCGCCGTAGACCATACAGCTCCGGGTTTCGCTTCATGAAATCATCGTCGTCAGCATCTCCTTTCCGCCTGGCAGGCCTCAGGCTGTCTTCGGACGATAATCTGTCGTCTCGCATTCCGCCAGCTGGCTGAGGAGCCGGACTTTCCGCGTCGTACTCTGCGTCCTCCTCGCCGAGCGCGTCCTCATCTCTGTCCATCTCTGACGTTGCCATGTCGTGCATGGCATCATCTTCTGAGGCCGCCTGGCCGTGTGCTTCGTTTCGAGACGGCGGAGCGTCATTGAGGTCTGAAAGCTCGCTCTCGCTGCGTGTCAAAGGGAGAGTGGAGTTGATGTGGTTCTCGTGAACAGTATCGACATGACCGTTCGTCAAGGACATGTTGCTGGTAGGGGAGAAGTGTGTAGGGAGAAGTACCGGGCCGGCTGTAAGAGGAGCGTGTTAGCATAGTATCTTAGCACACCGCAGTCACAGCAAGCTCAAATTTTGCGCACAGCCAGAACACGTGCCGGCGATCGCATTCCCCGTATATCCAGTATACTCTGTCATCCAGATTCCGACAAGATCAAGTCCGACCGAAAAATGTGACTGTAGACGAGACGACTACCGAGGAGGCCTAAGGTCGCTAGGGCTGGTCCGACGGCTATTGGCGTAGATGGCGTGATTCGGCGACGCTGGCAGAGCGTGGATCGTCCCGTGTCGAGGCATAGAATCGACTCTAAGGTTCGTCGTGATGGAATATGGCTGATCTTCGAGGCCTGAGATGGATGGTGCGGCGAGGCCTCCAGTGACGATAGAGCGCGGACGAAAGGACAAACGAGAGGAGGACGATTCGGACGATACTTACCATCCATGATTGCTTCATCGGTGACAATGTCGAGGTGGTGGGTGTGGGGAGGGATATGGTGCCCTATGTAGTTGGTCGAGATTCGGGTGTAGAATGAGAGTAGAAGCACACTCTCGCGCACTCAAGAACGCTAGTGCCACCGGGTCTACCCGCACAAGGACACTTCACCCCACATATGCCAGCGGATAGCGAGTAATTTGTGAACCTTTTCGCATGACCACCTTTTGCTCAACAGTCACTGTTCTTCTCGATACATACTGCGAAGAAACGAGTCCTGTCGAGTGTGTGAGAACTTTTACCGTTGAACAGATCGTTCAGTGCTTGGCGTACTCGACAGACTCGACCATATCTCACGCCATCCCACCTTCTGCCCCACCACATATTCGATATCTCTTCCTCCTACCGACCACTTCTACCACCATCGACCTCCAAGACACCTTCAAGCAATCGTCGCCATGGGGGATAAGCTGACCCGTATTGCCATCGTCTCGGCGGACAAGTGCAAGCCGAAGAAGTGAGTTTTGCCCAACATAGTCCCAACCCTCATATCTACACTGACACATGAACATTCACTAACATATGAACCTCACAGATGCCGTAGCGAGTGTAAAAAATCTTGTCCTGGTTCGTAGATCAACACCTGTGGATGTAAGATGAGTGGATTCTGACTATTGCCTTCAGTTGTTCGATCAGGCAAGCTCTGCATCGAAGTCGACAACACCTCCCGAATCGCCTTCATCAGCGAACGCCTCTGCATAGGCTGCGGCATCTGTCCCAAAAAGTGTCCCTTCGACGCTATCAATATCATCAACTTACCCACCAACCTCGAAACTCAAGTCACACATCGTTATTCTGCCAACAGCTTCAAGCTCCATCGCCTGCCCATGCCAAGACCCGGTCAGGTGTTAGGACTGGTGGGAACGAACGGTATTGGCAAGAGTACAGCGTTGAAGATCCTGGCGGGCAAGATGAAGCCGAACCTGGGGCGGTACGATAACCCGCCAGATTGGGAGGAGATCCTGAAGTACTTCAGGGGTTCGGAGCTGCAGAGTGAGTGCTCAAGCAGTATGAAGTGAAGTTGCAATTGCTGATTACAGGACAGACTTCTTCAAGAAGGTCCTCGAGGATGATCTCAAGGCTGTTACCAAGCCACAATACGTTGACCAGATTCCAAAGGCGGTCAAGGGCACCAACCGCACCGTCGGCTTCCAGATGACACAACGCTGCCAAGTTGGTGACGAGCGCCTGGATGAGATTGCCGAAGTCCTTGAACTAAAGCAAGTCTGGGATCGTGATATCGAACTCCTGTCCGGCGGTGAATTGCAACGTTTCGCCATCGCCATGGTCTGCGTCCAAAAGGCCGACGTGTACATGTTTGACGAGCCCTCTTCCTTCCTGGATGTCAAGCAACGTTTAGCGGCTTCACGTATCATCCGTAGTCTCCTTCGCCCGGACTGCTTCGTCATTGTCGTCGAGCACGATCTGGCTGTCCTCGACTACCTTTCCGACTACATCTGCGTCTTGTATGGCAAGCCGGCCGTCTATGGTGTAGTCACGGCACCCTTCTCGGTTCGTGAAGGCATCAATATCTTCCTCGATGGCAACGTCCCGACTGAGAACTTGCGTTTCCGCGAGGAGAGTCTGCAGTTCCGTGTAGGCGAGGCAGGAGAGGAGTATCTGACAGACAAGTCCCGTGCCTACGGCTACCCCAAGATGCAAAAGACCCTCGGCGACTTCAACCTCAGCGTCGAGCCAGGCGAGTTCACTGACTCTGAGATCCTTGTCCTAATGGGTGAGAACGGTACCGGCAAGACCACCTTTTGCAAAATGCTTGCCGGTGCAGAGAAACCAGATGGTACACAGAAAGTACCGCAAATGAGCATCAGCATGAAGCCGCAAAAGATCACGCCCAAATTCACCGGCACCGTCCGACAACTCTTCTTCAAGAAGATCAAGACTGCCTTCTTGTCTCCACAATTCCAGACAGACGTCTACAAACCACTGAAACTAGACGACTTCATCGACCAGGAAGTCCAGAACTTGTCCGGAGGAGAGTTGCAGCGTGTCGCTATTGTTCTAGCTCTCGGCATGCCCGCAGACGTCTACCTCATTGACGAGCCGTCCGCTTACCTGGACTCGGAGCAACGTATCATCGCCGCCCGCGTGATCAAACGCTTCATCATGCACAGCAAGAAAACAGCCATGGTCGTCGAGCACGATTTCATCATGGCCACCTACCTCGCCGACCGCGTCATCGTCTTCGATGGCCAGCCGTCTATCAAGGCTCGGGCGAATAAACCCGAGAGCTTGCTCACGGGCTGCAACCGTTTCCTCAAGGCTTTGGACGTGACGTTCCGTCGTGATCCCAACACCTTCCGTCCGAGGATCAATAAGCTCCATAGTCAGCTGGATAACGAGCAGAAGGGCAACGGGAATTATTTCTTCATGGAAGAGGAGTCCTAAAAGGCGTCCTGGTGGTAAATGAAAATGAAAATTTGACAACTGTTGGTGCCAAGATCGGCACTAAGCGCTACCGCGCCGTGAAGAGCGGCGCTGACGAGTCGCTTGAGGAGGAGGGAAGTGAGGACGAGGACGACGATGAGGAGATCTCACTTACGCCAAGACCATCGTGTCGTCTTCTGAAGAGAGCTGGGAGCTCAACCTCCGCCTAGTATGCAAACAAGCATCGACAGAAGAGTGAGGCGATGGGACATCTTGTGAGCCACTGCTTCGGGCCACGAAAGACAGACTATCCTGTTTCATTACCGAGCAAGCCATTTTGCCACAAGAGGGCAAGTGAGGCAATGCACTTGTCCATCACTGCGTATGTGCGCTGCTTACCTACCAGCGTGCACAACGCACCTCGAAGAGGTGTGAGAAGTAATTACGATGAAAAGACAGAAATGAGATATGCAACCACAGTTGTTAGCAAAGGCACGCGAGTAGACGTACCAATGACACTCTCTCGGAATCGTGTTTCAGCACCATTTTGCATTATTGCGGATCGAACTGCCACGAAGTGCTTTAGTACCGTGTGACGCCGTCGTCATGCAGTAGCAGAAGACACGTACGCCGTAACCCAGCCCAGACTCACGATCTCGTTCGTTCCCTTCCATCGCAAATACGCCATGATAGCCAGCGCAAGCACGCCTTTGTAGCCAGCGCAGAAGAGCTAGAGGCCGCAGTAGCAAAGTAGTACTCAGCGGATGTGCGGGAGAAGAACGCATACGCACTTTCCAGCCATCCACTCCCGATTGCAACCCGATCTCTTCAAGCACGCTTCCGAGGAATGAAGCACGATCACTCCACCTCCTCCACCGTAATCTTGATCCCACCCATTTCTGGATCACCTTCGCCATCCACCACGCCATTGCGAAGGTCGACCCCATCCACTTCAGAAGCATCCTCCCCATGCACCCTCCCATTCCGTATATCAATCCCACCCATCACCTCATCCTCATCCACATGCACATCCTCTTTCACAGTCACACCCTTAGACAGCCCAACCCCAGCACCGCCAAAACCACTACCAGTAAAAGCAGGCACAGCAGGCCAATAAACCGAAGCTCCACCCTCCATCCTCTTATTCGCCAATTTACCAGCCCACGTGGAAGAAAAAGCTCCCGAATTCACCCAAGCAGCAGTATAAGCATCCATAACCGAAGCCGGCGGCATAGCGCCCAAGTCCAAATCCAAGGTGCGTTTAGGACCTGTAGCTGTAAGGATATTTTTCTTTCGGGAGCGCTCCTAGACCTCCTCGATTTCGCCATCCTCGCTTCCAGATCGCACCTCCCTGGGTTCTTCCTCGGGTTCCTTGAGCACGCCAGAGGGTTCTGGTGTGCGTGTGCGGCGGACACGCTATGCAAAATAAGTCAGCCATCTATACAGGAGCTCCGTCACTCAGAGTAGAAATCCAAAAACATTCGTACCTTCGCGTCCCGCATGACAGAAACCTCCGACTCCCTCCTCTTCCTCACACTGCTCGCTCCGTTCCCGCCACCGTTACTCCCCGCATCCTCATCCCCATAATCCAACGTCCGGCCCTTGTCCCGCGGATCCGCACGAGAAATATACGACCTCTCCCGCTCCATCTCCCGCTCCCTCCGCTCTCGATCATAAATACTCTCCCTCTCTCTTGAGCCGCCACGACGTCTTCCACCACGATCATCGTGGCCACGATCCTCGTATCGACCATCATACCTATCGATATCGCCGCTACCGCGACGGCGTTCACGAGGCGGTGGTGTCAGGCCGAAAGAAGCTTTGCGGTACTGGCGTTCGCGATCAGCTTGTGCGCGTTTGCGCTCGGCTTCATAGGCGTCGATCTCGGGAGAACGGGAACGGCGGTGGTCACGGCGGTGGCGGTCATCGCGATCCGGGCGACGCGAGCTGCCATTGCGCGCGGCATTTCGCTCCTCTCTAATGCGAGCGCCTTCGGCACGACCTTTCTCCTTACTCTCAAGCTTCGAAATATGTTTGTCAAAAGCAGAGCGGCGGAATTCCGAGTCCAGGACCTGGAATTCTTCGTACTTCTCGAGTCGAGCCGCGACGTCTTGGTAGGTGTCCGCGACCCGAACTTCAGGCTCGAGGTGCTTGATGACGGATCGTAAAGCATCAATGGCCTTTCTTTGCGAGCGCTCCATTTGTTCTTTCTCATCTGCAGCACGCTTGTGCACCTTGTCCATGAGACGTTTGTAAATCAGCTCCACCTGCTCAGCTGTCAGATCAGAGGTACGTGGATCCGAGCGCATGACGCCCGCGAAATCCTCAGCACTGGTTTCGGTAGTCATCTCATAGCGTGCAGCCTCGAGGACGTCAAGAGCGTCGTTGCGCCTAGATCGCAGCTTATGCTCCTGGTCTTCAACCACGTCCCAGAATAGGTCGAGCGGGCTGCTTCCAGCTGTCCCGACGACATCGATGTAGCGTTCGTCGTCCTTGATGAGTGGGTAGAAATCAGACCATTTCGTGCCGGCCTTGATGTTGCCCTTCTCCACATTCTTGCTCAACAGCTCTCGGAACGCATCGCGAGCTTTGCGATTATTCCGCAGGCGGGCAGTAGCGTCGTGTCGCTTGCTTTCGTTGCGCGCAAAGTCGAGCTCCTGAACGCGTTGCTCGTACAAATTCAAGATATCGACATTGTGGACCGAGCGGAAGATCTTATTGTCCTGAAAGGTATCACTCGTGGTGATCATCTGCTTCGCTTCCTCCCACGGAGTAGATCGATCAGTGATGGTGTTGAATATCAATTCTTTCAGCTCTGCGTACGCATGCTCATGCTTTTTGGCTTCTTCCAAGTCATGGTGCCTTGTGAGCTCGGAAGTATAATCTTCGAACATAGCACGTCGCTCGGCATCAGATCCTGCTTGCTTATAGACAGCCTCTCGCTCGATTGACGGTTGTGCCGTCTTCCATCTCGTGTAGTATTTGATGTCGTCATGCGTCTTGAGCATTTGGCGGAAGTCCTCACGCACCTTCGCCCGACGCTCCTTCTCCTTGTCCTTCTCCTCGGCGCGTACTTGTACACGATATTTCTCGAATGCATCACGGCGCTCCACAGGGTCCTTGAGAGCACGATATTCGCGATCGCGGATGATCAAGCGCAGAGTGTCCTTCCAGCCCATGTCCGGAGTGACGTTAGAGCGCTTCAGTAGCTTGAAGAAAGCCTCCTCGGCCTGCTCAATAGTCGCGTATTCGGGTTCGTCGGTTTTGATGGCTGTGGCACCACGATAACCGCCTTCTTGCCTGCGCTCCCAAGGCTGCCCACCGTCATAGCCTGGCTTCTGTGGGAGACCGTTGTCTCGAGTGTCCCGCCGATTCATTCCTCGATCACGTGGTGTGTACTCGTCGCGATCGCGTTCGCTGTACCCTCCACGTCCACCCCCAGCCACGAAACCTTGATCAGCCTGTGGTGGAGGTCGTAGCAATTGCTGTTGCTGGAATGCCGGCGGTGGCTCCCATCGCGTCTCATTGGTGATGGTGTTGTAGTAGTACGATTTGCCATCGGTACCGTGAGCTTCCTTCCAGGCGCCGTTGATAGCGACCGAGTCTGCAGTCACTGGAGCCTCTGGCTCAAACCCCTCGGGCTTCTCCCACACAGTCTGCTTGGTAGCCGTGTTCCAGTAGTATTCCCTGCCCTCCGCCGTCTTCGCTTGCTTCCACGCTGCCATCGTTGATATGATGGTGGGGGGCACTCTCGCTACCCTCAATCTTAAGTGGTCGCGTGCAATGAATACGAGAGCCTAGGAAATCTCAACGTTCGCTCTGTCCGCGTCACTGACGACAGCGACGTTATTCCAGAGTGACCAGCAGCAGCAGCGTTGGTCGTGGGGGTCGGTGGTCCAGATTGTTGCAGTTCCGGTCCAGCTTCAGGTGTGAGATGTGAAGGTGAGTGGTGTGGAATGGAAATGTTTCGAGTCGAAGCTGAACCGACGGCCAAAGCTCCGATGCACGCGAGTCATGCAAGCACGAGAGAGCTTCGCAACCACCAACATTTCTCCCAGACGTGCAACTAGATATCCATCATAGCCAGAAAACATTCTACCAATGTACGACGTTTGCTGGTCATTCGCTTGAGCCTAGTGGGTGACTCATTCTGCATTGCAATCCTTCGGGGACAACAGCTCAAGATGTCTCTCAGTCCATACCTCAACAGTGAGTTCCACCACATTACCCTCAGGCCCATCGCAACTGGCTCACGTGCCCTCACAGCAGTCGCTAACCACCTGTACGTACTACAGAGAAAGTGTGCATCATAACAGTCGACGGCCGGACACTCACAGGCACTCTGGTATCATGCGATCAAGTCACGAACCTCGTCTTGAAAGATACGATTGAAAGGATTATCCGACCCGCCGACGATGAGGAGCCTTCAATGGAGCAGCCGCATGGCTTGTACTTGGTACGTGGAGACAATGTTGTGATTTGCGGCTTGGTGGACGAGGAACTGGATGGCAGTATCGATTGGACGAAGGTTAGAGGGGATGTGATTGGGAGCACGAAACATGTTTGAGGCCAGCATGCGAGGTTTCAGTTGCATGCCCTGGGCGACTGCACGTTGATACCGGCCGAGTCCTTTTGCTTCTCGCGTGCGACCACACGACGCACGCGAGAGCTGGATGAAACCAAAAACAGTCCAAAGACGAGAGATGAGATGCCATGACTGCCGCCACGTTGTGATGGCTTCGCTTGATGGTGAGACAGAACGGGACGAAGTGCAAAGAGTATGTTTCTCCAAGCAAGCATAGCCTCGTGGTACTCTGTTGACGGTCGAAGATATAGTTCAAAGAAGCGGGCTGAGATGAGCTGAGCTGAGCCGAGTGATCAAGCTCCGCTCCCTGCCTCGCGCTCTACGAGAGGATTAGTGGTCTCGGACACATCGAGCACTTGTCAATGCAGCAAGCCTTTCCACAATCCACAGGCTTGCAAGCCTCATTGCCACGATCATACGCTGTCAATCTCGAATCAAATCCTGCGTTTCTCATGAGCTCGTTATTGCGCTTTCGTATCCTCGTTATCAACCGCTTCTACGATGCAATTCCGAGCCTAGCCCTTTTGCTGGTATAGACCAACGATTGTTCACGGGCTGATCCCAACAGCTCGTGAGCTCATCTTCACGGTCTACGGCCACATATGTGACCACATCAAGTTCAAAGCTTGATGTGGCCCGCTTCACCATCGCCTGAGACTATGACAATTCCCTGATGGATGAAGAGCCAGCCAGCTACCATGCTCAAGTCAATTTCATTGCCGAGAAATAACAGCTAAACCACGAAAATACCAAAGAACCATGTGAAGAACAAGATGCCGCCAAGAATACTACCTTCATCAATCAAAATCTGCAACGTGTTCGTCCCTCTGCTACTCCTCTGCGTAGTCGCCAAAGACGATTGAAGATGAATAGACAGGAACCAACCACAGGTGGTAGTCGATCCAAAGACGGGACTACAGCCAGCTGGCAGCGGTGACGGGTCGAAACGACCGCCATAGTAAGTATAATCCCGCAACGCCAAGGCATCCGAAGAACAGATCGTCGCCGAGGACTCGGTGTCGGAGTCGCGGAGCTCACCGGTGCTGTCGCTGAGCTCGAAGATCCCGGGATAGAAGTCTCCGCCACCGCCGTCGGAGGAGCGCTGTGTGGCTTTGTAGTAGAGGTCGGGGTTGCGGCAGCCGGCTAGGAAGTCGTCTATGTTGAATGGGAGGGTGGCGTCGTAGAAGCCGATGTAGATCTGGGATTGGTTGTATATGGTTTGAATTTCGTCGATCGGGGTATCTGATGGTAGCAGTCAGCGATCTTGCTGCGAACACTAGCTGCAGTAGGCTGGAGCACTCATACAGCTGGCTGTGAAACCTAAAGAGAGGGTCGTGTGTATGGCGTCCCAGGCATAAGTCGCTCCTTCTGCGGTCTGGTGAAGAGGGTTGAAGATAGTGTAGTCGTACTCGATTGTGTCGTTCGCATAATCGACCGGCGACGTGTGCTGGACATCAGAGAGCTGGCAGAAAGAAGAGTTACCCGTAGTGAGTATGACCTCGCAACTGGAAGGGGCAAGAGCGTATGCCGCAAGAAAGGCTGGTTGCTGACTGACTGCCACGACCACGGCAGGGAACAGAGTGGGACTCTCCACTCGCAGGCTTGTTGTCCAGCGGATACTGTGCCATGCTGGGATGGCGACAAGCGGCATGTAGATGAACTCGCAGACGAAGACAGGTAGTAGGATCGAGAGGACGACGCCAAGGCGAGCCACGCGATCGGGAACTGTGCAACTTAGTCGAGTATGATCTGTTTGAGCAGGAGTTCTGCCTTGAGGTCTCGCCTACCTTCGGTAGCGTGCCATTCGCCCAACAGCTCCTTGGCACTCATAGCCATTGTGAGAAATACTGTCAAGACCATGGCCCCAAGGACCACAGCAGGGAAGACTACGATCCAAGCAAGGCTGTGTAAATAATCTAAACATGCCGCCTGAATGATATTGATGATCACCGTGACAGCCGCAAATACGGTGAGGTAGACGAATAGTCTAGAAGGTGGTCAGTATAGGCACAGATAGTGTATATTTTAGCACGAGGCATAAATCACCTACCTATCGTGCTTGGCCTGCTTGAGTCGCGCCAGCCAGCGGTCAGCACCCTGATTAAATCTCTCGCCCTTCGAAGCCGGCAGGGGCGCAGCAGACTGGGATAGCAGAGGAAGGTTTTGTGCTGCAGCATTTGGTCCATGGCTGCTTGTTGAATGGATTGACGGAGCTGCCGGTAGAGGTGGACTTGTTGGTGGCAATTGACTTGCTGGTCTCGAGGAGTTGACGGATGAGACTGGCGCCAGCTGAATAGCTCCAGCTGCTCCAGATCTGTGCTGCGCTGGACGTTGAGAAGCCATGCTGTATAGCGACATTACTTATCTCTTTGTTTCTTCGCACTCATGCTATATTGCTAGATCGGTGGTGAGTCTCAAGACCATCAAGCTTGAAGTGCGGTCTCACCGAATAGTCTTACGCACAAGATCGTGGGCGAGGATGGGGCCATGTACATGTACCTCTGTACTGCAGGTCGAGGTCAGAGCTTACGCCACCCAGCCGCTACCTTACCTTGGACGAGAATTCAGACCACCTCGCCGAATCGAATGAAGGATGGGATTGCCTTAGACGAGACTATGTCAATGTTCTTCAGTCGCGAATGTTGGCCTCTTCGGCGTTCATATGGAATCATTACTTGTATACAGCATATGCATGTCATTGTTCTGTACTGCTCCAAACGTACATACAAGGAAACTCGCGTCATGGAATTCGGGGTATCTATGATCTTTGCGCTGCGTTTGGGTTCAGAGCATAGCCTACAGTATCATTAGCAAGATTCTCCGTCACAGAAACACTGCTCAAGACTTAATCTCGATCGGCGGCTCCGCAACGACCTTGTTGGGATACGCCAGCGTAGCAATCCCAGCAACCAGGATGGCATTCTCCGTCAATAGCACATCCGTGACGTGCAATCCAGGCGTGAATGGCGCAGCACACACTTGCCCAAGATTTAACCTCGATGGCTGTCCGGGACCTGGGTTCGCCAACGCATCTTTGAACAGTGCGAAGCCCAGGGCATTCGCCAAGACACCTTCGTGCGTGTAAAAGCCTCCTGCTGGCTGACCAGCACACACAACTTGGACTTCGCTGTTGGAAACACCGACCTTTCGGACATCGTTGAGGAAGGCGGACGCACCTGTGCCTTGTTGCGGTTCGACGATCTCGTCGAAGAAGCCAGAGTAGACGTTTGTGGTTGGGACGTAGGCGGAGTCGCCGTTGTAGTTGCGGAGTGTGGTGATGAAGTTTGAGTTGTACTCTTGTTGTAGGAAAGAGGGTGGAAGGGGTTCGCCGAGGGAGACGGCGTTCGCGATCACGGTGCCGTGATAGTCTGGCGAAATGGCGACGTGGTCGGTGAGCTTGGCACGAGTGGATGGCCAGAATTTGTTCGCCCAATGGATGTCGATGTTGCCCTGCGACCATCCTAGGACAGCTACTTGGCGCTTGTTGCTGACGCCGTAGATGTAGTTAATGGCGTAAGCTACGTATTCAGAGTTGACTTGAGCATCCGCGAGGAGGTAACCCGGAATGTTGAGCCAGACAGGATCGCCAATCGTGGAATCCTGCAGCAGAGGAATGTAGTTGCCAACGAAAGTCAGATAGCCGGTCGCACCTGTTCCTGGGACGAGAATGACAGGTTGAGGTGCCCCTTTGCGGCCGTACTGGAAGGTGCTGGGGATGTAGATCGCCTTGCGTAGGTCTGCTTCGCTCAGGTCATAGGGTGCATCGTTGGGCCCGGCTTTGGGGTATGCCGCTGGTGATGGATTGATCGGGTTGTTATTGTTATTGCTGTTCATGCCCTCGTTGCCAATAAGCTGACTGTTCGCTGCGCCGACACCTTCGCCAGTCAATCCTGCAGCGACCAAACGTCCCAGGCCAGCATAGACGTTGTTCGGCGTTGGGCTTGCTTGCCATACGGCTGAGATGGCAGACTGCGCCTGCGCTGCATCGGTCACGGTGGCTGTGGGTGTGACTTGGTTGATCAAAATGGATGAAGCAGAACTCTGCGCATTGGATTTGCCGTTCAGGTTGTTGAGGTCGTCCAGCGCGCTGCCAACGACGCCTAGTAAGCTTCCCACGCCGCTGAGCACGCCACCCAGGAGTTGACGCTCTTGCAGCTCGGCGACGTCGACATTAGGAGCCGCTGTTGGCGCCGGAGAAGGTGCTGGAAGTGCATTGTTCAAGGGAATAAGGGTGCTGGAAATAGTCAAGAAGAGAGGAAGAGAATGCATGATGAACAGAGGCTAGCAGCAGAAGATGGACAGAACAACCACGTCCTCCAGTATACAAGGCGCCAACAGCCTGGTATATAGCAAAGCAGGGCCAGGAGATTTAAGCATAGGTTAGTCGTGTGGTTAATGACGATCCTGCTGTGGGGCGGAATGCCCATATCCTCGTTGGCCAGCATGGAGTGCATTTCGCCCGGCAGAGATGGCGCGACTTGCTTCCAGTGCACTCTCCAAATTGGTCTGCTTATGGAGCATGCCGCTGATGGGATTCACCTCGGCTCTGCAAGAGAGTGTGAGTTGGGTAGGAATGACGTTTGAAGATCGCTATATCGACGGCGTCTGTGCGTGGCTGATGCCGATGCTGGAAGCTTAAATTTGATCCCATGTCTCTTCCATGTGTATGAAAAACATGTTGCGGCACTACGATGATGCTATATGTGTCGATACTCGACAGCTCGTTCGAATACCATGCCGAGTTCATCGTGATCTCGCACAGAGAGAGATGGGCACTGGGAATTCAAGATACCCATAGCGGTGCTCACTCCTGGCATCAGCTATTTCGAGAACTTCCGCACACGACAGTGTGATCGACATGAGCGTGGAGCAGACTCTTTCTGGGCTGCGAAATTGTTTTTGCACAGTCCGGGTCTTTGCTGTCAAGAGTCGAGACATTTGCACGCCCATCTTCCTGCTGTTGCAACGCACACGACCCCAATGTTCATGAGCCTTGGGTCAGTACCCTGTAGAAACTTTGAGATCCTGGTCAGACAAGGCTTTCGTTAGGCGAAAGATTCGACGGCTATGCCACCCCTACCGATTACCCGGATACTGGACGCCACAGCCGCTCCCTGTCCCGCACCTTGAGCCGCAAAGATCGTCACGATTTCCTCATCCACTTTTCGTTACACTAGTAACATATGCCGGATCGGAACTTGAAGACCATGTTGAATGATCGTGCCATAAAGTCGTCCATGGCGTTGTGTAAGAGACCGCACTTGAAAATGGCATGGAACAGAGCAGAATGGGACGACGTTTGCGAAGTCCAGCAAGCTTTATCTCTACCACCTCCAGAACACGTGCTGGAACTTGCAGTGCGAGGAGATTGTTCTCGTGCTAACAAGCCCTGCTGCAGTACGGTTGTATGAGACCGCTGAGACCATGGGCGGTACAGAGTAGTCCAATGGGCCACTGAGTGCTTTTCCGGCATGGAAGTTCTGGAACCTCGGCCAGCCCCGCCATGAGACGGGATGCCTCTGCGGTTAGACGTTCGGACGTCAGCTTTGTTGTCAATCCCAAGCAACCAACAGACAAAGTCGAGATGGCCACCGAACAGAGATATAACGTTGCGGTACCAGATGAGAAGATCCAGGAGCTCCGAGACAAGCTCTCGACGGCCACGTTCCCAGATGAGGTTGGAATGCGAGACGCGAATTGATAGAACTATGCATAAGCTGACGACTTGAAGCTCGTTGGCGCAGCATGGGATTATGGCTCCCCACTGACAGATATCAAACGACTTGCGAAATACTGGGAGACGGGTTTCGACTGGAGAGCTCAAGAGGAACGACTTAATGCACTGCCAAACTATCATCGTTCGATCCAGATTGACGAATTCCCTGCTCTTGACATCCATTACCTTCACCAGGTATCGGACACTCCTGATGCCATTCCACTGTTCTTCTGTATGTCGCCAGCGTCCACCCAAAGCTGACGGCTGCTGATGCTCATGCACCGTAGGTCACGGCTGGCCCGGAAGTTACATTGAAGTAACGAAGATGCTCAAAGGTCTGAAGGAGAGCCACAATGGTGTTTCGTTCACTGTCGTCGCACCTAGCTTGCCCAATTTTGCATGGTCCGAGGGTGTAAAGGTCAAGGGCTTCGGCTTGAAGCAGTACGCAGAAGTAGGCGAGTGCTAAGTCCCAGCACTTCACCTGATGGCTGACACCTGACCGCAGACATGCCATCAGCTAATGAAGTCCTTGGGGTACGACAAATACGTTTCGCAAGGCGGTAGGTCTCCTGCATGAATATACACATGAACGTGGCTGCCTGTGTCCAGTGCTAATGTAAGCAAGGTGATTGGGGCTTCTACATTACCCGTGCGATGGGTCTGCTTCATCCCGAAGCCGTCATGGCGTCTCATATCAACATGATCCGAGCAAGCGCACCGACATGGACGTCTCACCCCTATCTAGCTCTGAAGCACACATTCACGCCCTATAGTGACCGCGAGAGAAAAGGCATGGAGCGCTCGAAGTGGTTCATGGACGAGGGTCAAGGTTATCGTCTGCTGCAGTGCACGAAACCGCAGGTAAGCTCGAGAACTCGTAAGCCTTTGCCATACCGTATACGATTCTGACAATGGTCCCAGACACTTGGCTTCTCCCTCCACGATAGTCCAATCGGCCTGCTGGCTTGGCTCCTCGAAAAGCTTCACGACTGGACCGACAACTACCCTTGGACTGACGACGAAGTTTTGACCTGGGTCGTGAGTATCCCCTTCGCACATGCATGCTACGCAGCGTCTTGCTAACATCCAGTCAGTCAATCTACTACTTCTCCACTGCCGGCCCAGCAGCCAGCCTACGAATCTACTACGAGTCCATCCACCACACACAGAACGGCATCAGTCGTGACCGGACACAACAGTGGATTCCGAAAGTCAAGCTCGGTCTCTGTCACTCGCCCAAGGAAATCACCGTCGTGCCCTCGACATGGGCACGCACGCTCGGTCCAGTAGTCTACGAGGACTTCAAGGGCAAGGGTGGCCATTTCGCAGCCCACGAGGTTCCTGATGAGATCGTGGGAGATCTGAGGAAGATGTTCGGGAAGGATGGGCCATGTTACAAGATCACGGAGCCACATGCGAAGTTGTGAATCGGCGAGCATATTTATGTGTGGCATTATGATGCATTACGTCTGTTTCTCTATTGTCTCTGGAAACACTATCTTGATGACCTCATCTATTAGCGTGAAGACTATGTGAGCACTGTTCGGTAGATTAGCACAGCTCGATTCATTGTATATGCAAGGGATCATCCACTTACTTCAGCCGCTGATTGTTGAGCAATGCTATGATCTTTCGACTCGCGGCCTGAGCATTTGCCTTGCCTACGACACTGCCAGCCAGATCGGGGACAAGTGCGCCAAGTATCAGACCGGCTTCCTTCCGTGAACGAGCCTTCTGGGCTGGTGTTCGTGGGACCGAGGGTGGCCGTTGCTTGCCTCCTGGCCACATAATGTTCTCCAGAATCTCGATATAGCCTGCTAGAGCCTTGTCCTGCAAACCTGTTTTGGTTGTATCACGGACTTTGCGTTCAATCGTACCACCAAGCAATTGATGTAGCACGACTACGACGGTGCGCCCACGCAACCAGCTGTTGCCTTTCGACAACTCGAAGGTCTCGAGAAAGAGATCACAGATTGGCTTGACGAAAGGCTCGTCTACTTCTCGGACTTCATATGCATTGAGCTCTGCCTCCGCCTCGCCAGCAGTAGCGGGGTCCTGTGTCGTGGGATCGAGCGCGTCGATGGCGGCACCATTGTTCATCTGGGCTGTCGCAGCTGAGATGAGGTTCTGACCCGCGACGGATAGTTGATCGAGCACGGGTATATTACCCAGGAATTCATCCATACCGTCTGAGACAGAGTTGTATATGCGTGTCACGAAGTCTTTCGCATCAGCTTGCGTGCCATCTGAGCCGTTCGCAGTGATCGCTGATTGCGACAGGAATGCACGAAGCTCACGACTTCGACAGATAGCTGGGACCAGCAATAGTGATCGCAAGTACCGCTCCAGAATAATGCGGCGCTTATTGATGAAGTCCTTCTGTAGCGTGAAGAGCGCCTGCCGACGGGGAAAGTCTAGATCGCGAACAGAAGGGAAGCGTGCTCGAAGACGCTTGTGTAGCTCGTGGAACTGACTGTACCGTCTCGTCACAGCCCAAGTAGCAGCAGGCATATTGTCGCCAGCCTGCCGCCGTACCTCGATCACATACAAGGCATACTCGTGGCCATCGTCTTCCCTACCTACCATCACGGACTTGATCGTGACCTGCGCACGGCCATAAAGGCTGTTATCGCTCTCCTGCACGACATACTGCTGCTTTTGCATCTCCTTGCGCTTGATCTCACGCTGCAGACTCTGCTCGGACTTTCGCAAGATACGCAGCTCAGCCGTATTGTTCGTTAGCTCAGCCTTGGCGGTCAGCGAGTCTAAAACACCTTTCTGCGCATTGAGCTTCTCCATTTCTGCATCTATGGTACCAATCGCTTCGATGAGACCTAGATCGCCAGGTGCTGCTTCTTGTACTCGGTCGTCTTCACTGTCATCCGGCCCATTAGAGTCTTCACGCTCGTCTTCCACAAATTTCTGCGCTTCATCCGCGAAGAGGTCATCGACGAAGACACCCCGGCTTTTTGGCGCGCCCACTAAGCCAAGAGACGCAATACTGGGCCGGTCTGGTAAGGGCGGCCTTACTGGGTGCGAAGGTCGCAGCAAATCTTGCGACGGTCTTCTACCATCACAGTCCAGTGACGGCCTGCCCGTAGAATCTGAGAACAGCGAATCTGCGTCACTCTCATGGTTCACGATCTCATCAAGCGCGCTCTGCATATCGCGAACAGCTTTTGCCTCCTCTTGGGCTTCACGTGCTGTTTCGCCTTCAGAGTCGTAATCCTTGAGACTTGTCAATGATTGTGACATTCGCTCTTCTTCGACATCGTCGCCGAACAATGCAGGCCTGTTGCTGTCATCAAGCGATCTCCGTACGTCTGTCTTGAATGACGATGCTCTTGATGAAGTCTTCAGATCCGTGCTCGACAGCACGGCACGGCGCAGCTCTGGCTCCTTGCGCAGAATGGCGGGCAGCGGTCTGCGTGCCTTGACCGGTGAGGTCTCGCCACTGGTGATGGTATCAGGAGACAATGGAGAGCCAACTTGCTTGCTTTGAACTGCGGTCTGTGTTGGATTGTCGTCAATAGAAAGCCACTTATAGTACAAGTCGGATTTTTTGAAGTTCTCGTAGTGCACTTCCTTCATGGCAGCATATGCTTGCGTCTGTGTCCGCAGAATAGCCTTCCTGGCATCGATGTATTGCTGCGCTGAGGCTCTCGTTCCAGCTTTGAGGTATTGCCTGACACCTTCCAGAGATTCATCAGAAGCACGAAGCTCAGACTTGCTGAGGTAGCCTTCGTACATCTGACCAATATCCATGCGATCCTTGTCGTTGGCGACACCTGGCGGTGCGTCATCACTGTCACCTTCCAGAGGGTAGCGAAAGCCGTCAACCACGAGATAGAATTGGACCAGTCTCATCAATTTGACGCGATCCATGTACTCCATGAAATAGCTCAGGCCAGCAGCATCGTAGATGACTTCGCGAAGTGTTGCCTGCTGCTTGCGCGACACGGCATCTGTCAAGGAAGGTGTTCGTACCGAGAGCTTAGGCTTGACCGCTCCATCGGCTGTGACAGATAACGTCGCGATCTTTTGGTCCAGTAGCCGCTTTCCAGTCTCCAAGCGTCGAAGGTACACGGCATCTTGGTTCTCAGCAGCCGAGTCACGCCGTATCTGGCTCACGATCTCGCTTCGGAACCTGCGTGCTTCAGACAAATTCATGACATGCCTGACAGCACGAATGAAGCGCTCGAATTGCCGCTCACTATCATAGGGTCGCAGCCGCGGAAATTGGGTACTTCGCGTAGCTTTAGGAGAGGCCGGTGCATGCTGATCCAACGCTGCTCGCACTTTCTTCACAGTCTTGCGGTCTTGCAGCATTGGCCCACCCAAGTTCACAATCATTTGATTCCAGAAGTCTGGCTCGCAGAGCATGCCAATAATAGGTCCCAAGACGGCACAAGTCACGAGCTCACGCACTATGATAGTGACCGAAGTACTCGACTGCATGTTCATGGGCAGAACAATAGGCAGCACTTTGACAATGACTTCCCGTAAATGGTCCTGCTGCGCCCGGGCTGTGTCGGAGTTCTTGAGAGCAGCCACAGAATGCACCTTGCCATTGTGGTACTTGCTCGCAGTAGCCGTATTCAGCTCATCGCTCTCGGTGATATTGCCAGCCAGATCTTTGCCTCGAACAGCATGTTCCGCATCATAAAAGTCCTTTAGATGGGCCGTGATAGTGGGCAACAGTCTCGCGACTCCAATCTCAACAACATCCAGATCTTTAAATCGTGCCGCGATTGTGAGCAGCACCGAGCGAATGACCCTGTCGATCTCATGCTGGAACAGTGGCCGTGGGCTGATAGCACGATACCAAGTACTAACATAATCCCTCAGTATCAGATCCAACAACCCATCCACAGCTTTACTGAACGCCCTAGCCTCCGGAAAGATGATCGGCCGTCTGTACTCAGCTCTTGCCATCAAAGTCGCCTTGGCCTCCTCCCACGCCTCTCCCTTCGTGAATGCCGGCGCAACAACACCACCACCTCGCGCCCCAAACCCAGACCTCTCATCCTCGTCCCATCTCACACCCTTCGAAGTCGTCAGAACCACATATCCCAGTCCTGCAACCGCAACCAAGAATCCAGCAACAAAAGCGTAAGGTATCCAGCGCAAACTCGGGATCCAATCGGTGATCAAGGCCCAAGCGATAAAGGCGGTAATGGCAGAGGCGATCACATATTTGCGCTCAAGGTTCATGTCTCGCGAGCTCAACACCGCCGTGAGCTCGCATGTTGTGCTGGAGGAGCTTGCGGCAGGACGGTAATGTGTTGTGGTGGCGTGGGTGGGATGTTGACGATAACTTGAGACGAGAAGTGAGGGTCTGGAGAAGTGGTGGGGTTTGATCACAATCGCTAAACATGAGGATGGTGGACAAGACCATCAATCTTGTGCGACCTGATAATGACTCGGATCGCTTGCATTACTATGCTACGCTATGCTATACTTGGGTATCTTGTACTTTGCAAAACCAAACATCTACTGTGCATCTCATCAATAACCAAATTCCTCCTCCAGCTCGTCAGACGTCTTTGTCGCCACGAATGCTCGATCCATGAACGTATACCATGGCATATTCTGCTTCGTTCGTCTAGCACTCTTGCCGTGCTTGCGATGATGCTTTCGCTTCTTATGACCCTTCTTCACGGCTTCTAAGTCCTCTGAGCTGAAGTCATCCATTTCCTCGTCGACGAGCTTGACCGTTGCAGGCTTGAAGTTGCCGATACGGCGTGCGAGGTCCACGAGATTAGGCATGGTCAAATCTTTCAACTTGTACACCTTATCGTCCTGAGTATCGTAAAGCACTTCAAACTTGAACTTCTTTGGTTGTGGTTCGTGGTCCTTGTTATGCGGCTTTCTGCCTGCGTGCTTGCCGTCCTTCCACTTCTGGGCGTCCGAGTCACTGTGGAAATCATTGTTGATGTGCGTAATGTTCGCAAAGTATTGTGTGTACTTCAGCAGGGACAAGCTTTGCGGCGAGTATGCTGGGCCGGGTCCTGCGGACTTCGATGGAGGTTCCGGTATAGTGAACTTGTGCTTCCTCTCCTTCTTCTTCTTCTTGCGTGTCTTATCAACATCGTACTCAGACGTACTCACATATGCTGCCGGGGGTACTGACTCAGATCCGTAGGTCTTGTGCTTGTCCAGTCCAGTAATATTGTACTCGAATATGCGCAGTGTTGGGAACAGATTGGGCACAATACTGGCGGAAATAAAGGAGGCTGAGAAGCGCTCGGCGTGCTGGCCACCCATCTTCTTCAGATATTTCTTGCGTTCCTTCCTGGCTTTCTCCTTTTTACTGTCTTTGCCCTTCTTGAGCGACGTCCCGTCCGAACTATCCTCTCCGTCATCCCCTTCGCTCAGCTCACTCACCCTCATTGACTTTGGGGGTTTCGGAAGCTCAGACCACTGATCCCTGAGCTGCATCCAGTAGTCCGACGACACCACGGTCTCGAAATCGTCACCACTTTCAGCATGATAATAGTTCATGCGACCATTCTTAGTATCCTTGTCAAGATCCTTGAAGTCCTGAAGCAGAAAGTGATCAAAGTTAAAATGACCAAAGTGGCTGCTCACGATCACATCACGATACTGTCGCAACCAAAGCGCGTACTTCTGCCAGCAAGTCTCATCCCAAAGCTCCTTTGCACTTTGCCTGATTGGTGGCTGATGGGCGGTCAGAATCGCCTTGACACCTCTGTCTCTCATGAACTGCAGTTGAATGCGCAGCCACTCCAGTTGCTGATAACCTGGTTCTCGTGGCGCCGCACAACCATCGACTGCAGCATTGTTACTAGCCCAGAAAAGACTGTTCAAGCTGAAGACCGCAAGCTCATTTGGTATGACCTCAACGTAAAACCAGCCGCCTTGTTCAAACTGATGCTTCTGTGCCTCCGGAATGAATTGTCGCCATACTCTTGCATATGTCCTTGTCCACGTGTTCGGTCCTCGAGTCATGACATTATGCGGAAGGATATCATTGTTGCCGAACGACGGAACTATCGGTATCACAAAATCATTATTCGGGTCGTCGTCGTCTTCGTCGCCGTTATGCTTCCCAAACACTTCATACATCTTTTGAACCATGAATTCGTTGAATCCCACAACTTGCTCGGCATTTCGCGGTATCTCTTCATCGTTATCATGTCGTGCAGAATCGCCAGTCCAGATTACGAAATCGATCTTGTCCTTCAGCTCGTCGTGTATCCATTCCATTGTTCGATTGATGAGTGCCACGGGACTGTCACACTCGCTCGTCTCGGCGCCATATAGGCCAGCTGGGCCCTGCCCGCGGTGGCATGCTGCATCCTGTGCGGTAGAAGCATACACCTGGTAGAAACGATCCGGATGGAAATCTGGTACATGTCAATAGACCTGCGAGAGCGATGCTTTGATGTACGCATCCATACCAGTGACATGGAGGAAACGACCATGCAGAGTCCTGCTCTTTCCGATGTTCGCCTCACCAGTACCGAAAACGTTCTCTGGTCTCAGTGGTACCTGACTTTCAGTAGCTGCAAGCACTCCTGTAGCAAATGTAGCTAAGTTGAAAATCGAGCTCCCACACATCTTGAGGTATCTTTGTATTCAGCCCTCACCATGCACTCGTTTCCTCTGGAAGCTCCCCATGCATTTCAAAGTGAACCAGCTCAACTACAGACCAGTATCCCTTCCTGTATGCCTGGCCAGGTCTTGGATTCTTTCGGAAACGAAATGTCGAAACACACGTCACCATTCGCAAACAGAGTTTCGAATCTAGACTCAGCAGCGGGCCGATTGCTTGTTGCTTGAGACTGCAGATCTGGGGAGATCATACATGGTAGGCAGACGCGTAGTCGGGACTCGTCAGATTCGTTAAGAAGTGAAGCAAATGCTGAGATGGTAAGGTGTAAATATGTAGTTGTATTGGCTTCGGCATCAGGAGACGTGATAGTATGAAGCACGCGACACTACTTTTTCTGGTAGAGTGAGACACCAGCATGAAGCGCTGTTCGCGCGATCAAATGTGGACGAATCAGCAGCTCTATGCTGCCCATGTGCTGCTCCTTCGACAACGGCTGACTGCACCTCAACAGAGGGAGATGTCCACAAGACAGATGGCTAAGAAGCACAGCCAAATCACCTCTTTGTCGAATTCAGCTGAGCAAAGTCAGCAAGATTGCGCCTTTGTCATCGTCTCATCTCAGCCAGCCAGTGAACTCGATAGATGGCTGATAGCGCATGTATGACAGCGATTAGCCGGGATCGATCAATCGATGCCTTCCCGAATCCTACGAGAATGACAGACCGGCAGGTGAGACATTTCGACGGCGCCGACATGCAAACCTGCATCAGCGTCCGAGGTCCATATATCGCCTGAGCGCAAAGGCGCCCAGTCAAGCCGAGCAGATGATATTCATAGATACGGCCGCAACACATCCCAGGCGCGGAGATGCAGCTGGTTGGGGCCATGTCGCACGCACACATCGGACTCTTCAGGCTGGGGCAGAGCCCGAGAAATTATGCTGTTTGCCATCTTCGCCTGCAAAGTTCTACTATAGCTTGATCAGTTCCCTAGCTTCTCGCACGTAGCTATCTATACAGAGTATCGTTGATAATCCGAGCTCCCGAGTGGCAAAATTCATTCTTGAAGTTCTTCAGATGAACCGAGGTCGGGGATTTCGTACTCGTAAAACGCACTTTCACCTGCATCCACTCTTTTATGATTGCACAGTGCGTGAAGACGGAGACGTCGGTGCGTGTCGAAACATGCGCTGCCGATGCTACTGGTGCTGCACGTAGTATAACAGTGAGTATACGAAGTGCAGATATCGAGCCTTCCTCCCAGCCCTACCTCTCACACACGTCCTACCAAGCTCGAGCTGTACGACCTTGACCTCACCGCATCATCAACTTTCCCTACCTTGTCACTTTCAATACTCTCTCTTTGCGTAGCACGTTCCACTGCATCTCGAGCCATTCATCATTGATCGCATCCACAATGGACGCCAGAGATACCGTACCAATCCCCCAGCCGGCTGGGTGGCCGGTTGTCGGTAATCTGAGTGAAATCGACCCAGAGCTACCTATCCGCTCATTATGCAACCTGGCCAAGACGTATGGCGAAATCTACAGCCTCACAATCTTTGGGAAGAAGCGTGTTGTCATCAGCTCTCAACGACTACTGGCAGAAGTGTGCGACGAGAAGCGCTTTGGAAAGATTGTATCAGCTGGTCTGGCCGAACTCCGAGCTGGTATTCACGATGGGCTGTTTACGGCGCAGAATAATGAAGAGAATTGGCATCTTGCACACCGTGTCTTGGTGCCGGCGTTCGGACCTCTGAACATTTCTTCGATGTTTGATGATATGAAAGATATCGCCAGTCAGTTAGTCCTCAAGCTGGCGAGGTATGGCCCGGATTACAAGATACCAGCGACAGAAGACTTCACTCGACTTACCCTGGACACCCTTGCACTCTGCGCCATGGACTACCGTTTCAATAGCTTCTATACAGAAGAGCAACACCCTTTCATCTCTGCTATGGTGAGCTTCCTCAAACATGGTGATGCCCGATCGAGGCGTCCCGCATACCTGGCTCCCTTCTATCGTGCAGACGATGCACAATTTCACAAGGACATCGACTATATGCGAAATCTCAGCCAGGAAATCGTGGATCGTCGACTGCAGCATCCCGAGGACAAGAAGGATCTGTTGAATGCCATGGTCAACGGCAAGGATCCCAAGACTGGAAAGAAATTGAGCACAGACACCATCATCGACAACATGATAACGTTCCTGATCGCAGGCCATGAAACGACTTCTGGGCTGCTCAGCTTTCTCTTCTACTTCCTCATCAAGAATCCTGAGACCTACAGAAAGGCTCAAGCTGAGGTCGATCAGGTCATCGGTACTGAGAGCATTCAGGCCCATCATGTGAACGAGCTGCCATACATTACCGCCTGCCTTCGTGAGGCACTACGTTTACAGCCTACCGCACCGGCCTTCACGACGCATGCTTTATCAGACACGACTCTTGGTGGCAAATACTTTGCTGGTACTGATGTGCCTATTGTTGCTCTACTCCCAGAGGTTCAGCGTGATCCGGCTGTATATGGCAATGACGCCGAGGAGTTCAAACCAGAGCGCATGCTGGACGAGAACTTCAATAAGCTTCCACCTGGAGCCTGGAAGCCGTTTGGTAATGGTGCGAGAGGCTGCATTGGTCGACCATTTGCTTGGCAGGAAGCTATGATGGTGATTACATGACTGTTGGTGATATCGTTTCACGTATTTGCTGACCTAGTGATTATTTCCAGGTAACTGCGATGCTCCTACAATACTTTGACCTCACACAAGACCCGAGCTACGAGCTCGCTATCAAGTCGACATTGACCATCAAGCCTAAGGACTACTTGATGCAAGCCAAGCTCCGTGAAGGCTGGACAGCCACTAAAGTCGAGCAGCACCTCTCTGGCTCCGTGCGAACAGACGGCAGTGGAGGTCGTCAACCAGCTGCTGCAAAGCCGTTGGCCGACGGCAAGCCACTCACAGTCTTGTTCGGCAGTAACAGTGGTACATGTGAGGCCTTTGCACAAATCCTTGCGACAGATGCTGCTGCGCATGGATTCAAGGCTGAAGTGCGAACACTCGATGAAGCAAAGCAAGACCTGCCGAAGGACCAACCCGTTGCAATCATTACGGCAAGCTACGAAGGTGCACCCTGCGACAACGCTGCACGTTTCTACGACTGGCTCCAGAGTCTTGGGGAAAGTGATAAGGTCGAGTCGCAATATGCAGTCTTCGGCTGTGGCCACTCGGATTGGAAAGCGACTTTCCACAAGATTCCGAACGCCATCGATTCGATCTTGGAGTCGCATGGCGCACAGCAATTGTGCGAACGAGGTAACGCAGATGCTGCGAAAGGCGACATGATGTCTGCTTTCCAGACATGGGAGGACGAGCAATTCTGGCCAGGGGTCAAGGAAGCCTTCGGTGGTGAAGATGCAGCTGAGTCCTCCGGGATCAGTCAAAGCCTGGACATTACAGTCACGAGTCGCCGAGCCTCTCAACTACGTGCCGACGTGTCCGAGGCCAAGGTCGTAGCTACTCGATCACTGACAGCAGAAGGTGTGCCAGAGAAGAGGCACATTGAGCTTCAATTGCCGAGCGAGATGACTTACCGGGCAGGCGACTACCTAGCTGTGCTTCCCATGAACCCAGCAGAAAGCATACATCGTGTCGCGCTCCGCTTCGGGTTGCCTTGGGATGCTATGCTTACCTTTTCGAGCAAGAACAACACGGTCTTTCCGACCGATGCTCCGCTCAGTGCGCACAACCTCTTCGCCGCTTATGTCGAGCTTGGGCAGCCAGCAACCAAACGCAGTGTGAACATGCTAGTTGAAGCTAGCAAGGATGAAGACACCAAGAAGCAGCTGCAGGCGATACTGAGTGGCGACTTTGACGCACAAATCACACAGAAGCGAGTCTCGCTCCTCGGATTGCTGGAACGCTTCCCAACCATCGACTTACCGCTAGGAGCCTTCGTGGCATCACTCATTTCCATGCGAGTGCGCCAATACTCTATCTCCTCCTCGCCACTGGCGGATCCGCACAAGGTGACACTCACCTACGCCGTCCTAGAAGCCGACCCCTTCTCGGGTCAACACAAATACGTCGGCGTTGCATCAAACTACCTCAGCCATCTACAACCAGGTGACATCGTCCACGTAGCCGTCAAGCCTAGCCATCAGGCGTTTCACCCACCGACGGATGCCGAGAAGACCCCTGTGCTCATGTTCTGCGCCGGCACAGGCCTGGCACCGTTCCGCTCCTTCATTCAAGAGCGAGCAGCCCAGATCGGTGCCGGCCGCGAATTAGCACCCGCGCAATTATACTACGGCTGCAGACATCCCGAAAAAGATCTCCTATACGCTGCGGAACTCAAACGCTGGGAAGCCATGGGCGCGGTCAAGATCTATTACGCTTTCAGCCAAGCACCTGAGCAGTCCGATGGGCACAAACATATCGAAGATGCTCTGCAAGCGAACAAGAAACATTTGCTCGACCTTTGGGATCAGGGCGCTCGTGTCTTTGTTTGCGGGAGTCGTGATCTCGGCGAAGAAGTGAGGAAAGTTGTGCTTGATTTGGCGATGGAGAGGGCTGTGGAGAAGGGGAAGGAGTCTTCTCTTGAGAAGGCGGAGGCGTGGTTCGATAGTGTGAGGAATGAGAGGTATTCTACTGATGTCTTTACGTAGCGACGATTATGGCAGGGCTTGGTCGGGATGGGTTGCAAAACATATATACGAAAGAGGGCGTGATGATGTGTTCAGTATCTCACAGAGCCTCGTTTGAGCATCTTATCAGGTATACATCTATACTACAACTATCATACAGATCAGTCTTTCGATGACTAGAAACCTCGAACAAATGGAGAGCAGGCATTGTACCGGATCACAACTGCCTGCTCAACGTTGCCAGCCTTGCCAGGAGCTCCGATGCCACCACCTGTTCCTTAACACCATGCCGTCGACACTGCAGCTCCGCCGCTTTTCGCTCACTCCACGCCTTGCCCACCACAACGATAAAAGGATACCCGATCAAATCCGCGTCATTCAATTTCCAACCCAAGGGAAGATCCGCTCGATCATCGATCACAGCGTCCATGCCTTCACTACACAGCATGTCATACAACGCATCCACATCTTCCGCACTAGTTTTCCCCGCCCTTACCAGCAGTGTCCCGAAAGGCGCAATAGCAAAAGGCCAGTTCAGACCTTTCTCATCGGACAACAGCGCCGCAGCGGCACCAATGAGACGAGAGACCCCAATTCCGTGACAGCCCATATGAACTAGCGCTTGCTTATTAGTAGCATCTGTAATCCGCAGATCGAGAGGTTCGCTATAGCGTGTTCCGAGATGGAAGGTATGGCCTATCTCCACGGCTTTGTGGAGATGTAGTTTGCCTTCACTGCAGTGATGGCAGCGATCGCCTGTGCGAGCTTTGGTGAGGAGGATTTTCTGCCGATGTATTTTTGCTTCTAGGAGATTGAGTGCGAATGTGGCGCCGAGGGAGCTAGCTTGACGTTGAAGGTCGCCTGTTGCTAGGACCCTTTCGGCAGCATGCTCGGTTCGTGGATCGCAGAGGACGGAGAATATACGTTCTGTGGTCACGCCTTTGATTCCATCGGCGAATACTTGCCTTGAATTCTCGACGCTGAAGTCCGTGTTAGGCGCAACCGCTTTGATCGCCTGGCTGTTCAGCTCCGATCCTGCCGGATAGAGTACACATAGCAGAGTCTTGCGATCCTTACTGATCATATAAGACTGTGTCATCTGCTCAGCTCCATGAAGCTCTACACCAGAAGCATCAGGTCTTCCGATGAACAGCTCCTCATTGATTGAATACCCACAGCTGTCACATTGTATGATGGTATCTTCGCCAGATGCAGAAGCGAAGTGGTATTCGTGGCTCAGGTTGCCACCCATATTCCCAGGATCCGCATCGGCGACCAGATATGGCAAATGCAACTCGTCCAAGAAAGCACGGTATGCAGACCGTACGATTTCGTATGTCTTGAGAGCTGCTTCGTGAGTGGCATCGAATGTATACAAGTCCTTCATCACGAACTCTCGGCCTCTGAGAAGACCTTGGCGTGGCCTCGCTTCATCCCGGTACTTTCGAGATACCTGGTAGAGCCTCAAAGGAAGCTGCTTATGTGAATGTACAGCATTCGCTACGATCGTCGTGATCTCCTCTTCGTGAGTTGGTGAGAGGAGTAATTTGCCTCCTTTCCTGTCCTCAAGTTTGAAGAACTCGTTTCCTCGTCCCTTGTCAAGACGGCCGGAACGTTGCCATAACTCCTCGGATGTCATTGAAGATAGCGCTACTTTCGAAGCACCCAGACTGAGCATATGCTTATCGATCAAGCGTTCAATCTTATCCTGCACTCGTAGACCTAGGGGTAAGAGGTGGAAGACGCCTGCGTGAGCTTGACGCATATAGCCCGCTCGGATGAGCAGATCATGGCCATCTTCTTTTAGAAGGCTGGCATCCTTCTTCGATTGTGCAGGCGTCCAGAAGTTGCTGAGTCTGTTCCTGCCATCGTAGTGGATATATCGACACGCAAAGCTGGAAAAATTCTGTGGTGAGCAGCGTAGAGCTCCTAAGCTTGATATTGGGACATGCGGATGAAGCATGCGGACTGCATTGGCTTACCAAAGCCGTCTACAGATATGATGGCTCAGTGGAGTGATGATCGGTGTCTTCGGGGGTGTCTTTGGATGAATGCAGCGGCATTCGGCGAAACTTTCCTCCTTCCTTGATTTCACATGCGCTGAGCTTTTGAACTTTTTGAGACTTCTAGTCTTGAACGGTGCAAAGGTGTTACACTATCATGGCGCCGAAAAGAAAGTCGGATGGATATAGGGACCGAGAGAGGCCAGGAAAAAAGGTCAAGCAAGATGTGGCCAAGCAGGAAAAGACAAAGCTCATCTTCGAACCGCGACCAGAATGGCACACAGCAGAAGTTCCTACGCTGGCAGCCAACGAGATAAAAGTCCTGCCACCACAGCATGTTGTCGACGATCTACATGAGTATGCGACCAAGTTGCTACGAGAGGAGAATGTTGCCTACACAGCCTCTCACATGGCAGGGTCTTCCTCACACAAATTCATGTCGACGATCATGGCTTCTGGTACGCTCGAGGACAAGATCTCTGCTTTGACGTTGATGGTACAAGAGTCGCCGATGCATACTATGCAAGCATTTGACAATCTTGTGGCACTGGCGAAGAAGAGGAGCAGAAATCAGGCACTCATGGCTGTAGCTGCGCTCAAGGATTTGCTGGGCCAGGGCGTAGTTCTGCCAGCTGACCGAAAGCTGCGAGCGTTTGGCAAGCAGCCTGGTATGCTGAGTACTCTACAAGGAAAGGGCGCGAAGTGGATTGCTGGTGAAGCTTTGCCAGGTGGTATGGACAAGAGACATCTCATGCTTTGGGCATACGAAGACTGGTTGAAGCGAAAGTTCTTCGAGCTGCTGCAGATCTTGGAGACATGGTGTAATGACGAGGTAGAGTATGCGCGAAGTCGAGCGCTGACATATGTCTTTGAATTGTTGAAGGACAAGCCGGAGCAGGAAGAGAATTTATTGCGGCTGCTGGTGAATAAGCTAGGAGATACCGAGAAGAAGATCGCATCGCGAGCGTCGTACTTACTTTTGCAGCTGGAGAATACACATCCAGCGATGAGGACTGTGATCACGAGCGGCATCGAAGCGGACAGCCTCTTCCGACCTGGGCAGAGCTTGCATGCCAAGTACTATGCGGTCATCACTCTGAACCAGACGATCTTGAGCCAGAAAGAAGAGGCAGTAGCGAACAAATTACTCGAGATCTACTTCAGCCTGTTTGTTCAGCTACTTAAGCCGGCCGAGGAACAGGCGAGACCTGCGAACATCACTGCGAAAGGCACGCCTCAGGGCGGAGGTGGTAAGGCAGGCAAGATGGCGGCGAAGAAGCGCAAGGCCGAGGAGCGCAACGAAGAAGCTGAAATGCAGACACGTGACAAGCTGATGTCTCAAGTCCTGGCAGGCGTCAACCGTGCCTTCCCATTCGCAGACACTAATACTCCCGGCTTCGAAAAGCAGATGGACACCATCTTCCGTGTCGCGCACTCGTCAAACTTCAACACCGCCATCCAGGCCCTGATGCTCATCCAACAGATATCATCAACAAAGCACTACAGCGCGGACCGCTTCTATCGCACTTTGTACGAGTCACTGCTTGATCCACGACTTTACGGCAGCAGTAAGCAGGTTATGTACCTCAATCTGTTATACAAGACTCTAAAGGCGGACCTCAATGCCAAACGCGTACAAGCTTTTGTGAAGAGGCTTTTGCAGGTCATCGGAATGCACGAACCCGCTTTTGCTTGTGGCGTGCTTTATCTGATCAGTGAGCTCGAGACCACATTTCCGAGCATACGGAACATGATCACGGAGCCCGAGGTAGGTGATGAGGACGAAGAGGAACACTTCGTCGACGTGCCAGAGGATGGCGCAGAGAACGGCAGTGTGACGGAACCTGTGACGAAGTCAACATCGAATGGCACCCACAGCAACGTCTACGACCCACGAAAACGCGACCCCGAGCATGCACACGCGGACCGAAGCTGTCTTTGGGAACTACTCCCAACACTGCAACACTTCCACCCCTCAGTCTCTCTCTTTGCCTCCTCGATCCTCGTGGCGAAAGAGATGCCTCCAAAACCCGACCCACAACAACACACACTCATGCACTTCCTTGATCGTTTCGTGTACCGCAACGCAAAGACCAAGGCTGCTGTTTCCAGAGGTGCAAGCATTATGCAACCCATGGCCGGCTCATCCGCGGCAGACTTGCTCGTCAAACCTGGTGAAGGCGCGGCCAGGGCTGGTGCGCCGGTCAATAGTGAAGCGTTTTGGGCGAAGAGGGTGGAGGATGTGGCTGCGGATGAAGTTTTCTTCCATAGCTACTTCAACCAGGCTGGTGGAAAGAAGAAAGGTGGGGCTGGCAAGAAGGAGAAGAGGAGGAAGGAGAGGGATGAGGAAGATAGTGAGGCTGCCGAGGACGATGCGGAGGATGAGATCTGGCAGGCTATCGCTCAGTCGAGGCCGGATGTCGAGGGTATTGGCTCTGATGACGATGATCTCAGCTTTGGTGACCTGGAAGATGGTCGTGAGGATGGCAGTGAGCCTGGTCTTGATCTTGGTGGTGGCGACGAGGATGAAGACGGAGCCGAGGGTGGAGCGGCCGTCAAGCCTACAGCAGATGACTTTGCGGAAATGGACGGCTTTCCTGAGCTGGAGAGTGATGATGATGCCTTACTCGGAAGCGACGAGGAGGCGGCGATGGATCTTGACGATGAGGAGGAGGAGGAGGAGGACAAGGAGGAAGAGGAGGAGATGTCGAGAAACAAGAAGCAGAGGAAGCAGAAGAAGAAGCTGAAAGCTCTGCCTACTTTTGCTTCCGCGGAAGATTATGCGAGGTTGTTGGCTGATGAGGTGGAGGATTATTAGGTGTTTATACCCGGAAACCATTACAAGTGTATTCTATTGCTCGGCATGTGTTCGATGCTGGATCGTTGTCTTTCTGTATGCAGTCTTGGCAGCGAACATTGTTGATGAGACATGACGTAGCGATTTAGTCTCCTCGACTCCATCTTCAATTGAGGATGTTTCGATCCACCAGGATAACTCACTTGCCACATGTATAGACATTCGACCCGAAAGTAGAACTCACGATGTCGTGGATGGACTCATGTATGCCGCGGGAATTGTACGTACTGTATACCCGTATTTTGACACTGTCTCAGGGAGTCGTCCAAGCAAGAGTCAAGCAACGCCAGCACCTCTGTATCTCTCTCACGGCGATAGTGTGCCTTACTGTCACACGTGCGGAAGAGTAATAGGTCAGAACATCCTGAAGCAGACTCAGACTATATCATGACGATACTAACACTTTGCAGGCGCCAGACGAGCCAACACATCAAAAGCAGCAGCAACATCCGTGAAATACTGCTCAGACAAATGCAAGAAACATAAGCCCACATACGCACCCGGGAGTCTGGAGGTCCGGATCGCAGATGCTTTGACAGCACTACTACTCGGCCTCCCCCCTCCACCTCCTCAATCGGACAAGGACGACGATGGAACACTCGCCCCTCCTGCCGTGGTCGTGAAGCCAAAGCAGAAACCCAAGAAAGGCGACCCTCGCCTCATAATCCAACTGAGCGAAGTAGAAACAGCCGTCTTCGGCGACCGTTCAGACCCAGAGAAAAGCTACGGCCGCCGTAAGAACCGCCGCGCTCGTTTCGTACCCGAGAAAGGCGAATGGAAGTCGGTGGACATGGAGTCCTCCCCCGAACCAGACGACCGTAGTCAAGCACGAGACAATGATACAGACCCAGAGACAGACGGAGACACAGCAGACTCAGCAACCGACAACGACCTCGAAGAAGTACTAGGAGGGGGCGTAAGTCTCAGCGATAACCCTCACGTCCGCGTGCCACAGAGCCAAAGCGACGTCAATTTCTCCGTCGGAGGGGAGCGAGGCTGGGCGGAGAAGATCTCCGAGACGCCTGAGATGCTTGCACGACGACGGGAGGGGCAGAAGAGGGCGGAGGAGAAGGAGAGCGTGAAGTGTGCTGCTAGACGGGCCGTAGCGTTTGGACTGCTGGTTGATGCTGAATTCGCTGGCGATGGGGCAGGGCAGCAGGGCAAGAGTGGTGGTGGGAAGAAAGGTGGAGGAAAGAAGAACAAGGGCGTTGCTGAGGAGGATATTTCAGAGACGCCGGCCAAGGTCAGGCGCAAGTGTGAGGCTCTTATGAATGATCAGGTTGTTGAACCGAGTTTTGCTAAAGGCGATTGGTTGATAAGGTGGCGTGAGGACTAATGCACTGCAGGTGTATGTAGACATATACAAGCATTTTCGAAACGAGTGAGTGTTACCAGCCTTGTTTTACGAATCGAGAGCCTAATACACAGATATGTCGCCTGATACGATAGATCAGAACCCCTGCTTCCTCTTCTTCTTCGGCGGCCTACCACCAAACCGCCCCGGCACGACCTGACTAGCCGGCATCCTACCAAATCCAACGCTCTGGCTACTCGCCGCCGCGCCCGTCGGCTGAGATTCCACTTTCCTCTGTACCTGCTGAGGCTGACTCGCGCTAAAGATCTCTGGCGCCTGGCTGCTCGCAAATTGTTGTGCCTGGCTAGCCGCTGCCTCTCGCCGCTGGCGCTTGATATGTCTTTCAGCTCGTCGCTGTACACGAAGACGTTCCTTCTCGGTCATCTGTTCATCGTTTTGCTCGTCCTCGTGTTGAGCCAGTCTTTTGGTAGTGGAGCGCCAGTCATAGTCGGCTAGGTCTGCGCCGATCTTCCAGTGCGATAGGACGTTATTTAGAGAGCGCGGAAGACTACTCGTTGGTGGTCCAGATATGGTCGTATATTTGCTCAGGCGGCTGATCTCGAGTGCTGCAAAGGACGAAGGATGGCTCGAGGCTGTCATGAGCGAGGGTGTAGCAGACGGTGAGGGGGTCGGTAAGACCGAAGGCTGAGAAGCTACTTGACTGCTCTGCGGTACAGCATCGATGGACGGACCCGCACGAACAGGGATGTCGAAGCTCTCCTGGGTCGGCTGAGCTCCGGATCGAGAGTCGAGCGTCGACAGAGGAGTCCGAAGGACGCGTGCGGCTAGCGCGACTTCCGCTGCCATACGTCTTGCTAACTGCTCTTTAGCCAAGCGCACCCTCCCAGTCACGTCGGGGGCCAATGGAGCGATCCAATCTCGCACGATTGCCGCACGTACGTCGGAGATGCTACCGGTCCTTCCAGACGTGATATCGCTTACGGCGACTTGCACAGCTGTGCTGGCTTCAGTCGCGTCTTCCGGTGGAACATGTAATGTCTTCGCAGGCAGCGACAGTAACGCCTCTACACGGCTCTGAGCCTCATCCATATCTGATACCGCAAGCTCCGTCGACGCTATATCAGTCAAGATACGCCACGGCAGGATATCATCATCTTGCTTCGCGCTCAGACGTGCCTCCGTAAGCTCTAGAATGTCGACGACGGTGTCAAGTTCACTGGACGCGGGAGTCTGCAACGCCTCTGCCACACCGGAAAGGGGTAAAGTCCATGCTTTACCAGCTCTAGCGGTGTTCGCGCGCATTCTTCTAGCAGCAAAGGCCGAGACCGTTCGCTGTGTCTCATCTCCAGGCTCGATCGGACCCTCATCATCATCATCTACGATGAAGGCCTCTTTCCGAAGCCTTCTTGTTGTTACACCAGGTCGACTCTCCCACGCAAGGACCGGGATGCGAGGTGCACAGTTAAGTGGCGATATGTATAGCATAGTCTGCTGCAATGTCAGGTTTACATCTAAAATGGTCAGAGCTGCGAATGTGACACCCGAGTCTCGCAACGGTAATGCCACGCTGTCGCTCTTCACCCTCGGGTGCGTTCCGAAACCGACTTCCGCTAGATGCCAGCCGGCTACGGAGTGTAGGTACCGTCGTGGCGTGTTTGCAGACGTCACATTCAAATCAGAAGGTATCGTAATGTGAACGCCATCTTGGTTATCGAAGGTAACAAAGTAGACAGCCACAATCGAATCCACGTCCGATCTGAGAAGTATAGCCACTTGGCTGCCAAGGACGAACGCAGAGAAGCGCATTGTGATGTCGTTGGGGTTGCGGAAATGCTTTACACGTCCCAGACTCCAGAACCGGAATGACCCTGGAGACGATTCATCGATATAGTATAGCATAATGTGTGTGCTCGTGAGCAAGCACATATGTGAAGGACGCGAGGGCAATGTAGCCATGTCCAAGATCCAATTGTCGCTGCCATGTAGATCAAGGAGGCATACCGCATTCGTGACCTCGCCTCCGCTCGTTATGTTGTGCATTCTCACAACCTTCCGTGTCGCAACAGCAATTGTGAACAGGTTTGCGACCCATGTAATGCAAGCCCAGCCATCGAATGGTACTCTCGAACCCTCACTACCATCCGGAGTGAATGGGTGATACCAGCAGAAACGCTTGACTGTCAAAGTGTTTCGATCCTGCAGCTCCCAAACCTCCCAGCCGCCAGCCTGATCCACGACAGCGCATTGCCGAGTATACCACGGGTTGAACGAGACATCAGCATGCGGAAAACCAGTCTTCTCCGATAGCTGAAGCTTTACACAGAGGTTCGTATCCAGTCTCGAAGCACCAGAGCTAGACTTCGGTGTCTTGCGCAAAATTGGACGGAACAAAAGTGTCTTGGTCAACATCCGCACAGCCAGGAAAGCATCGGTCCTGTCAATGGCCTTCGCGAAGCATACTTGCTGGATTGCAGCGCCTGGACCACACCAGATAGCCTCTTCACCATGAATAGTAGGAACATTGAGCCAGGCGCTCTTGGAGTCATCCCAACCACGTTTCTGAGCCTGAACATGCACAAGGCGCAGATCGGTGCCAGTGGTGCCGCATGGGAATGCAGCGATAGTGATGGCGTGACCAGATGCTTCAGAAACAATGGTCCCGAGGTCGAGTAGGTTGCCTTTCCGTGCGTCATGGCGATCAACTGCTGCTTCTACTGCTTCTGATAACCTCAGATGGGCTGGTAAAAGACTTGAGGCTGGCTGAAGCTCCGGGAGGCGCTTGACGAGGGCTTGAATCTCTGACGGATGTCTCAGACTAGGTTGGGTGCTTCTCGATGAATCCGATCTTGGTACTTGTACGGCTGGGCCTGCTACAGACTTTGGTGGCCCTAGGATGTGGAATCTGTCGCTAGTTCCCTCCGATCGCTCAAATATCCAGGTCTGTTGCTCGGGATCATAATTTGCCAGTCCGAAATTTCCATATGGCAAGTCGTAGTCCTGATGGTCAGCCATTCGGCTTGTCGGGTGATGGGGTGTTTGTGGCTGCCAGAACGACCTCAGACATGGCGAGACAGGCTGGATTCTTGGTGTTGGTTCGTATCGACTTCACCAATTATGCTTGCTGTTACGAGCAGTCTGTTGCCGTGGTCTGATGTTATATTCCTGACGCTGGGATAGTATTTTCCGAAACCGAAGGTGAAAGTGAAGAACGAGGTTCGGTTTGCTAGCGCGCTTTCCCTTCTTCCAGCGGGAGCAGCCGGTTGCTACCCGCTTGTTTACTTGTGTGTCGCGCTCGTCATATTGCAAGACTTAGCAAATGACATAAACCAGAACATATTCTATACCACGCCACTGGTCGACCACAAATCTAACATGGCCGGCATCATGATGACCCCATCGCGCTTCGGGTCTTCGCTATCTGGTTCTCAGGCGCAGCAATACAATGCAAACGCGCCCAGCATGGCCGACACTCTACCCAGCGTGGACTTTGGCTTCAATGACTTGCGCGAGCGCATGGCACAATTCACCGTGCGCTTCGACGAGTTCATCGAGCGAGGACGCAAACGTGTGCTGGAGGAGCGCAATGCTTTCCGAATGAGCGTGGCAGAAATCGAGGGTATGATCTCGACTCCTTCCACACAACACAGGACATGGCACTGACTTACAACCACAGAAACACAACGCAATAGAGAACAGCAGATTGTGAATCTAGAGTCCAAGTCCACCCAACACGCCGATAGCATCGCCAAAGAAGCAGCAGAAACAGAAGAAATGCACGCCGCCATCTCCACTCTGACCGCCCAGAAAGAAGACCACGTCACCCGTCGCGACAACCTCAAAACCGAGATCACTGACCTTCAGACTTCAATTAAACAACGTCGTGAAGCACAATCAGCTTACCAGCGTTCCCTGGACGCCCAAGCCCGGCATAACATCCCGGAACTGCGATTTTGGGAACACTGTCTCGGTCTGCGAATCGAAGGCACAGGTGTAGAAGACTGTTTGCGCTTCGTCTTCTTGTGCGTCGATGAGAGGGACAGTGCGAGGGAATGCTGGTTTGAGTTGCGGATGGGTGGGAGGGAGTATGAGGTTGGAGGCACGTCGCCGAAGTTGGAGCGGGAGAATGTAGATGAGGCAGTGGAAAAACTTGGGGAGACGAGGGATTTGGGCGGGTTTTTGAAGGGAATGAGAAGCTTGTTCGTCCAAGGCTTGAAAGGCTGATTTGTGTCGAATATCAAGAGTGTGGTTATCCCTGTCCCAATCGCGAGCAAGTTGGGCTACCACATTCGCCGTCAACGCATCAAGCTCCAGGCGATTTCGTCAAGGACACTCTACCTAAGATTTCCCGAACTTATCCCTCAGCCTATAATACCTCTTCATATCCCCCACCGAACCCTTGATCTTGTCGGTAGCCATACGAAAGTCCTCGATTTCCATGTATCGAGACTTCCTCTTGATTGCGGCCATTCCCGCTTGCCTGACCAGCGCCCCGAGATCCGCTCCACTATAATCTTTACACGCCTCCGTACGAGCCAATGCAACAATCGAGGCGAGGACCCCAGTCGAGTCTCCATGTTCGAGTGGCATTTCCACACCACTGACGCCCTTCCCAATAGGTTTACCACGTAACAACGCTTTCAAGATCTCCACTCTCTCCTCGGGACCCGGCAAATCAACAAACAATGGCGTCTCCAGCCTCCCAGGCCTCATCATAGCCTCATCAATAACATCCGGTCTGTTCGTAGCCGCTATAACGAAGATTCCTTTCCGATCGCTCAGACCGTCGAGTTCCGTGAGCAGGGTATTGACCACTCTCGCACTGCTATCCGATACAGCGCTGTCACGCCTCGGAACCAACGCATCCAGTTCGTCGAAAAATATGACACAAGGAACTGAACTCCTCGCCCGACTGAAGACCCTCCGGACAGCTGCCTCGCTCTCGCCGACAAATTTATCGATCAATTCCGGTCCCTTGACTGAAATGAAGTTCGCTTTACTCTCCGCCGCTACGGCCTTAGCTAGTAGTGTTTTGCCGCATCCGGGGGGCCCCCAGAGGAGAACGCCGGCTGGGGCCGTGATGCCTATGGAGGCGTAGAGGTCTGGGTCGCGGATGGGTTCGACGATGGCGGTTTGGAGTTCTTCCCGTACAGATTGGAGGGCCCCGATGTCGGACCAGGAGACGTCGGGGATGGTTGCGAAACCTTCTCGCTTGGAGGAAGGCGTGATATGAGGGAGGACGGCATCGAAAGCTGACATTGCGATCTTGTTGTCTTCGAAGCCTGGAGGTTTTGGGATGTCGGTTCGTTTGAGGCGCGCGATAAAGCGCTTGACTCTTTTACCGGCGGTCTCGGGGCTGGAATCGATGTCCATGTTCATATCCTGCCCTTGGGCTTTCATGGCGCAGAAATATTGTTCGAGTTGCCAGGATCCGGCTTTGCCGACTAGATCGTGTAGGTCGGAGCCAACGAATCCTGCTGTGCGTTTGGCGAGCTGCTTGAAGTCTACATCCGCTGAAATGGGTGCCCTCCTCGTTTGAGCTCGTAGGATATGCTCTCGTATGCCCTCATTGGGCACAGGTATGTTGATCTCCGTATCGAAACGACCACCTCGCCGTAGTGCCGGATCAATAGCATCGGGACGATTCGTAGTAGCCAGCACGATGACAGGTTTACTCTGATCCCGATCCAAGTCATCCATGCTCACAAGTAATTGCGCAACGATCCTCTTCTCCATCTGACTCTGACTCGTATCCCTCTTCGGCGCAATAGCATCGATCTCGTCTAGAAAAATAATGCAAGGCGCGTTCTTTTTCGCTTCCTCAAATCGTTCGCGCAGCCCACGCTCGGACTCTCCAGACATTCCAGACACGATCGAAGGACCCAAGATCTCGATGAATGGCAGGCCCATCTCAGCTGCAAAAGCTCGAGATAACATCGTCTTCCCGCACCCTGGTGGTCCGTGGAGCAATATTCCCCTGGGGATGGGTACATGCATTTCAGCATACGTTTGAGGTGCTAGCAGTGGTCGGACCAGTAATCTCTCCATCTGGTCGATGATTTCGTCAATACCACCGATGTCGTCAAGTGACACATCAGTTGGTGCCGTGCCAGGAGAGGGCTTCTCAGCCTTCTGTCGTTTTGGAAGCGGTTCTCCATTAGCTGTTCGCCGCTTTTGAGGTGTCGAGTCGGCCTCTACTGGTGTCGGGGCAAGATTCGCTCGCAGGGATCGGTTCATGATATCGGCTGTGGTATCCTCTGGCATACGCTGTTCTATAGCTGCATCTGAGTCGTCGCCTGGCTCTTCTGGTATGCCTAGAAAATCGAGGACCCTCTCCAAACTGCTGTGGAGTACCTTTTTCGGTCTACGCTTCAGACTAGAATTTGATCTCTGCAGGGCGGTATACAATTCATCCACCTGAGGCGGCACTCCTTGCTCTAAGAACTTCCTGGCCGCCGTGAGAATATCGTTGTCCAGGGCTCCCTGTAGCCGCTGCATTGCGCGGATTTGCAGTCGATGAGATTCACTTCTTGTCTCATGTTCATGCTTCAAGATTTCGAGATTTCGGTCGCCGCTCGGGATCTGCAGGGTCTGCGGAACAAGGTTCTCCACGAAGGTTCGGCGCGGCAAAAGCACGTGGCATCCACCAGGGTGGATTAAATGACGTTTGTTGACATCGAGATCAAGATAGACACACATTCATCAAGCCGTAGGTTGATTCCTCGATAACCCACGATATCGTGATCAGTCGTCCAGCAAGGTATTGGCTGAGTGCGATCACAATTGTATCACTGCTTGTTCAAACGATCGGTGATTCAAGATGGGAAACGCGAACAGCTCCAACAAGGTGTCAGCGCAAGATAGGTACAGGATATCTATTAGCACCTCCAACACCGTAACCCAAGGCTGAGACAATCCCCAAACCAGAGCAATCCTCGACATGAAAGTGCAGCGCGACAGACTGCACCAGTACCAAAAACGCATAAAACTCATCACAGACCGCGAGACCGAAGTCGCTCGCGAATGTCTACGGCAAGGCAATAAATCAAAGGCACTGCTAGCACTGCGGCGGAAAAGGTACCAAAAGTCTCTCCTCACCAAGACAGATCAGCAATTGGCACAACTAGAAGCCTTGACCTCGGATGTGGAGTTTGCACTCGTGCAGAAGGATGTCCTATTTGGATTGCAGCAGGGAACGTCAGTGTTGAAGGAGATACACAAAGAGATGGGAGGGTTGGAGAAGGTGGAGATGATCCTAGGGGAGTCAGAGGAGGCGCGGGAGTATCAAAAGGTAACCACACCGACCACTGTCAAGATCGGCATATGTCAAACCCAGCTTAATTTGCTAACACATATCACAGGAAATCAACGACATGCTCGGCGGCAAGATGTCGAACCAAGACGAAGACGAAGTCGAAGACGAGCTAGAGGCCATGGAGCGCGAAGTCAGTGGTGTGAAATTACCCAGCGCTCCCAACGGCAACCTCGCCGAACAACAGCAGCTTGATCTCCCCGATGCGCCTACCGAGACACCAGCGCAGAAAGCCAAGCGGCGGCGAGAAGCACGGGCAAGGGAGGCTGCTGAGCCTGTAGCCGCTTGAGTCGTGAGATCATTATTCGAGGATGAGAGATGTGATTGTGATTAGCGATGGCGTTGGTGGTATAATCTGCTTATCTCCCTGCCAGATAGCAAGAGTTCTGCTTCTACAGGTATCCAGGAGGAATGTACAGACAACCAGCATTCATGCCCTCCAAAAATGAGAGCATGAAAGCCCAGTCCCTAACCCACATTTAATCGACAAGAATACCTCACCTGCTTTCTCCCATACTCTGCTGAGTACCCTGCACCTACACCTACCCCTCACGGACGCGCAAAATCCCTCGTCTCAGTCCCACCACCACCACCCGTTCTCCCACCCCTAAGATTTTGATTCCTCCTCCACTTCCTCGTCGGCGTCTGCGGACTCTCCGGCTCCACCTCTAGCTCCGCTCGACTGAACGACCCACGTTCGGCAGTAAAACAGGGCTTGCCATCCGTGGAATGTAATTCGCGTCTTTGAACGACCGTTTGGCAGTGATGACATGCCCAGCCCGCTCCGGAGATGTAGGTGAAGTGGGAGAAGTCGGTGTTGGGTGTGGGCTGCCATAGAGGTGGCCAGGTGTATGTCAGGCCTGGGTAAACTATGCTGGGAGAGACCAGGTCAATGGGATCGGAGGCAGTTCTGCCGGGCGCTGGCTCTGTTGGCTGTGCTTCTTGTCGTGTTGCGGAGGGTCTATTTTGATTCTGCTTCTCCGTCCCGCGCTGGGCTAGGTAAGCAGGCTGCTTGCCCTTGGCTTTCTCTGAGATATTAGGCTCATCCGAAAGTCCATCCGGACGCCGTATTTGACGTGGAAAGCGATTTAGGCGAGGCGACTGTACGCGATCAAGTGGACTGTACTGTGGTCGAGGCTGCTCAAATGTTTCGGCAAACTCGCAAGCAGCCTCGACCATCGATATTCGTCTCGTATCCATGACCGGGGCAGGACAGTAAGACTGCGAAGCGTATCTCGACGCCACAGCTGGGAGCGCAGGACCTCTGCCTTCCAGCGGTGGCAGGACAGACGTTGGTGGAATCGAGAATGTGAAAGGTCCGGTGCTGGCTTGCGTCTTAGGCTGGAATGGCGGTGGTGGCGGTCCCATCGAATCTGCCTCAGGCCGTGGCAAAACGCCAATACCGCCCAGAGAAAGTCCTGTTTGAAGGGTGTGCACATCCGCTTGCTCGACCGGCATAGCTCTTGATGGACGAGGCGGTGGAGCCTTTGGCCTAGGCGCGCTTGTGGGCAGCTTCTGCAGAGCTAGCTTCTTCCGGCGCCTTGAGAGGCGAGATGGGATGTCTAAGGATAGACTGCTAAGGACTCTCTGGCTGATCGACTCTCTGCTACCTCTATTTCCAACCCCCTTGTCCGCCTGCGTGCTCTCGCCCTCTTGCTCATTCGATTGAATGGTAGGCGCTTGCATCTTCGCCTCGTCGCGCGCGATCACTTCTTGTTTGGCTATCTCCACAGCCTCTTCCATAGTCGTGCCTCGCGTCACTTTCGTCGAGGGACTGATATTCTCATCGCTCGGCGGCTCGGGAAATGGTGCTATCTCAAACAAGTGCTCGGACCCTGTCTAGACTCCGTTCAGCATTTCGATTTTCTTCACTTGTATGTAGGGCTTATATTGGCGGTACTGCATTCTCCTCGTCCAGAGTATCTGGTCCGGACGACCCTCCATAACCACCCCACCCAGCGAACTGTAAGCTCGGAGGCGCGTTGGCATGGGGATGTCGGTCCACAGCAGCTGGCGGCTCGGCAAAGTTGAATGGAGTCTGGTAGAATTGCTGTTGTGGCTCGAAGGGCTGACCAGGTTGCAGATGGAAAGGCGTATTACTCCAGTGGTGTGCGGGAGGACTAGTCTGCACCTGGCCGAAATCTCCAAACCCAGCCATGTTGAAGCCGGTGACTGAGCCCTGTCTGTATGACGCTGGACCGGGCGCCAGACCCTGGGGTGGCGAGAACTGGATACTACCCATGCTTCCGGGATTGCTATGCACGGAGCCGGAGGATGAAGCATGATGCCACATGCTTGGTCTCCTGCCAGGATCAGACCCTTCCATCTCTCTCAATCTCTGGTTCAGATATTCGTGCATGCCGGCAGTCTCTGCCTGGTATCGCTGACTCCAGCTACTGTCATGTTAGCTGTAGGGTCTTATTGCTCATCATTCTCAGACTCACCTCATGTAGCCCCAGCGCATTCCGAACTTGGTCAGACACTCTGTGATTTGCTTGATACAATGAAGACTGCGTGCTGTGTTGAAGCGAGCCATATTGTCTCCTGGTGGAATAGACACTCTTGGCAGTGCAGGTGGCGCGGGCGCTGACGGCCGGACAGGTGGATGTGGCGGTGTATGCCCCTGAATAAGTGCTTCCGCGTTAAGGTTCAGCACATCTAGAAACTGTCTGCCTGTCATATAGACTCTCATGGCATCGTAGAAAGTCATCGGCGCTGTGTACGACGGATCGCTGATCAGTCGTAGCATCAAGTCCGCATATTTGATGCAGTATTCGAAGATCAGCTTTGCGGCGAATGGGTCGATGGCCGGTACTCGTGGCGACGGAGAGAGGACATAGACATATGAGTAGAGCAGGTCGAGCTCAAAGAACGCCCTCATGTTCTGTGATGTGGACCCTGACAGGTTGTCGAACCACTTTCTCAGGGTGTCGCAGGTCGTCCAGATGTAAGGGTAGGGCTCTTCCCATCGCCCGCGTCCCGACTGGAACAGCGCAGTATACCATATCGACTGCAACTGTCGAAGTAAGATGAGATCGAGGGCATGCTCATACGACTGTAGCCATCCTGATGAATGGCCATTCTGGTTCGGAGATGTCTGTGAAAGTGCCTGAGCTTTCGTGAAAGGTATCTTGACCTTCGTACTGTCGTCGGAGAACGAGAATGCTCGAGTCTGCACGAGCGATGTCGACCTGTCGAGAGCAAATACACAGTAGAACACTCTGCGACGTAGCTCTAGCTTGGCCTTCGGCATTGATGCACCTTTCGGTGGATCCTGATGTAGACCAAGGTCGACCATGGCTCTCGAGGCTGCACCAATCAAGCTCCACGAGTCCAGATGATGCGGGTCCAGCATGGCGTATTGTGTTAGTAAGACAAGCGCCTGCACGCTCGAAATGGCACCAGGTTGGAGCACTTCTTCGGCACGCTCGAGCGCAGCACAAACATGACCAATGCCTTCAAGATGGTGTTGATCACCTCGCGATTCAGAGTTCGACGCATTCGCGATGGCCAGGATCATATGTACCATCCAGAAATCCAGAGCCTTGGCCTCTTGCGAATGGCGCGTATAGACTCTGTCCACAGACGTGTATAAGGTGGCCTGGTGGAAGACGGGCAAAAGCACGAAGACGTTGTCCAGGTAGTGCTGTATCAATGCAGTCGCAACGTAACGTGGTGGTAGTGCCTTGGTCGTGCCTTGCGGAAACGGATCTTTGCTACAGGCCGACATCACAAGTCTTGCGTAGGACATGGCAATCGTAAAGCCATAGAAGTCTCTCGCCGTGGCATTGACCGATAGATAGCCGAAGTCCGATACGAGATCATCAATGGCGGAGGCTTCATTCCGTCTCTGTGCTTTACTCGGGCCAGGTGGTGTCGGCTCTTGTACACTAAAGGACTCGCGCCGAGAAGGTACGGAAGTTTCATCATCTGGGATGGATATCACGGAAGGCTTGCGAGCCCGGGCTTCTTCCAGCCTCGCCTGGAGTCGTTCGATTTTCGTCTCCAGAGTAGACACGTAGCTACGTTCTTTACCTCGGGCAAATTCGTCATTGGTATTCGTGCACTCGGCGGCTCTGCCAGTCTTCTCGCACGAACTACATGCCTGTGACGATGTCAATACGATATCGTTCCACTCCGCTCATCATAGACTTACCGGAAGCTTGCCATCGCACTTGATCTTAGCATTGCGGCATCTTGAGCACGCTGCCACAGGTCGTGAGACCTTCAGCGGCGGGGTATCAAGCGGCATGAGGGTACTCGCATCGACGTCGTCTGCTGCCATTGTGAGCTGAGTTTGCGAATGACTGCTACAACATGAAAGTGTTTGGTCGGGTGCACGAGATGATGAGGTCAGATCCGCCATGCTGTCGAACCATCCAAAGGCAAAGTGAGCAGCGAACGGTGAAGTCTATGCTTCCCTCCCTCCCGGAATCAATGAGTGAGGTCGAGTTGCACGGGGCTGCGGTCAGAAATGTGGTACCCACGCACCTTACAGTAGCTCTTATGCACAGCCTCAGCCCTACTTCAATGGTGCACTGGTTCGTCCGTATTGCATGCAGGTATTGCGCCAAGCGAATCGCGAGGCGTTGGAGACGTGCGGCCTCACTTAGTCGGCGGCGGTCTGGATCGTGCGGCCGTGTGTGGTGTCAAATCACTCGGACTGTAGTATGCTGGCGGGATGGATAGTGTTTCAGCAAACAGCAGCGAGCGGGACAGATTTGGGAAATGGTCCCTCGTGCCGCCGTGCCTTTCGCTCTCGGCCGCCAATGATCTTTCTTCTAAACGGCTATGCTGATGGCTCGGGAAGGAAGGAGCAGATGTTTAGGAAGTTATATGATTGTGCATCTGGTGTCAGGGAAAAGGTCGGACGCTATCTGCGAGACGATGGCGAACATTTCCCCCTCTCCAAGCATTCGGTCCCCCACTTGAGCAGAACAGCATTACATGCGCCAGACGAAAGTCAAGCCACTCGCATGAGATGGCGGTTTTGCCTTCGGCCCTGTTGTGCTTTGACCTGTCCTGATATGCGCGCGAGTATTCAAGCTCATGTCACTCTCCCGTGCTGCTCACCGTCTGTGACAAGCGAGAGGAGAGAGATAGAGAGGCCAATGCCGGCTCATCCTGCTGATGGCAGCAATGATCTTCACCTCATTGGCAGAGCTAACGATGTCCTGATGCCCCACTATATATTCCCGTGGAGCTGGAATGGTCCTCCTTCCCAAGCTCGATTGAGAGTAGGTGCGCTGCGCCTTTGACCTGCATGCAATGCGCATTCTCTCCCACACTAAGGACCCTTGGGAAACGACCGACAGATTGTTAGAGATGGAACGATGGATGTTCGCATAGGCATACCGCATCCACAAGCAACGTCATACGCACATTGAGCACAGCCTTGTCATGCACGACTGCCCCACTGTGGTGTTAGCAGTATAGACCCAAGCACATATGCCCATGTGGTAGCACATGGCAGTCCTATGAGGCTACACATTCGGCTCACGAGAATTATTTGGGGATCGCCTGGACGACTACAGCACACTCACCACCACCTATGGCGAGCTCCTCAAGACCTCGGACGGTTGCAAGGAATGAAGGAAGCATGGGCGAGCCATCCTCGTCTCAAGTCGCGCACACACTGTCAGTGACAAGGCAACGATTAAGTCGGGTGAGGTCGCTGACATGCCTTCTGCAGGACTGCATGCACACGATGTCGACAGGTATGGACTGAGTAGCCATGTGCGATCGCACACAGACTAACATACCAAGCGCAAAACCCGATGCGACCCAGGTCTACCACGATGTGGTCCTTGCGAGCGAGCAAGTGCCGTCTGCGAATACTTCGACTCGAATAGAGGCCAGAATGTGAACAGGAGTTATGTCGTGCACCTCCAGCACAAAGTTCGGCAACTGGAAAAAGAGCTGGACCAGGTGGAGAACGAAGACGCAGGAGACGATCCGGAAACCATGATGCAAGCAGCCACCATACGGATGCACGATGCTCAAGACACAAAATATCTGGGACCGTCGAGCGGCATTGCTATTACACGGCTGGTCATGCAACTGGCGAAACAATTCACGGACGCCAAGAGTATCAAGGACATTGTACCGGAGCAGAGAGCGCGGCAGATCAAGGACCTATACCACCAGGAGCAAGCGAAGCCGACCTCAAAAGTGTATCCTTTGATCAGCAATGTTGCTGCGGATGATCTGCCGCAGCGACCACTTACAGATCTCGTCGTACAGTTATACAAGCTGAGGGTGCAGCCACTGTACCCAGCTCTGCATGAACCAACACTGGATGCGGACGTGGAGGCAGTCTACACAAAGCGCGACAACGCCACACCTATCCAGAACTTTGTATGCCGTCTGGTAGTTGCTATCAGCCTTCAGAAGATGGACACGCAGTACGCTGGCCTGGCCGACAGCTACTATCTCGCCGCGCTGAAATGGTTAGAGCCAGTAGTCAAACCAATGGACCTGAGGACGTTGCAGGCTTTTGCTCTCATGGCAGAATACTCTCTTCTCACCCCGACCAGAACCGCGATATACTATGTACTGGGAATAGCAGTCCGGCTACTCCAGTCTCTTGGATTTCATGAAGAGAAGACAATCGTGCGACCGGGCGCAGACGGCAAACTTGACGTTCTTGAGATTGACATGAGAAGAAGGGTGTTCTGGTGCATTATGGTCATGGATTATGGCTTGGCGCATTCGCTCGGCCGACCTGCGATGCTTGCGACAAGCCATGAGCATGTCGATGTGAAATGGTTCGAGACGTGCGACGACCAGTACATAACACCAGATGGTATCGATGTCACCGCTCCACGACCGACACTGAAGAAATGGATTGCGATCCACTTCTTCAAGATGCGACTATTGCAACTTGAGATCAGACGAAAGTTGTACCAAGTAAAGCGTCCGAAGCCGGTAGACGATCGCGACCCATGGTTTCACCAAATGGATGCAAAGCTGTGCGCGTGGCGAGACGCATCACCGAATAATAACGACGAGGGCATTGGTCTCGACAAAGTCTGGTTCGTTGCGCGCTACAACACCATGGTGGTCTTTCTCTACCGACCGTCACCACAAGTACCACGGCCGACACTTGATGCTGCTTTGAAGTGTTTCCTCGCGTGCCGCTACAACATCCACGTGATGCGAGAGCAGATGAAGAACAACAATGTGGACTTGACTTGGGTCTTTGCGCAGACACTGTTCATGGCTATCAATACCATGCTCTGGTCGTTAAGCTACGACGAGGTACGCAAACAGCACAACAAAGCGACGGTGGAGCAGCATCTTGAGGTCGCCATGCTTTGCATACAATTGGCCTCGGATCGATGGCCAGGTGTTGCGAGTGCTGTGCAGCTCTACATTAATCTGATCGCGGCTGTGCTAAGGGTCTACGAGAAGGATGGCGACATACCCATCTCCGCAGCTACACCGTCAGAAGTAGCATCACCTGGCCACATGTTCCCGGATTCATTCAACGGCTCTCAGACGACTAGTCCCGCAACTGTTAGTAGTACCTCAGTGACGACGCCGCCAGTGGCCGACACAGCACCATTTGGCTACTTCCAGCAGCAAGCCAGGCGCAGTGTAGAGCAGCCCCCACCAATGCCATACTCGAGCCATATGGACAACATGCAAGCCGGCCTCGACCAAGTAATCCCACCAGCACAGAACCAAGGGATGCCTCAATACAATGCCCGCTCCCTCTCTGGCCAAACCATTCATCACCAACATATGCCTGCCCAGAGCATGCCATTCGACCCCAATAGCATCGCGAATCCTCTCCCTCAATGGCTACCAGAACTCGGCGTACCGAACTGGTCCGGCCCACAGCAACAACCACTACACTACTCGACCGCAAACAACGGCGCACACCAACAGCAACAAAATATGTATCCAGCCTACGGCAACCCAGCTTTCGACCCTCACAGCCAACAATATCCTTTCTCACGCACGCATGATATGTCAAACGGTAACGGCAACGGCAACGATCAATGGATGCCGCAATATAATTGGGTCATGGACGATAGCTCGTTCGGCACGGGTCTGACGTATGATCAGCAGCAGGAACTGCTCCATCAGATGGAGACGAGTGGGATGGGGGAGATCCAGGGCATGATTTCGCAGACGCTTTCGTCGATGGCGCCGAAACCTCGGTAGAGTTCTGGTGAGGAGTTTAGATGAAAGTTGGGTCTTGCTGTTGTCTGCGAGTTATTGTGGCGACTGGACCTTGGGATGGTTGTACGCTGCTGGATGGCGGGTGTACGGTAGGTTCAAGACGCTTGAGGAAGTGCGAGAGTGAGTCTAGCGACGATACGATGGGGGCATGACTACAGCGATGCAATGTTCCTCAAGAATCGGGAAACGATCGGTATTCTTCGTGTGGTGGGTTCTGTGTCTTTGAGCAAGGCGTTGGGTGGTCATCTGAATTCTTACGAAGCAAACCTCAGGCCTAGGACTGACGCTCATGCAGCAGTCGTTCTATCATAATGAACACATGTACTGTATGTAGATGTGGTTATGACCATGACTTGTTCCGGCTAGGTATTCATGTCTTGGCCTTCCATCGGCCTCGGCTTCAACTCTCCCCGCAGTCCAACATCATCTCATCCTCGGACGTCAGCAATAAACATTAAAGTAAGAATCAGCTCGTCGATCGTCGGAGACGGAGAGTATACCGTACATGAGAACACAACAACATTTCATCAAACAGTCGGATCATATAACAATCTAGCCAGGATGGCAGGCACAACACCCACAGGCGCAGTCCCAATCCCCTTCAGCGAACCCCCATACCTCTGCGGCCTACCCTCACCATACTACACCCCGGAACTACGAAAATGGCAACAAGCCTGCCGCGCCTTCATCAGCGAGCACCTAACCCCCTACGCCATGGAATGGGAAAAAGAAGAAACAGTCCCCGACCACCTCTTCAAGACCTTCACGCAACACCACATGCTCATCCCCTCCCTCCCGGCCCCCTTACCAGCCAAACAGCTCAAAGCCGCCGGGATCCACAATCTCCTCGGCGTGGTAAAAGTGGAAGACTTCACCTACTTCCACAACCTAATCTACACGGACGAAATGTCCGCGTCCGGGCTCGCAGGTCCAGGCGGCTCATTAACGACGGGGATGGCGTTCGGGGTGCCCTGCGTGATCAAATACGGGAACCAGCAATTACAGGAACGATTCCTCCCGGATGCCTTTCACGGTAAGACAAGATTCTGTATCGCGATCACGGAGCCAGATGCCGGATCCGACGTGGCGAATATCAAGACCACGGCCGTCAAGTCCGCGGATGGGAAGAAATATATCGTTAATGGGACGAAGAAGTGGATCACGAATGGGATTTGGTCGGACTACGCTTCCATGGCCGTACGGACCGGAGGGGAGGGCGCGGCGGGGTTGTCGTTGCTCGTGGTGCCGTTGAAGAATCACCCTGGGGTGGAAATGAGGCGGTTGAAAGTCCAGGGCCAGATCAGTGCGGGGACGACGTATATTGAATTGGATGATGTGGAGGTCCCGGTTGAGAATTTAATCGGGCAGGAGGGGCAGGGGATGAAATATATCATGCAGAACTTTAACCACGAGCGGTTGACCATCGCCATCGGTACGAGTCGCTCGTGTCGGGTTGCGTTGTCTTCGGCTTTCGCATACTGTCTCAAGCGAGAAGCCTTCGGGAAAACACTGATGGAGCAGCCGGTGGTGCGACACCGGCTCGCGAAGGCCGGGGCGTTGCTGGAGGCGCAGTGGGCGTGGGTCGAGCAGTTCGTGTATATGATGTGCAATCTTCCCAAGGCAGCGGCGGATGTGGAGCTCGGGGGCTTGACGGCGGGGGCGAAGGCGAATGGGGGGATTGTGTTGAAGGAGTGTGCGGATTGTGCTATGTTGTTGTTTGGGGGGAACGGGTATACACGGACTGGGCAGGGCGAGATCGCAGAGCGTATGTGGCGGGAAGTTAATGGGCAGCGGTAAGCGTAGTTGACACCAGTATGACTCCACCTGAAACTCTTGCTGACTTCTTGTTGCAGAATACCCGGTGGCTCCGAGGACGTCATGCTCGATCTCATGATCAGGCAGCTAGCCAAGAACTTCCAGCGCAAGACGAAAGAGCTCGAGCGACCAAGAGGGTCGTCTAGGTTGTAGACCGAAAGTACTCATCCAAATAATGTACCTTCTGAAGCCTCCCAACTTGCATGGACCATATCCAAAAACTCATTGTCTTTCCTCTCAGCTTCTGCATCAACCGGAGGCAAGATCGTTCGAACGTCCTCTGTTGTTGCGTTTGCCTCATCAGCTTCAAGGCATACAATGTCCGGCAAATCCTTGACCTCAACCATCTGACCATCATCCAGATCCACGATCCTCAGCTGTCCCAAATTCAATACGCCGAGCACGCAGGGGCTGAGGCTAATCGCGACCTCACAGCTAGCAGTAGCTCGTACCGCGCCGCTCTTAACAACTGGTGTATGATAGAACACATCAGCCATGTCTCTGCGATCTAGTAGCGGTATCGTCAGATCTTCTCTCTTGCTCGCCGTGGTCTTGGCGTGTGCACGAAGCACAGCCGGCTTCTGCTGCACTGAGTGAAAGCTGAATGAGCGCTCCCTTGTGCTATGGTTTATGCATTTGATTTTGAGGCTAAACGATTGTGAAAGCGCGACGGTATCTGGGGCTGAGATCAGGAAGGAGACACTCCCATCCGTATCATCTCCTGAAATTTGTGTTGGCGGCGTGTTGGAGATCTTGGCGTGAGACGGTAGCGATCTGGTGCGTGGAGGCAACGCCACTCCCCCGTCTACTGCCTTAGGGGTCGATCGTGACCACTGGTATATGGTGTCATCTGCAATTGCCTTGGCATCTATCTTCGCTTGTGGATTGATGACTAGCTCCACCTGGCTTCCTTCTTCTAGGTTAACGACAACTTGTATATTGACGGCAAGGGTAGCAGCAACATTCTCCGCGGCGATCTGATAGAGCAATACCTGTTCATCGCCAGCGCTAAGCTTGAGCGGTAGCATAGCATCAGTAAGACATGTGACTGTCTTTACCGGATCTGTGGGATCGATCACGCCAAAATTGTTGAGTCTCGCGTCGGTAGTATTTCGACCGCCGCTCTTGCCGGTCTTATCAAGAGCTTTGACGTCGACAGCAGAAACCTCCAACATCCCAGGCACTACGGTCGGAGTTTCGAGATGCAGACTCGCGATGACACCATCAGGCAGACTGTTGAATCTCACACGCGCGAAGACCGCGGGCATAATGGGAAATGCGCGTTTGGTAGCCCCACGAATCGGCCTGGCTGAATCATCTTTGGAAATCGTGCTCGGCGCCACCTTGGTGATGCGACCCTCGGCAAGATGAATCTGCTTGTCTCGGAACTCCATGGTGTTTGCGAGCGGCTCGAGCACGTTCCTTGGCGACGACTGGTACGGTGTCATGATGTTGGAAACATTCTCGTGTCTTGGTGTGTTCCGAGAAATGGCAAGGCTAATAGCGGCGGTGAAATAGACAGCAGGGCGATGTAGTCTCGCTCGAGGTCGGGTCAGGTGTATAGTGATGTTCCAGATGACATATGTGTGCTCGCTGCTAGATGTAACGAGCACTCCATCCGTTCCAGCAACCTTGCAAGTGGCGATATCATGCTTGCCAGCGACCGAGGCGGCGTGACCGGAGCTCGAAGGCACGGCATCTGTGGCGTGGGCAATTGCGTTTATCTCAAGATCCGGTAACAGTTGTCGGACATCTTCCTCAGAAGCGCCAGTCCTCAGGACGAGTAATATTCTGGTCTTCTCGTCTTTGCTGGGATGATTAGTGGTGCTTCGACCTGGCGTGGAAGTGTGGTCTGCATACCAAAGAAAAGGGTCCGTCTTGTTGGAAGCTTTGCCAGCTCCTCTGCAGATCCACTTTCGACGAGACTTGCAGCATCGAAGCCACTCGTCTTTGGCAGGAGGACATCCAGGTAGGCCCCCTTCGATAAGGCCTCGAAGGCTGCTTTGCGTTCATATTGTCTGCTTGACATATTCAACCTTTTTGAACAAGAAGCTCATATGATGCGGACGAGGCTTGTCACGTTATGCTGAAGGCATCAACGGGCAAGTCTCGTTCGGTGACCAGTCAATCATTGCCATCTGTCCTCGGAACGTGAACGCATCAGGCATGTGATGCGTGCGGTGAAGAAGTGAACTTGAGGAAGCGTTTCAGAAGCCCAGATCGATCAGATCTGCCCCTCCACGAAACACCCCACCAGACAATCGATCGAGTCAACACGACACACACATAGCCCTTACACGACGAACACAGGCTATAATTGCTGGTGACGAACACTTTTGCACCGCAGATTTCGATCATAATCATCAACATAGACACGAACAGCAGAAATGGGTGCGAAAGTCCCGCGCAACTTCCGACTGCTAGAAGAGCTGGAGAAAGGCGAGAAAGGCTTGGGTGCAGGTATGCCATACACACAACCTCAACACCAAGGAACCCACTGGCACAAAAAGCTGCTGATAACATGATAGAAGCATGCTCCTACGGTCTAGACGAAGGTGACGATCTCCTCATGACAAACTGGAACGGCACAATCCTCGGTCCACCTCACGTGCGTCTCTTACATACACATACACTCCATGAGATGGTGTGATGGGATGATGGATGAGTTACTGATATTGTCATGCATGGGACAGAGCGTCCACGAAAACCGCATCTACTCCCTCAAAATCCACTGTGGACCCGAATACCCCGACATCCCACCCGAAGTGACCTTCATCAGTAAGGTGAATTTACCATGTGTGGATGCGAGGAATGGCAAGGTGAGTCGCTCCTACCAACGGCACGGCTTCGAGAGTGAAAGGGAGAGAGAAAGAGAGTGAGAGCGAGGCACATGATCAATGATATCTGAAGGTCTAATGAGGCATCAGGTGGACATCTCCAAACTCCCCAGCATCGCGACCTGGAAACGCGACTTCACCATGGAAACCATCCTGATCGAGATCCGACGGTTCATGGCTGCGCCTTCGAACAAGAAGCTGCCGCAGCCACCGGAGGGCACGAATTTCTGAGAATCGTAGGGCGATGTGTCACTGCATAAGGAGAGGTGAAGGCAGAGCCACGAAGCACACGATAGCATTTTGCGAAGAGGACACAGCATAGCACAGCATAGCATAGCAAAGGCGTACACGGGCGTACGTTGGGTGGGGTAGGAATATGCAGCGACTTTCTAGCGGGAAGAAAATACCAACTTGTCTTTCGTCGCACAGACTCTATGCTCTCATCTATCTCTATACATCTTTCCCTCGCCTCCCATCCCAGCCCTATACACAAAAACGACCCTACTGCGAACTATACACCCTCGCCATGCCCTTCGCCCCCTTGGGCTCAATAAACAACGCCTCAGCCTCCACAACCTTGACACCCTCCTTCAACCCACCATCCTCCCCACCCTCCCCCAAAATCTCAATCCACCCCTTAACCCACGCCTTCCTCCCCTCCACCTTCGTCGTCTCAGCCCTCAAAACCACAAAACTCTCCGCGGGACAAGGAACCCTATAATCGATTTTCAAACTCGCCGTAACCCCAACCTTATTCGGCAGCGCAGGGAAACACGCTCTTGCTAAACCCTCATCCAACATCGTCGCTAACAACCCACCGTGCACGATCCCCGGGTGTCCGCACAGCGCGGCGCCGATGTAGGAGATTTGCACCAAAGACGGTAATTCACTATCTTTATCCTGGAAAGTCAAGGGCGGGACCTCGATTTTCCCTTCCCCTAATAATGTCCCTCCGGTGAGATTATGCGGGCGCATGGCCGGAGGGATCTTGAGATGAGGGCGGGATTCTATCCATTTCTCCTGCGTGCGGAGGTGTACTGATAAGGGGTGGTTGGTGATGTGGTCGTTTATCCTCTGGGCTTGAGGGGTGGAGGGGTGGAAGAGGGAGAGGGTTTCGTGGTCGGTGGGCGGGTTCACGAAGCCGTTGATTGTTTCTGCTACCGGGGCGGCGGCCATGGTGAGGCCGGTTAGGAGGGTGGCGAGGAAGAGGGTTGTTCCTAGGAAGATGCGACGGAGGCGATGGGGTGGTGGTGGTGGTGGTGGTGGAGTGGTGGTTGAAATAGTTATAGATTTCTCGGATAAGGGAGTCGTCTGATCTGTCGCCTCAAGACTCGACAACCTCTGCTCAAGTTCCCTCAATCGTCTAGCGGAAGAATGCAGTCCTCTTCCTCCTTTCCTTCCAACAATATCCAGTCCCGACAGCGATCCCAAATAAATACTTCCTCCACGCCCAGACGCAAACACTCGCCCAGTCCCAGCAGTCAAACCAGAATATCCACCGGAAGCGTAAAACACCCGCCGAAAAAGCTCCGAACGCAACGCAGGTGGAGCAGCGAAGAAAGCAGAAATAGTCACAGCGTGTCTTGGAAGTGACATAGTCGGCCGTACGCACAGTCTCAAGGACAGAGGAAAGCGATGTCGTTCGTTGATGCTTTCGACGGAGCCGATGGCGGAAGAGGATTCTCGGATTCGTACAGGTGCTGGGGGCCAAAGATTTCTGTGCCGAGGCTTGGGAAATTTTGATGACAGGGGTAGGGATAGGAGGAGGATGCGGCGGTGCTTGAATGAACCTGGTCCGATATCAATCCTGAGGTTTGCGGGGGGGACGGCAGAGGAAGGAGAGGAAATTGATGCCCGTTGCCGGTACGGACATACTGCTCAGATTCGATTCGTTCGTGATCACTCTTCGAGACTCTTCAAGGCCGATATATACAAGAGTAAGACTCCAACAAACGCATCCCATGCAAGTCCAATCCCATGCGTATGCGTATGCGTGTCCCCACTCTCAGGTACCGTACCCCAAAAGAGACGCCTTGCCGAAAACGCTGCACAGATGCCCCCAAGCCCGTGACCAAAAAGGCAAAAAGAGAGCCCATCACGCACCCATCAAATATCCATCGACCACCGATGCCTCACCTCCCCCCGATCCCTCTTCGTATACTCATGCACCCACTCACTCAACTCGAAATCAGGCGTGTACCAACTATCGAACAACTCCGGGCCACCCGTCAACCGCCTCTCATCCACTTCCTCACTCCCCCCCTCCACAGCAGCGGCAGGGATCCTCAATCGACCTTCCGGACCCGCTCCAGGCGTCGAGGCGAAGATACGTGTATGTAACGTTGCTGGCGTCTTGGGACCGAGGTCTTGGCGGAGGAGGCGGATGGGGGTGTCGGCGCCGTTGCCGGGGATCATGTCTAGACGGCGGGAGATCCTGTCGCGATCGTCCGAGGAGGAGGCGTCTGCTTCGGTTTGACGGGCACGGCTTGGTAGACTATTCTCCTTTGGCTTTTGAGCCGGGATGAAGAATTCGGTGCCTGATGCTGTTGCTGAGGTGATGTTGTCGGACATGATGGTTGTTAATTGTGGTCGGGAAGAAGCAGCGCGACGTATTCGTATCGGTTCAGGAACCACGGACGGTCGATGCAGGACCGTGAGTTCGGAATCCTCAGAAGCATTTTTGAATTCGAGAGGTCGTGGTCGACGTCTCCCTCTCGTCTCCGGCACGGTAGCGAAATCCCGTTCTTCTATCCTGGTATCTCTATCGTGCCGTTGGCCTTGCGCGGGGAGGATATTGCTGTTCAGGGATGCTGTCGAGAGCAAAGAGCTTCCAGTCGGTAATCGAAGCTCTTCGACTCTATTACTACCCCGTTGTGAGGTTCCAGCACTGTGTGCGGAGCGTCTACTGCTGGTCGTCCCACTCCTACTCGGTGGCGGCCGCTTCCCACTCATGACATCTGCCACCGGCGGCGGCTGAAGCATCCACGCAATATCATCTTGTGATTTCACTTTCGTCACGGTCGCTGGGTGCTGATCGTTGATCGTAGGATTATAAGGCGCCTCATAAATCGTAGGATCCCTCGTTCTCGCCTTCGCAGGTCTAATAGGTTCATCTGGATTACTCGAGCCACGCAGCCGATTCCGGTACGGCATATTTCTCTCCTCTTCCACCCCCCACAACGGCTCATCATCCCGTTGATGCTGGGCAAAACTCGACGTGCTCTCATTCCTGTACTCGGGACTACTCCACGTCCGCGCCACATCCACACTGCTAGCAACCATACTCGCATTGCTACTCTGCGTCGCACTCGTCCTCAACACCCCATTCCCATTCCCATTCCCGCCTCGCTGACTCTCACCCGTCGGCGTCTTCCTATTCTTCCCATTCCTACTCACCGGCTGCGGCCCTAGCGCAATCTCAGCCTGCCAATACGGATTCGTGGAGCTGGGTGAAGGATGCCGATACAGATCCGGCATCTGCGCCTCGAGCAACTCCCGATCCGCCCGGTCGCGCTGGGCCTCTTGTTTCCGCTTCTTGCGGTATCGCGCATCGCTGCAGGGGGCGCAGGAGAGGTAGTAGAAGATGGCGGATTGGATGCCGCGGTGTAAGGCCATTATGCGCGAATGTCGTGGGCGCGGCTCATGCTATGAGCTGTAATGGTGGTGGTGGTCGGTGTCGGAAGGTGGTGTGTATTGCATCGTGCTGGTTCTACTGGTAGGTTTGCTGGTCCGTAATGCATGCTATGGTGGGTTGCTGGTCGTGGTTCGTTGTGCCTGTCGTTGCATACAGTGGTCACCAGCGCTTAGTAGCTTGGAGGGTGTTCGTGAATGTAATCCCCGCAGTCGCAACAGCCTCCTCTATCTTTCGCTGACTATTCCTGCCCAATGTTGCTGCCCAATGTGGGTAAAGTCAACGGCCTTTGCTATAGCGCCTGCGCACAAGCTCGCCACCAGCCGTCTTGTAGTTGTCGATGTCGATATCCCCCGCAGCTCCTCTCCCCAAACAATCGAGTCGAAACTCTATGTGTATCTTGTATATAAACAACTGTAACGTCAGTCTCCTTCCTAAGCACTAGCGTACCACTATCTAAGCGGATACGAGACGGCGTGTAGGAGGAAGAGGCGGAGCAAGCAGCATGCAATCTCACACAACAATGTCGCGAAATGTGTTAAAAGGACGGTGCGTTCTCCCTCGACCAGCGATGGAGGTGGGATGCAATGGTGGGATGATTGCCGGCGGTGGAAACGAGACGGGATCTCGAGGTCATAGCCACGTTTTCTTGGTCAAGCAAGCTCATGGGAGGCTCCACAAGCGGGAAGATCCCTACACCATCAAGGCTTGTTCTCTTTTGGGAGGCGCAGAAATCGTGGCGCTGCAGCGTTGCGCCACTGAGGTTACTGGTATGGAAACGTGCCATAGGGCAAGACAGCGACCGGCTCATAACGTGAAAGCAAAGCTACCAGGATGGACAATCGTTCACCAATGAACGACCCACGGCGAGCAATAGTAGCGTTCAGACCCAGACTCTTCTCTTTCCATCCTATGTCATAGCAATAATACAGGCATTCTCCCATACCACTCCAGCGATAGATATCTCTCCTTGCAAAAGCCAGCCGTCAAAGAACGCATAGCCACGCTCACACTCAAGCGGCAGCAGGAGCAACAGCTACCACGCCCTAAAGGCCCCCGGAAACCCCACAGAGCGACGCCAGAAAACGCCTAGCACGCGAAAACACCAACCCCTAGCCCAATGTACATGCCAATGCAACGGGTATCGTAAACGTTTTCCATATCTTCTCATTGCCGTGCCAGTAATCACCCCGCAGGAAATCCAATCCCCAAACCCATACCAACACCGAACGCGCACACGACACCACACCAGAAGCCAAGACCCATGCGTGCATCTTCCAAGCACACTCGTCGCACTCGCCGCCCATCAAGCCTGCCTCTGCTTGCAGGGAAAAATCCCACCCCTCAAGCAAGAGAAACACTAAGCTTCCTCCCACTCGTACCCCCCGCCAACATCCCCCCCGTCTTCTGCCTCTTCGAAGCACTCCCCCGTCGACTGGCCCCATCCCCAGTACTATACCCATCATCATCAAAGCCCTCCTGATAGCCCGAATAACTCGCCTCGTCATACCTCCGCTTCTTCCCCGAGCGTTCGGGTCTTACGCCGCCCAGGTGGCTGACAGCAGGGGAGCTCGGGGCTGAGGAGCGTAGGGCTTGCATTGGTGCCGTTTTGGCTAAAGCGGGGTTTGTTGATGGGGGCCCGTTCGGGAAGCTGGCGGATGCCGTGAAGGGTTTTGTGGCGGGCATCGCGGGGGTGGGTTTTGGTTCGTCGAGACTGAGGAGGGTTTTCCAGGTTTGGTGTTCGGGTTTGGGGAGATGGCCGGGTTGCATGGAGATAGCGGAGTCCAGTTTGCTGAGGACGTCTGCTTGAGCGCTTGGGTTGTCAAGCGGGAGTTCGTTGACCTTTTGTTGCCACCCAGTCATGCCGTTTCCCATGTCCATCTCCCAGAGTGGGTCTAGTAGTCCTGCTAGCGCGTTGTCGCCGACAGAAGCTTTGCTTCGCCCCTCGAGGTTCAAGGCTTTCACCTTGCCCTCGTACGACTTACGCAGCTTGTTGATCTTTGTCCCAGCGGCATCACGGCGTGCTACAGAGGCTTGCAGCGATTCGAGACCATAGAGCTCGATCAGATTGGACGAGAAATGCGGTCGCGCAGGAGCGATCGCTAAAAGGAACATAGAGTTTTAGCAAACCATTGCGCTGCATGTGAATGTTGCGCAAGGGTAGGACTTACGCTGTGAGTGCAACTTGTATAGTCGTGGCGGTGGCGGAGGTAGCATGTCGGCCTCGGAATCTCCCACTGTGTCTTCTCGCTCATGGTCGGTCCTTCTGTGCCCCGCATCCTGCTCCACCGTTATGCTCGCCATACTCACATCGCCCACCTCGACCTCATCTCCATCCACCATCTCAGCGTCTCCGTCACCGTCTCTTCTCGGGTCCGAATCCGTCGCCGGCGTGTATTGCCCGCTTTCCATCCCCTCCTCACTCCGACTCCCGTGAACCTGACTTTGCAAACCAGCGGTACTTGGTGGCGTGGGAAACGTCACTCCACCACCGTTCTGCTGCTGCTGAGAAACATGTTGCGGCTGCCAAGCTGGAGACATTGATGCACTGTGGACGCTCGGAGGTGGTGTGTGCGGGGGTTGGACAAAGGATTGCTTTGTTTCCGGCAGAGCGGGTGAAGCTGGCGAGTAAGACCTGCGCTGGCGCTTAGGACTGCGTTCACCGTCGGATGACATTTGGTGAGGTTGCTGGCAGTCACTGACTGGTGGTCGTGGTGGTCGTGGTGGTCGTGTGGTGTATTGATGCTGGGTTAAGGATGGGTGTGGTTGAGCTGGAGTGGGCGAAGCCTCACTTTCGCCGCGCAGATTCTCAGTCGTGCTTCGTCATGCGGCCGTCCTGCTATCGGTGGTCCCTCGTGGTGTCGTCTCGCTGGTCTGTCGATGTCGGCCGGGAATGGTTGTGCTGGTCGACAGGCCGGTTGTCTGGGTGGAAGTGAGGGTGGAAGGGCTGTGGATCGGCGTGATGAGACTGAGAGTTGCAACGGCTGGAGCACGGGAGATGGGCCGCGCTTACCGCATAGGGATAGTCTACAGTACCGTGCTTGCCGCCTTTGCTGCAAAGCTGACCTTTGTGCATCCACTTCACGTTTGGACACGCAAACGACACACGCGATCGGCTGCAATTAGACATGTTGGCTTGAGGGCCGTCATGTCGATGTGTGATCCGGTATAGAATAGGAGATCACGATGGCGGACGAGATAGAGGATGACTTCTCGAGCAACGCAACCAAGACAAATGGCTCAAACGGTAGCGGCGCATCCAAAACCAATAGCGCCACCACTGGACCGAAAGCGACGGCAGGACTCGATCGAGGATCTAATGGCTCCAATGCGAACAGAACAGGTGTGGTGCAGCCAAAACCACAGGCACTGACGAAAAGGACTGGACCAGCTAGCATCATCGTCTCGCCACGCCAGAAAGGCAATCCCGTCCTGAACAACATCAAGTCTATGCCCTGGGAGTACGGCGACATACCAGCCGACTATGTTCTCGGCGCGATGACTTGTGCCTTGTTCCTCAGTCTGAAATACCATCGACTCCACCCAGAATACATCTACACCCGCATCCGCAACCTGCAAGGCAAGTACAATCTCCGCATCGTCTTAACCATGGTCGACATCCAAAATCACGAGGACTCGCTCAAGGAACTCTCCAAAACAAGTCTGATCAACAACGTGACTCTCATCCTCTGCTGGTCAGCGGCAGAAGGCGGTCGGTACCTCGAACTCTTCAAAACATATGAGAACGCAGCACCTACATCCATCAAGCAGCATCAAAGCACGAGCTACAGCGACCGTATGGTCGACTTTATCACCACGCCACGGAGTATCAACAAAACGGATGCCGTGAGCTTGGTATCACAATTCGGGACAATACGTACGGCAGTGAATGCGCGACATGAAGACGTTGCGACGATAGCAGGCTGGGGCGAGAAGAAAGTGCAGCGATGGTGTGCTTCTGTCCGAGAACCCTTTCGGATCAAACGGGCAGCTAGACGTATGCTCTCCACGCAGAACACCGAGGCTAGCACGGCGGCGCTGAGTAGAGATGCGACGAGAGCGGAAAGTGACTCGCCACGGCCTGTAGCGGCTGAAGCTGGAGGGAGTAGAGCACGCACAGTGACTCCAGGCGACGGCGATGCGGATCAGCGACCTCGATCACGACTGACCAATGAGCTACCACTTGATGCTGCATTTCAGGATGACACAGAGGCTCTGGCTGAGGCGCTTACCGGACCTGCTATACCACCGAAGAAGACAGTAGAAGCTGTGCAAGAAGTACCGCAGAAACGCAAGGCCAACGATGACCCGCTCAATGACGGTGTGATGGCTGCTCTGAGCAAGTTGAGGAAGACATGAAGCGGCTTGCACTACGGGTATATGCCCTTCTCTGTCGAGATCTGGTTGCCATCGTAGCACATCCCATCTAGCTACTAGCGACGATTGCCACTGCTAGCATTTCGCCGCCACACACCTCACGACCAATCATACCCCTCGACAACTTTCCTCGAATACGCACAAAGCTTCAAACAAACATGATCCTCCTTGGGAATATTCCCCCCACCCAACGGGCCCCCATTATGATCCCTGGGGAAATCCTCCGGCATACGATGCTCGCTATCATGCCAATGCTCCTGCCGCCCCTCCATCTTCTCAATAATCCCAATGAAAAAAGGACAACACGAATTCCCATCCGCCGGACCAAACACCTCGGCCCTAACAACCTTCTTACACATTTTCCGCCACTCGGAAGGGGACAAGTCGATGGAGAACGCGGCTGCGCAGCCGAGGCCGCCGGTGTGGAGGTGCGAGGTACTTGTGTTCATGTCCGCGAGCCGGAACTTCTTCTCTTCGTTTTCTGCTTCTGCGCGTTCCGCCTCTGAGGTGATGGAGGCGAGGATCTTGCCGAAGCGTTCAGCCAGACTCATGAGCAGGGTCCCGGCTAGTTGGGTATTTTGGATCGCGGAGAGGAATTTTGTGGGGCATTGCGGGCAGGAGAGGACTTCGGCGGCGGTTTGCATGGCTGAGCGGAGGGGGTGGAGGGCGAAGGGGAAGGGGGTGGTGGTTGGGTCTAGTTGTTGGAGGTTGTTCAGGGTCAAGTATAGTGTACTGAGGCAGGCGCATGTTGGGAGGAGATTCGAGGGCATGCCGAGGTTGAGGTCGTTGTCCGCGGCGAAGGGGTCGAGGAGGAGGTGTGTACTGCCTGTGTACTGTCCTGTTGTTGTTGCAGAGGCGTGAGTGAAGGTATTCTGTAGTTCGGGTGGGAGGTCAAGAGTCGGTGGACTTGATGTAGATGAGTCCGGTGTCAGACCTGGTACAGCACCATGACCGTCTTCTCCCGGCCGAGACCACTCCAGACTCTGTGTCCACGGCAGCAGCGTGGTCCCATTAGGCGTGAAGACATCTTCTTCCACCATCACGTCTTCAACTACCGCTTCCTCGTCCCGTCCACCCCTTCCAATCGCAGATATGAGCTCGTTGGCAGGCCACGCCATCTCATACCCTCCAGTAACACCACCCGTCACGCCCTCGGCACTGCTATCCCCCACCACATCATCCTCATCTGTACGTAGCCTTTTCTTCGGCCTCCCCATCCGTTTCTGCGGGGAGTAAATACATCTTATCCCCTCCTTCGTACACCGCGAACAAATGGGTTGCTCACCGCCACATTTCAGCTTCTTGGTTCGACATTCATCGCAGGCTGCTCTTAGCTTGAGGCCGGATGTTTTGGTCTGAGATGCTGGGGCTGAGGCGGAAGTCGAGGTCAAGGTCGTGGTGGCGGTCGTGGTTATGGTGGAGGGCATGGCCAGTGCGCCTACGAAGAAGGAGCCTACGGGGATTGTGGAGGACATTGTTGTCTCGTGCTACTGACGCAGTTTGAATTTATGTATGCTCTCATGCGGGCTGGCTGACTGACTGTCCGAGGATGTGTGTGCCCCACTTTTGGGTGTAGGGCAAGATAAGATTAGATTCGGAAGGGGAGGGAAACAGGGATTAGATCTCCGCGCATTAGTTTCTGGTGTCTGAGCTTTGCATGTGGAAAAGAATTCTGTGGAGGAGAGTTCGAGGTATTTGTATGTGTCGTTTTCTTTGGTACAGATCTTACATACGATGGCTCAACAGCGAGCGGGTCAGAAGAGGAAGGTGGTGGAGGTGCCACGACCAGAGGCGGATGAGAGTGAAGATGAGATCGTGGAGGGTCTGATCAATGGAGAGCTGAGCGACGAGGGAGAGAGCGAAGAAGGGGACTCGGATAGTGTAGAGGGATTTGATGAAGAAGATGAAGACGATGATGACCTGGCAAGCGACGAGATACCTTCTTCTGACGATGAGGAAGATGTACGGCAGCAATTGCGAGATTTGAAGACTGGAGGTCGTGAAATTACTCCGGACACAAAGTTGATGGGGAGCGAGACTGGGAAAGAAGTCAGTCTGTTATCACACGAGACAGCAGTAAGACCTCTACCGCGAGATAGATCGGATCAACAAAACTACACCATCTCCACAGACGCCAATGGCAACCCTCGCTTTATCTACGGCGAGATCGATCCGGTCTACGACTCAGACGACTCGGATGCGCCAGCCGGTGGCAACACCATCGGCGACATCCCTCTGTCCTACTACGAAGCTTATCCCCATATTGGCTATGACATCAATGGACGCAAGATTGCACGACCAGCCAAGGGCGAGGCGTTAGACTCACTACTCGACAGTATAGACATACCTGAAGGCTGGACCGGCCTGACGGATCCCGCGACCGGCCAGCCGCTAAAGCTGAGCAAGCAGGAATTGGAAGTGCTGCGCAAGATTACGCGCAGCGAGGTACCTGGCGATGGCTACGATCCATACCCTGATATGGTCGAGTGGTTCACTGGCAAAGGAATGGAGGAGGTGATGCCATTATCTGCTGCGCCCGAACCGAAACGCCGCTTTGTACCGTCTGCGCATGAGCATAAGCGTGTCATGAAAATGGTGAAGGCAATCAAGGAAGGCCGTATCAAGCCATACCAACCAATCTCCGAGGAAGATCGCGAGAAGGCGGAGGCGTTGTTGGAGTATGCCTCATACGATGTCTGGGCGAACGAGCAAGCTCAAGCCGATCATCCCATGAACATCCCTGCGCCGAAGCTACCACCGCCGGGGTATGAGGAGTCGTATCATCCTCCACCCGAGTACCTACCCGATAAGAATGAGCGCAAAGCCTGGGAAGAGCAGGACGAGGAAGATCGTGATCGTGATTTCCTGCCTAGCGACCATGGTGCTCTGCGAAAGGTCCCCGGGTACGCGCAATTCGTGAAGGATAAGTTTGAGCGGTGTCTGGATCTGTATCTTGCGCCTCGCGTGAGGAGGAGCAAGTTGAATATCGATCCGGAGTCGCTTTTGCCTAAGCTGCCGGATCCCGCTGAGCTTAAGCCGTTTCCGACTACTTGTACAACCATCTGTCGGGGTCACGAGGGCAGGGTGCGCACGCTTTCGTTTGATCCGACTGGACGGTGGGTTGCGAGCGGTGGCGACGACGGGAATGTGCGAGTGTGGGATCCGAGCACTGGACGGCAAGTATGGCAGATTCGGCTTTCGAGGGAAGAAGCTGTCAATGCTGTGGCATGGCGACCGAGCGAAGATACGTGCATCATTGCTGCTTGTTGCGGCGAGACTGTGCACTTCCTGATCCCGAAGAACGAGCTATGCGCTCCCGATACTGAAGCTCGCAGCCAAGAAGTCTTATCCGCAGGTTTTGGGTACGCGACTTCGGCGACGACGAGCAAAACTGCATCCGGACAAGATAAGCCCGCAGCATCCACTTGGTCTCGTCCTTCCGCCCAGATGCAAGACCGCGGATGTCTCCTCACATTGAGCCTACACACGACCCCAAAGATACTGACCTGGCACCGCCGCGCCGACTACTTCACCACCATCTCTCCCAGCACAAACGCCACCTCCACAGCAATCGCCATCCACACCCTCAGCAAACACCTAACCCAACACCCCTTCAAGCGCCTCAAGGGCTTGGCCCAAACCGCCTGCTTCCACCCCACCAAACCCCAATTCATCGTCGCCACCCGCCAACGCATCCGCATCTACGACCTCCAGCAACAAAAACTAGAAAAAGAACTCCTCCCCGGCGCCCGCTGGATCTCAGACATCTCCCTCCACCCCTCCGGCACGCATCTTCTAATCTCAACCTACGACAAGCGCCTCCTCTGGCACGACCTCGAGTTGGGGAATACCCCATACAAAACCCTACGCTACCATTCCCGCGCCATCCGGTCCGTGGCTTTTCACGAGAGGTTGCCGTTGTTTGCCGACGCGAGCGATGATGGGACGCTGCAGGTTTTTCATGGGAAGGTGGTTAGGGATAGTTTGGAGAATGCGACGGTTGTGCCGTTGAAGGTTTTGAGGGGGCATAGGGTTACCGGGGTGTTGGGGGTGTTGGGGGTGGTGTGGCATCCGAGGGAGGCGTGGTGTGTTTCTGCTGGGGCGGATGGGGGGGTTAGGGTTTGGACGTGATGGGGTGAAGGGGTTTGATGGTTTGGAGATGGGGAGGGGGAGGTTTGGATGGTGTAGATACTTGGCTGTTGATACATATGAGCTTTGTATCATGCTCGAATACGTAACAATACGTTCTGTGAGCATTCTGCGTGGCTATATTTTGGTCGTCTTGTCTATCCAAACATCGCCAAGGACGTCCGTCACTTCACTTCAAATCCACCCTTCCAAACGATGACTTTCAGGGCAGGATATGTCAGGCTACGCACAGCACGACCCCTCACCGCTAACATCAATAGTGCCTAATGTGATGGGGATACTGGATCTTCGTCCACCATCCTGAGCCAAAGCAGAACGGAACAAGACGCTCCGTGTCCCAGACCGAGGACTTCGACGTCTATTCGGTTCCTGCATACCACGCGGAGAACCTACGTCAGAGAACGTGCTCTTCCTGCACAATTGAATTTAGACCGATATGGGGAAGTCGTCAATGGTACCTGACTAGGACGCGCCGTGCTGCAAACAGGACCCGGTGGAGAGTATCCCGGCGTAGCTTTGAGGACCGATTGAGGGGTGCCGATGGGTAGGGTTTTGATTCATATACTGTTCCTTTGTGCTCTTCCTTCCCCGTGACCTTGACCAGACGATTCGCTCTCCTATCGCTCACCATGAAGTCTACAATTGCGTTGCTTGTGGGATCTGCCACGTCGGTTTCGGCGCAAGGATGGCCTGGTAATTATGGAGGTGGGAATGGAGGCGGGAATGGAGGCAACTGGATGAGCGGTGCGATCAGTGCTCTTACGAAACAGCTTCAGGGAGATGCGGCCGCGGCTGGACCGTTCAGTACGATCACCAGTCAGATCCTGTCTAGCTATGTCGAGCCTATCGAGGTAAACACCACAGTATCAAGTCTACTTCCCACATGATGTACTGACATCCCCACAGACCCAACTCCTTCGCAACAGCTACATCGTCCGCAACGATTCCGAGCTCCTCCTCGGCGGCAAACGCTGGACAGCCTCAGGCGCAAATGTCTACTGGCTAGGCCTAGATGAGAACGTGATCCCTCCCTCCGGCCAACCCTTCTACGCCCCCTTCAACGCCAGCTACCCAACCCACGGGCGAATCACAGAAGTGATGAACACTCTCGTGACCATGGGCGCCCACACCATCCGCTCCCAAACCCTCGGGGTCAGCGTCGGCAACCCACTCTCCCTCGAACCCGCACTAGGCGTCTTCAACGACGCCGCCTTCGACACGATCGACTGGTCCGTCTACCAAGCCCGCGAACACGGTCTCCGGATCTTCGCCCCATTGATAGATAACTACGACTACTACCACGGCGGCAAATTCGACTTCCTCCGCTTCCGCGGCATCAACATAAGCAGCACGACCTCCCCAATCGACGCCCAGGTAATGCAATTCTACACCAACGCCACCATTATAAACGACTTCAAAGCTTACATCCACCACCTCCTCACCCACGTGAACCCCTACACCGGCCTCACCTACGCCGAAGACCCCACCATCTTCGCCTACGAAACCGGGAACGAGCTCGGGGGCCCAGTATTCGGCGACATGGATGTCCCCGTCGCCTGGACGGACGAAATCTGCTCGTACATCAAATCCCTCGGCCCGCACAAACTCTGCATAGACGGAACCTACGGCATCAACGCCACTCATCTTGACATCGCCAGCGTAGACATCTACGACGACCACTTCTACCCCCTCAATTTGACCAAACTAACCACCGACATCTCCCTCGTCGGTTCAGCGAAGAAAGTCTACCTAGCAGGCGAATACGACTGGACGGGCAATGTGGCCAGCGCACCAAGTCTCCAATCCTTCTACAACATCATCGAATCGCATCAAAACTCCAGCCAGCCAGTGATAGCAGGCGACCTCTTCTGGTCCCTCTTCATGCACGACGTCCCCAATTGCGAGATCTTCGTCAACCATACTGATGGCTTCGCACTACAATACGGGAACCCGACGAATACGGTGCAGAACAATACGCAGATTAGTACTATCCGACAGCATTTCTTCAAGATGCAGGGGGAGGAGGTGAGTGCGTATTTGCCGGCTCAAGCATGCCCGGGGAAATTGAGGGATTTGACGTATTCGCCTGGTGTGGTGGATTTTGAGGGGGATGTGTATTGAGGTTTCCGGGCCTCGAGGGGTTTAGGAAAGACGGTGAGATGGCAGGCTAGATACTAATACTATGCTATGTAGACGCTTATAACGCTTCAAGAAATGGCAACGTCTACAGCAGACTCTCATACCTATCCAACCCACTTTTCTGCGCACCAGGCGGTGTAGCAGCAGCGGTATTGTGCCCATTCACGTTACCCCGAGCATGACCCACAGCTGGCGGGCTCAAAGGCGGAGGCGGTAACGCAAAGCCTGCCGCGTTCGAGCTCGGTGGCCGTTGCGCGCTCCAGTTCGTAGCAGTGTCGTTCTTAGCTGCCGACCAATCTATTCCTCCCACCCCACCACTGCCACCACTGGCTGGATGAGGTGGCGGCTGCTGCTGCGTTATCGATGGCCGAAGCGGCATACCACCCGTACCGCCCGTCCGACTAGGCTGTAGAGGCTGCGAGAACTGACTCTGAGGCGTCAAAGCACCAAAGGAGCTTAGACTCTGATCAGGCGTGATGGTACGGCTGGTTTGCCGCTGCTGCTGCTGTGGCTGTAGCGAAGCCATGGACCGCGAGGCAGCAGGAGGCGGGAAATCATTCCTTGTCGATCTGGCTTGTGCCTGTGTCGCTGGAACAGAGGATTGGCTTTGCCAGGAGAACGTAGGCGTATCGTTGGCCCGGGACTGGAGTGTCGAGGACGCCGTCCGAACAGCTCCAGACGTGGGCTGGATAGTCGGCCCGACACCTCCAAAGCCGTCCATGAGATCGTCCCCTCCAGCTTTGGCCACTGTCTTACTCCGCCCAGAAACCAAACTCTCGAAATCCTGCTCCTCGCCCACCCCCGCCTCCATCCCATTCATCCCACCGACACCCCCCTGCACTCCACCCTTCCCACCTCTCCTGACCCCACCCCCACCAACCCCCACACCCCCCGAAGCAGACCCACCCATCCCCCTCAACCCCTCCACCCTCTCCCTCTCAATCCTCCCCCCAATCCTCCTTATCAACCCCATAAAAGCCTGAAACTGCTCCAAATTCAACAGCGGGCCGAGACTCATACTCCACAGCTGCGGCAGAACCTCCATGGCAAGAAACTCCATATCCGCCACCTCACCGACCTGGCGAAAGACGCGAAGAGCGGCCATCATGACGCCCGGTTCTTTCGTCTTGATCCCCTTGAGCAAAGGGACGATTTTCTCCTGGATCGTGAATTTGTCCAGGATCGCTGACGAAGAAGAAAAAGAAGAAGAGGAGGATCCGTTAGTGCGACCTTTATCCGGCACACCAATACCATCCAAATCATCACCTCCCCAATCATCATCCCCCTCCCCCAAAGCACCAGCACCAACACCCCCTCCACAAAGCACCCCAAAAGCCTCCAAACCCCTCACCTTAATCGCCAAACTACTCGTCCGTGCAAACCCCGCCGCAATCACGGGGAAAACCTCATGCTTAATCGTACTAAAGTCCAACACCGGCAGCACCGTTCCCAGCATGCTCAACGCCGCGTCCACAAGGCCATGGGTAGGGGAGTCCAGGGCCAAGAGGAAGATAGGCAAGAGATCGTCGCGGAATTCTTTACCCGTGCTGTTGGAGACGGCGAGGGACATGTTCTCCAGGAGGACCATGAGGGCGGGGTCTTTGGTCGTATCTCGCTCCTTATCGCTTTGCTCGCTTTCTCTACCCGCCTTGGCAGTGACAGAAGGGTGAGATCCGACAAACACCTCCCTCAGCTTCGGCCCAACCACACCCCCAAACGCCCGTTTCCCCGTCGGCATCACCTTGACCAAAGCAAAGACATTCGTCAATATCGGAGCCAACAACGCCCGATCCTTCATCTCCTCCAACAACGCGGGTAGAACCTTCTTCTCCAAGACGGATTTCGGGAACTGCGGCATTATCCTCGGCAAACCTCTCAGGAAAGCGAGTTTCTCCGCCGTGGTCTTAGCGGGTAAAGCGTCAAGGAAGCGGATGGTGGAGACGAGGATGTTGTCGAAGTAGGACGCCTCCTGAAACTCGCGCGCGGTCAGACGTTGGGCGGGCCGGCGCGTGATGAGGCGTGGGAGGAGTTCGGTTGCTAGGCGAGGTGGGAGGGGTTGAGCGGAGGAGGGGATGAGGTAGTTGTTATGCTGGGTTGGGATGCTAGTGGAGGAGGCGAAGAGGCGTTTGTAAGTTGAGAGGGAGTTTCCGGTGTTAAGGGGGCTGTTGTGCGGTGTATTGTAGAGTGCTAGGATTATCAGGCCGAGACTGAAAATATCGGCTGAAGGGGTGAGATGGTTGTCTAAGACGAAGTCGGGCGAGGTGTAGTCGAGATTCAGTTGGACGATTTGGGGGAGACGAGGGTCGTGGGTCAGGACTTCGTGGAGGTTTATTGCTGGCATTGTTGTCGCGGTGGCGGAGGTGCTGGTTTCGTGGGAGCCGCAGAAGGCGAGGCCGGAGATCTTCCAGTCGCCTTTTGCGTTTATGAGGACAGCGTCGGGGGTGAGGTTCGCGTGGACGAGTCCGGCACTCTCGTGCAAGAACTCCAGACCTTTCCCCAGTTGCAATAATCCTTTCTGGATCTCGAGCTCATCGATCTCTAGTTCCCTCCTCCGTCTCGTCCCATCTGTAGGATCTTCCACCACAAATCTAGAACCCCTCCCCTGGCCCACGCCCCGCTCCTGCTCATCTTTCTCCTGCAGTATTCCAGCCAGACTAGCCGTTACGGCCTCGGTCGCGAACATCACTCCGCCATTCCTCGTTTCTTCCACAGGCTCCTGCAGCTCGAGGATACTCGGATGTCGTAACCGAGCCAGACTACTCGCTTCCCTTCTCAATCTTTCCACCACCTCCTCATGAGCACGTTTGAGGGATGCTGCGCCGCCTCCGCGTCCGCCTAGAGAGCCGCCTTGGGGTACCAGAGTTTTGGGGTCGAAGACGAAGACGGAGGCTGCTTTGCCAGTGGCTTTACGCTTGGCGTCGAAGATCTTCCATGGCCCGGCGGTACTAGTCGGTTGGTTTGACAAGGTATAGTTGCTCGTGATGTTTGAGGTAAAGGAGGACAAGGCCTTTGAGAACATGGTTATTGCGTGCCTGCCAGACTGGGCTGGCTTCTTGGTTTCAAGGTGGGTGTGGAATCATGGTGGTCACGTCCTACTTTCTAGACTGATCCAGAGATGGCTTATATCGCTGCCGTGCTCCAGAAGAAGACCAGATCCAAATCGATGGACACACAGGTTGGCGACGCAATATTAGAGAGAGATTGAACAACCCATATTGATTGATTATCTGCACTCGGCGTCTGATCTACATCGTACCATCAGTAATATATAGCCGGCCGTAGCTGGGATGGATGGCCGAGAGCGGAGACAGCTCCAAGTAATATATCGATTGCGCGCCCTACCATATTCGACTCATATCCATATACATATATCTGCCATTGAGCATTCGCTATCGTTGCAGACAGTCTACAATCATCATGGCTTCATCACTACGGACCCTCCTACCTCGGACAACGACCAAACACATCACGCGACACTCCCACCACCACCGAATACCACTACAATGTCTACTGAACCAGCAACGATCCTACAGCACACCCACCCCCACACCCACTCGCCTCGAAGCCCCCGATGCCTCCGACCCCAAACTCAGCGCCATAGACACCTCCACCCTCACCATAACCAAAACCACCACCCCGAAAACCCCAACCCCACACAACGAACTCATCTTCGGCCGCACCTTCACAGACCACATGCTCAGTCTAGAATGGACGGCCGAATCAGGCTGGTTAGCACCGAACATAACACCCTACCAGAACCTCTCCCTCGACCCGGCGACGTGCGTGTTACATTACGCCTTTGAGGCATTCGAGGGAATGAAAGCATATAAAGATAAGAATGGCCATGTACGACTATTCCGCCCGGACAAAAACATGGCCCGTCTAAACCGAAGTGTCGCCCGAATCGCCCTCCCCACCTTCGACGGCCCCAAAATGATCGACCTCATAAAAGAATTCTGCCGTCTCGAATCCCGCTTCATCCCCCAGACAAAAGGCTACTCCCTCTACCTCCGCCCCAACATGATAGGCACACAGCGGACATTAGGTGTAGGACCCCCTGGCTCCGCACTCCTCTACCTCATCGCCTCACCCGTAGGCCCCTATTACCCAACAGGTTTCAAAGCGATATCCCTCGAAGCAACAACCTACGCCGTGCGCGCCTGGCCCGGCGGCGTAGGAGCAAGTAAACTAGGCGCCAACTATGCCCCCTGTATCGTGCCGCAAATGCAGGCGGCGAGACGCGGCTTCCAGCAGAATCTCTGGTTGTTCGAGGATGTGGACCCGGAGACGGGGCGGAAGGAGGATTTTGTCACGGAGGTGGGGACGATGAATTTGTTTGCTTGTATTCGGGATGAGAAGACTGGTCAGCCGGAATTGGTTACGGCGCCGTTGGATGGCACGATTTTGGAGGGGGTGGTGAGGGATAGTATCCTCACCCTCGCCCGCGAACGCCTAGTACCACAAGGCTGGGCCGTGAACGAACGCCGCTTCACGATGCGGGAAGTAGTCGAGGCGTCATCTGAGGGTCGACTCATGGAAGTTTTCGGTTCCGGGACAGCGGCTGTGGTTAGTCCGGTGAGGAGTATTGGATATCAGGGCCAAATGATCAGTTGTGGACTTCCCGAGGACAAGGAAGTCGGGCCCGTGACGTTGCAGATGAAGGATTGGATTGAGGGGATTCAGTATGGTGAGGAGGAGGGGCATGCTTGGAGTTGGAAGGTGTGAGTCTGGGTGTGAGTCCAAGTCCGAGGGGGAAGGAGGAGAAGGTCTGGGCTTTGGAGTAGATGTCCTGCCTGGGAGGATTGCTTTTGTGTGTATATATTGTCCCAGATTTTCGCGAGGAGATGATGCTCGTCTAGCGTGTGCCGTGAGAAGAAAGGTAGGGGTTTGGAATATGGCCTTCACGACGGTCGTGCATGATCGGTCCATGGATGTGTATTGTTTGTGTGGTTTGGGGGCACGCCATGATATATCTCTCAGCGAGGGCGCAAAATTGGCGAGATGTATGTACGGCATAGGAGTTCAACCACAAACACTAACAGACGAGAACCATTTCCCAACTCATGATGGTGGACGAGATCCATTCGTTGCGATACGGCAGCGCAGCGCTATGCTATCTAAACCCCACATGAGATATCGATCTCCCTGCCTGAACCCACAGTTCTCATTGAGATATTTTCTCGCCTGTCAGTCGATCATGCTGCGGCCTGCACAGGCGTCAAAGTACACATCAACGGCTTCTTCTCCCACAATGTGTAGATCTTCTGATCATCCCATTGTTCGGACTCGGAGTTGAGCTTGATGTCGAAGTGGAAGATCAGTGTGGCGAGGAGGAGGCGCATTTCGTGCCATGCTAGGTCTGATAATCACGAGTTAGCATACTATGCGATACAGTACACAGATACAGATAGGGATCGGGGTAGGGAAGGGGAGGAGACTTACTCTTGCCTAAGCAGTTCCGCGGCCCGACGGAAAAGGGCTCCATAGCATCCAGATGATCGTCCTTGAATTCCTCCGCACCCAACCACCGCTCTGGTCGGAACTCCTTCGCATGCTTGAAATGCGTCTTGGAGCTATTGGTAGCGAGGTGATGAACTCCGACCGTCGTACCAGCAGGCACATACTCACCCTCGATCGTCACGCCACCCTCCGGCGCTCGTCTAGGCAAAGCGATAGGAACAGGCGGGTACATCCTCAGCCCCTCCTGGATAACGGCGACGAGGTACTTCTGTCGTGCGAGGGACTCAAGATGCATATCCTCGAACGACAGGAAAGCAGAGCGGACTTCCTCGTTGAGCTTGGCCATGGTATCCGGGTTCTTGAGAAGATGGTAAGTCGTTCCACTCAACGCCGTAGCCGTCGTCTCCGTCCCCGCCAGCATAAACAGGGAAGCAATACTATGATGCTCGCCCAGAGTCAACCCACCCTCCGCATCCAACGGACTCTTCTCCAAGATCCTCGACCAGAGATCCGGCCTCTCGGGCTCCCGATCAAGCCGTCGATCAACGCGATCAGAACTATAGCCGAAATGCTCCTTGGCCTTCTTCTGCACAGCAGGTACGCGAGCGAGGAGCGAGGTGACGAGGGAGTCGACCATGGGGCTATAAGTCTTGACCCCACGGATCATGGTGCCGAATTTGATCGAGGCGAAGATCGTCTTCACCCACGGCGAGTACTCGCTCTCCTCCAGCATGTCCAGGCTCTCGGCGAAGGTGAGGTCGCCCATGATGTCGAAGGTGGTACAATTGAGCATTTTCAAGACATCGACTGGCTTCCCAGCTGTAGCCTGCTCGAGCATTTTCTGCTGCATCTTCTCCGCCCAGTGCTTCAAAAGTGGTTCCTGTTCCTTGAGTGCTTTGTCGCTGAATGCATGGCTGAGGATTTTGCGTTGTCGGCTGTGATTGGCATCGTCGGCTGTTATGGGACCGTCGACGCCGTTCATGGGTCGGCCGTAGAAGGTTTTGTCTTTGGCCAGTTTGCCAGTGCCTGGTTTGCGGAAGCCGTAGATCTCGTTCCAGGCTTTAGCGCCACCGTTGTAGGAGAGCTGGTGGGGGGCGATCCGGACGATGGGACCGTATTGGCGGTGGAGTTCCGCGTAGACTTCGCCGTCGCGGCCGGCGAACATTGTTTGGATGGCTGGGAGCTTGCTCAATGCTCGAAATGGTGGGCCTGGAAATTTTGATAGTGGTCCGAGGAAGGCTACGTAGAGGATGTTGATCAGGTAGCCTATCAAAACCAGGCCTAGGAACGTGAAAGCGATGGTCGAGGAGCCATATCGACTGTTGCTGAGCTCGTCGACGAGCACCGTGTGTACTGCCATTGCCTACGGTTGTCTGGCGAGAAAGGTCCGAGAAGAGTAGAAAGGATGAATTCGAGAGTTCATCTTGAGTGCGGCAATGAAATATATGAGCTGTGCCAAACCTATGAAACATGGTCATCGACCGGGTTATGCTAGTGACATTGGTCCTTATGCATGATCGACACGGCGCAAAGGATTGCCGGCCTGAAGAGTTTTGAGCGGTGTCGTAGCCACTATGCTCTCGTGTTCGCCCTCGGTCATGGCAAGATACTGCATCCTCTGGTTCAGCAAACAAGGCAACCTGCCAGCGTCCTAGCCGGTAATACGACCACGGCTCGTGCAACTGGGATATATACAGCGGTTTCTATATGCACTCGGTGCTCGCATAATTGGTGGGAGGCAAAGCACGCTACGGGTCGGTATGATCATGATGGGAAGTATAAAATCTGCATAAAGCGTGCCTTATTTTCCACGCTTCCGGTTGTGGCGTGCATGGACGGATCGGACCTTCGACCGAGCACTGGATAAATCTGTTTGCTACCTCATGCGCACGTCGGAGATGTCGTTCTCTCTCGAGACGCGAGCATCAGGTGGTCGTGGGATCACGGCAGAACAGGATCAAAGCAGCTGTACTTCATAATCTACCGAAAGGGCTAGACGGGACGCGGCCGCGACGTATGAGAAATGACAAACTCGGGGTATACGACGACAGTCAGCGGCATACACGGGCTCACGACCCATTGTGTGCGATCTAGCCTGATGTAGAGATTCAAAGCCTTAAGTACACTGCTAGACCGAAGCAGAAGCGTGTGGTGTGCCGTCCACATGCCTACGCCTTGAGACGCCTCTCCTCGCACCGCACACAGACAGGGTCCCTCGATTCTCCTCTAAGGAAGTATCGCCCGTCATCGAACTCTCCATTGCACTCCTACACAACGTCAGTAACTTTTCAGAAGACAGGAAGGAGGTCACGCATACCATGCAAACAAAACACTTATTATGCCAATCACTCCCCAAAGCCTTGACCACCAAATCCGTGACCGGCTTCTTGCACTTCCTGCATTTCGAGCTGTAGCGATTCGTATGGCAATTGACACACCAAGCATATCCATCCTTCTCCACAAAAGGCGTTGACGAGTCGAAGGGGTCGCCGCACTGCGCGCAGAAGAAGTGGCCCGCGTGCCATTCTGCCCCACACGCCACAATGACTTCGCCTTCGATGGGTGTTTTGCAGCTCTTGCACCGCGGGCTGTATAGCTCGTGAAAGTCAAGATGGCAATAGAAGCGGAGACTTAGGTCGCCATCCCTAGCTTCGAGATCGTAGTACTCATCGTCGGCCATATCTTCGCATCCAGGGACTTCTGCTCCGATAGAGCGAGCTTGTATCCGAGTGACTCGCTCTCCGCGCTGCTTCTCCGGCTCGGGGTAAAAGGCAACGCATTCGAGGTTCGTGTGGCATTCATGACAGACGAAGCATTTGGGGTGGAAACGCTCTCCTGCTGCGCTGAGGATGCGGCCGGCGATTGGAAGAGCACAATGTGCGCATAGTATGCCAGATTGGCGAGTGTAGACTGTGCGATGTGTTGAGGCCATTGGAACAGGTGTTGTAGCTGCGTGGTGTGTAAGACCAGGACGAGTTGGCACTGGTAATGGTCGTCTTGCGGGCCTGTCGAGAGGCAATTGTGCATCGTCAGGCCCGCTCACGTTTATCACAGGCGGGTCAATAATCACTGAAGGAGTCGGTGGCTGTGAAGTAAAGCTTGAAGATGCAAAGTCTGGCTCCTCTGGCAGCACGATGCTAGGAATCTCTGGGTTGTCGGGACATATTATCGTTGGGATTGGAGGTGCTGCCATGTCGTTGACTTGTATCACTGGCACGCTGGGAGGCGACGCAGCACGAAAATGTGCGCTTGCTCCTCTAAAGTTATGTGGTTCGGACAAGGCCTTGGCGTGCACCTCTTGCAGCACAACCTCTTTTGGTCCAGTATCCTGTCTGAAGCTCACGATTGGCCGTCCAGGCTTATCACTGACCAGCGTTGGCTGAGGCAGCCTAGGGCTACGGTCTTTGCGCTGCTTGCTTGTAGCGGCACGGATATCGTCGCCACGCAACTCGATTCCATCCTTCGTAGGTGTCGCCTTTGGCGCTACTTCGTCCGCTGGCTCATCGCGAGATGATGGTGGTGTTGGCGGCAAGGGCTCGTTCGCAGTATACCAAGCCCTTCTGCTTTGGCTCGGCGGGTTGCGTTGTATGTCTACACTGTTATGTTTCGCCACGGGTAGAACTGGCGCTGATGTACTATGCTCGAGTCGGCCTTGCTGCTGGACTCTGACTCTTGCGAAAGGATTCTTCCTCATATATGATGGGGGCTGGATCGGCGTAATGGCTGGCTTTATTGGTTCTGGCACAACTTCCAACGGCTGAGCTCGACTGTGTCCCTCTTCTGGATCTTCCCATATCCGATCGTGCTTGTTCATGTACGACTTTTCACCACTCATGATCCGCTTGCTGCCCCCGCTCGATCTTCGGAAAGCTTTCGCAATGTCGTGGTCCACTGCTTCCGCAAGACCGCCATAGCTTTTCCCAGATGGCGAACGATTTTTCTGCACCGGTATGGTAGCCATAGGTGGACTGACCTTGCGGACTCCACTTTCAGCTGGTCTACCGGAGAGTGGTGCATCTTGCACAACATCTTGACTTCCAGCAGATGATTTTCGTGACACAGCCAGCGGCACCTGGTCCTGACTGTGACTACGCGTATAGCTGCCCTTCCTCAAGTGCGAGCGATAATCTCGCTTGGCGTCTGGGTTTGCGTATGCGGTATCAGGATTCGCAGATACTGCTCCAGGATTCTGATGCTTCCATACAAGTTCAGCTGCCTCATCTTGTGCTGCCTCGTGAACCTTCTTGTCCTTGTCAATATCCATATCTTCCAAAGCCATTCGCAATGACCTGGCTTCCTGCTTCTCCATCCACCGCATACCATTCTCCATATATGGCATGCTTATAGGTCTTGAAACCTTTCGCGGCACATCCTCCATGTTGCTCTGATCGTCCGGTGCTGCCAAAGGTGGTCTGGCAACAGGACGGCCTGCAAAAGGACTCTTGATACGCAGATCGGACTCTGCTCGTCGGTGTGAGAGTCGAGGTATGTTCATTACTGGCATACTAACACTGGAAGGCAGCGTCGGCCTTTCATCGCTGATTGCATCTGTTGCCGGGGTTGTGTCCGTCCTTCTCAAGCCTGAGACCTTCGGTGCAACGGCTTCTGCATTATCTGTTTCCCGTAACACGATAGGGGCAGTTTCTGCTCTTCTCAGACTTCCAAACTTTGAGGGTGGTGGCGGTCGTGAGCCTGAAGGTCTTGCGAGACGCTGTGACCTTAGATCTGTAAGATATTGACCTGAACAGTCACTGTGTAAGTCTTCGTCCCCTGCTACAATGCATCCTCGCAATCGGGATGGCTTGGGCGGCGTATGTGATAGATTGGTGGAAGACATGGGCATTGCTCACTCATTTGCGTCTCAGACATATACGTTGGACTCGGCAACGGCATCTCTTTGCTTCGGTGCATCGTGGTTCGTATTCGTGGTGGTCGTTGTGGTGATGGTTGGAACGTAGGTGTTCGCTAGCATAAGTCGATATCTATAAAACACAGCATGCTACGATCCTTTGCTTGCGTAACCTAGATCGTTGCTCGTGCGGCTCTACAAAATTCAGCCGTTGTCGTTGAGGTAGATCGATATCACGTGTGCATGTTGACCTTTTGCTGTTTCGAGCTCTCCACTTTGTCGCTGTGGCAACCGGTATGGAACTTTCTCGGACATCGACGTTCGGAAAGCTGTGTTGTCCATTGCCTATCGAAGACGATGATGTCTTTACGTGTGTTGGGGGGGCGGACGACATCGTAGAGAGACACTATGTAGGACACTTCTTGAACTGCATCCCATGCGAGAACTTGGGTACATTGAAGCATTTGCCACGCTCCTCGAAGCTGAAGCTGACCACTTCGGGTGTCAGCGTATCTCTTCGGGTCTCGAAGTGTTAAAAACCACGAATTGCATCAGCACCGACATTTGAAGAACTGAAAAGTGTAGAACATTCCTATCATGTCCCTGGACTCCTGTCAAGGCGAAGCTCATCCATATGCTCGGCACATTGCTTGTAAACGCCACACCTCAGATCTTACCAGCCTTGGCGATACTAGCAAGTCGATCATCCGACACAACCGGCATCCATCTACTCCCAATCGTCATCTACCCGATCAAGAAAAACAGCCTTTTGTGATGCTATTTGCTTCTGCCGTGTTTGTCTCCCTTACTATTCGCGCTCTGCTGGAAGATCGACCGGCGCGAATCGTACACATTCCTATTTCTGCTGTACGTCATGGAGCACGTTTTTGTCCTCGACCTCAGCAATGGTTGAAGGACCAGATGTTTTGCTTCTCCTTGAGCACTACCGGCACGGGTATACCGACCATGTGCGCTCGCCTTCGAATGGTTGTGGAGCTTTTCACCGTTCGCTGGCGCCAGCCTCTGTGGAGCGACGAAATGATGATGTAGGTTGGGATGCGATCTGATGTAAATGCAAATGTGCATGGGTGGTGCCATATATATGGCCAAGGGCGTCGAAGAAATACGATTTGTATAGTCCCTTTGCACTTATACAGCACTTTACCACGCCGGACATAACCCACAGACAACAAAAGACTCACTGACGATAATCATACAACATGATGTCCTTCAGGTCAATAATCGCAGCATTCGTGCTCGCCTGTTGCTTCACCACTCAGGTCTTCGTAAGCACAAAGACACGATAATCTCTAAACTCCACCATCGCTAATACCAGTCCAGGCGCAAAATTCCTCCTCAACGATGGCAACCATGAGCAAAAGCATATCCGCATCGAGCACACTTTCCGGATCAGCAGCCACTGGCACTGAAGGCGTCCCTCCCACCAACCCAGTAGGCTCAAGTGGGTCTGGTGATGCTGGTGGTGGGTCTTCTGGCGGAACGAACAGCTCCTCTTCATCGACTACCAAGAGTGGCGCTGTTGCACTTGGATCAAGCGGTAAAGACCTCCAATCGTCAAAGTGGGCAAAAATAATACTGACTTTGAGCCCCAGATTTCTCCCTGCCCCTCTCTGCTGCCGCCGGTGCTATCGTTGTTGCCGTCGCCTTTGGGTGGTGAGGGTAGTAGGATCGAGAGACAACCAGAAGCGGTTGGTGAGATTGTGCAGGTACAAGCTTAAAGCGATGTAAATATGAGGAACCCTGGGCTAGCTATGAGATTTTCAATCTGATGCAACATCAATAATAGAGACGATAGGGGGTAATTGCGAGACAAAATCTCATCATTCGACAAGAGGTTTGGATTCCTGTTTGATCAATCGTGTTGATTTAGCGGCTAGATTGCTTCGTCGAGAAGGATAGCTCACACTTGTCGAGAGGCCTGTAGCATGTAAGAAAAGATCGTGTATAGAGCAGTTAGAGACCCTGGCGAACGAATGTCATATGTGAATGCTCATTAGAAGCTTTGTCAAGCTCAAGCCCAGGCCGTAGATTTGGATTTCTCGCTTCGTCTCGACTCTCAGTCCGCCACTGGGTCGACTCTCGCTGCATACATCCTTTTTTTGACGTAGATCATGTATCTCCCGTCTTCAATCCGGCAGAAGCTGGTGATAGTGCTAGCACATCACGACGACGTTGACAGGAGGCACTGAGTATCATAACATCGATCGGTAGAGGGCTCGATCGGTAGAGGGCTCGATCGTGAAAGAGCATCGCTCGCTAGCTCGTTTGTGCAATTGATCTGTAGTACCAGTTCGGTGTGGTCTGCGTCGATATCGTCTTTTCGTCTTGTCCCGTCAATACATCTTGGTTAAATATGGCCAATGCTAGTGCCCCACTAATGACGTAGCCGCAAGGAACAGGAAGGCACAACCAGAGTGAACCATTTAATCTTGATAGACAACTTCAAACACCGATAGTCATTCCGGGGAGAATAGAAGCGTATTGGTCCCGAAGTACACATCCCGAAAGACCAACACATTACTAAATCACCATGGCAAGCCTACCACACACCACTACTGGCCTTGCCAGCGAGACACCATCCACCTCCGAAACAGCAACGGGTGGCACCGCGGGCGGCAACCTCGCCCCCAAGGACTCGAACCTTGCAGCAGACGTCTCCAGCACCGAGAGCAAGGTGGGTGTGACGAGCAATCAGGGCAAGGATACCACGAGCAATGCTCCTGGGAGTGCTGAGGCAGCGGCCGAAAAGTTGTATGAGGAGAGGATAGAGGAGGAGTATGCTAAGCGTGAGGGTGGTGCCTGATGGTGAGGTTGTTGGACGATTGTCCGGCTTTCGCTGGTTGGAAAGTGGGCTATGGCGTCCACGGTCGAAGCATTGGAGCCCTGGCTTGGGTGGCATGGGCAGGACGAGGGAACGGCATGAGGATTCTGGCATAGTAGAAGGCTACATCAACGGACCTTTAGACGCCCCAGAAATGAGGATCTCTCCTCATCATATACAGAAGCAATGTTGTGGTGTAATATAGCAATCTCATCTCATCTTGCCAAGGAATATGCTCCAAGCTTTCATACTTTATTCCTTAACCTTTCATGTTCCCTCAACCACAACGCATGGCTTGATAGCAGTAGATGACGACTAACTATCGTCTTCCACGCAATTCCAAACCTCACCGCATTGCTGCCATAGCTCTGTATCGAACATTATTACTACAATGCCGCGCCTTTCCCGCAGCAGCAACATACCAGCGCATCGAACTGCAAAACATTGTCCGCAACCGCTTCTGGCAGGCACGACATGAGAACAGCACGCGACGATTAAGACTCCTGTTCGAAGCTGGATATGAGGGTATCGATCACCTCGATGCTGCAGTAGCTGGAGAGGAGGAAAGTAAAAGCCGCATTCTAGACCTGCTTGAGAGAGCACCTGCCAAGGTCAAGCAGCCGCGACCGGGCGAACATGTCCAGCCTCTTGTGCCCACACAGCGACCTTCTGATCGATTATCGCTGCTCGACAGACCGGTACCACTAGAGCAGCTCAAAGGCAAACGACATGTCCCCGTGCTCTTCAATGCTCAAGGCATACCCGTCCTCCGCATCAAGAAGCCACAGCCAGAAGGTTTATCAGGCTACATCAACCACAGACTTCAGTTGAAACAGAAACGGCATGACACGCGACATAGACTAGAAGAAGAGCTGGAGCTCGCCCGAGCAGAGGACACTTGGGATGAGATACTGCTCGAGTGTACTGCAGCCCGCTTGGATGGCACTACTGAGCGTGTGCGAGAGCAGGGTTGGAGTCATGCTCTTGCTATGGCGAAGAAAGAGGTCAATGAGAAGCTGAGTGAGGAGAGGAGGAAGAATCAGGTCATGGCGGAGAAGATGCAGGCGGTTGTTGATCGGGAGCAGGCGTTGTATGATGAAGAGAAGGCTGACAGAAAGCAGAAGTTTGGCAAAGGGCGCCAGAAGGTGGCAGATGGAACGGTCGTGTCGAAGGATAGTGCAATTTGAGCAGTCATGACATGGTGATGGAGAACGATGTTCTTTCATATCATGTAAAGGTCGGACACGCTGCCAAACTCGCGACAACCACGACCTCTGAGGCCGTTCGAGATGCGCAGCCATGTCGTGCTTGGTATATGGCCAACTCGCGGTTGCATGACGGGGCAAAGCAGTGCCAGCACGCGAACACGTGTCTGAAGCTACCCACACCTCATGAGCTCTGAGCCCTTGAGGCCCGCCACCGATCACAGCATGTTGTGCAGCGTCTACGCCACCTTCATGCAGCCGCTCGTGCATCACGCCGTGCTTGAATGGTCGCCTTGCAGGCCTTGAGGCCGCACCTCCCACACAGCCCCGTACACGATCGTGTCTTGATCAGCTGAGAGTACATGCAAAGGGCCTCCCAATGTACCATTGGACATGAACGTAGAGATAGAAAGCAAGCATTCGCATCGCCCGAGCCCTGTTGCGAGGCTTGGACGTCCGCTCTATATTGCTAGTGGTATCTCATCTGCTCGAGATCTCCTGATAGGATACCAACATCATGTCTGGCATCGAGGCCATCCTCGGCGTGGTCTCTGGCTCGGCCGGTTTGCTATCACTGACCATACAGCTTGGCCAAGGCGCGATCAAGCTCAAGAGATTCTGCGAAACAGCGAAAGCCGCACCGGAGACTATTGCGCGCGTCACGCACGATCTTGAAACCATAGTCTGGACTCTGCAGCAGCTCAAAAGGCATAGACACGACGACAGCCAAAGCGCAGCAGTGGTCGACCGCTGCATTGACCGTTGCCGATCGAGCGCCTCCAAATTTCGAGACTTGGTCGAGAGGGTGGAAAACCGGCTCAAGCAGCGGCGGAGCATCAATGCCAAACTTTATGCAGCGATCAAGGAGCCTGAGATACAAGAGCTCATGGCTGACCTGGAAAAGACCAAGAGCTCATCACTGCTGGCTTATGGTACGCAAATGGCTGAGAGTCGTTCCTTGTTTGGGGCCAAGCTTGACTTGATCTTAGCACAAGTACATTTGGGCAATGCTGCGGTCGCGCAGCTTGCCTCGCAGCCTGCCTCCAGAATGGAACCATTGCCATTGATCTGCGCCCCCGAGCATGATGCGCAGAGTGAGATAGGAAGACCAATGTCGCAGCAAATCGCGCAAGCGGGCCACGAGGACATCAGTGACAATCGAGTGTACGGATCTGCAGCTCTACCCAAAAAGAAACCACCTCGATCAGTGTTCCGCTTGAGGCTTGGTATGTGGACCTGGCACAGCCGCTGTGCCTGGGACATCGCGATCACCACATCGCAGGGCCGATGGGTTACGAGTCTACAGACCGTCAACATTGTGCCTCCAAATGCACCCATCTTTAATCTTTGTCGAGCTGGCGACGTGAAGGGCATGATGAAATTGGTTGAAGCCGGTCAAGCCTCTTACACTGACATTGAAAGCCCTTAAGGTGAGGACTTGCTCACGGTGGGTATCTTGGCAACGAAAGCGTGACGGAAATCGCTAAATCTAAGCAGACAGCCGCCCGGTGGGAACAACCTCCAACATACACATTTCTATTGCAAGCAATGTCATGGCAAGTCGACACGCCTTTACCGGTGTTCAGTCTTTGCATTCTAGAACATGGTCTCCAAACGAATCAGATACTGCTGAACGATGCGCCGACACTCGAGACTTTGTACACAAGCTTCACACAGTTGCCTGCCTTCGACATGAACTCAGATGATCCCGTCGATCGATTACATTGGCGTTATGTATTCTCGTACTGTCCTACGCTACCAATGTAAGGGCATCTATTGCGGGAGGACATTCCTCACTTTGCGGCCCTTGGCGGCCCCGAAAGGCTTGCACTGCTCATAAAGATTTACACTCCTGCTCGGTTTGGAACGCCCGACAGGCTCTTCCACACCGTAGGCCTGACACTCCCAGATGTAGAGATGGCAAACCTCAGTACAAAGGACGGCTTCACCATCTTGCATTTGGTTGGCGAAACCCTAGGCCAGATGCATTTCCAGAACGCTCAACGGAGTATGCACGACCCATGGAGTCAATATGCCGAGCGTATGCTCAAGGCCGGGGCTGACCCTTGCAGCTTGGGAGTGCCGACAGATAAGAGGAAAGGGCTGATGACGCCACTTCTCGCATCCTTGAAACAAGGTACTCACACTTTCGACGACCTCCGCTTAGTTTTGCAAGCTTGGGCTTCTCTTGTACACCGCGCTGGGTTGGATCTGTCTGAATATGGCGCAAGAGAAGCGAATATGTGGAGCCTCGTGTCTCAAGGAGTCCACCTTCCGAAGATTTTGAGCCCGTGGGGTCACAGCTCAGAAGCATATTACGCTCATGTGAGCTTACACACCGGGCCAAAGGCTCAAGATTGGACGATAGTATTGTCTGGTACCCTGATTACTCAGACTTATGTGCTTCAACAACCTCCCGGTGCTTTTCCGCGTAGCTCTTACTTGCCGGGCATCATCGCATGGCCTCCAACCACAGCAGAACTACAAGAAGGTCGATGGCTGATGCAGGAGGCTAAGTCGAGGCAGGCTGATAGGATTGCTCTAAATGTCATGGCGCACCAAAACATCGAGCCATTCGGGGAGCTGGTTGAAAGCACACAAGACGATACTAGTAGTATAGTCTTGTTATCAGAACGAAGTGCAAGACGAGGGATACCCCCTCGATCACACAGTGAGCCACGATCGAGCAGAGGACAGCAAATGGCACTTACAAAGAGTGTCTGAGTCTCACCCATGGCTACCACCATATCACCTGTGTCCTTACGATGCACGCTGGAGGTTCGGCTGCATTGGCGAATCTGGCGAGGAGTCATATAGGCACGAACCCTGCTCAGTCAACAGACCATGCGACAGAGACTTCCACATTCGGGATTGCATCAAGGGTATTTTCAGTGGAAGGCGATTTGTCCAACAGTCGAGGAGTTGGTCGCGTAACTCCTTCCTCGGCCATATCCGCGACTGTCAATACTACGCAGCCACACAGGCGATGGGCATGGGACAGCCTGCGTCCAAAGCGAGCACATCGTCACCAAGCCAGGTGTGCTGGGATGCAGTGATGTCGATCTGGACAGGCTAGCAGTACCTCAAGATTGCTACCAAAGGCATCCGCGGACCAATTACATGGTTCATCGATTTTGCGAATCTGGAGGCATGGCGAGAGGTAGAAGTCCAGAGCCACGATAGTGAGCCTGTGCGCGCGCTGCACGACTACGAAGACTAAAACATGTTCATTTTAGCTACTTAGATCGTTCTGGAGGTAGGATCACACAAAGCATGACAGCCTTGCCGGACGAGTATCCTCACATCTAGCAGCTTCATCATTTGCGCCTTACTATGCATCCCCGAAGCCAGCTTCCCACCAGCTCAATAAACCACGCCGAAACGCCATTCTGAACAGCACATCAGCATCTGCTTGCCACATTTCAACCTCACACCTCCGCCCCCGGCATCAAATTCCCCCTCGCCCCAAACATCTTCCCACTAACCACAGCCGAGAACCCATCAACCTGTCTTGCATACTGCTCCACCTGCCTCCCGACCAACATCGCCTCCAACCGACTCGGCTCCTGCGGCAACTTAAACAACTTCTGCCATTCATCCTCCGGCAAAAGCGTCTGTTTCTGCTGCGTCCGCAACGCATTCTCCTGTTTCCGCTTCTGCTGCCACGTCTGGATCTTGGCTTGTTCGCGCGCCAGACTGCGTTGGTAGTATTGTGCGTTGTTTTGTTCGGTTTGGTGGGCTTCGATGCTGTCGAGGAGTTGGTCGCAGGTTTTTTCTAGGAAGGGGTCAATGCTCAGGTCCAGGTTTTCGAGGTTGGGGGCGAAGGGGTTGTTGGCTATGGCTGTGTTGCGGAGGAGTTCGTTGGTTGAGGCTGGGAGGGTCGGTGTGAGGGTTGAGGTTGTGGGGTTGGTTGGGAGTTGATGGAAGTAGGAGGTGAGGAGGTGGGAGTTATGGACTTGGATGGGGATTTCGGTGAGAATGTCCTGGTAGCGGAGGTTTGATTTCTGGAGGCTGTGTGCATGAATCTGTTAGCTTTCGTCTGTCGTACCTTCCTAAAGCATCATTTCGCAACATACCTCTCCGTACTGAACTTGCCCTCCTTATAAGCCGCCACGAACGCTGGACTCAACCGATAAGCCTTCAGATTCAGACTCCCCTGACTACTCCGGCTGACATCAAACACCAACGCCACCGTCCTCTCATCCTGCGCCTTCTGATAAAAAGCCTGATTTTCAATGAAATTCGCCGAGACAAAATTCCCCATACTACAACTGACATACCATCCCACCCCCTGCGCATCCACATTCACTTCCCGCAGATACTTGATCATCTCGTTCTGGTAGCTCACGCTGCTCTTAGCTCGGGGCGCTGCCAGGGCAAGGGAGGCCTGGTCCTGTTGATGGTAGGGGTCGGAGGAGGTTTGTTGACCGGCTGTCACGTCCGGGTTCGAGGCCGGGAAGGGGAAGGAGTTGGTGATTTCTAGTTTTTGGGCGGTGGGGAGGTCCATGCCGACCAGACAGCCTGTTGCTGGGGATGGAAAGGTGGTGGTCGCGTGTTTGATTATGCGCATAACTACCAAGGCGGAGAGTTGGACCTCTTTGATGGGCGAGTCGGCAGCAGGGATGGTCGCCATGTTGGGTGGTAGTGTCGTGGGAGTCGTCCAAGTGGTATCGCCAGTTATTGTCGGATGTTCTCACGGAGCGTGGACTTCGATATGAACGACTCACAAATTCCGTGTATGTGCGGCGGGATGAGCGGAAGTGTTCCGCGAGCTTCTATCCCACCTTACTCTCGTGCCTTCCCCTTTCTCTCCATTCACTCAATACAGTCGCCTCTACGCTTTCCATTTTCGGACAGGCAGATACTTTTCCTCAGGCTGTAGCATACGGCATTGTTTATGTACCGTCTAGCCAACCGGGTCGCCTGAGAGCATCTGATCTTCCTTCGGAAGGCACGAGGTGACGTCGCGGGGTTGGCCTGAACGATGACATTGCATCATATTCCATGAACAGCACAATTGATTCCATCCCACCTGACACCAGACGAGACTGATTCGACATATTTGTATGGTCGTGCTACTGACATATCCAAGACTTGCCACTCATACATTGTGTTGTGTGGGCCGCAGTTCTACTATCGCCTCACGACGGACTCCAACCATATTGAATAGGCGACTGGCTACGGAGATGGCGACTCAAAACGGTAACAAGGATCTCGACATCAACCAAGGCGGTGATGCAACGAAGAAGACCTACCACAAACAAGCCACCGGCCTAGCAGCGAAGACAGCAGAACGCCACTCTGCTGAAAATGACCTCAAGCTCTACGGTTCCTGCTTCTGCCCCTTCGTCCACCGCGTCTGGATCTCTCTCGAACACAAAAAGCTCGAATACGAATATGTGGAAGTAGACGTCTACCGCAAGCCCAAACTCCTCCTCGACATCAACCCACGCGGTCTGGTCCCAGCACTCCGCCACGGCGACTGGGGCTGCTACGAAAGCACGGTCCTGATGGAGTATCTTGAAGATCTGCACGAAGGGAAGCCATTGTTACCGTCCGACCCGAAGCTGCGAGCCCGTAGCCGACTCTGGTCGGACCACATAAACCGCCACATCATCCCGCTCTTCTACCACTACCTCCAAGCCCAAACCCTGGACAACCAAACCAAGTACGCTGGCGAATTGACCGAACAGATCGCCAAGCTCGTCTCAGCCGCCGACACCACCGGCCCTCTCTTCCTAGGTAAAGACTTCACATTCGTAGACGTCCAGATGGCGCCATGGGTCATCCGGCTCGAGAAAGTCCTGAAACCCTACCGTGGATGGCCGGACCCAGAGCCAGGCAGTAGATGGGAGAGGTGGGTCAGGGCAATAGAGGCGAACGAGGCGGTCAAGGTGACGACGTCGGGGGATGAATTGTATTTGGACTCTTATGAGCGGTACGCGGAGAACAGGCCGAACACAAGTTTGGTGCAGGCGGCTGTTAATGGTGGCAAAGGGTTGCCTTGAAGGTGGCGTTCTGGTAGATATTGAGCTTCCCAGAAGAATGATGTGCGTCCCACAATGGTAGAGGCCGACCAAGCTTGTTATCAGCGACCCACCCCGGGTGGGAAGTGATACGAAGTCCCGTTCCGATGTCTCATTCCTACAACTGACATGACTGACGACTGTGTGATCCATAAAGCTCGCGCAGACATCAATCTACCATGAAGCGATCCAGCCTTTGTATCCCATCCCAACTAAGCTCACTGCCACTCGCCACGACGGCGTAATCTTGTTTGCTACTTCGCCTACACTCTTGGTCGGAAATCACAACCTGCTACATTCACAAGCCAATGAAAGCGGCTAGCGGCGCAAAGGCAACAAAGCTATTCACGTCAAGCTAAGTGCTCACCATACACGTCTATCGTATTCACGATGGCTATCCGTTCTAAAACTATTCCACCTTCGTAGCAATAGAAATTCCATTAAGCTGCGACCAGTCCTACTACCGTCAGCCACATCTCGACCATCAATCCCTTCGCTCAACTACAATGTCAAGCCGCCGCCACCCATACTATGACCCCTATCCTCATCACGGGTATCAAGACTATCACTACCCACCCGCTCCAGTAGCTCACCCGTCCACTCATCATTCATCGGCTTATGCACCACATCTCCCGCAGCACGTCTATGAGCCACCTGCACCACCATATGCCAGCCCAAGATCAGGCGGCACACCCTTGGTGCAAGAGGTTGCTGCTGAGGATGTCAAGTTCAGCGTTGAGGGTGGCAAGAAGCGAAGGAAAGCAGTCGAGGTGAATGGCGTGGGAGAGGATCAAAGGGTGGATCAGTCGAACAATTATATCGACGATCCACTGTATATACGCCAGCAAATCATGGGTAAATGACCAAGACTCGCTCCAGCAATGATACAACATCGCAAGGGCTGACTCAAGATTGTAAAATAGATAACGCGCAAGCACTAATGCAGATTCTCTGCCCAACAGCCTACGGTCCTGACTTCGCAGGCCGTTACAGCGTCGTGCTCTTACAACCTACTCCTACCTCGAAAGACAATGCGAAGCAACACCGCACTCACAAGTCCACGTCAGCCAACCAGCAGCTGGAGAAGTGGAGAGCAGGCGTAGCATGCGACGGGACCGTTGTAGTCGAGGGCCCGAAAGCAGAGACGTCGTTCATGGCTCTGAACTCCTTACTTGAGTCCCTGGCGGCGAAGCTGGGTAAAGTCATGCCTCGAGCTTGGGATGTGGGAGAGGAGAGCGATGGAGAGGAGGAGACAGAGAAGACTGGGGTTGTGGAGGATGAAGATGGAGCGAGGTTTGCTGTGGAGGGTGGTCGTGATAAGGAGTGATGTTACCACAATCTTTCTCACTCGTTCATAAATGGCTCATGTAGCCGATCCGGACGTATTCCTCCAGTAGAAAGCAAAATGGGAAGTCGATGTCACGAGAGATATGCGTATGGTAGGGGATACGAGATACGAGCTTCCTTTTCGTCTCCCGCACATTGGTGTTCTTACCTGTGGCAGCACCCCGAGACCGTGATGAACTCGAGGGCTTGCGTGAACTGTGCATGAACCGCATGGAATATCCTCGTGGGTCCATAGCCACATGGAGTCTTGCATCACCATGAGTCTTACATTCTGCGACCTAGAGTTGGTCCGTGGCTGATCCTGAGATCATGCACCTCATATTGCAACGGCCATCGTGCATGTTTAGCACATGTATACGGTAGACATGCACGTACGAGTCAGCGAAATGTTCCTTTGGGTCTTTGACTTTTCGTAGTGCTGACGCTCGGAAGCGGGGAGCATATCGGCGAAGGCATCAGCTCCATCGGCCCACTGTAGTGAAAGGATAAACTCCGTTTGGCTTTGAGGAGAGCGATACCCTGCGTGAGGTGCACAGTGATTTGGTGCAGGGTGCTGCATACGAGAACACTATCAATGGTCAGCCCGGGGCTACCGTCTGCTTCCGCGGCCTGCTGTTTGTGAAAGGTGCTGAAGGTCATTTGCCACTTTAGCAAGCCACTTGCGGACCATGATGATTAGGTTGGCGAGAAGAGCATTGAACGATCATGTGACCGAATGAAGAAGCGGCTACAAATGTGCAGAGTGCTCCAGGGGTTCCAATCATGGGGCTGACCACTATCGCGAGAATGGTGCAATGGATGCGAGTAGTAGGCCTCGAGGTAGATTGTTGCATCAAAGGGGTTGAGGTGATCTTTCGCACTGCCTCGGGGTTCGGCAGGATTCCAGGTGTCCATGTGCTAGCTGGCTCAACAAATGCCTCGATCACGGCCATGGTTTCCTATCACAACTACCAAACTTGTATTCTGCCGTTGTTATACGCGGCATCACAACCACAAGGCCCCAGGGTGCGGGTGGATCATATCAAGCATCGTAGTAGCCTATGTGGCGTGATTCCCCGCAGCTGACGGAGACGGCGACGTACTCCTATCGTTTGCTTGCGGCTGGGAGCTCAAGGAACTAGGGTCTCTAGCTGTCTGGCTACCCTGCAGATACGGTAGTAGTATCCTCTGAACAGGGTCGACACCGTAGGTCACTTGTGTTTGAATGAGGGGTTCGTGAAAGGTGATCCAGAATCCTTGGCGTGAACCATGGTTCCGGCTGAGTCGTGACCGGAGACATCGGCAATGTTGGTGGCTCGGCGGCGTATATCAGTTGGCTCGCGGCACCACGGGATCAACACTTCGTCGATACCAGGCTTCGCATAGAAAATGCCGATTGATGAATGGCAACTTGTTCCCGCACAAGGCAGCCTTCCAATGGCGACGTGCATGATGTGAAGTCAGCGGCGGTCGTCAAATGCTTCAGCCACACAACGTGGTGGGCCGATCTGCAGCAACGGCGGACCAGAACTCTGGAATAGGGGACCACAATGGCACAAGACGCCTTGAGTGGTTGAAATGTACTTCACTTCTACACTTCGTGTGGTAAGCAGCAAGGCTACTATGGCTATCTCAACTTCGACAAAGCAGCGCATCTGTCAAGCTGTTGCTCGATACGCTCTTTGACTTGGGGATCACCTAACTTCCGCATCACTGTGACCTCGGTCAACGCTGGAGTTAGACAGGAGAACCAACAAGCAGCAATAATAGCCTATGGACTAACTACAGAATGGTATGCGCCCAAAACAGCATCTGCCGAAGGACGGCGGTGTCGATCGCAACCTTCGCGCGGTGGACGTCGTGAAATGCCGCTGCGGACGTGTCAGAGCATGTTCTCGTTATGAGGACTCGAGGTCAAAGTCTGATCGATTCAAGTCTGGTATTGTGTCAAACCATCAGCATATCAAAGAAGATACATCTTCACGCCACTCTTTGATTGATATCTAATCATGCGAGCCAGAACTTTCGAACAGCGTTCCTCTTGGACGCAAAGAGCCAAGACACAATAGCGGCATTGATACCAATTGATCACTAATTGGAACAATAAGTCTTAGTGATCTACCCCGGAAAGGAAGACTGCGATGGCCGAATCGGGTATGTCGAGATCCAAACGGCGAAGCGCCAGTGCTTGGGCCTGCGAACGACGGCGCACCAAGATTCGGCAGCGAAAATCTGCTAGCTCGTGCCCGTTATCTGCGATAAGCGGCAATAACAGTGGATGCAATACAATTGCCGGACGTAATGCCAATGCATTGCACATCCAGCGGTCAGCACAAGAAGCTGTCGACGCGTCGGGCAAATCTAGAAGCGACTAAAGCTTATTGTTCATTTTCGTGTGTACTCTTCATGTCGGCAGACGTGCAGGCAACCTTTCATGCCCGGGTCCGCCATTGCGGGGCAAGGCTCGGAGCCATGGTAGAATGATGATAATAACAATCGGGTAGAGGAGTCCAAAACGGCCCACAGTAGAAGCTGTCAAGTTGTGCTCCAGTTCAGGTGCAGATGTGCCGGAAGTCTCGGACGCGAGTAGACACTTTCGTCCTCCCAGGCGCGCCAACAAAGTCTCTCTTTACACAGTCTTCTCGTGTCCGCAATAATACCGTCTAGTCGACCAGATATCCCGATATCAAATTCGTAGTGCCCACTTCACGATCTTTGACGTCACGTAGGAGCTACCGTTAGTGAGATTGAAGTCCAAGTAGCTCGGTAGGACAAACGGCCGGCCCTGCATTCTTGCTGATCGCAGAAACCACGCGTTCTGCAGGGATGATGGTGTAGCACCCCGAATGGCGGTGTTATAGCCACACCTGCCACAACGACATCTACCCGGTGCGTCTAGGCGATATTGTGGAAGCGTGGGCGCAAAGATCGAACACGGTGCAGAGGCAGCGGTGGTTGATTGCTAGTGGGACGTAAGACTGACGGGTCTGATCGAGAAACTGGGTGTGATCGAAAATCATGACGGCCGCCACAGACGGCCCAGGCCGCTATAGCAGGGATATGGTGGCTTACGCTGGTTGGAACGAAAAGTTAGTGCTTGGGCTCGTGGCCTGTCCAAGCGACCGTTGCATGACCCTGCTTCAACTAAGGCCACATAAGAATGATGTGAGAGGCGCAATGGAGAGGGGTCCGCTGCAGGGCGCGCCAGGACGTCAGTCCCCTGAGAGCTCGAAGGAGATGAAGCCCATGGACGCGAAGTGGGCACTGAACAAGATGCCGCAAGACGGATGTAAGGCGGCGCGCAGGAAGCTTTGTAATGTTCCTGACTGCCCCACGAAGGATCGCTCAGCCAATGAACTCTGTGTCGATGCAGGCAAGCGACCGTGAGGAAGAGCGGCCGCCATGAAACCGCACCTGACGAGGCGTGGAGGTGCTCGGATCCGAGACGAGCTTGCTACAGTTCCGTGCCATGGTGAGGTGAGATTCAGCGTCTACCGCTGTATAGACTGTCAGACACATCCTCGGGAAAAGGTGGCAGCAGTAATCTCGCGCCGGCAGGATCTTGGATATAGGAAGCCCCGCAATTCGTTAAAGCAGATACTAGTGGCAGGTCACAGGGTGGTGCCCAGCGGTCGGTAGAGCTCTCCATCAGCCATAGCTCGGAGCGTTTGGGAGCTTGCCAGACGACATCTCTCCGCCCGACCCACTGTGCTTCCATGCACCATTTCAGCAGCACGTACAGTAGGAGGACGCGGGTGCATTGTTGCACCGCGTCGAGATGTCGCCAGAACATATTTGTCGCTGGCGGCTTGTGTGGTCGGTAACGGGAATCGTAGCACGGTAATATGCTGGCTTTGATGTGAATATGTGCATTTCCTAATCCGACCGAATTGATTAACAAGGTTGCCAGCCGTTAACGCCTACGTCTCAGTAGTCCTTCCCGAGGAGTCGGACGTCCGCACGGATCCGTCCAATCGGCCAATCTCACAACGTTAGCGCAATAATGCGGCAAGCAACGTTTTGGTCCTTCGCCAACGCAGTACGAGTCTACCATTTCTTGGATGGGCAGCGCCACAGCGGCACAAGCGCGGTCCTGCCAATGCGTTGGAATTTTTTGTAATAATAAGACGGACCCTGAGCGACCTTTTCATGCACTACTGTTTTCCCCTCGGCGAAGCTGGGATTGTTCGATATCATGGTCAGTGTATCCCTACTGGCCCCAACCTTGACTCTGTCCCGTGTCGTACCCTGTTTAGCACTCTCCTCATCTGCTTATAACCTCACGGTCTGCCTATTTCACGCCCGCAGCGACCGCGTCTCGAGATTGTTAGCATACCACCCAGCTGTATACTCGATCAACACGTCTGCCAATCCGATGTTCTAGCAGATCACGACCCTCACCACACACTTACTCACCCACCATCATATACATACGACGACCATTATATTGTCCAACAACGCTGACAACAGCGTGCTCTTAAGCTGGCTAGCACATAATGGACGGTAGAAACTGTACCGGACGAACGATATCACTACTCAATAGTGACGTAGCCGCCGCTGACTACCCGACGAAATTCCACCTCCCGCCGCTACTGTCTGCTGCTCATTCACGCACCTCGAGTTGCGCATCAACGCCCAGCTTGTCCCCGCAAACACCACACCTGATCCGGAGTTCTTCGAGCGACTCCCGAGGTTTCCAGACGCCCTCACCACTGACGCCATCCTACCACGCCTTTGATCGGCAGCTTCCACACGCGCACAAGTTGCAACAGCAACAGTCGTTTTGCGCGTACAATTTCCCGCAACAGGTGAAGATGGACGACCAGAATGTGTCGATGTACCCACCCATTCCCGATGCGACTATTGCGATGCCATCTGCCTACCCCATGCCGCCCCAGATGACCCATCAAATGGTCCCGCAGCCCGTGCAACCAGTCGCATATCGGTCATCAAATTCACCCTCATCAGAGCCTTCACGTGTCTCCAACCTCTCCGCAACGTCGAATGCGAAGGCGCAACCAAAGAAAAACCAGTACCCGTGTCCACTCGCGAAGCAAGTCGGTTGCAGCGATTTCTTCACCACTTCAGGCCATGCCGCGCGACACGCCAAAAAGCACACAGGCAAGAAGGATGCCTTCTGCCCGGAATGCAACAAGGCCTTCACGCGCAAAGATAACATGGAGCAGCACCGACGGACACACCAAAGCGGTCGTGGTGGGTCGCGCTCCGCCACGACTACTGGTGTTGATGCCGCTGCCAAGGTGAAGAAGCCTGCGAAACCAGTGACCAAGAAGACTGCTGTCAAGGCCGAGCAGCAGTTCGGCGCCGCTATCGAGCAACAATTAGCAGAAGCAGCTGGACAGGAGTCCTTGAATGGGATGCCGTTGGCGACGCAACCGCAAGGCATCGTGATACCACAACCCACGATGCAGCAAGTCCTCGTCGACCAAGCGATGATGCTACCACCATCTGGACCATATTTCCTCGGCAATACTATCGACACTGGCCCAATCCCCTCTTTGCCCATGGCGATGCCAGATCTGAATGGGCGACCGCCGCTCATGCGGAACAACTTCACGACTAGTCTGGAGTACGTACCACCTATGGGTCCAATATTGTCCGACCCCGACGCCCTACATTATGCCTATCCTTCACCTGGCTTGTCTAATGGACTCAACAGTCTAGCTCTGGCAGCGAGCGAACACCGTCGATGGTCAGAGGAGAAATCCATGTCTGGTAGCCCGAAAGAGTCGCCTTCGCAGGAGACTCCTTGAACGATACTCTTCTCTTCTTCATCCAAATATCTCCGCGGTAAGCCGCGTTCCATGACGCGACTTCGCCAGCTTCACCTTCGACCTTGATCTCTCTTCCGAGTCACATTTAGCGCTGCATTTTCTTTCGGAGGGGCTGGTTTGCGGGTTCAATTGTGCAGCAAAGATACCCAAGCTTGACGGTGCGTTTGGGATGTTCTCGTGTTTGTGTAATCAGCGAGTCGGGCAGATTGTGTAAGCACAAATTCTTGTTGCTTGATGCAACGAAGTAGTGTAACGATAACGAGGAAATAAGGCTGCCAGACAGTCGATGGGCCAGAGTAGACACAAGGAAGTGTGGCAATGTAACAGGCTGTAGATACCTGTGTGCAATAAGCAGAGCATGGCGAGAAGTACTGAAGCATAATCAATCCATCATACACTAACCCTCCCACTGTTATCTATGAAGTGAAGCGGAGGAGATGAGGTGAAGTCAAGTTTATATCTATGCAGGGTCACCGCCGATCTGTTGACTTCAGGGTCACAGCAAGGGTCATGACCCTGAGATCATCACCCTGTCCCTTCCTCACCTCGTCCGACCTCCACAGCATGAACACACACCATGCGACAGCGTAAGCATTGATGCCGCGACGACAGAAACTTGGACAGGAAGAAGGAATCGTCCCGCTGCGCCCAGCAGCGCGAAATATCATTACGGATGAGAGCCGATGACGAGCTTCCACTAATTCCTCGACACGTAATCTAATATATCCTATCAACTGGAGCAGAGCATGTCCCTTTACGTCGATGTCCCCGCAGAGGTCTACAGTGCAAAGATCCGCTCAAGCATGTATCCACCAAAGGTCTCCTCACCCGGAGTACCCACGCACCTCCCCATCCTGTTCCCTGCCTTCAGACTCAACCAATTCCCGCTGTCTCCAGCTCGCTCGCCAACATAGTCGTCCTCCAGTTTCCGCCGGCTACGACGATCGACCAGACACATACCTCGAGTCCACTGCCCCGCCGTCTCGACCCGAATGTCTTCGTCATCGGTGATGTTCCACTTCGGGTCGCTGGAGGCCATACAGTACCATACACATAGCGGATCATGTAGCTGCAATGGTACAGCATCACCACTGACGTTGTTCTGGAGCGACTCGACTTTGTTGAAGGTCGAGTTTAGAAATGCCGAAACCCACTCTGCTAATGGCGACTTGGCTTGGAGCAATGGGCCAATCACTTCCTGGAACTTGCCTCGAGTCAGGAGATGGCGCTCCGTGATGTCTAGCGGAAACAATTTGACGTCGAGCCTCCGCGATAAGTGCTCCGGATACGGATCAAGAAACGGTGGCGATGCCGTACCCTCCTTTCTACCAGGAGGTGCTGGTGGGACAGGTGGCAAAGTCGTCCTTGGCGTTGGTGAGGTGAGTGCGTATACTCTTGCGGCTGCATACGAATCTGCGAATGTGTTGAACTCGGCGACAGGAGTCATCTGGTTTCTTCGGTTCAGCATCTCTCTTATTGGACCAGGGGCTGCCTTGATCAATCGGAAGGCTGGCTCTGATATAAGGATATGCTGTGGATATGGCTGTGAGTGACGTACATTGCCTGGCAGATCAATCGTGCCTCCCATAACCACGATATCCTTTGCGCGTAGGAACGCTTCTGGGTCTTCTGCAGCTGCGATGGCCAGATTCGTCAATGGTCCAATTGCAACGATACTGATACGGTCAGGCTCGTTCTCCCGTAACAGCCGCAAGATCTCCTTATGTGCTGGTTGCTTCGATGGCTCGAACATTGGCTGTTTCTTGGAGAGCTGGCTAGCCACGGCGAAGTTGTCTTGATCGTCCTGTTGTTTGGCGTGAGCTGTTTCGAACAGCTCTTTCCAGGCGTTATCGGGCGTCAGGTGTGGGTGCTGCAGGAGATCAGCCTCTGCATCATTCGAAGGCTGCAAGGTCTTACACTGTCATGTATGCCACCTAAACCGTCCGTGCCATCTGTGCATGTCTGTAAGCGATCTACACAACATAATGGTGTCTCGTAAAGACTAACGAAAGAAGTCGGCCATCAGCTTGTCGTCCCTGAGAGGATGCTCCGGCCCGACAGCGACTAAAGGTCTTGTCTTGCGAAGAGTCTCGAAGCCCCCTCGGCGGCCCTGACCTTCCCTCCATTCGATCTCTTGATCGATGTGATAGAAAAGTGAGACAACATTGCGAAGACAATTGGCCAGATCGATATTGCCATATGTGACTGAGATCAAGAGCACTTCCAGTTCCTCGGGTAGTGACGAGAAAGCCAGTAGCATCGCCAGTATGTCGTCGACACCCTATGTCGTATCAGAACCGGTCTTTTCATGCCATCTATTGGTAACGTTCGCCACTCACAGGGTCAGTATCTATGATGATCTTGCGAGGAGCCATGGTCACGACGCTAATTAGTACGTAGGAGAGTATGGAATAGCTCGGGAGGAAATAGCAAGGTTGATAGAATGCAAACACGCAAACGAACAGCGCTGCACAATCTGTCCACCTCCCGCGACTTCTGACCCTGAGATCCGTGCTCCAGCAACTACAAATTTCTCAGATCTCCCAAGCCCTTCTTTCCTCCGTACAATGTCTAAACAGGCCACCATTAGAGTCTCGGTGCGAACTATTCCATCAATGTTTGTACAGGTCTATAAGGCCTCCTTGCGTGCTCCGGTGCCCTAAGATTGATTCTGGCGCCTCCTCTTTGCTCCTTCATCTCTGCTTCGTGGGATGTGAGATTTAATTTGTGTGGCGTGACATTTATATCGATATCTATATGGCTGTGCGATGCTATCCTGTGCTACAGGATATGTATATGCCATCATCTCGACGAAGCGAGTGCTGAGTGGCTGGCAGACTACTTGGCGCCCTCTGCCCTCTGCTTCATCTTGAGTCTGCGTGCTTTGATCAGTGGCAAGACCTGAAGGAGGGCTTTGATGGACAGTCGCACCGCAGCAGATTGGCCTTTGGACAGCTCACTGTGCTAGCCTCGTCGCCACTGCGCTGGTAGAAGAGATTACAGCAGGCATACAGTGCATCGATCTGGGACGATCAGCCTTTTGTACGGTCAAGGAAGCCGATACGACAATACTTGTTGCTGGCATTCCTCTTCTTTGTAATTATTCTTCTGTATGCAAGCTGCCAGATGCTCAGTACACTGTCATTCGATAGCACAAAATGACTTGCTCTGAATGGCGCATGCTTGAGGATGGCAGGGTGGATCAGACTTCAGTCCTTCCTCGGCGCCGGTCTTGCATTGTTAGTAGGGCAGGGCACATATGAGCAAGCTGTCACTCACCATGGCGAACTAGGAACGAGGTGAATTTTTTGGCTTGTCCCTCCTCACTGCTTGCGAGCCATCACTTTTGCCCCAGTCGTGCGTCGTGACGAGCGCACGGATCGCTGTGGAGTCGTAGCAGCGCGGGACACAGTTCCAAGGTCAACCATCAATCGCGAATCGTTTTTTCCTTCTTCACACCACGCCTTACACTGCTCGCGTCACTCACTTCCCATCGACGACTCAATCACCTCCGCCACTAAGGCTTTACTCCGCCGCAGAAAAGCATAGAGGCTAGCACAACTTGAATCTCGACTTGCGACCCTACAATCCGCATCAAGCACAGAAATCGACCTCTCACCCAACATGTCGGACGAGCAACAGTCCCCTTCACCAACTGGCGAGAAGCCTGAGGAGCCACAGCAATCGGAACATCTCAACATCAAGGTCACCGATAACAACAATGAAGTCTTCTTCAAGATCAAGCGCACAACACAGCTGAAGAAGCTCATGGATGCCTTCTGTGAGCGTCAAGGCAAGGACATTCGGAGCTGTCGCTTCCTGTTCGATGGGACACGAGTAAATCCCACGGATAACCCGGAGACCGTGAGTCATCTACGCACATGCCGAAAGATCCGACCAGAAACAGGGTACTAACTTCAAATGTAGCTCGACATGGCAGATGGCGACACCCTCGAGGTGCACCAGGAGCAGATTGGCGGGGCCTGCTAAGCTCGCTTTACCAGAAACTTCACGATGAACAACGAATGGCATGTGACCTCGACGAAGCAGCTTAGTAGCCATGCGTGAGCTCTCTGAGCATGCGAATCATGTTTTCATGGGAACTGGCGTATGGTGTGGATGGTCCGCTCTCGGGCGACATCACGGTACTCATTTAGCTGGGCATTCATGAGAAGCGGATAAATTTGCACAACACCAGCGAGCTACATAGCTGCCTCTCAAGATGATTCAAGTTACATGCTTTACAGCCAGAACACCTCGCCAAATCCATCTATATAAACAAGAATATGTACAAGAAGTCTGGTCCTAGCCTGCGATCACTTGTTTGCGATCTCGACCACCCTCTTCGCGGCCTCTGCAAAACCATCAAAGGCTTCCAAGCTCAATCCAGAGTCAGCAATGATCTTCTGCCCCTTCTCCTCGTTCGTACCTCGTATCCTCACAATCACAGGTACATTCTTCATATCCACCTCCTTAAACGCCAGCAGGATACCTTCCGCAATCATGCCGCCGTCTGTCAAGCCACCGAAGATGTTGACAAAGATGACTTTGACTCTTGGGTCGCGAAGGATGAGCTCAAAGGACTTCTTCACGGTCTCGCTTGTGGCTTTGCCGCCAGTATCGAGGAAGTTTGTTGCCTTGCCGCCATGTAGCCGGAGCGCGTCGACGGTGTTCATGGCCAACCCAGCACCATTTACCAGGGTACCAATGCTAGCCTCTGGGTCTTCGAGCTTGATAAATACGATGCCGTCCTTCTCTGCTTCGACTTCCTCTGGTACCTCGTTCTCTCTTCTTCGTAGGCTGTGGATATCTTCCTGGCGCTTATTGCTCCGATATGCTGCGTCGTCGAACTGCAGCACTAAGCTCGGCTCATGGAGTCTGAGGTTGCCATTCTTGTCAATACTGACTGAACCAGAAAGTGTCACAGCCTCCTTCGCCTTGTACATCTTGCTCAGAGCTTGTATTAATGCGCTGGCTTGCGCCATGGCGGCTGGCGGAGCGGCATCTAGTTGCATGTGCTCGAGTGCTTGCTTGATTGTTGCATCGCTGGGGCCTTGCCGCCAGTCGTAAGGGAAACGGCGTACCCTTTGACCAAGCTGAGACTCGTCTGCTGTTGGTGAAGTTGCTATGCAAGGCGAGCGTTCTGTCCGGTCGACGGTGATGGCAAGGTAGTGAGCATCCTTGGGTGCTGCATCGCTCGATAAGGCTACGCCATCTACTTGGCTGAGGTATGGTTCTAGAGGGCCCTTAGCTTGGTCTTTGCCGAGGAGCAAGCCACGTTGCTGCTGTTGAGGTACTGCTCTGCGAGGAACAGGCGATGGCCGTCTCCGCAAGGTATGGTAGCCACGCTTCTGTTGACTCTGGGCGTTGGACAAGATCTTGCTCACGTCACGTCCGCTCTGGCTCAAAAGTGTCTTCATGACGCCACCAAAGTTCTCGGGATGGTCGACCATGGTCGCTCCAGCCTCTTGCAGAACACTGTATTTCTCCTTCGCCAACCTCTCACCACCTGCTGCCCACGCACCAGCATGACCCATGATTCTGCCAGTAGGCGCATGCAATCCACCAACAAGCGCGACGATCGGCTTTGGCTTGGAAGTTCGCTTGAGGTAGTCCTTGATCCACTCCGCAGCATCTTCCTCAGCTCGACCACCAACCTCTCCCACAATCACGATACCCTCCGTCTCTGGATCGTGCTCAAAGACCTTCAACGCGTCTACCATGTTCGTGCCTGCAATGATGTCGCCGCCCATACCTATGCACAAACTTTGGCCCAAGCCAGAGCGAGAGATCGATGCTACGGTTTCGTACGACAAGGTTCCCGACTTGGCAACGATGCCGATGTGACCAGGAGCGAAAGTAGGAAGTGGTTGGAAGCCAATGCGGCAGTAGCCAATGGGTGCTATAATCCCCGGCGCATTGGCTCCCACGAGTCGAGACTTGGATTGTGTCTTCAGTATACTTGCCACCTGCGGAGTATCAGCATCATACCATTGTCATCTATAGTGGTATACGTTACCCTCATAATATCGTGCAGTGGAATATGCTCCGCAACACTAACGATCAACGGTATCTCGGCCTCAATGGCCTCCTCAATAGCCTTACCGCATTGCGGTGCGGCCACGAAAACAGCCGTAGCATCAGGCTTGAGCTGCTCTTTTGCTTTCCGTAGATTTGGCAGAAGTGGAAGACCAAGATGCTCGCCCTCTTTGCCAGGCGTCACGCCTCCGACTATATTGGTGCCATATGCAATACTGTCTTTGGCATTGCCTGTCGCCACACGACCAGTGAAGCCTTGGTAGATCACTCGAGTGTGCTTGCCAATGCGGAGGTTCTGTACTGTGTCTTCATATGATTTCCTGGCTATCGAGCTTGAAAATGTTCGTCTGGCCGTTCTTGAGATGTGCTTGCTTGTGGATGGGATCAAGGATGCTTGGCTAGCTCGCAGGGCCACCATTGTAGGCTATGTGCAGGGAGAAGTAGTGTCTATTGAATACAATGGACCATGGACGAGACGATAGACTACATCAAGCAGATTTATGATAACAATGCCAAATACACGAAGTGGTCGTGCTTCTTGAGCCCATGCCGGGAATAACTCAAATGGACGCTTGCGTCCTCTCTCCGAACATCGGGGCCTGTGAGCAGGGATGCTGGGCACGTAAAGATGTTCTGCGCATGGCCATAGGGCTCATGGCTACAGTCACTGCGCCCGTGACTGTGATTTGACAACATCCCATCTCTCGTTAATGTTGTTGAGAAGGAAATGGAGCTCTCTTTGGTGACGTACAGGTGGCTGAACTTCACTTCGACCAACAGCTTGGACCCTCATCAAGGTTTCCCCACAACCTTGGTGGAGATCCCGAGGCGGAATCGAGGCCTCGAAATGACGAAGCTACGACGGCGACGTCTTGAGACAGAGTGTCTGACGAGAGAGACGGTGGCGCGCTACTATTGAAATGGCGCCTACCTCAGCAAAGACCATCTCCACCTCCTTGAAGAAGCTGGATATCTCCTCGAAGTCCAAGCAAGAGGAACCAGCAGACTCGTGGGATGCCGAAGAGGACTCTGACACAGATGAAGACGATTCTGGCAATGCTACTCCCGTAAGACCGACAAGCTCGTCTGACTACCCTGGTGCACCGCCGCCTACGCCCTCCTCGCCATCCTTCAGCTCGGGCAAGACAGCCCTGGGAGCTCCATACCAGACCTTCCCGCCCTACGGCTTTCAAGCATATGGTGATGCAGAAAGTGCTGCACCCGCTCGGGGAGCCCGAACGGCGGACGAGGATGAGCGGAGACCGGAGAAGTCTACCGCTGTGGCTTCGAGGTTGATAGCCGCAGGTATCGGCCAGAAGGCACCGAGACGAACGAAGGAGCAAAGGGAGTACGATCAAGCTATGAAGATGCAGGAGAAGAAGAAGCGTGATCAGGCGAAGGCTGAGGAGGAAAGGAAGAAAAGCGAGGCTGTGAGAGCGAAGCAGGCTGTCTGGGATGATTGAGCATCATGTATCGAAGTGTCGATACATAAGGTGGGGCATCGCGGCGATGATGAAATGGTGCCAGTGCTTCGCACTCCGCACGGCTACACTCGTGAGGTGAAAGTGGAACGACCGCGACAGCAATTTGAAGTCTTGAGCAGAGTCTCGAAGTAGGAAATGTCCGATCATATCAGGCGGAGATGGCAAGGGCAACAAGACCGAAGGTGTTATCGACGGCGTCACGCTAAAGCATTGGCAAGACCATCGGAGGTCTTTGTAACATTACGGACTGACTCGGCTGTGAAACGACAGCGAGCATTTCAAGGCCATTGGTTGTCCGTGGTAGTGCTCTACATGGCGGACGGAGAGCAGCCCAGAGTCTTGTATAGTAATACGATGTAGTGCTCAGGTCTACCCCAACCAGGACTGCAGAGCAAGCAAAAGTATATACGGCAAATTGGTGAAATATTCCTCAGCACTGTCATCCTTGTGCTCCGACTCTGGTATGTACGCCTGTGCCGCTAAGCTGAGAAGTCGAGGATGACGAGGAGCTAGCACAGCAGCGTTGAAAGGTATGCGTAATGCACAGCAGCGGCGACCATGTGACAAAGCAGTAGACAGGCACATTCAGAAGAGGCAGTGTGTATGAAATGACTTTTGGTACCTAAGGTACAACTAGAGCAGAACGCAGCAGTAAAAAGCAAGGCCACGAGTCAATCAACAGCCGACCAGCGCCAAGCTAGTGAGCAGGAGACATCAGAACCGGCCGTGTGTGCGGCAACGAGGCGAGCCTACCTCGAAGCCATAAGCAGCAGCGTCAAAGAAAGCCGTGAGCAGCGACAACAATGTCGCTCATCAAAAAATCAACGCAATAGGAAAGCTTTTTCTTCCACCACCAAGCATCGTCAAAAAATCAAGCATTCATCTTCTTCAAGTCTTCTTTTCTTCAGTACCACGAACCTCCAGCAACACTCAAGTCCATCAATGCACAGATCTACTGGGAGTCGGTGACGTTATCCGAACCCAGAGCCTGAGCCTTCCAGAAAGCAACCTGCGCTTGCAAGTCCGCAATCTCCGCCTCCAGATCATCACGCTCAAGCACTTTCTTCGCTCGCGATTTACGAGCGGCGGCAGTGTTACGAGCACGCTTCAAGGCGACAGGGTCATCCTCGCTGGCCATGATCGGTGGTAGAGGCTTGTCACGCTTGCGCGCGGCAACACCAGCTACAGCCGAGTGCTTCAAGGCAGGAGAGAAAGATACCGGGGAGGCTTGAGTCGAGCTGCGCTTGCGAGAGAAGGATTCGCCGCCTGGGTGGACGACGATCTGGTTGGTTGAGGTTGACGAGGAGTTACGGGTCATGAGTGGTGCGCCAGCCATAGCGGCAGGGTCATACTCAGGGAAGAGCGATGGCCACTGTGCGCTGTTGTCGACGCCCAAGCTGTCTGTGAAGAGGGGAGAGGTCTCATAGTCATCATCCGGCGTGTCCAGAAACCCCGACTGGGGTGTAGTCAGGTTTGTGAAAGTAGTAGATGGTGGGACAGAGTCGTTAAACACATCCTTTGGCGAGATGGTGCCATGGTTGATGGCCGTGAAGTCAGCCGCAGGCATGGTGTCGTGGTTGCCGACTTCGACATAGTCATCGAAGTTGAATCCGCCAGCGCCAGTGAACATGTTGTTGCCTGCGCTAAGGTCACCGAAGGTGCCTTCGTAGGCAACATTTACTGGCGAGCATGTTAGATGCATTTCCATACGTGGAGACGGGTGAATAGAATTACCTCCGCCACCCATAGTGATGTCGTTGTTATCGAACAGTGGGAAATCTGGTTGGGATGCTAAGCTGCCGGTCGAGTTGGAGTGGAACAGTGGCACAGGTGGGCGTGCGGGCCGGTTGGTGATACGCTGAATGGTGTAGTTGGAGTTCGTTTGAGCTGAGTGGTTGTAGTTGTTGCCTTGCGCAATGTATGCGCCTGTCTCGAGGCTGTTAAACGAAGCTTGCAGCGTCGGATCGAGCGAGGGAGCCCGACGGGGAGTCGCCTGGTGTGCCTGGGTCGGTGCTGGGGGCGGTGCTGAAAAGAGACTGAAGTCGGTGAATGCTGGTTGAGGCGGGTGCCCTGCTGACGTTGGTGGTGGAAGCCATGTCTGCTGTTGTGAAGCCGTGGTGAACGACTGGGGGGTGATCGCGAGAGCGGTGTCTTGAAGACGGTGCACTTGAGGATCCGCAAGCGGAAGCTCGAAAAGTTGAGTGGACGGTAATATGTGGGTGGGTATGATGGGCGACTTCAGCTTAGTTAGAGGCAGCCATCTTGTGGTTGTCTCTAATGTTGTTTGGTGTGTGTTCGTCAATGTGGATGGGTTTGAGAAAGGAAGCGGAGAAGGTGGGAGCCTGACGGCTTATCAATTCTGATTTCGCACGGCGGAAGCTCCCGGTGAGTCAGAGGCCATAATCACGCTTAGCGGGAAGTGGTTACATTCACATGCACGGCACAGATCTTGTGGGGTGGTTCCGGTCAAGAAGCTCACTTTCGAGGACCTGATGTCGCGTTTCTCTTTCACTATTCGTGTCTACAAGATCGCAAAAGTCCTCACTACCATCGTACAGATACTGTGTGCGCTTTTGAGTAACAATCGCTTTCCTACGATATCGTGAACAGTTTGCCCAAATCACAGAACCGCGCCAAGCAAAGGCAATTGAGGCCGCTCTGCATCGTCTAACCTGCACGTCGAACACCGAATTCCGAAACGAGACGAGCGCCTGCAGGAAACCCACAGCTGCTTGGCCTGCGCCTCAGACGAAGGATGCGCCATTTCATTGCGCCCTACCATTGATCGTATCCGCAGGCCTGTTTGTCTCCACGTCGCCGTAAGCACCATTTACCATTGGCCAGCACGGTCTTGCGGCCGGTAAGTTCACATTGGTTGGAAGCGCAGGTGACTGCGGTGTCCCGTGTGCTGCGCGTAGAATCGGAATGGCCGACGAGTCGTGTGAAGTTATCGTGGTCTGGTGACGAGCGGGCGATAACAGTAGTATGTGACCCTGTAGCATGAAGTTCAGCTTTGCGACAGATACATCATGAGATGTAGTCGCATATCGTTGTCCTGGGCAATGATCGCCGTGCTCGATCATCTCAGGCATCGAGGTCTGTTCGTTATTGCTAGCCTGATCCGTATACAGCCGGCATCGCCTCGAAGGAGCCCACCTCACTTCGCTTTCTCACCGTCTAGGTCTATCGATATTGACAAGAGTGCAGTGTCAATTAATGAACGCTGGATGCCGTAGCCTCGTAACTCGTTATCATGTTGTCGTGCGGTACGCTGTGTGCAGTGTGGTCGTCCTGTAGTTAAATCTCCGATTAGGTGAAGTTGTAAAGCTTGGCTTCAATCGATCCCGTCTGTGTCTACACTTCCACACATCTTGATCTACATTCCGCAAAATGGCCGAGAAAGGACAGCAAAGTGCGTGTCCAACGTCGTATACTGGTCGCATGTCATCCACTGACATGGTGCAGTCGACTTGGGCAGTCTTTCCACCCAACAACTCACACAAGTGAAAAAGCAGCTTGATGGAGAAGTCGAAACTCTCACAAACAGTTACCAGAATCTGCGGATAGCTCAGCAGAAGTTCCGCGATTGTGTTGTGAGCATCAAGAAGGGTGTTGCTGAGAGTGTCCAAGGTATGAACGAACAGACATGTCCATGACCAGGCTTGAAGACTGATATGGCATCAGACAAACCTCTCCTCGTACCGCTGACATCCTCCCTTTACGTCCCTGGCAAGCTCGCAGATACAGAGCACGTTCTAGTGGACGTAGGCACTGGCTTCTATGTAGAGAAGACGACAGAGGATGCGTTGAAGTTCTACCATGCCAAGATCGAGGAGCTGGGCAAGAATGTGAAGGATCTGGAGAACATTGTCAATGGGAAGGCGAATAATCTGAGAGTGGTTGAGGAGGTGTTGAGGCAAAAGGTGTTAGCCGGGCAGCAGGGTGGCCAGGCGGGTGCTGGTGCTGCTTGAGAAGTCGGAGGTGGAAGGCAGTCTTTCTGGCAAGCTGAAGGATATGCCGAGGAGCATCTTCATGATTGCTTCAGCAGCCTACGCTCAGAACTGGTCGATGGTACACAGATGCTCGTATTGGTCGACGTGTTGAGCATGCGACGACCTTGGACGGAGAGGCCTCACGTAATCCCGCCTGCGACCACGAGCGCTCAAAACCTACCAGTGACCGCTGTGCACACCCAGGCCGAAGCCCAAATGCGGCACAACCCCGGCGCCAAATTCAACACATATCAAGACTAGAAACAATTCGTGCTTCCAGAACTGAGGTCCATGGGTATGGGCACCAGCATCACTGTTTCCCCGTAATGGGCGACAAACGCTGGAAAAAGTGAGTTCGAGTCCGCCAGTTCTATTTCCCTCCACAAGGAGGCGCGACAAACCCAGGCTGGCGATATTACAGTACACGGGCTTCCCTTCGACTTCGACACACCACGGCGGCAAAAATCTCAAGTCGCCTACAAACAGAGTTCGAATGACAAACAACCCACTACCCAGGCTGGCGATATTACAGTACACGGGTAATTCGCCAACTCCCTTCGACCGACCGATGAATCAATTTCGCCACGCTCAATCGCCTACAAACAGAGTGTAATCAAGTGAAACCTCGAGTTTCCTTGCCCTTACAAAGGTTCGTTTCGAGAAATACAATCTGGTGGGGAATTCCAGAGCCTACTGCGAAGCAGTGACCGTGATAGCCGGTATCAGATCCCCCAAAGAAGTTCTTCTTCTTTTGGTCTTTTGACTTATCTCCCATTCGTGTGTATGACCGGTGCTACATGGTCCTTTCACGATTTTGTAAAGTAGGCTTTATGCTTGCTTTGGAGATCTTTTGCTTGTCCATTACCAGTCGGGACTAGGCATCACCCTTCGTACTATCACGTTCACGCGCAGACAAGATTGCCGCATGTACACAAGCTCGATATCGAGAGACTCGATCTGTTTAGAGCCATAGATGGAGTGAACGTGTATGTTAGGCAGGCTTCTCACTGCAGGATTGACACCTGTGCTGAATTACACAAGGCTTTCATGTCTATACATTTCGATACAAGCATCAATCTCCCTTGCAGATCTCGGCGTATAAGTTAGTGATGTGCTACACTCATCATGGGTGATAGTCTCGTGAACGACACCCTCGCGATCCTGCCAGCCGCACGAAACCCGGCTCCTCCCGACAGCATCTTTGCGCACCACTTCCGCATCGCGGAACATACTCCTCCATCGCTGTGGTCGCGAAACAGCATGGACAATTCATACCAGCCCTACGCGGGCTTGGACAGCAGCTCACTGCCACAGATTCTTCAGGCTGAGCTCCACCCACCCGCACCGCAATCCGACGATGGCAGCAACGGCAAGCGAAAAGCCGACGATGGACAACCTCAACAACGCGCCAAGCGCAACCGGTACATCTCCATCGCGTGCAATGAGTGCAAGAGACGCAAGATCAAGTGTAATGGGCAGAATCCGTGTCAACGCTGTGGGAACTTGAGTCTGGAGTGCGTGTATGCGCCGAATTGCTGTAATGGCTTCAAGGATACGCAGGAATACAGGGAGATGGCGGGGCAGATTGAGTCGTTGCAAGAGCAGGTCAATATGTTGTATCATGATTTGAGTCATCTTCGCACACAGTTGGGTCAAGGTCCGCCGCCGCCGATGCAGCATCCGCCTCCTCCACCTGCGCCCGTCGCTCAGCCAGCACCTCCTCACCAGCAGCACCAGCAGCAACAACAGCAGTACAATGCAGCTATTGATCCGTCTCTGCAGTCCTACTATCAGCCACCCAGGTCTGCCTTCCAGGGCCAAAAAGCATCGCCCGGTGCACCCATCGCCAACATGTCTCCTGGCGCCAACAGACACAGAAGCCAGTCGCAATCCCAACAGCCCTCCTTCCGTGGCCCAACTAGCGCAGAGTTCAACTTTGACGTTGCTAAGAGCAGCCTCCAGACAATGGGCATCAGCGGTGTAGAAGAAGGCAGTGGGGATGCCACGGGCGACGCGAATCCAACACCCAGTGGGTCACCTCCACGTCAAGTTCTCGATCACTGGAATGCTGACAAGGATCCTATCTGGAAGACCACGCAAGAAGAAGCGATGAGGTTGTGTCAGGTGTATGAGGATGAGATGGGGTTGATGTATCCGGTGTTGGATATTCAGAAGGTTATGGCCTATGCCACTAAGCTTTATCGATTCATGGAGGCTGCGCATCGGACTGGGTTGATGCAGCAGGGCTTCCCAGGCGGTGATGCGATTGAGGATGAGGACACGAACATCTTGAAGATGGTCATGGCTGTGGCTATGACTGTTGAGGCTTCTGGACGCAGTGATCTGGGTCGGAGGCTGTTCGAGTATGTTCAGCCTGCTATTGATAATCTGCTGCTGGGTAATGTGGGTGTGAAGGGTATTCGACTGTTGGTCATGACGGTATGTGTAGCCCGCCACTACAGTCTCGACAACCACTAACAAAAGCAGGCGATGTACGAGTTCCACCGCGACAACGAAGGCACGTCCTGGCGAATCATTGGCCTCACCGCGCGACTGTGCATTGAGCTTGGTTTGCACAGGCGTGAGACGTACGAGATCATGACCGATGAGGGTGAGCGCCAAGAGACGCTGCTACTGTTTTGGGCTATCTTTGTTCTCGATCGACGCTGGAGCTTCGGCACTGGCATGCCGTTCGCTTTGCAAGATGCAGATATCGACCCACTTCTGCCGAAGCCTGAAGAGTCGTCACCTTATCTGACTGCCATGATCCAGTATTGCACCATCGGCAGCAAAGTGTGGCGGACTGTTGCCACAACGCCCAGCCCAAGCAGCGGTCAAACAATCAATACAGAGGAGATGAACTACCTCGACTACCAAGTCATCCAATGGCACCGCCAGATCCCACCACAACTCCGCTTCGAGCACCCGGCACAATCTGGTCGTCTCTCAACCCCGATCGGACCGGCACCGTCTAGGGCAGGCAATCGCTTACGCATCCTCCTGTACCTCCGCGCAAACCAGATGCGCATCTTGATCTACCGACCAGTCCTGCACTCCGCCACTTCCATCATTCAGCACCGCGAACAAGCTCAGACCGTCATCGATGTTGCCAAAGACACCATCAGGGTCCTGACACACATCAATCAGACCTCTGACCTCTACCGCACCCAGCAGGTCCTCTTCAACGCCTTCCTCACCTCGGCTCTCGCCGTCCTGTTTCTTGCTGTCAGCCATACACCTGCTGTCTTCGCCGACAATGTACGGGAAGAGTTCTACATGGCACTTGATCTCGTGCGAGGTTTCAGCAAAGGGTCGTGGATCGGGAAGCGCTTGTGGAAGACCATTCGCGTGCTCAAGGAAGTCGGACCAAAACTCGGTCTACCCATCACAGACGCATCCATCCCGGGAGCTCCTCAGCACGGCACGAAAGAAGAAGAGCTCGATCCCAGTCGATCCGCCGCTGTTGCTATGGCTGGACTGGCGGGTCACAATGTAGACGAGGCCGCACTATTCAATGGGCTGTCGCAGCCTTGGTCGGGGACGAGCGTGAGCCCGGATAATATGGCGAATGAACTAACGAGTCTATTCGAGGCGGCGGGAGGTTTACAGCAATTGGGTGAGAGTGGTGTCCAGGTTAGCGAGGGAGGGTATGTGCCTGTTAGTGGGGTGGAGAATATGAGTGGGCAGTTTGGGCAGGGTGGTGAGGAGGGGTTGTCCAATATCTTGAAGGAGTTGTTTTAGTGTGTAGGAGCAGTACAGACCAGCTATACAGTGTACGCATGTGATGAATCAGGATGCTGTTTCAAAGCTTGTTTGTCATCTGGTAGCCTTGAATCCTGATCACGTATATTGGCGCTCGGCAGCTTGCCTCAGTCCCACGCACCCCACTTCCCGCAGACATGTGAGAAACAGTGCTGCAACCACAGACCAATATACCATTTCACGTGTTCCGATAACACCACCACGTACCAACACTAGATTTCGCCGGCAGCAGCATATATGATTGCCTGGTGGGCGGCGCGACTGGCCATTCACCTCTAGACCGAGAAGCGTACGATCAGATAAGCTTCACAGCCCCGGAGTGTACAAAGGGAAAGCACGAGTCAGGCGACGAGGACGGACACTATCGCGGACAAAGATACTTGGATCCATACACAACCCAGTCTAGAAGGCACGCTGGCTCCGCACGCCGAAGCAGCACGTATACACGACGACGAACTACGGGAAGCCTTCCTAGACCCTGGAGGAGACGGCGGCGGTGACGCCAACAGACACGACAGCACCCACAACCCCGAACAACCCTCCGTGCGCAATCGCGCCAACAGCCTCTCAGCCGCCTTCGCCAAAGCCTGCACCCTGGACGAAGAGGTCGCGCTGAGCGAAATGAGTTCCTCCTCCCAGGCCCCCGAGAGCTGGATCAGCGCCTTCTGCAGCCTCGTAGGTCACGAATATTTCGCCGAAGTCAGCGAAGATTTTATCGAGGATGATTTCAACCTCACGGGACTCCAGAGTCAGGTGTCGATGTATAAAGAGGCGCTGGAAATGATACTTGATGTGGAACCTGAGGATGCGAGTGAAGAGGAGGACGAGGAGGAAGACGATGATGACGAGGACGACGATGATATGCAGAATGATGCCGAGGGTAGGAGTTACAGACGTGCGGCTGATGCGGCGGAACGACGGCATTTGAGGATGGCGAGTGATCTGAGTGTAATTGAGAGTTCGGCGGAGATGCTGTACGGGCTTATACATCAGCGCTTTATTACCAGTCGGCCGGGTATCCAGCAGATGGCGGAGAAGTATGAGTTGGGGCATTTTGGGCATTGTCCGAGGGTGTACTGTAGTGGTGCGAAAGTGCTACCGGTGGGACTATCGGACATTCCGGGGCAGGAGACGGTGAAGCTGTTCTGTCCGAGTTGTCTGGATGTGTACAGTCCGCCAAATAGCCGATTTCAGACTGTGGATGGGGCATTCTTTGGCACAACGTTCGGATGCCTATTCTTCATGACCTTCCCGGAGCTGGAAGTCGGTGGGCCGAAGTCAACACTGGGTCCGCTACGAGAAGATGCGAATCCCGTGGCGAATAAGGACTCTAGGTCCTCGCTTTCGTCCTCGCTGACTTCACAAGCGCAAGCACCTCCTACAGCTACCAGTTCGAGCGCCACACTGGCCGCGATAGCACAACAACCAGAGAGTATCAACGGTGTAGCACCAAAGAATCTTGCTCCGGGACTGGGACCAGGCTCTATCTACGAACCACGAATATATGGTTTCCGGGTCTCGGAGATAGCGAAGACAGGTCCAAGGATGAAATGGTTACGAAGTCGGCCTGTAGATGTCAACGAGCTGGACGAATGCCGGTTATGGACCGAAGGACAACAGCAGGCATTAGAAGCCAATCCAAACAACACACAAAAGGAAGCTGCGACGGCAGCAAATCTAGGCGACTCGGAGATGGCGGACGAGAACGTGGAAGAAGATGGGGGCGAGGTGGAAGACGAGGACATGGGCGTTAATGGCGAAGGTGACCCTCCAGATGGCGTGGCACAGAATGGGCAACCAGCGCATTTACCTGATGTAGCAGCGAGTCGGAAAGCGTCGAGGAGGCGAAATCATGATAAATTGACTAATGGAGAGGGTGGAGGGACGGCGTTGAGTGTGGGCGGGCCTGGTTAGCTGGGCTTGACAAGGAAAAGGGTGTTTTCTTTCTTGCATCTGATACCGCATACGCTACCTGCATATCTGAAAGTGGTAGCTTTGCTTTGCTTTTACGTTTCCGAGATACGGGTGATGAGTAACGTTCTAGCGAAACCTCCTTATATCATACTTCATGCTGACGAAGTCTTCTGTACCCCGTGCGTGGTTTGATGTCTGGCTTCGTGCTCACGCCGTGGTCTACATTGCACCCTGTGAGGTGCCATTCCTGGCACGTATCTGCATCACTGGATGCCTTCGGGCCCGTCGCCACTCCAGCTTGAGCCCCCAAGTTGGAAACGGATCCTGGGCAGCAGAAGATTATTCGCCCAGCCCCCGTGCCATGACCGCGCTCCCTCACAAGTTCTGCAGATTTGCAGGATGGTGTCCGTGGGATTCCAGCCGCAGAAACAGCGCGTACTCTACAGTCCAGTCAGCCACGGTGCGCTGGCATAGCCCGTGACAGACATACCGTAATATATCGACCTGCAGGCTCCTCTGGCCTGTGTTCGCTCGTCACGCTTAGCGAGGAGAAAGCTTTTGCTTCTTCTCGCTGGAAGCATGAGATACATAGCCAGCGCGAGCCAATGAAGTGTTCGTAGAAGTCACACGTGCAGAGATCCGCACCATCGTAGTTCGAATTGATTAGAGGCGCACAGTTTTGGCAAACATGTCCGTCGCCGACAGCCCAGAATAGTTCTCGAGCGCGCTGCTGGTTCACAGAATGATCACGGAAGGGGAGCGCCTCGTCTGGGTGGTTTGAGTCGAGGTATGAGATTGCCTCTTCCTCCTCCCGCCTTTCCTCCTCGTCTGGGATGTCGAATCGAAAGTGGAAACGGCAGTTCTGTTTGTGGTCAGCGTGTTTGCCTGGAAGCAGGGGTGGAAGCAGTAGCTTACATCACAGACACGAACACCGCACTCGCTACATGAACGAGCATCATGTCCCAAACAGCTCACGGTAGCGTTCGCGGCATCACCTCGCCACTCGCCGAATACCCGAGCTTGCGCTACAATGCCTCTGCCGCTACAGTGTGTCGTCGAGATGAGCCTATCGAAAGTGACCTTGCTGCCGTGTATGTATACGTGATTCTCGTTGGACGTAGCGCCAAGACTGAGGATATCGGCTGTGGAGAGAGTGTCGCAGAGCATGAGCAGAAGCTGGTATTGCGACAACAGGGTTGTCATCGGCGCCATATCGTCGGATGTGTCGGGAGCGTTATGTGGCGATCTCTGCCGTCTTCACTCTGTTGTGCGTGGAAGTTTGCTTCGACATATGATTCCTGGATCGCAAAGGTGGCGTAGTGGACATTCTTGAACGAGTGCCTTGGGACCCACTTATGTAGCGCGGCCCACACGCGTGCTTTCCTCTTTGAGTTTGGAAAGCGCAGCCGTTGTCACATGAAGAGCACCTGCATTCTCGTTAATCAATTCTCGATCCGAGCAGTGAATACAGCATGGGTCGGACTGGTGTTCATAGGTTCATGGATCTATGTGAAGGCCTCTCGAATTTTGATCGATTACTACCAAGTGAATGGTCTATAGTGGCTGCTGTGAGGTGTCTAATGCTCTCAGTAGCCATGTCAAACTGCTTCGAAAGACTCCTCTGCCAGTCGTTCCTCGTTGTCGGTTCGTAGTCGTAATTCGTTTTGCTGAATCAGTGCCGCCACCATTCCTAACCGGATCATCAGTCATAGTGCTTTGCAACAGCTTGCTGGAATCATCGATCATACCTTTGCTTCACCGAACACAGCATTTGCAGCATCTGCACCCAGTGCTGAGCCCTAAGTCTGGTCAGTCTGCTGCTCTAAAAACACCGCAAGCATCCGATATGGCTGGAAGCAAGCATCTGGATCTGTCGGTGCTTGCCTCTAGCCATAGCTTTGCCTCAAGCTGTACTTACGAAGCCGAACATAGCAGCATTCATCACCTGGCCACCGTACATTCTCAAATAATGATGGGACTGATGTTTGGAAGCCTCAGAATTGAAGATGCCACGGTCTTGAGAAGGTGTGTCACTGTCGGATGGCGGCATGCCGTAATAAGGTGCTTGGTTCGACATTTTGACGAGCTTACTTTGCTGTAGAGCAGTTGGGTCGCGATGTGTTAGTAACGTCTGACCTTGAAGGGCAGGATGTGATATAGAAAGTGCATGGGTTGAGCTCGCCGCTAGCGCGCGCCCCGACCTCGTCGCCACAAGGGGCAGGCGCGCTTCTCCCACGTGTGTAGCATGTCCGTTGGCAGAAATGCTTCACAGTACCAATGACTTCGGCTTTCACAAGATCAGACAGCTTGACACGATCGTAATATCACGAGCTTGACTCTCCTTCTTCCGGACGGCTACGCTTTCGCTCCACAGTATCGTCCGTATTCACATTCCCAGGAGTCTTGAAAGAGGCGCCTCGCAATGTGGGTGTGACCGTCAGAACTTCTGGTACAATGTATCTGCTCTCAGTCAGTAAAGCCATGAATCTTCCCCTGCGGCCGTGAATGTATCAGTAAGCTAGTGTTGTCCATCAGTGCTAGGTCTCATCGATCACTCCCTCATCATATTACCTTACTCAATCAAACTCATCTTCGATCTACCCTTCCTAGCTGTTTCCCCCTCGCAATCACTACACATAACACAGAGAAGAGTACTTCAAGAATGGACGCTGCATGGCAAGATCCAAGGTATGATCAGACGACGTGGTACCCACCCGTTCACAAGCTCATGCGTTACTTAGCTCCCGGATTCTGCAAATCGAATGCGCGGACGGCACTCACTAGAAGATCAATACTCGACTGCTCACAGACGCCTCCGCCAGACTTCGGAGAGAGCTAGAATTCAATCCAGACCTACTCATTCAACCGTACGTCAATCTGAATGACTGCGAGATCACCGGAGACGGCTTCAATCTCGTCAAACAGTGGCTGGTTGACGGCTCATTCGACTGGGAAGGTAGTTGCAAGAATACCATGCACGACATCGACATGCTCTGTAAATCCTATCGTACTGGCTGGGATCTGGAGATCACCTCAGACTTCCTCGATATGGTCATGGATCGATTGGTTGAGTATGTAACCACAGATGGTCTTCTCTCGGACGGAAACATCACGGATGATACCAATTCAGGCGACGTCTATCACTTACTTCTCGATACCTTCGCTGTGGGATCTCCTGGCCGCCGTTTCATCGTTGACTGGCTGCTCCATAGTGAGCTTGACCAAGACGAGGCTACGGATCGCATACTAGATTTCATGAAGCAGGATCGTGTTCTCAGCCGAAAGATCTTCTTCGAGCGTTGTCTGAGTCGGCGCCCTGAGCGGGCACCATGGGAGACTGATTTTTGCGCCTATCATTTGCATCTCGACAACGAACCAACTTGCCACGAGCGTAGAGCGCAGGTTCAAGGACAGACTCAGCTACTCGAGGACGAGGGATGATCGCAACGTTGTGCAAGCTTGCTGATGCACAGGTTACATCTTGCAAGCATGTCACAAAGACATAATCGAGTAGCTCGCTGTCATCTACGAATATGACGATTCGATCTTGGGACTCCTCGGACGGGTGGGATGCAGCATACGGTAGTGCTGACAACACTTCCAGGAGCATATTCGGGAATCTGAGATATCGATCAATTCGGAGTGTATCAATATACATAAGCAAGCAATGTGCCCTCCAACCAAATCCGTGTGATTGTCAAAACTCCTTGCTCAACGCATCAGATTGCATAATCATACACATGGCCTGTGTCGTCATCCTGGGGCCGGATCTGTTCGCTATTGCTCCTCGGAAGGTAACCTTACGTGACTACTACCCGAGTACGTATAGGCCCTCCCAGGGAGTCACGAAGCAGTCCCAATGCCAGACCCGTAGTGCCCATAAGCATCGGTACCGTCGTGGTTTAGCTCGCGCAGTGGGTAGCTGGTACCCGTAGGCTGCCCTTTTTCTACATTGTTCATCATAGTCGCCTGACTATGACTCCTCTGACTTGCCCCTTCGTCCCCGTCCTCCTCAAAGATCTGGCTGACGTCGTGCGCTGGGTCCCGTGGCTTGACGTCTCGCACCAGCTCCACGTAGTCGTAGGCGAACTCACCTATTTCGACATCGTCGATACCAGCTTCTTCTTCCTCCTTAGTCGCTCGTAAGCGGAGTGCAGGAATGAAACGACCTGAGTAGGAGATAACGCTCAGAATAATGCAGGACACGAAGAACGAGTAGGCCATGCCGGAGGCACTGTCTGCTAGTTGGATCGCAAGCTGAATCCAGTGGCGATTTAGCCAGCCACCTTGAATGACTGTAAAGCCATCGAGATGGGCTATGTAGTCGGCAGCGAAGAGACCAGTAAGCAGATTGCCGATCAAGCCACCAATGCCGTGAACTGCGAAGATATCCAGGGCATCGTCAGCGCGGATCCAGTACTTGAATTGTGTGGCGAAGTTGCAGCCGATACCAGCACCGACACCATAGACTACTGCAGCCCATGCTGGCACGAAGCCAGATCCAGGTGTTATGGCCACGAGGCCCGCAATGATGCCGGAGCAGAAGCCGACGGTCGACCACTTTCCTTCCAAGCGGTAATCGATGAGACACCAAGTGATACCACCAACGCATGCTGCCAGGTTCGTAACGACGGCCGCCATGACCGCTCGCAAATTGGCACTCAGTGCTGAGCCAGCATTGAAGCCGAACCATCCAACCCACAAGAATACCGTCCCAATGACGATATGCGTCACATTGTGTGGTCGATAGTTCAGCGCCTGGGTAGCGTATCCTGATCTTTTACCCAACACATAGCAGTACGCCAACGCAGCAGAGCCGGACGAGATGTGGACTGGTGTACCTCCAGCAAAGTCAAGACCACCAAGTCTGTATACCCAGCCGGAAGGGTTCCATGTCCAGCATGCGATCGGATCGTATACGACGGTCGACCAGACGAACATGAAGAGGACGCAAGGTGCCATGCGACCACGTTCAGCGACGGCACCGACAGCGAGGGCGACGCTGTGATCGATCGTCAGAATGTCCCGACTCTCAAACTCACTCTGGGTTATACTTACGTGATAGCCGCGAACATGCCTTGGTATACAGCGAACATCAGATCAGGGATCCGCGCACTGCCAACGCTAGGCTGCGCGAGCACACCCTTGAAAGCAAAGTTGTCCAATGTTCCGATGAACCTCCCGGAGTTATGTGAGAAAGTCAACGAATAGCCCCAGAAGAACCACTGAAAGCTGGTCACAGCTGTGGCCATGATTGAGAGCCATATCAGCGACAGTGCTGACTTCCGTCGAGCGAGACCTGAGTAGAAGAAGCTCGTGGACTTGTCAGTAAAAGTTGTAAGGACTGATGGATCATTGGCCAGACTCACCCAACTCCAGGTATCATTAGCAGGACCAACGCTGTCGACGCAAGCATCCATGCTATGTCGCCGCTTTCGTAGAATGTGTTAAGGTTCTGTGAGAGCGAGTCGCCACCTGTCGGGGTTGTGCCATTATACGCAATGTACGGGACATAAGGAAGATTCGTAAGATCGTTTGTACTGTCAGAGGCGTTGATTTGCTGCGTCATGATGAAAAGCCAAGAGTGCCGCCGCAAAGGTCGCAACCAGTGGAAAGGGGGATAAGAATGTCAATACGGATGCTCTGGCTGCAGGAGTCAATCGAGGTTGGCAAATGGCGTGAGGAACGTTATGCCGAAGAATAATAAGTGTCTGGGCCAAGTTGGCCGTTCCACCAGGATGTGGAGTGTGGTGGAGTGTCGCGGAGTGGCTTGAGTACCGAATGTTCCAAAGTAAGTCACACAGTGATGGCGTCAGCTGCTGTTTGCTGGTCACCAAGCCATGGCAAGCAGTGAAGGATGTCTAGTGTACGACAGGTGTGGTAGTAGCAAGCAAGCAAAGGGAGACTTGAGTCGTAATGAACGAGGGAGAGCCCAGAACAATGAAGCAATCGCTCACTTCGTAAGATGTGAGATGACGCGCTAGTTCTAGCGATAGTGTGCCACTGCGATTAGGTGGTGGACTTGCATCTCCATTCTGCACCTGTACAGTTAAGGGAGACCCATACATACCCTACCCGCATCCGCAACGAGATGCAGGACCGCAGGTATGGTCGTATCTCTCACCCATGTCCGGCCCTATGACATTTCGCATCACATCAGTCACCTCGCATCGGCAGCAGTAGCTCGAGCAATGCAGGAACCCAGATCCTAGACTCCCATCGGCCAAGTGTAAGCACCAACGCGTCCCGGCCGTGATAAGAAGTGTATCGGAGACAGCACGGCATCCAGTAGTGCAGCCTTGAAGTGATTGCGCCGAGCCGATGGCAAGGCCAAAAGGACGTGGGGTGTGCCTGCATACGATACCCGAAGGGGCCGACCTATTAGCGAAACGTGCCTGGGCCGCTAATGCATGCAGTCAGCCGTTTGTGGCTGCGCGATTCTGTCTTCGGTTGCGCAGAGTGAGATGCACGTGTGAGAGTGAAGGGGGCGGGATTTGCGTCGTACATTTCGTACGTGAAGGATGAAGGATGAAGCAAGGAGTGCAGGTCTAGACGGGAAGCAATCAATTGCTTGCTTGTTGCCAAGGATAGCAAGAAAGCCACATGCACGAGTGTGGAAAGGTGAGAAGATGTATCAGTTGCGGCATCACTTCTTTGATCTCCGCGGCGAAGGGATCTTATATTTGTATTGCGCTAGTTCTATCGCAAATGCAAATGCACGTCTCCACGGGTTTGGCTGGACCCACCATCAGCACGATGCGACTTCGAATCTCGGGTAGATACCAGAGCAATGGTACGGGAATTGCTGACAGTTTGGAACCGTTATATTTCGACGTACAATTATCAACCTGACAGACGTGTTGCTCGGCTCGTGACTGCAGGATATTCAATCAATCATTTCGACACTCTCCTGTATTCTGTATACATGCGCCATCTTTTATAGCGCATGTATGCAGCCATCGCTCCGAGCAAAGCAATGATAAGCTTCTCCCACTACTGCAACGGTCACGAAGTGTTCATAATCCAGATTGGGATCAAGGGTCGACCTCCTCCGCAGCATCCTCATCATCCTCAGCAAACTTCCTCAGCCGCTTCTCCTCGTCCTCATCCGCATCTTTCTTGCTCGTCTTCTTGAACTTCTCCCGACCATCTGCGACACACGCGATGACGCGGCGGCCGTCGAACAGACGACCATCAAATACATTGATCGATGCAGCAGCCGCACGTGCATCGGTGAAGCGAACGGTGACCACGCCCTCCTCTTCTTTGTCGTAAAGGACGACATTGGTCACTTGGCCGAACTTCTCACATTCTTCGCGGACGTCTTCTTTGATGTCGAGAGCGGCTGCAGCATCTTCGGCAAGCTCCTTGAGCGTGAACATGTGCTTGAGAACGACCACCTTGTCCCAGCGTGAGGATGTCTCAGTGACAGCTTGAGGGTCGTCGTCGTCCCAGTCGGCGAGTCGGCTGTAGGAAGGTCAGAATATTACTCAAGATCACGGACTGGACATTTTACACACTCGTTCATCGCTTGTGTCTTCTTGATCACTTTCTGCCTATCGCGATTTGCGTTCGTGCCCTTTGTCTTCGCTTGGTCCGTCTTGAGGGGTTGGTCCTTCTGCGATTTGTAACTAGCTTCTGCTTCACGCACGCGCATGGGACCTGTAGGCAAGGCTTGACCCAGACGGAAGTCCGACTCGTCCAGCATCTGAATGGCCAGCCTCACAGATTCGGCGCGGAAGTAGACTGCCATGCATATCAGCGGATGGCTAACATGCCCTTCAACCTGCTCCATACGCACCGATGAGCGCTTCGCCCTTGAACTTTCCATCGTCGTTGTAATAAAGCTTGATGCGTGGTTCGTCACTGTCCAGGCTCTCAGCGATCACGCCATACTTGGAGAACACATCGTGAAGTTCCTCCGTCCCGACGTTCTCGGGTAAGGAAGTCACATAGACGGCGGTGTTCTTGCGTTCCTTGGCAGGCTGCTCTGGCTTCTGCTTCTTCGATCCTTTGCCTCCCTACTGCTCATATCAACATCAGAACGATCGCTCGAGCAGCACAGTGTGACAGACCTCGTCATCCTGTGCCTTTCTCTTCCGCAGATCGATCGCCGGCTCGTTCTCGTCCACCCCGTCTACCTTGTAGATCTGCCTCTGCTGCTCCATCTCATCTTCATTCATCTATTGGTCGAGAGGTACTTGTCAGAGGATTCCACGCGGACGGCGAGCGTTGCTAGGTTAAACACAGGCCAGAGAGCCTGCCATATGCGAATGTTGCGATAGCAGGGGTCTGGAAAGTGCGTACCGCTGGTATCCATTTCTCTGCGCGAGCCAGCCATTCCCACTCTGTCCCGTCTTCAGCTTCGAGGATGTGCGTGTCGGAGGTCTTGCTGAAGGAGATGCGCTCATCGTCGTTGAAGGTGTCTGGGTCTCCTGGGAAGGCCTTGCGAGTCACACTGTTAGCCATGATATACGGCGGACTGGTAGTGTGTAGTTGTTAGCAGTCAGCAACGGCGGCACGACGGTCCAGTGCAAGTTGATGGTTGTCTACAGTAGCGAGATATTGCTGTATATTCTGGAGCTTAAGCTTGATGCACATGACTCGAGACTTGAGCACGCACGGGCCCAACTGTGCTTTCCCAAACTCTCCTTCCGCCAGCCAAGACAGCCACCACGTTCATAATTAGCGATCCAACATTACATTCACTCCGTTTGTCTAGATCCACAACCCCGACACGTAGCAAGAGAGTCCATTGATCCACAGGCATGCGAGATTGCAGGGCGGTATTGCTTATACCCACGCCTAGCAAGCCAAGACTCATCTTCGGAAGCTTGAACGTGCTACGTCATATTGGCGTAGCGTAAAACCACTATACTTCCCTTTGCATCCGCGGATCTAGCGATCTGGTTGGACTCAACTAGTAGTGGTAGGTGGCGCTCGAGACTTTATTATTATAAGTACAGAGGGCTCCCGTGGCCTTCCTTCCGCGCATACCCGAGAGATATATACAACCCCTGATTGTACTTCAAGTTCTTCATCTGGTATTAGAGCACGCGACAATGCGTGAGTGCTAGCATTCAACGCTTCTGCTCTGCAAAGACATTATACATCACAACTCGACAGCATTATCCTTCCAGCATGGATTCTACAGCTCTTTAATCGACTAGAAGTATACTCTCAAGACTCTCACCACGATGCGTTTCGGAGCTCTTCAGACAAATGGCAAGACTGAGAGTGTCCCTAACGCCAAAAAGCCGAAGGTGAGACCACCACGAGACTGGCGGGATGGCTGGCTTCTCCCTGTGCGGTCCCTGCCGACATATACTGGCCCATATTCAGTCGGCACCATGGAGATCGAGGTTCCGGTAGAGAATCCACGAGTCTTCTCACATATCAAGCGGGAAGGCAAACATCTTCTTCAAATCGAGACAGTACTCATGACCGTCTACTACCCTGCTTCCCACGACGAGAAGAACTCTGCTGCTGCACGGAAGGAGAAGCTGTCACGAGAGCTGTGGTTGGGCAGACCTCGGGTCAGCATCGCCCAAGGGTACGGTAAATTTGCTGGTATCGGCAACTATATGCTGCCACTTTTCGCTCCAACTTTCTGGACTAAATTACCGGCCTACCGCAATGCGCCATTGGCCAAACACTGGGCTCCGGAGGTCAATGTGAAAACGGAAGGTGTCAACGTCAAACTAGAGGAAGGCAGAAAACCTGAGGGGGCGGACGACATGCCTACATTCCCACTCATTATGTTCAGTCATGGATTGGGAGGTACGCGCACCATGTACTCGTCTGTTTGCGGCGAATTTGCCTCCTATGGCTTCGTTGTTTGCGCCGTCGAGCATCGTGATGGTTCTGGACCACGAAGTTACATCAACCATACCAAAGGACCGCCACCAGACCAGGTGGGAACTGTGTCTGAGCGGCGACGGACTGGGCAGGTCGATATCACCAAGAAGGAAGAGGAACGAGAATACGAGATAATGGACTATGTGTTCCCTAAAGATAACCGTGAGCGATCCCATTTCACTATCCCTCCTCACTGAACCCGACTGACATGTCTTCTTAACCTTTCTAGCATATGATACGTCTCCAGCTAATGACAAAGGCGTGGATGTCGAGTTGCGAAGTGCACAGATCGAGCTGCGCATGGCAGAGCTAGACGAGGCATACCGAGTGATGTGTCAGATCGCGCGCGGCGAAGGTGAGAAAGTGGCTGAATTCAACCTGAGGAAGAAAGGCTACAAAGCCAGTTCCTCGCACGGTCTGGAAGGTGTGGACTGGTCTCGTTGGAAGAATCGCTTTCATCTCACCGACGTAACGGCCTGCGGACATAGCTTTGGTGCTGCAACGGTGACTGAGATCCTTCGCCATGATGACAGATTCTCCTACGTTGGCCAGGGCATTATTTACGACATCTGGGGCGCGGGAACGAAACCACCGGAGAAGGAAGCGCCGCATCACAGAATCCATACTCCGCTACTTGCCATCAATAGCGAAGCATTTACTTACTGGCCTAGCAATTTCGAGCTGGTGAGCAGCTTAATCGATGAAGCGCAGGAAGCTCCTGATGAGAGTCCGAGTTGGTTGTTGACGCTTCGTGGGACTATCCATGTTTCGCAGTCGGACTTCTCGCTTCTATATCCTAATGTCTGCTCACTTTTCCTAAAAATGGTCGCCAATCCGCAACGAGCTCTCGACCTGAATATCAACGCATCGCTGGAATTCCTGTCGCACGTCCTGCCTGCCGAATTGGCCCAGGTGAATCGTGCGTACAAGAATGAAGGCATACTGGAGCAAGAACCTAGCCCACTTTCCCGGATACCATCCGCACAGCTACTCAAACCAAATGAGAAGTACACAGCTATGCGACTGAAGATCAAGCACGAGTCCCTCTACCGCTTATCTCCATCCTTGTACAAGAAACTCTGGCTCAAGCGCCACGCGCACGATGATAGTGGTAGATCGAAGACCGACGATGAGGTCTGGGTCCACACGAAACCGACGCCGGAGAGCATTGCGAAGCATCTCAAGAATTATGAGGGCAGATCGAACCTCAAGAAAGCCCAAACGGAGGGTGCATTGCCCATGGCGAGTTCTTCTGCTGAGCAGAGGTGTGCTAGTCCAGTCCATATTTCGGAGAAGCACGAGCAGGAGAATTCGGCATGTAATCCGCAGTCTGAAGATCAGGAGGAGAAGGAATCTTCGGAAGGCGATTGAAGTGTTGGATTTATCTCTGTTGGCTGTGAATGTTCGCAGGGCACGAGTCCCTCTGCCCGCATTACAACAGCGTACATTGGAGTGACCACGACGGACGGCGTCGAGTCCTTGTAGACCGGGACGCGAAGGCTTCGACTTCAGTCAATATCCATAGGATCGTCCTCGAACTCGGACTCATCATCGATATCCATCGGATCCCACACGCCAGCTACCCGCTCCTCAGGCCTGATCAGCGTGGCCTTCCAACATCTCTCCAGACACGGGTTCGAGTCATCCCACGGACACCACTCCCTCAAGACCTTCCATACCGCATCCTTGGTCTGGTCGCGAGCCTCGAACCTTTCTACGCCCTCGGCTAGCAGCTTGTCGTAGTCACTACGAGCGTGTCGAACATGCGCCACGACGATCGAAGTCAGTCGACGCGAGTTCCAGAGCTTTGATTCGGAGAGGTTATACGCAAAAGGTTTGTCGATGGCCTTGTTCAGTATTATTTCTAGCGATTCGGCCGGGATGCGTAGGAAGAGATCCTTCAGTGGCGAGCGGTTCCACTCGCGGCGGCGCTCGCGTTCTTCGAAAGTGAGGTCTTCTTGCATTGTATATTTTTGGTGGCCATGATTTTGCACGGCTTAGTTCTCGTTGTCGTATATACTGTTCGATAGCTGTGAATTTAGATGTTGTCTCGAAGAACATACAGGTGTGATCCTGACTTCGACCAGTGCGGCTTCCAGACGCGAGGAAGAACCTCATCAGAGGTCTAAAGTACTGTCGATGCCACAGCAAATCGCCGCCAGGATGAGACGTAACAAGAGTATTTCCCAAGATCTGGGTGGTTGGCCTGACCTTATTGTGAGTCTGTGACTGATCTCGAGGTTAAGCAATGCTTGGCCTATCCCCCCACGTCTCCGGCTCGTTGGTTCATGCCCGTCGATCAAGAGGTGGGGCCAGAAACTACACTAGCCTGCAGCTGGTGCACGAAAAGTCGAGATTGGATTGATGATTGACCCGAACAGCACACCGAAAGATTGACTATTGGCCTGCAGTAGGTGGTAGAGAGAAATGGTGAAGAACAAAGGCGCACAACATGCGCAAGCTAATGCGCCGCCTCCGCCAGGCTCGAATCTTATAATATGCAGGAACAAGTACGTAGGTCGCCCTACCCGCTCCCAAACCACGGCTACTTGCATGAAGATCTGTCGCAAGTCATGGACTGCAAGCTGAGAGGAATTATACAGACATTGGCGATATATCTCGTCCTTCCACGGACCATGGCTTCAACTACCACCCGAAATCCTCGACTCTCTCGCTCACCAGAACTACACAATGCCTGCCCCTCGCCTGGTTGACCCAGCAGTCTTCTACGATGTCGTCGAGATCCGCAAATCTGTGGAAGAAGCGGCGCAGGACTCTGTGCGTGCCTCGACAGGAATCAGCAATACCGCCATGACCGGACGCATGGACTACTTCGGCGCAGGAGGAGGACCGTCAAGTCAACTGAGTAAAGAAAGAATATTCAAAATCCGGCAAAAAGCAGTGAAATTGCTCAGTAAAGCTTTCACGTTGGACGAGGTGGCGGCGAGTGTTGCGACTATGCAGGCAACGAGTACAGTGGAGGACGTAGCTCAGCATGTTCTCAAAAGAGAGGCCGGCAACATTGATGCAAAATATGTACACTTCTTCCATGAGAAGATACCCAGTAGGGCGATGGAGCAATATACGCCGCTGGATCCACTGAACGAGATCATCTCGTCTTTGCCATTGGAGCAGCAAGCACCGCCTTTAAGGACTCGAGCTCTGGTGCAGATATTCAAGTCGCAATGGGAGGGCGCGGCGACGGATCTGACGATGGCATTGAGAATAACGGAAGAACTCAAGCGGACGCATAAGCCGAATGCGCAGCAGTTGGAGCTGGCGAGTAGGATGCGAGAGGAGCAGGAAGCCTGGAGCAAAGGCTCCAAAGACTGGAGATCCGTGCCGCAATTGAAAGAGGAGGATCAGCCGCAGAGCTTGGAGCAGCAGTTATACTTCAATCGTGGTGGCGTGTATTTGACAATCGCCTGTCAGGGTGTGAATGATGCGCTGGACGGTCTCAAAGAGTATCAGGAGGCGCAGGCGAAGGGTGAGACGAACGGTGTGGATACGAAGGCTCAGGCAGCTCGATTAGAGGCTCGTAAGAAGGTGAAGACCTATGCGAAGCGTGCGCTCAGAGATTACCTTTCCTTCCTATCGAATTTTGATTACACTCCTGGCCTGCCATTCGAGATTACCAACGAAATCATGCGTCGCGTGTATGATCTTGCAAACGGTAACAAGACGCAAACGCCGCTGCCGAAGACTCGACTCGTCGAGCTCGACAACGACGAGAAGGAGGTCGCTGAGGACGGCGAGACTGAAAATGGCCACTCTTCTGCGGTTACCAGGCAAGAGAAAGCAAGACCAGAGTCGTTCGAAAGAGGTGAAGATGGTTGGCCAAAGTTTCCGAGCCCAAAAATCCATCCAGCCAGTGCTCTATTTGCCGAGCGGCCGCCAGCTGATATCCCAGCTTTCCCAAACGAACAGACCACTCATGCTATGCTCAACAATGAAATGATCCATGAGGCTTTTGGCAGTCGAGAAGCTGTGACATACCACCCGCTATTGACTGATGCGCTGCATTCGTTACTGCTAGCCCATTCGCTATTACAGACCAGTCCGACAGAGCTGCTTAGACATGCGCACAACGCAGCCCGGCTGGCACGTGTAGCAGACGGGTACCCAATCTTTCAAGCTGCCAGAAGTCCTGCCAGAGCAGATTGGATTGAGGTTCTGCGGCGTGCAAATAATTGGCTTGGTCTTTCCGTGCCATGGCAGAAACTCTGTGCGCCTGCGCCACTACCTGAAGCGGCTGGTGGTTGGGCCAAAGATAGTAGCACTGGCGCTGTGGCGAAGCGAAAGCAGAAGCGTGAAGAGACCGCTGAACAGAAACGGGAACGGATCAAACAGGAGTCCATTATTGATGCACTCTCAGATGATCGCGTTGTGGACGAAGAGAGCTTCCAGCGTGCAGTCCGAGCTCGTGAACGCCGAGCCATGGAGGACGAACAAGGTATATCGGGACCACTCAAAGACAAAGGCGATTCGTCATGCTCGAGCCCTAGTCCAGCGTCTGAGCAAGAAGAGGCATCACCCGCGCCACAGCCAAAGCGATGGGCACAGGATGAGAATGGGAAGGAGTACCCCATCTCCACTGATCGTGCGGAGGCCATTTCCAGATGGATCCGTGAGGCGCCTCTGTCGATGGGAGGCAAGAAGAAGCGACCAGCTAGGAAGAAGAGACCTGCTGATGGTGCTGCCGATGGTGTGCATACAGCTACAAATGGAGTGGCAGATATGGGCCTTGGCGATGATGACGAGGGACCAGACTAAGTGGATGGCTCCGCGCCCAGGGGCATCACTGTCATAGCATAGATCTTCCAGAGAGCAGATCCAGGATCAATGACCTTGTGCCAGCTAGCAACCTCCTGCCGCTTCCCAGGCATTACTGCATTACTGTAGCTCCTCGTTCCGCCTCATATCGCTCGTTGTGTGTTCGGAGCTCCTTAATAACGCTCTGATTAACTGTTAGTATGCATATTTGTGCACGCAGAGCTGCCTGCAAGAAACTCACGGCAAGCGCCTCCGGGTTCACACCGTTCTCGATCAACGAGACACAGTATGATAGTGACTGGCGGTCAAGCTGCGTGTTCTGTAGTTACTCATATGTCAGAAGCTTAATTGGAGTCTCGTCCCCATGTGAGCCGTGACATACCAACAATGTTGAAATCTCGTGCAAGATGTCCTGCTATCTGATCAGCATATCGCTCCTGATGCTGCGTCTAGCAGTAATCTACGTACGATTGTCTCTCGCGCGGCTTTGCGCTTAGAGTCATCGGCTGCAGGCATGTTTGACTCAAATCTTAGATACTCTGCTTGGTGATTGTGTGGTTGGCGGGGGTTGCAGACGAGGTGGAGTTGAAGTCGCGTTTTGGCGCGTTCAAGCACAGCCACAGTCAGCGCCTCATACGAGATCGCCACGTTCATCTTCACGCGATCCTCCCGTCCTTTCGAACCTCACATCTTTGATTGTACATAAAACCTGATGGACTTTCCGACTGCATAACCATGGGTGTTACTGGCGTCTTGAGTCATAGCGTTTTACACCGCCATAATGGAGGCTTATCCAACAGCATATACAGCGCATGAGCTGCCGCTTCTCATCTTGTCAGGCCTGGGAGACCGTCCAAACGCTGAGACGAGTAATCAGCAAGCACACCGACAAGACAGTGGTGCTCGCCTTGTTACAGCCTCGGCGGAATGTACAGGAGACCGATCTAAGCTTCTGCTTGAACAATTCTCGAAGCAAGATGGCAATCGTGAAGCATGGAACGCTCAAACCCTCCCAGGACCTCAGGCCCATCTGAGGTATCGTTTGCGGACGATAGGTCGGAACTACAACTTGCCGCCTAGGAAAGCTGCGCCACTGCCACAGTCGCCGAGCGCCGAAGGCTTTCAGAGCCCACAAGCTGTTCGTGAGCTGCATTCACCTCTTTCGCCGCTCTCACCTGGATCGCCAATATATCCTGATGGTGTATTTACCCCTCTCTGGCTGGCTAAGCATCAATGGCAAGTGCCCGCGGTATTCCTTGCCTTTTTCGAGTTGTCCTCTGGTGACGACACCGCACAAAATGAACAGATACAGATCGACATCAACGCCATCCGGACGGCTTTGGCACGATCAGGTTTCAAGAGTAGATTTGCAGCTGTGTTGATGAGCGATCGCAGCATCTTGCACGCACCTGAGCTAGAGGATCGCTTATCTGCGATCCGTCGAGCGACAACGCTTGACCCAAAGACAGGACTTTTCTTCATGCCACCGATGACCTCCCAAGCAGAGATCGGCACTTTCGTACAAAGCATGCTTGCTACATTACAGCCGCTAGCGGTCGAATACTACCGAGATCTCACCAAGCATGCGCGAAGGAAGAAGGCCCGAGGGGGGCCGTCGGGGCCTCTGACATCTCCAGTCGATGGTGGCGCACATGCACTATCGACGCCTGGCTGGAACGTGCGGTACGAGTTCAAGCAGGGCGTCTATGCCGAGTTTCGACAGGAGATGGACGTCGCTGAGCGGCATTACTCTGACGCTATCGATAATCTGTTTAACGCAGAGGGCATTCTAGAGACTACTCCTAGCTGGTCGCCGCGATGGGACGAGGCACGCTTGCTGTGTGACGTTATAGCGCTCCGGGTAGTGAGGTGTCAGTTATGGTCGGGGTTGACCACTTCCGCCACTCGATCGTGGTCGAATTACAGAGCACGCGTGAAGGACCTTGTAGATCGCAGGGGTAAGGGTTCGCAGACCTATAGCTGGGACGCATGGGAGTCAAGATGGGCTGAGATCATGGCGCAGCTGATCCGTCGAGCTGCACTTTCCTCACTGCAGCCGACAAATACGCAGACCGTGGAAGAGTCTGTCGAGCTCACCAAGGTTGGCATATATGCAATGCCCGAGAAAGCAGTCTCAGCTTCAGATCGATTGCCTCCATTCCAGATGCTCCATCATCCGGGATATTGGTTAAGATTGGCCGTGTATTCTACCCGAGCGCGGAGAGAGAAAGCGATGGCCATACCAGAGGAGGACTGTGTACCACCTGGCCAGTCACCCGCATCTGCTGTCGCCTACCGGGCTAAAAGCTATGACACTTACTTAGTGCTCGATCCACACGAAGAGCACCCGCTGGCGAGGACGAACGCTTTCGATCATGTAGCTGAGATCACAAGACTTGCAGATTCAGCAGCTAAAGAGTTTGCAGCACGGGGCCAGGTTCGTGCATCCGAGCGACTTAAGCTTGAGCTTTCACAGCTACAGGCAAATGCTGGTCTCTTCGAGCAGGCTATGAGTACTGCTCTGCCTGTCTGGGAGGAATGCTCATGGCGAGAAACCGATTGGGATGAGTTATTCGTTCCCTTGTTGCTGCTAGTGCAGGAATGTGCTGTGCGATGCGGCAACGCAGACGCCCATCTTGCGGTAACCCTGGAGTTGATGAAGCTTCGCCCAGACGTTGCGCTGGACGAATTACCAAGTCTTGCCGAGTTCATGGGTGTCAAGTGGCCAAATCATGAGGATATCACGGTGCACTTTGAGAATAATCAGCGACTGAGTCCACTTGTGGCACGATTTGCCTTTTGTGACGCTGAGACTTTCGTTGGAGAGTATGTCGAATGTCAGCTCTCGCTCTCCATGATAGCTGTCCATCGCTTGCGTATTGCGATTTCCTCCATACAAGTGAATCTAAGTAACGGAAGGTCCGTCCTCATGACCCAGAAGGATGAGCCGAAGCGTGAGGCTGGGTCTGAGGCTCTCATCGACCTATCCGAGATGCAAGACCCCGGCAACGATTGCATGGCCTTGGAGGCCGACCTTAGCATGGCAGGGGGAGAGAGGCGCACTTTCAGCTTTTACTTGTCCATTCGCGAGACCGGTCTGATGCGTGTGGAAGACGTGACTCTCATGATAAAGAGCCCTCGCTTCTCGATCGAACACAAAATTACCGATCTTCACGATTTACAGACTAGGCAGACACAGGTCCATAACGATGGCACGATTGAGTCGCGAGAGCTGCCATTCTCGAACACAACTATGGTTACTGTCCATCCGAAGCCACCCAAGGTACAGATAGTGCTCAATGGGCTGCGCAAACACTACTATACCGATGAGCATCTCGCTTTCGGCATCCAGATGATCAACCAGGAGGAAGAGGAAGTTCAGGTCACCGCAATAGCATCTCTCATTGGTAGTGATGCCGACCTACCCGGGCCTGTCTGGCAAAGTGAGGATGGAGGAAACGAAAACTCAACCCTCAATGCAGGCACGATCGCGGCAGCTGCAAGCCAGACGTCCATCCTGTTAGTCAATGCAGCCTCGACAATAATAGAGTACACAATACGTGTCGAGATTAGCTATATCCTGCTTTCAGATCCACACACTCACCTGAGCAAGACTGCGAATATTGAGTTGAATTTGAGCGCACCCTTCGAGGCGAAGTTCAATTTTGGCCCGTTACTGTTCGTCGACCCTTGGCCAAGCTACTTTGACGGGTCTGTCGGAATGGACGAAGAAGAGCCGGAAGGTATTCCGCAGAAATGGCGCTTGGGGGCATTGATACACTCGCAAGCAACAGAAGGCCTGTCCATCAAAAGTATCAAGCTTCGCAAGGCTGAAGACGTCGTGGATGCCGTGTGCTCTTTCTCTGCTGCAGAGGGCTTCGACGAGCAAGTACTTCGGCAAAATGAGGTAGCAAGGCCAACTTTTGAGCTTTTGTCGAAGAAGCTGTCGTTCGAGGATCGTAGGCCGACATCCGTCGAGCTCATGCTCGATGTTGAGTGGTGCCGGCAGGCGGATTCACCTACTGTAATCACGGGTATAATCGTCCCGAAGCTATCGTTGCCAACATCGGAGCCAAGAGTGCTTTGCACTGTCATCGAGCGCAAGGCTGATGACGACCCCATCACATTGCGATACCATCTCGAGAACCCATCCAACCATTTCCTCACGTTCGCCGCCACGATGGAAGCCAACGACGACTTCGCGTTCAGTGGGCCGAAGTACCGTACACTGAGCGTTGCTCCGCTAAGTCGTGTCCACCTCACCTACCACTTTCTGGTGCATAGCGATTCTAGCAGCACGGAGCATCCTTTGGAGCGGGTCTCACCCGTCTTGCAAGTGGTAGACTCATACTACAATCGGCCGCTACGCATTCACTCAGGTGGAGCTGGAGTACAAGTGGACGAGAAGGGCAGGCTCCACATTCTGCTCCAGAAAGGTGAATAATGCATCCTTTTGGAGTGCTCAATCGAGATGACCGGAAACGCAGCGAGACAAAGATCATGCCATCGCACGTTATACCGCCGGGCACCAAAGCTTCGGGCATGTGGTGTATCGCTTCACGGTCCAGTCTTTTCTAATCAGGTCACTGGGGAGGTTACTGTTGTCCTGCAGACACATGACTATTTCCTCCACGTGAAGTGTGGATCAGCGGACCTTGCCGCAGCCGAAACCTTCTACGTCATCCTTAGCTCGGCATAATCGTCAGTCCACTTCGAGAGCGTTGTGGCCATGGAAACAGACACGCAACAGTCGAGGTTCGCGATACATGCCGCTGCTCGCGAGGGTCAGAGTAAGTGACCAAACCTTCCCTCACACAGTTCATCTTGACTCACCTTATGTACAGCCAAACAGGTCGAGTCCCTCTTGAACGCCGACCGACGCCTCGCAAATCGTCGCGATGACGACGAGCGATTACCACTGCACTGGGCAGCTTCCTACAATCGCCTGCCTATTGTTGAAATCCTAGCCGACCAGAAAGGATTTGATGCGGACGCGCAGGATGGAGCAGGATGGACGGCTCTGATGATGGCCTCAAGTCTGAAAGATGCCGACGCGCTGGTTGATCTCCTACTTGCGAAGGGAGCAGATCCCGCCACGACGACGAGCAATGGCCAGACTGCATTACACTTCACAGCTTCTAAGTCAAACCTCGACACCGCGCGGAAGCTGATCGCACATAAAGCATCGGGCAGGATCAAGGACAAAAGAGGTCAGCTACCGCTACATCGTGCGGCAGCAATTGGACATGTACCGATGGTCAAACTATTGCTCGAGCACAAGAGTCAGATCAATGCCCAGGACATCGATGGTCTCACGGCGTTGCATCACGCTATATCTGAAGGTCATGGCGACACTGCTCTGGTGTTACTCAAAGCTGGGGCAGAGACGGACAGAAAGGATGGCAATGGCGCATTCGCAATAGACCTGGCGCCGGATGCGAAGGTCAGAAGCTATATTGTGCGAGCTGCTGAGGAAGAGGGCATCGAGCTGGCAACAGTCAACCCTGTTATGCAGATATTCTAGTCATTGGAGCAGGCGGCTAGTGCTGTCTCGACTAGAGCTAGCAGACTAAGAAGCGGTGCACTCTTGCGCGTCCATCCAAGCTCAAACCTAGGTCAGCTTCTCATGATAGGCTGGCAATCCGCCATCGCCGTCTGTGAACTTGAGATAATTTCTTTTCGGTTATCATGTATGCTCCATATGGATCATCGCTTCCTATTTAATCAAGGAATGCCGGTATTTGTAGCGATGATCTGGCATATTCATGGAGCAACTTCTCAGCCCTAACCCATGCCCTGCACACTCTTGTGCTGGGCTACCCATGTTACGCTTGACAGTCTCCACGGATCGGCACGGCACGCCGCTCAAGCGCTTTAGCTTCCGCTCCATCTCCTCCAAGCCGAATCGTCCAAATATGCACGCTTTCTTTTCTCCTCACACATCGTAGCCACTTTTCTGGGAGGTTTTCTGCAGCATACTATTGTATATACTGGGCTTGAGCTGGGTTTAGCCGGCTGCTGTCGTTCATCGTTCCTTTTTCGGCGGCTCCGCTCCGATTTCGCCTTCGCGTCTCAACGACAAGCCATTTTCTGCACATATGTCCGCCTCCTAACATCGAGTATGTCGGGACACAGCTTTAAGCGTAGACGAAAGTCTTCTGGTGTATCTGTTGGTCCGCTTCTGGTCGACGAGGAGGCTCTTGAGACCGATAATCCTGGGATCGACAATAACACTACCCATAGTCGGCCATCAAGGTTTGCTCGCGCAACCTCTACGCCATCTGTGGGACTTTCGTCGTCGTTTAGTCTGCCAAGCCGCAGCTATATCCATCACGCGGGTCATGGAATGGGTAGTATCGTACAGTATTCAAGTTCCGGCGTTCGCGAGGAGACGGCAGAATTGTCTTCATCGTTTCTTGGCGACTCAGAAATGTCAAGGCAACTTAGTCAAGAAAGTAGGCACGACTCGGACGGTACAACAGGACGACTGAAAGTACAAGACACGATTGCCGAAACATCTGAGCCAACATCACCAGAAGGTTCCGCCGGATCTCGTCCTGGTGCTTCCGAGCTTACTGCAGCTCTTCGTCCGCGGCCTACGAATGCCTTTCTACGATCGTCTGAGCTCGAAGTGAACAGGACCAAGTCTGACTCGGATTTGTCTGGAGACTTGCCAAGGGTGTTGGTCACAAGTGAAGATGAGGGTGGCGATTCAACGCCCACAGAGAGGACGGCACTCCTGCCGCAAGCACGTCTATCAATGCGAGGGAGGCCGACACGTGATCCTGAGCCTGCGATTGAGGACGAAGAATCTCGCCCGATCGGCACCTGGGACAGAATTGGACATCACTACCCATCTGTTCACCGGATCGTCTCGACGACGCGGCAAACAGTGCTCAATCCGAAGAGCTGGGATCCGCGAGCCATCGGTCAGACCATAATCGTGGAACCCGCAAAAATGCTACCGGCTGTATTTCTTGGCCTCTTATTGAATCTACTGGATGCACTTTCATATGGCATAATCCTTTTTCCACTTGGCGAAGAAGTGTTCGCAGACCTTGGAGCTGATGGCGTCTCCATGTTCTACGTCAGCTGCATCATCGCGCAGCTGACATATTCGACTGGGAGTATCTTCCGAGGAGGTGTGGGGTCTGAGATGATCGAGGTTGTCCCATTCTTCCACAAAATGACTTACATGATCATGAACACGATGGGCACGGAGAACCCGGACGCACTCCGAGCAACTGTCATTACTTCCTACGCCATGAGCTCGATTATCACTGGTCTAGTGTTCTTTGGTCTCGGCGCTGTCAAGCTGGGGACTCTAGTGAACTTCTTCCCACATTCGATCTTGACGGGATGCATAGGAGGCGTCGGTATATTCCTCTTCCTCACTGGCATTGAGGTTAGTGCCCGTCTACCAGGAAACTTTGAGTTCACGATGGTGGTCTTCAAGCAGCTCTTGACAGCGCAAACCGTGGCACTCTGGCTCCCACCGTTGGCACTAGCTGTGTTACTTCTTGTGATCCGCAAGTGGCGCGATCCACCATGGCTGGTACCAACTTACTACATAGCCATCACCGCAATCTTCTATATCATCACGATCGCCGTACCGTCCATCACCATGGATATTCTACGCCGCGACGGTTGGGTGTTCGAGGCACCTGCTGCTGGGGTACCATTCTACAATTTTTACAGTCACTACAAATTTGGTCTTGTCGACTGGAACGCCATATGGAAAACTGTACCTTCGCAATTGGCTCTTACCTTCTTTGGTATCCTGCACGTCCCTATAAACGTGCCCAATCTGGCGATGGTGGTCCAGGAAGACAACGTCAGCATCAATCGCGAATTGATCATGCACGGCATTTCCAACACTCTCTCGGGCTGTGTTGGAAGCATCCAGAACTACCTTGTCTTCGTCAACAGTGTGCTCTTCATGGACACTGGAGGCAATAGCAGACTTGCTGGATACATGCTGGCAGCCGCTACCTTCGGACTGTGGGTGGCTGGACCCGTGGTCATTGGCTACGTCCCGGTCATGGTCGTCGGTACGCTCATCTACATGCTTGGCATTGAGTTGACACAAGAAGCACTTGTAGCGACCTATGGCCGGCTATACCAGCTGGAGTATTTTACGATCGTTGCCATTGCGCTTGTGATGGGCCTGTACGATTTCGTGGTCGGCATCGCGGTCGGCATCGGCCTGGCCTGTCTCGTATATGTCGTACAGACATCACGCAGACAGATTATCACTGCTGAATTCACGGGTACTGTTGCCGAGTCCACAGTACGTCGACATCCCCGACAACGCAATTACCTGCACAAAGCTGGACGACAGATCCGGGTCCTGAAGCTGTCGGGCTATCTATTCTTTGGCTCTATTGTGAGGGTCGAGAAGCGGGTACGTGCCTTGATCGACGCTGAGTCGTTCGCCACATCACCAATCAGGTACCTGATACTAGACTTTACGCACGTCACCGGTATAGACTTCTCAGCTGCCGAAGCATTCGGTCGCATGAATCGAATTATCCAGCGACGTGACGTTGACATGGTACTGGCGAGCGTGACGCTGGGTAATGAGGTTGGCAAGGCACTAGAGATGGTTGGGCTCTTCGTCGACAATGACGAGACACCAGCGCCGAAAGTCTTCGAAGATCTCAATGCTGCGCTCGAGTCTTGCGAGAACGAGTTGCTCAAGGTCTTGACCGAGAAGCAAAAGTTGGGCGTGCACAGGCCTGAAGATTCGCCACCAATGCAGATTGAACAGGATCAGAGTCACAAACAGGGCCCGTCTCCTTTCGATACCGCATATGCGTCGCCGCGCCGCAACTTCCTGCATGAAGCCGCCACTACCGCCATCACGGAGACTATCGAACCCGAGCAGGCAAGATGGAAGAACTTCAAGCAGCCTTTACCGTTACTCCTGCAAGCTTTCCAGGACCTGACAGAGAAGAGCGAAGACTTCTGGTTCCGCGCTGTTCCGTACCTGGCCAGACGTGAGTTCACGAAGGTAAGAACACTCCAGGCTTTGCATTCTAGACTATCAGTACTGACACACCCAACAGGGCCAACGACTTTATAACCGTGGCGATCGTCCCGACGGCTTTTATCTCCTCCAAGCAGGTATCCTACGAGCAGAGTACTATCTCAATCAGGGCAACTACCGTGAAAGTATTGTACCTGGCACGACCTGCGGCGAGCTACCTTTCTTCTCTGAAACAGAGCGGACAAGCAGTGTGACAGCTGAACAGGAGTGCGTTGCCTGGCTGTTGACACCAGAGCAGTGGGCGGATATGCAAACGAAAGAGCCTGAAGTTGCGAAGGAACTGCTGAGGGTGGGTTTGAAGCTGAGCGCGGAGAGGATGAATGCTATTACTAGTTATGTGCTCATCACGGCGAGTTAGTGGCGGGTGGGGTGTACATAGTATTGTGTCTGGGTTGGTCAGCTGTTCGGGTAACGACACAGCGATGTGCTGCGAGTCGCGCAACGGCTTTGGAGGCTTGCCGACAAAGATTTGACCTCGAGCGAAGGCGTTTCGTGGCGTTGGTTTGGGAGGCTGGAAGTTGACCGTTGCCGTCTGTAAAGTCTGTATCGTAAGATCGACTGTGCGAGGTAGACTTTTCCGGTGATTGTGTCAGGGCATCCGTGTGCATAAGCTGCCAAGACTGTGATACGAAGCTCATCAACCACGATTAGGTGGGCGGAGTGATGGGTGGTGGGTCATCCCAGTCGAGCGTCGTGTACTCCAAGGTCATGAGGCGAGCTTTCCCTGCTTTGCACCATTACTACTGGAGAGATCGTTGCGAGCTGTCAGATCAGAGGTGCGCGACCAGAGTTCCGCTAATGCTGGCGGGAGAGGGCCGACATTTTAGTTGCAGGAAAGATAGCGTGGCCGATGGTGCCGGGATTGGAAAAGAGGGTCCTCAATCACATGCCGTCGCCGAATGAGCTTCACGTCTGTTGATATGGTGAGGTTGTATGCAAGTGAACGGTCTTACATTTGTGTTTCAAAAAGCAGTATGCTGTATGGTTCTGCACCATGGCGGCGGGCAGCGGAGTGTCTAGAACATCTGGTTTCGAATCGGCGTGTGTCTCAGCAAATACTTGATACTAACGTATAGCTCGTGAAAACTCCCCTGTTCGAGCTTATCGCTCCATACCATGATCAGCACCTTCCACTTGTCAGAACCTGTCATCCGACCACGCAGACTCTTCCACCTAGCTTGGTTACACAGGTCTCATGTACCGCCGCATTAGCGACCCAGCGGGCAACAGCAGGTCTGTTGAGACGCCCAGGCACAAGTCGAGTGTTGGACCGTGATGCATGTCCGTTTTGCCCTCAATTTCGCCTAATAGCACGCACAGACCTGCCACTTCCTAGCCAGTCTGCCTGCAAGAGCAGCAAGAAAATGTGAAACCCTTCCTCTTCTTTCCAATCTTCATACCATCATACACACCTTCGTGCTTCCCTTTCCCCTTTTCCCAGCTCTGAGCAGATTGATTTAGTGATACCCCATCAGCAATTAACCCTGCTGAGCTGAGATTGAGAGATACAATCGTACGTTCTTCGATAGAACTACAGTAATCTTTCACGACTTTTCCACCTACGCGTTACGAAGATCTTCAAGTCCAAGACAGAGCAGAACTCTCTTCTACGGCACGGCATCACGACCACGATAAAGCAGATATGTCCGACATCCCGAACACCACACCTGGGGCTCCGGTCACTACTGAGCCACATACGGTCAGTGAGCCCATCATTGCTGCTGGCGAGCACCATCACACTGCTGTTCCTGAGACGACCGCACCTGTGACTGCTTCCAATCGATCCACCACCGCCACCGAGCCACTGCAGGAGAACCACCTCGCCACAGGGGGTGAGGCACCATCGGGCGTCGCACCAGCGGCCCTCGCACCAGTGGAGGAGAAGAAGGTCGCCGCTGCTGAGAAAGCCGTCGAGCCTATCACAGAGGGTCAGCTCGCCTACAAGGGCCCGGGTCTTATAAAGTAAGTCAATATGTGGAATCACTGAGTACGCAATACTAATCATGATGCAGGTCCTTGGTGCCATCCAAGAAGGAATTCTGGCTGAGCGACGCGCCTGTGACATCCCATCACCTCGACCTCTACACCCGTGGCGAGAAGGCCGAGGTCTCCAACCCAGTCGTTGCATGGGCAAGCCAGACCGGCAAGGGTCTCCTGTTCTTCAACAAGAATGGTGAGACCGAGCGCACTCGCCCACACAGCGTTCTGCCTTTGTACGACGCCACCGACCTCAAGAAGGACCACCCGCATGAAATCATCTTCAGGCTTCACGGTCAGCAGCACACTCTTAAGGCTACGAACGACGCTGAGCGCGATGGTTGGTTCATCTCCCTTGAGCGTGCTATGGAGGTCGGCAAGGCCGAAAAGGCCACTATCCATGGCAGCGAAAGCTACAAGTCTGAGCACGACAAGCTGAGTAAGTCAGCTCCCAAACCTAAAAGTGCCTTCCTCCTTACTGACTCCTAACAGCCAAGCCAGCCTTCGCCGCTGCTGGTGTTGCTGGCGCCGGTGCTGCCGCTGCCCGAAGCAAGTCACACCCAAAGAACAACAATGGCGAGGTCCGCCGTGCTGGTTCTGACGCCGACGAGGAGGCCGAGAAGAAGAAGAAGAAGAGCAGGTCCACTTCCCGCGGCATGCTTGCTCGGCTCCAAGGCAAGAAGGATGAGACTGAGGTCAAGCGCGAGGAAAAGAAGGAGGAGAAGCGCGAGGAGAAGGAGGAGAAGAAGCTCGAGAAGGAGGAGAAGAAGATTGAGAAGGAGGAGGCCAAGCATGAGAAGGCCGAGCTCAAGCACGAGAAGGAGGCCGAGAAGGCTGGTGTCATTGCTGGCACTGGTGCTGCTCTTGATGCTCCTGGCACTGGTAAGTTCGGTTCGCACACGTGGCGACGGCCATTACTGACGATGCACAGCTGAGCGTGTTATGGGCGCGCCAATCGAGAACGATCACTCCGGGGTCGCCGCTGCTGAGCACACTCCTGCTGTTGATGCTGCCACTACTGCGCCAATGACTGACTCGAAGAAGCCAGCCAAGCGCGGATCCATCTTCGGCCGTATGCAGTCTGGCTTCTCCAGCATCAAAAGCCCAACCAAGGAGAAGGACCTCAAGGATGCTGAGCTCAAGCCGGAGGTGCCACCAAAGGACATTGGTGTCTCCGAGACCGCACCTCAAATCCCGGAGCCAGCTACTGAGCCTATTCACACAACTGCGCCAGTCGAGTCCCTCGACAAGCTGGTTGAGCACTCTGGCATGCCAGCTGAGGCATCCAAGGCCAAGCTTGACGAGCTTGCAGCCAGCCAAGAGCCTAAGAAGAGCGGATTCTTGTCTGGCCTGCCATTCATGAACAAGAGGGAGCGTAGCGTGAGCCCGTCTGCCGCCATGAAGGATGCACCAAAGAAGGAGGAGGTTCCGGCTCTGCCAACCAAGGATGAGGCAGCTCTTGACCCACGCTCGGAGGAGCCTACGAAGCCCATCGTTGAGCCGGCCACTGCCACTCCTGCGTTGACTAGCACTGAGCACACTGCCGCACCAGCCGCCGAGGAGCCGCTGAAGACCGATGTTGAGACCACCTCACCCGTTGCCACTTCTCCTGGTGCCACTTCTCCTGCTTCCGACAACAAGCGTCAATCTGTATTCGGTAACTTTGGCAACCTTGGCCGACGCGCTAGCAAGGCGTTCCGCGGAATGGGTGCTGGTGGTGCCGGTGCCTCTCCTGTCAAGAAGGAGGAGAACGTTGTCCCAGCTGCTTCCACGAACGAGCCTAAAGAGGACATTCTCGATACTGCTACACCCGTCACTGGCGCCACTCATGGCACCCACGGCATCGCCGCTGAGGAGCCGACCATCAACGGCACCCACGCCGCCACCGAGCACGCGCACGAGCAGACCAAGACAATTGGTGATGTGACCTCGGACTCCGTCAACATTGGTCAGGCCCACACCACCCCAACCGTCTCCGCGTCGGCCTAGAGAGCCGGTGCGGAGGACACGGAAGCCGTCACACGTACCGCGAGCTAGGAGCGCAGACAGTACTCCCACGACAAATACGTGCGTACCGGCTGGAGCCAGAACACGGTGTATACTAGCGATCAGATTGTGACGGCGTTGAAAGGACGCGGAACTCCTCCTCGTACGTTACTGAATGGTCGCGATGGAAACAGCGATGTTCGATGCTACCAGAGCGTGCGGACTGGGTATGTGCATCCTGACAATTTGCCCAAGAATGGTGCGCCGGAGGATCCGGATAAGACGTTGTTGCATCCGGAGAAATACACGCCAGATCGAAAGTTTGGGCCTCATGGACGGGAAGGTGGTTGATTGCAGTGCAGATGTTTTTCTTTGCTAATACCCGACTCGAGTCACTCTCTACGTGCACTGCTACTGCCTGCCACCCCGACCTGGCTTCGACGTTCGAGGAATCTGGATTTGCGAACCGAGATTTCTTGCTGCGTTATTGCTTGCTTGCTTGCACTGGTTATCTGCTTGCATTGATTTTTACTACTTTGTGGCCTCGCACGATATCGCTATGGTTTCGTTCGAGGCCGCAGGTGGTCGCGAATACCCCAGTCATCGATTGAGATTCTTTCGAAGATACCCGGATTGTTCTTGCGATGTCATGGTCGTTTTCTCTTTATAGCTAGATAGAGTAATGGGTGGGACGTAATACATGGTTGTGCTTTGAGTCCTGGGTCTGGTGTCGCTCGTCGAACACTTATCATTAGTACTGGTATCCGTCATGACCATCGACGTAAGGAGATGCAGTAGTCAAGCAATCTATGGCCCGCCAAGATCTAGACCACACGCACCTCAACCGAGCTCGAGGTCGGAAGCAGGGGTCATGCCGCCGCGTAGCGCCGCGGCCACTGAAGTCATGGAACCTTTTGCTTGCTATCCGCCTCCCCAACTCTACTTTGGCAGTACCTCCTAGTGCATAGATAGACACGGAAAGAGCGGCAGCGGTATCGAATCGATTCTTTATTCTAGTCACTATGTAGACTCAATCATTCATAATTCACGCTCACATTTTCAAGACAGTATCGTTACACTCGGCAGGATAGCCTTGTGACACTATTGCTGCTGCTATCATATAGACCGGGCATTCGTGCAAGGTTGTCTATCACTAATCCTTGGTCGAAGGAGCAAGCAAGGCGGGCGACATTGGTGGGGAGAATCGAGGTCGACTATGAGCAACCATGGGCTGCTGCCAATCCGCCGAAGCGCACGACAACGGACAAGGACCATCAAATGCTGGCAACAACGCTAGACCAGTTGCTCTGAACCATGCCAATCACTCTTCCTCCCAAGCTGCTATCAATCGACCTCATCATGTGGCCCGAAGCCTTAGTGAAGCCGGCGCATCGACCCGGCCTTCGACGCCCCCTCCACAAGTCTCTGATGATCGTCTAAACAAGCCCTTGCGATCACCCTCGCCTATACAAACCAGTCCGACGACGTTCCTACAGTATCCTGCTCCTTGGTCGAGGAGTAGACTCGATAAGCAGAGGGAAGAGTTCTTTGAGACACGAGTCACTGGTGATGCGCAGGCATGGATCGCCGTGCGACGGGTCTGTGAGCTGTTGCGTGAGGATCAGATCGCGGATGCACAGGCAGTGCTCGACGCGAGTGGTCTTACATGTCCTCGCGGCCGAGTCGTGAGGGCAAGAGGGAAGGAGAGAAGACATGGTGGCATATATGATGGTACTGGGAAGCTGTACGAGATACCTGAGTGGGTTGTACGAGATCCTCAGGACACCATCGAGGACACAGCCACCGAGAAGGACGAGGCGGATGCTGTAGCTGGAGTCGAGGACGACGATACCGACGATGACGATTTCAAGTCCGCTGGTTCTCCTATGGCCTCACCACGGCAGGAGAAAGGGAAAGGCAGAGCACGGTCATTAGGGAGAGAGATCAAAGTCAGATGTCGACTCAGCGATAGAAGCGAAGATTTGATCGTCAAGTTCCAGGAGAAGGAGCCAGCTAGTGTGGTCGTGGAAAGGATCCGAGACATAGTTGGCGATAAGCGCGTGCAGTTAATGTTCTGTGGGAAGCCTGTTGGTAGCGACGCCCCACTGCTTGGCTTGAATGGGTGGAAAGAGGGTATGGTTATCAATACGTTCATCAGCTGACGGACGGGTGTCGAACAGCATAGTAGGATCGCACCAGGGTCGCATAGCTGGGTGACGTGGCGCATTTCTTCTCTCGTTAGCGTTCAGCGACGGTGGCGCGGGCATGAGGCACTCCTTCCAATCTACCAACAGGCAGGAGCGTCTGGCCATCAATACTTTGTACAGTAATTATGCATAATGTCATACTCCGAGCTTCCGCAAAGCAGCTGAATAGTAAGAGAGTACCGGGTCTACCACTTCCATGCCCAACCAAGAAAGTCAACCGTCGTGGAACAACTCTTGGTCGTTGTGCATACTTCGTGACAGAAAAGCTGTGTCGTAACAGCAGTCTGACAATAGATCTGCACGCACAGCAGGCTGAACCACTGCAGACCGCTAGCAATTTACCAAAATGAAGACCAAGGATCAGATGTTGCTGACAATAGAGCTCTCCCCTAAACTTCGCTGTTGAGTATGAGGCTAAAGCATCAGAAAGGAGGGTGCATGGAAAGAAAGAGCACACTCAAAGTGGTACTTAACCCTCCTAAGTATTTCGAGGCATCATATAGCTTAATCGAATCTTAGTCCAAGATCATGCCGAGTGGTCAAGAAATGATTGCAGCACCGTGCTCGATTGTCGGTGATAGGATCCTGGCCGGGGTTTTGTGTAGCATCATGACCCTTTGGCTTCTCACCCTCGTCCTCGCCACCCTCGTCATCACCCTCGCCATCTGTCTCGGAAGCCGATTTCTGGTCCTTCTGCTGTAGGTGATCAGGATTCGTTGTACCACTTTCACCATTCGCTTGTGCCACGAGTTCCGCCACAGCGCACACGGCTGCTTCAGCACTTCCGACCTTAACAGTCTGCCCGTTTTCGCCTGCCTCCGAGCATGCGGCTGTAACGGCTTCGACTGCAACTTTGACTCCCTTGTCGGTAGCATCTCCTGTTGGACTAGTGACTCCTTTAAGCGCGCCACTCAATGGTTCGACTGTCGATTCCGTGAGCGGGTTGTCTGTCTCCTTGGCGTCCAGGGAATCGTTGGAGCCTGTCTCTTCCGATGTACGGCGGGGTGGCGTTGAGGTGGGTACTCCGGACGCTGTAGCGTCTGGATCTCCAGTGTCCTGAGTCGTAGTGGACTTGGTATCGTCGCCCTGGAATCCTGTAGAAATCTTTGTGACAGTAGGATTCTTCTTGGTTGGAGCACTTGACGAACTGTTGTCGTCCTCGGCATCGCCGGCTTCGCGAGCAGCTACTGTTGCAGACTTGAACATCTGCCGCTCGCGAACCATCGTCGTGAGAGTGGTAGAAACTAATTTGGTGATGCTAGGAATGATATTGATAGCAGCCTCGCCGTTATCAGAGCGTGCGCTCATGTGAATCAGATTGCTTAAACTGTTGTAGACCACTGTAGGAAGGCCATCTGGGCCGGGGGTCGAAGTTGTTCTAGGGACGACATTTACACTCGGGCTAGCGTCGCGACGGTCATCTCCAGGGTGAGAGAAGCCTGCGGGATCGGTGTTCAACAACGCTGAGACCGCATCATTGATTTCGCGCGAAGTAGATGCAAGAGAGGCAGCGTCATCCCGGCGCTTGTTTGCATTCGGCAATGCAGGGAGTGCTGTCGCTCTTGGCGTCTCTCTCTCGACCATGCTCCTCGAATTTGTTGAAAGGAAACCATACATGCCAGAAATGATTGCTGTTCTGGGTACGACCTCAGGGGTCGAAGTCGCATCACGACGACAGTTTGAAGGGTGACAGTGACCTGGCGATGTATCCAGCATCTCTCGAATATTCTCTTCGATTTGCGATTCAGCTGCGTTCGTTGGCACTGGCAAGGTCGGCGAAGAAAGCCTAGTGATTATCGGCGCGGCTACCACACTTGAATCTGTCGATGATGTGTGGTCATCTCGAGGCTTGTGCTTAAGCGAGCGAACGGCTGGTTCGACCGCTGATATCCTGAATACAGGCGGGAGTGCTGTTGCTTGAGGCATGTCTCTTTCGACAAGGTTTTCCGAGGCTGTAGGCGGCGTAAGGACAGTGATAATGGTGGCCTTGTCGAGTGTGACTGCCAATGTCGTATCTGAGCTTACAGGTACCCAAGTAGTGGTCGTCGCACCCGTGGGAATGGTAGAAGTAAGTGTTGTACCATCATAGATGTCGGCAACCACAGTAGTGGGATAAGTGTTTGGTCCTTGGTCTTGCATAGCTTGATTGGTGATTGTGGCTAGAACTGTCACATGTACAATCGTAATGGTTCTCGGCACCGTGATGGAAGCCACGAGCTGCTTCTGCAAACCTGGATCCAATATCGGTTGAGTGAATGTAGGGAAGGCCACAGATCTCTTCCTGCTTGCAGCGGAAGACAGACCGTGTAGCCCAGTCTCGGATGCAGTTATTACCGTTCTCTTTGATTGTGCGGTAGCAGTCAGCGGCATGATCTCAGTCGTAATGTTATCATAGGCCGTGATGGTGGAAGCGAAGCTGGTTTCTACTGCAGCGGTGGGCCCACTGGCCACCATCACAGCCGAACCGACTTTGAAAGCCGTAGTATTAGACGTGACTGAGACGGTCTCGGTGCACATTTCACCTTCGCAGTCAATTCGATTTCCTCCAGTCTTCACATCACCTTCACCCTCATTAGGAAACGCACTCGTCGTGGTAATGACGACCTCCCCCAGGAAAGGTTCGAACGTCATCTTCGTGGAAGCTGTGACAATACCCGACCATTGCGCTCCGATTGGGTACGCCTCTACTTTCATAGAAAGATCTTTCGCGCCTCGGAGAAGATCAACACTGGTGGAGGTAGTCGATGTCTCCGCCCTCTTATTTGTCGGAGGTGTGCTCGTGCTCGGCGTGGTACTTGCTTTGTTTCCCAGAGGCTTGACCTCCGCAAGAGCACAGCCCAACAGGCCGAAGATGGAGAGCCGCATTCCGAGGGCTGAGTGGAGGTATATACCACTCCACTTCTGAGGTAACGATTAGTAATTGGCGTGCTTGGTTGAGGGTCGCTGGTCGAGTCGCTGGTTTTATTCGTCGACTGATCCGTAAGATTCTCGCCGTAGCAGTGCTGCAAAGACCGTCGCTGTCGACGATTATAACCACAAGCTGGCACTTGCTCGATCTGCTGGTGGAGGTTGTTGGAGAATTACAAGAGCGATTGATGATGCGCCAGATACTTATAGTCGCCGGCATAATGAGCAGCTGCCAGCTATTGCATACTGCTTCACATGTGGCCACGACGGAGTCGACGTGGCACCATAACTATGGTCTCTGATAGCGTATGATAGCTCCTGCATCGGCACAAACGCTGCTACCACAATGTCCTCGCTTCTGCTTGCGCGCATGTCGTTCATGCCCTTGTATTCGTGACATATGGCTTGCATGATCAGGGAAGTGGTGTGAGTGCGGATGTACACATCTGGCGCTGGGGTTGCGAAGTGTCGAGGCAGACTCGCCTTGGTAGCAGGATCACAAGTCAACGTGTGCTTGGCGACCGCCAAGGGCGCAACATAGTATACGTCGCGTACGGGATCCCAGACAATTCGGGTCGGAAGAGAGGTGGCATTATCGATCGTCAGGGTATCACAGTCTCCAGCTCACTCTCCTTCGTCCTGTTGTCGCTGCTGCTTCAACGCCTTCGCAACACCCTTCACAAATTCTGGTCCAGTCCGACAGCACCCACCGATCAACCTCGCTCCAGCGTCCTGCCAGTAAGCGACGCGGGTCGTCAGCTCATCCTTAGAGCCAGACTTGCTGCCCTCCCACAGCTTCGTCTCGGCATTCCAGGTCTCACCAGAGTTCGGGTAGCATACCAAAGGCAGCTGATATCCTGACGTGGCAATCGCAGAAGCATCGCGGTTGCTGGCAGGAGAGGGCATGTCTTCCAATATCGATTTTGTGTGCTGGAGCGAGGCCGTTACCATGCGCATCGGCACGCAGTTAACACCAATAGCGACGATTTGCTCGGACTGTGCTGTCTTCTCTACAAGCTGCGTGAGTGGTGTGCCATCGCTCATATGCTCGGAGTCTCGGAGTGTGATGCTCAACCATGCAATAGTGTCCGGAACGTCATCTTTGAGCATAGCCAGTATGCCTTCAGTCTCAGACATGCTTGGTATAGTCTCAATAGCCAACATATCAACACCAGCGTCCACAAGAGCTTTGACACGAGGTTGATGGAATGTACGGTATTCATCTGCTGTTAGCTTGTAATCGCCACGATACTCTGAGCCGTCTGACAAGTACGCGCCATAAGGTCCTACGCTGCCGGCAATGAGAAGTTTGCTGCCTTCTTCGTCGCGACCTTGCTGGTAGGCTTGACACCGCGCCCGCTGTGCTAGTCGCACACTACGCTTGATGAGCTCTGTAGCCTCGTCGTGGTCGACCTGCAGATGTTTCTTCAGACCATCGGTACTTGCTTGGTAGGAGGCCGTGATGGCAACGTCGGCTCCTGCGAGGTAGTAATCCAGATGCACTTGTTGTATGCTATCTGGGTCATCTCTTAGTACTTTGCCGGACCACAATGGATGCTTCAGGTCATGTCCACGGGTCTCCAGCTCGGTAGCCAGTGCTCCATCGATGACCAGAGTTTTTTGTCGCCGCATAATGGCTCGAAAGTCGGCTTTGGTGAGCATCTTGCTGGTTGCTTGAGATTGGACGAGGCTTACCTATGTGGCTACATCTATAGTTGTATAAGTAATACAGTCTCTGCAGTCATTACGGACGATCGCATACTAGATCTATTGATTGACGTCGTAATATTTAGCCGCGACTCCGGCTCCGCTCCGCTCCCGCTGTCGTAACCACGAGCTTGATGCCAGGCACGCACACCAGACCATGCCACAAGATTGTTGTATGACCGAGCGCAACCACTGCGCACTGCCGCCATGTCGCTCTTCTCCTTCAGCACGCCGCTGGACATCGACATCGTGCTACAGGACACCGATGATCGGTCCACCGTGGACGTAAAGCTGGACAAGAACAGGCGGGAGAAGGCACCGCTATACCTGGATGGCGAGACAGTCAAGGGTGCAGTCACGATCAGACCCAAGGATGGCAAGCGACTGGAGCACACAGGCATCAAAGTGCAGTTCGTCGGCACAATAGAAATGTTCTTCGACCGCGGCACACACCACGAGTTCCTGAGCTTGCAGACCGAGCTGGCTAATCCTGGCGAATTGCAACATCCTGTCACCCTACCCTTCACATTCAAGAACGTCGAGAAGCAGTACGAGAGCTATCACGGAATCAACGTGAAGCTACGGTACTTCCTCCGCGTCACAGTCAGCAGACGCATGGCAGATGTGGTTCGGGAGAAGGATCTTTGGGTATACAGCTACCGACAACCGCCGGAGAGCAATAGTGTGATCAAGATGGACGTCGGTATAGAAGACTGTCTGCACATCGAGTTCGAGTATAGCAAGAGCAAGTATCACCTCAAGGATGTCATCGTGGGCCGAATATACTTCCTCCTCGTCCGGTTGAAGATCAGGCACATGGAGCTGAGCATTATCAGACGAGAGACTACAGGCGTGCCACCAAATCAGTACAACGAAAGCGAGACTTTGGTCCGATTCGAGATCATGGACGGCTCGCCAAGCCGGGGTGAGACCATACCCATTCGTCTCTTCCTCGGCGGCTTCGACCTCACGCCAACATTCCGCGATGTGAACAAGAAGTTCAGCACGAGATACTACCTCAGCCTAGTGCTAATAGATGAGGACGCACGACGTTATTTCAAACAATCCGAAATCGTGCTGTACCGTCAAGCACCAGAGAACAACGAACTCGCGCTACAGCAAGCGAAAGAAATACAAGCTAGCTAGGAAAGCGCTAATGAGACACGATGGAGTAATGGCGCAACAAACGGCGTTGATGGGGATGGGCATGCTATATCAAGGCATCCAACAAGCACATTCGAAACACCACCTTTGCCGAATGGCCTGGCACGCTCCGCGACGACTGGCCTAGGCATAAGCAATATGAACGGCAGCCCACAGCATCCACACATATCTAGCAGCAGAATTACGATTTCCGATAGTATGCAAAGTATGCATAGCGCACCAAACCTTCTTCAGACTGATGGCAGTAGCAACGGCGAAAACATTGGTAATGGGTATGCGATAGCTGGTGCATACAGGCCTTTGGGTGTGCAGTCGGCTGTACCACGTGAAAAGGGCGATTGGGATGAGTTGTTCTTTGAGTGTAGGAAGAAGGAGCTTAGACAGCCGGAACGTGTCTCTACACCAGCGCGTCATCGGAGGAGTTCTTCTGCTGCTACGTTGTGATGGGTGGTGCTGTATGGTGTAGGAAGGGCCTTTGTGGGTACCATATTTGTTTCTATATTCTTGTGGTATGACTGCTGCACGGCATTTGTCTGGTTGTCGTTAGTGTCCTGCTCTGATGTGTGTGCTGTCGTCAGTAATTCGACCATGTTCCTATGTCAATTTCCGCAAAAGAATTAGGCTGCTTCACTCGACATCCTCGTGCAGCTGGACTGCGCGAGTTGAGCTTGCCAAGCCATAGTGGACGCAGCAGGCGCGAAGTGGGCGTTACATTTCACTCCATTTGCTATCTCATACATCATCTCCTCGCTCGACAAGACTTACCTACACATGATGGCTCGCGGCAGGAAAGGAAGCCTAATAAATTCGCTCTGGCCCAGCGCCTCAGCTTCCAGATGTAATCTTTCAGCACAATACGCATTAGCCCTCGTCCGGGTTCGGACCACTTGCACGACACAATGACTAGTCACAGGCTATCGAGGCAATGAACCCAACAGCCGTTAGACGGCGGTCAGACAATCTGCCGACAATTCATGCATCTTGGGCGCTGTGCATATGCGAGCATGTCGATCATGCCACTGCTCTACTGCAAGGCAGGCGCTCCTGCTTCCGACTTGCATACCAGAGTTCTAGTGGCAGCTACTGCGAGTATAGCTTTTGCACTCTCACCACGACTACTGCAATGGCTCCACCTACCTGCATCCGAAAGGCTGTCCACCACTGGCCATATCTTCTGCAAAATGTGGCTAGCTGTTATGCTGGCGCTTGCACCAGCAAAACCAGATCTGGAGCTTGCCCATATATTCAAGTACTCCCATGTTCTTCTGGATCGCTCGTCTGATAGCAACACTCGTCATCAATTGCTATCTGCGCCACCACGAGTGCTAGGATCGTGACACTCACTCAAATATGCGGCTTCAGTCACTCCACGAGCTTGGGAGCACAGATGGAACTTTCCAACTTCACGCGGCGAGCAGTGGTGGAGCGTTGATACTGCATCCTACACCAAACGCTCACGATCCCAATGATCCTCTTCGATGGTATTAGCTAAACCACTAAATTTATGATCTTGAAACGTGGCTAAGCGTCTGCGTTGGACAGGCCTCGATGGAAGAAGCACACATGTTTCTTCAGTATCTGCGCTTTTAGTGAGCATGTCCATTCTGCGAAGATTACTGGAGCACTTCTCATTTCCACGAATAGCCTTCCTTACGAACTACGCTATTGCTGGTATCAGCCCGGCCTTCTACGTTCTCAGCCTCGAGTTTGAGAAGTCTGAGACAGAGATTCAGAAGCTTCTACTTTGGCCGGTCTTCACTCTTGGCCTCTTCAACTTCTTCTGGGCATGTTTGGACACCTCCAGCGGTCTGCATTGGATACTAATGATGCACAGGTGCCTATGGCTAATCACTTCGGCAAGAGACCTGTATTCGTCCTCGCTCTGCTGCTGCTTAGTCTGTGCTATCTCTGGGGAGCAGTGGCTCGATCATTCGAGTCGTTGCTCTGAAGCCAAATTATCGCTGCCTTCGCTGGGTCTTCCACCGAGGCTTTGGGCGCTGCTATGGTCAATGACCTTTACTTCCTGCACGGCAAGTGCCTAGCGACTGACTCAGCTCCTCCAAAATGTGTGTCTCACTAATGTCTACTCAGAACGTGGGACTTTCACGAGCATTTACATGAACGCAATCGCACAAGGCAATACCATCGGACCGTTAGTGTGCGGCTTCATCGTGACGTCGCTGTCGTGGCGGTGGCACAAATGGATAGCTTTTATCTTAACGGCCATCAATTGGACGATCGTGCTTCTGCTGTGCCCGGAGACTCGCTATACCCGGCCGGAAAGTGAACAAAGTAGTGCTGCGCTGTCGCAGACAGAGCAGTACAATACGAACCAACTCACGGACCAGTTCAATCAGGAGAAACAAGTGGGCGTCCACCAAGCAGCAGTTGAAGAGGCTCGTGTCGGAGAGACAACAAAGAAGTCTTGGATTCAGGAGATGAGCCTCTGGTCGGGCATACCGAAAGGCTCTAATATTGTTCTGCTGTTCCTACGCCCACTTCCATTGGTCGTGCTGCCCGTTGTCATCTTCTCTTTCATCACATATTCAGCCTCTCTGGCTTGGGTAAGTACATCATCAGAGAACAGAACCAGAGATTGTAGAAGGCATTGGCTGACATGGCGTTACAGGTTTTAGCGATCAACGTACTCAACCCATTCGTTTTACAAGCACCGCCGTATAGCTGGAAACCTGATATAAATGGCCTCATCAATATTCCTGGACTTATCGGCAACCTGGTAGGCGGATTGATCGGAGGCTACTGTGTGGACAAGTACTGTGACTGGCGAAGCAAGAAGAACAATGGAGTCTTCCAGCCTGAGACTCGTCTTCATCTACTTCTCTTACCCGCTATCGTTGTACCAGCCGGCTCTTTACTCTTCGGCTATGGCGTAGGTGACAGACTACATTGGACCGCGATGTATGTCTTCTCCAGCAATGCCAACTCCGAACTGTGCCCTGCATTCTGCTAACAATGTAATTCCAGCTTCTTCGGCTACGGGATGGCGACTGTGGGATTGACCGCGGTCCCAGTAGCCACGTTCGCCTACTTCGGAGACTGTTATCTCCCTGTCAATGCTGATGCTCTTCTACTCGTGAACGGACTCAAGGTACGTCTTACGAGGATGCCTGGCCAAACACTGATAGGTGAGAACATGCTGACCATGATTTAGAACATATTTGCTTTCGGCTTCTTATATGGCATCTTACCGTGGATTACGCAGACAGGCTACATCAATGCCTTCGGCACCCAGGCAGGCATATACGTCGCAGTCATGTTGTTCACGATACCGCTCGTCATATTCGGCCCTCACATACGGCGCAGTACGGCTGGTTGGAGGATCATCCTCTCATAACCACATCACACTATGCCTTGGACCATGCCGGCAAGGATCCATGGTACAGAGTCGACGAGCATGGAAAAGCTCGAGACAAATCAAAAGAACGACAAAGCTCCAGGGCTCGAGACTCGAACCCGCAAAAAGCTTCAGCATAACTCTCGACGAAAGTGAAATCACGACCAACGGAACGGAAGAACCACCTTTTAGCAATCGAACGAAAGGACAGAGGATGACTTCCAAATATTGCATGATGACACTCCAAAAAGATTGTCACGCCTCCATCCTTCCTCTCATGCCGGGACACAGAAGACTGGCACTCACGCTATGTAAGGTCGCAGCACACTCAAACGGAGAGGCAGAGGGCAGTGACGGTCCTAAATCCTATAGTGGATAATAAGGGAGGGAAGGCTGAAAGAACAGCAACGTGCCTGTTCCTTCAGTATTGTTCACACTGCCATCCCTGCTATATCCTTTTTTCCCCGTAATCAATAGAATACTCACATGTGAGAGTCGGCGACGAGCCGTACGGAGGGAAGGCGATGCGAGCTGGTGGTGGTGTTGCTGAGTAGCTGGGTGGCAAGAGGACATATGGCGTGGCAGCTGTTGGTCGATTTCAGGGGTCAGCGCTGAAGCTGGTCAGCAACGTCGCAGCGGGTCTGCGCTGGGGCCCATGATCGCAATCACAGCAAGAAGCAAGTACGTAGGACCACAGTTACACAGGAATGACATGAAGAGATGAAGTACGATGTGGTTGATAGATGTATTTCTTCTATGAACGAAGCAATATAATGCTTCGTCTGCAACCTGGCTCTGCTCAAAAAATAGCGCTAGTGCAGACATAACTTCCGAACCATCAACCAAGCTAAATCGCATTACTAGGATACAACACCCTCGTCTCCTCAACAAAACTCTCCTTAATGCTTCTCATACTCACGAACCTCGACATCAAATTCGCACTCCCCGCCTTGTCATTCGTGCCCGAGGCCCTCGCACCACCAAAAGGCTGTTGCGCCACCACAGATCCCGTGCTCTTGCAGTTGATGTAGAAGTTCCCAGCCGTGTTACTGAGCGCCTTCTCTGCTTCTCTTACAGCCGTGCGGTCTTGAGCGAAGATGGCGCCGGTGAGCGCGTACTCGGATGTCTCGTCGATGAGTTTGCAGGCTTCGAGCCAGGAGGTGGATGGGGAGGAGACGTCGTCGTAGACGTAGATACACATTACTGGGCCGAAGAGCTCTTGGCTCATGAGCTTGTGGCGAGGATTGCGGGTGAGGTAGATGGTAGGTTTGATGTAGTAGCCTTTTGAGCCATCGTAGGTACCGCCAACGAGGAGCTCGAGATCAGGATCTTGATTTGATTCGTCGATGACTTTGGAGAGCTTGTCGAACGAGGCTTGATGGATGACAGGACCGACGAAGGCTTCGAATTCTTCGGGTGGGCCGACTTTGAGCTTTTTGGTCTCTTCGATAAGGCGTGGCTTAATCTGGTCCCAAAGGGACTGTGAAAAGTAGCCGCGGGAGGTGGCGGAGCACTTCTGGCCTTGGTATTCGAAGGCACCACGTACTGTGCCGATCACGACGTTCTCGACATCCGCTGACTTGTGCACGAGGTGATAGTTCTTGCCGCCCGTCTCGCCGACTATGCGTGGGTAGCCTGCATACTTACCTGCTGCGACACCTTGTGCGATTTGTCCATACAAGCTTCTGAACACGCTCGTCGAGCCTGTGTAGTGGAGAGCTGCGAATTGCCTGTGCCCAAGGACAGTCTTGGTGATTTCTACAGGCTCACCCGGAATGAATTGAATGACATCTTTTGGTAGTCCCGCTTCGATCAAGATCTGGTAGACCAGCCAGTTGCTAGCCATGGCAGAGGCCGAAGGCTTCCATAACACAACATTACCCATGATGGCGGGAGCTGCAGGCAGGTTTCCGCCAATGGCCGTGAAGTTGAATGGTGAGATAGCATATACGAAACCCTCGAGCGGCCTGTAGTCCACTCTGTTCCAGGTCCCAGCAGGATTGTGTACTGGTTGGTGGCTATACACGTCCTGCGCATACTGCACGCCAAATCGCAGGAAATCGCATAACTCAGCTGCCGCATCTATTTCTGCTTGCCAGACATTCTTTCCTTGCCCGAGCATGGTCGCCGCAAGGACGTCGTATCTGTACTTCCCAGCTACCAGATCTGCGGCCTTCAGAAAGACAGCCGCACGATCAGCGAAAGGTGTATGCTCCCATGAGCTCTTAGCCTTGAGTGCAGACTCAATCGCCGTCTCGACGTCGCCGGCCGAGGCATTTGACCAGTGTGCGATGTGCTCTGCATGATTGCTAGGTATAGGTTGAGCAGATATGTCGCTTGTCTTCGTCTCTTTACCTTCCACAACAATAGGTATCTCGAGAGGCATTCGTGTTTTGAAGGCTTTGAGGGCGGAGGTAATCTTCTCTCGGTCGGCTGAACCTTTCTCGAATGGTCGCTGGTATTCATTAGCAAGCTGATGTACGAGTCCGCCATGAGTTTAGACATACCATTGGCTCATTGCTGACAGTAGGAATCTTGAAAGCAGCGTTGGTAGCCATCGCTCTGGAAGTAGCCCTTGAGCTCTTGCTAGCAGCCAATGCCGCTGGTGAAGCTCGGTAGGAAGTACCCAGACATTGCGTCCAGCTGGACATCCGTGTAGTAGCCATGACACAGGATGTTGGCGCCTCGAATGCAGCAACAAATAGTCCTTAGCATAGAGAGTGAGCTCGACTTTTGTTTGCTGTGGTGAGCTTCTGGCTTCGGTTACCTGCGGCTCTGCAAGGGCAGATACCAGACGATCAGATGTGGGGGAGCGATGCCGGCTGGAATATCGCCGAAGAGACTCCGGGTCCGATAGGCGCTGATGAGCGGCTTCCGACGGCGTAGCTTGCCCATGCTCTTACAATGCTCATCGCATATTGACCACCATACTCGCCGGATCCTCAATCATACTCCTCACCCGTTCAGCACATCGCGCACACTCCGCACCATCAGCAACACGATGATCTGCACTCCAGCTCAAAACCAGTTCTTCTTTCTTCACAAGCTCATCGTTCTCATCAAAAGCAGGCACAATCTTACTTCGTCCGATCCCGACGATTGCGACTTGGGGCTCGCTGATGACTGGAGCCACGACGCCTCCGCCGATACTCCCAATGTTTGAGATTGTGAAAGTGGCGTCGCGGAGATCGGATGGTGCGAGCCTGTTGTTCCTGGCTTTGTCAGAAAGCTGTCTCAGTTGAGAAGCGATCTCAGCGATGCTTAGGTCTTGCACGTTGCGTATCACGGGCACCATCAGACCAAACGGTGTGTCTGCGCCAAAGCCAAAGTTGTGAGATCCTCTGTAGGTGAGCCCCGGCTTTTTGGGGTCTTTCGTGTTGAGAGATGAATTCAGCAGTGGATGATGTTGTAAGGCCAGACTGACTGCTTTGATGATGAAGGGCAGGTGTGTGAGTTTCTGCTCTGGTGATTTTGCTGCCGCGTTCAACTTCTTGCGAAGTGCGGTAAGTGCTGAGACGTCTGCTGCGCACGTGTAGAGGAAGTGAGGAATGTTGAGAGAGCGTGTCATGAGCTTGAACATGCCGGACTGGACAGGTGTCAATGGTACTTGCTTGTCTTCGCGCCATGCTGCGGTGGCTGCTGCTGATTCGGATGATGTAGACTGCTGTGATCGCTGTGATACATGCTGGTGGACGTCCTCCTTCATGACTCTGCCATCCTTGCCAGAACCCTTGACTTCCGCGATATCTACGTCTAGCTCCTTGGTGAGGTGTCGTACTGCAGGCGTCGCCAAGGTCCTATGGTCTTGCTTCGATGCTGGTCGTCGTGACTCCAACGATTCTGTCTTGCTTGAGTCGTTTTGTAACTCCACTGTCTCCTGCCCGGCTCCGGCCTCAGCTTCCATCTCCTGTTGCTTCACTTCCTCCTCAGCCGCGTCTGCATTCTTCCCAGAGCTAGACTCCTCCTCTCCACCAGCAAGCTTTGCTTCATCTGCTTCGCTGATCTCGCTCTGGATATCTATATCGACTAACGGCTTGCCGGTAATTGCCATATCGTCCGGATCATAGTATAGCTTCTTGATCACTCCATCGAATGGACTAGTGATCTCCACGCTCGCCTTGTCTGACTGCACTTCACACAGCTTGTCAAACTGTTCGACCCGTGCTCCAGGTTGCACGAACCATTGTATCAGCTGGCACTCGGTAATACCTTCGCCAATGTCTGCTAGTAGGAATGGCTTGACGATGTCCAGACGACGCGAAATGTGAAAGGCACGGCATTGGTTCGATCGCATAAGGGCGGCGTAGCGGAAGCTCAAGCTTGAGTGTTGGAGTGCTCGGCGGAGCATATGCGTCGTGGTGACCATCGTGATAGTGTATGTTGCCGACCTGCTCCTATAGTTTCCCTCAATTTACTTAACCACAATTCAGCGACAGATTTCCGTCATCTTAACGAAGGAAGGAGGATTAGAATTATTGAGCCGCCCTCGGCTGCTGTAAGCCGAAGCGATCACCAACCTTAAGCCGGACAGCCCTGCAAGTTTGGCCGGCTGTACCTCGATATGACCATCGCTTGAGCGAGGAGGACATTGATAGGTAGCGTATCAACATTCAACAGGCATACAGATGCTCTATGTCGATGCTTGTGGCAAGCGCCTCAATGGCCGCCTCTGATAAGAATACCACACCCACATGTATCCGAAATCTACGCCTGGACGCGAGGTTCAGCTCTTCGTCTCCATGTCCTGTCCCTTCATAAGAAATCGTACAGGATACTGAGACTGGTGATGTGAAAGCACCATCAGTAAAGGCGCCGCATCGAGACAGCAATGACCAGTCACTGGAGTAATAAATTGTCCCAGCATATCCATCGTACAAACGTTCGCGGGACCACACTCATCGGTGTTTGAGAGCAGCACTCTCAAGGCCGAAGCCGCTCAACTTCAATCGCCGCTCGCATGTCCCACATCTCGTCTCGTGGGCATCCCGTCAAGACCGGTACCTGCTTCACATCTTCCGAACAAATGGGAAGCACTGCCGGATCCCAATGACGAGACCAACCACACTGCTGGATCCCAATGACGAGACCAACCACACTGCTGGGCCAGGTACCGCGTGCTCGGCGTCGTCAACTTTTGTGATCCTTCTGCTACTGGGAGGCAACCGTGTTGGTGTGCCGATGCGGCATGTTGGTCCTCCCCTTCCGAACCAGACAACGGTGAGGTATAGTATACATCCACTCCCATTATACATGCCCATCCTTGTTCCTTCCTGAGCCTTCTCTTCCCATACGTCTCATATCCCTTGACCTGTAACAAGCACCTCCTGGACTAAGACGGAACCCTGAACCATAACACCATCAACCATCAATCATCTTTCATTCCTTCGACAATGTCTACCAGAGCAGTCGCACATCTTCCTCCTACGCCACCCTCAGAACCTAGCACCATGACGGCGACAGCACCAACATCAGCATCCATGGAACAGACGAAACATATCTGGGTTATAACAGGGCCGGCAGGATGCGGAAAGACTTCTGTGGCCGAACACCTACATCAACAACTATCACTACCATATCTTGAAGGCGATACTGTAAGTCTGCCAGCATGTCCGTACTCCAACGAACGAACGTACGTACTGACAAGCCATTCCAGTTCCACACGCCCGAGAACGTCCAAAAAATGGCCGACGGCCAACCCCTCACAGACGCCGACAGATGGGACTGGCTAATCCTCCTCCGCGAACAATCCATCCTGACCCTCTCCAAACCCACCTCCACCAGCACAACCACAACCTCAACCCCATCCGGCGTAATAGTAACCTGCTCCGCCCTGAAACGCAAATACCGCGACGTCCTACGCATCGCGACCTACCACCGCCCGGACATAAAAGTGCACTTCGTCTTCCTCCAAGCCTCCGAGTCAGCGCTGATGGATCGTGTACGGGGGAGGCAGAACCATTATATGAAGGACTATATGGTGCATTCTCAATTTCAGAGTTTGGAGGCGCCGATGGAGGATGAGTTGGGGAATGATGTTCTGGCTGTGGATGCTAGTGGGAACAGTGTTGACGTACAGAATCTGGCGTTGAGCGCTGTGAGCAAAGCGTTGAAAGGTGGTAGGTAGGACATAAGGACGATATGGTGTACAGGGCCCTTCAGAGGGACCGGAGGGGAGGGGCGTTGCAGGTGTCTGGGAGATGGGATATACCATTGCTAGCATTTGCGTTTACAGCCCTACAAGTCTGCACTACCTCACACTCACTCATGACTTCACCCCAAAAGCCGCATCAACAATCGCAGCCAACTCCCCCAAACTCTTCACCTCAAGTTGAAAAGCATAAACATCCTGCTCACCCTTCTCACTCCCCTCACCATGTGCACCAACCCACGAACCATCATGCTGCGCCCCTATTCTTGACCCCTGTCGATTGACCCACACACTCTGCAACTGGAAATCCCGGGCAGGTCCATGATCATGAAAAAGCGACTGCGCCACATGCACCAGATCGCCCCTCTCGACGCCGAAGTCCGATTTCAGGTGATCAAGGAGGTAGTGGAAGTTCTTGGGATCGGGTTTGTATGAGCCGATGTCTTCGGCTGTGTAGATGGCGTCGAAGTGGCAGCCCTTGAGAGCATGGCTCATGGTTCCAGCGAAGGATTTGTTGTCCACGTTTGTCAAGGGGATGAGTTTGTAGTGTTTTGATAATCGTTGGATTGCGTCTTCGGTATCGGGAAAGGCTTCATAGGTGCCGATCTTGGAGCCGTAATCTTTGCAGGCCTGCTCGACCTGGTCCTGAGTCAATATGCCGTCTTGAACAACGTTGATCTGTTTTGCATATTGGCGAAGTCCCTCGGCTATGACGTCGCTTTGAAGCATCGTTGGGTTGTTCCTCTGGACCACGGTGTCAATTTTGCCTAGAGCCTGCATGAATTGCTTGCGTTCTGGGAGGTAGGGACCCAGGGCTGTGGCACGGGCGGTACTATCGATGCCGGTTTCCCAGTCTACTAACGTGCCGAAGATGTCGAAGGAGAGGGCTTTGATCCGGGTCCAAGGGATGGTCGCCGCTTGAGTAAAGGCCATAGTGGGAAAGTGTGCTTGTTGTTCTGGTGGCGAGGTATTCCAATGGCTGGTCGTGTTCTTCGAGATGAGATTGCAACGGGACGATGAGAGAAGAACTTGTTCAATATATATGTGGCGTGCCAGTTGCTCGGGTACTGCTTGAGATGCGCCCTTCGACAATATCAGTGGATCAAGCTATGTGTTTCTTCTACGTTGTGTATTTGGTCAGTCAAGGATTGAAGCCAAGCAGCTAGACAATGACATCGGCCTGCCAAACAAGGCAAGCGCAGGGCGTCTCGAATTCCATCTCAATTGCAAGCACTACTACATTTCCCTTTCACATTCATCCCTTGGGCATCACATCGCCACAGCGTACTTCGCTAAGTTGTAAGCTTCTCACAATGATTGGCATCACGGCATCACGGAGTTCATGGAGGATGCTGAGACCATCGAGATGATATGGCTTCGGGCGGTAGGGAAGGGAACGGCCGCGCCCGAACTCCAACGATGAACGAACTCCAGCTCCTCTGTTCTACACTCCTCAAGTCGACAGCAATATGGTTTTGTCAATGGCCCCGACAGTCATTGGTGTAGGAGCCTGGATAACTACCCGCAACCTCAGCAATGCCAGCCAACGGCTTCCCGCCCTCGTGGCGTTGGTACCAAAAATCGCGCTGCGGATCTCCTTGTTATGAGGCATTTTCTACACCAATCTGGTCTCGAGCACATCCCATGCCTTGGACGCCATGACCTCTACCTCATTCTGATCTGGACGATCCGAAGAGTCGGTTTGTCGTGTGGAGACTTCTGCTGCAACGAGATTGGTGCCTGTCCAATCTTATCACACTCACCTTGTCGGTATTGTCTCGAGGCTATCGACGGATGAGGCCTGGTTAGACGCGGCACGCAGCAGTCCCACATGGTGCACGTGTATATGCGTGGTTTAATAGACCCTTAGATCGTTCGCGAGTGAGTGGGTATTCGCGGGCATTGGGCAAGTATTTCTTGCATTCCTCCCTCGCATCTCTTCCGCCAAACTTCTTGCTTCCTCCTCATCTCATTCTCGCAAATATGGCCAACGATAGCGCACACGTTCAACACGGCGGCGATGCAATTGAGCGCACCAAGACTACCGACAGCACGAAGCACGGATTCGCTTACCAGCGCCGAGTTTCGATTACCGCGACTGATGCCGAGTCGATCTTGTCTGAGAAGGCTGGCGTGTGCGAAGACGACTTCAAGAAGAAGCAAGTATGTCACTTACTATCTTTCTACCCGAGCGTAGTTTTCAGCATAGCTACGCTCCTCCAAGCCAAGCTCATCCAACTGTAGATCTTCAAAGGCTGGACTCTTCTCTGGCTAGCCTATCAGTCAACCGGTGTCATCTACGGCGATATCGGCACCTCACCACTCTATGTATACAGCTCGACTTTCTCCTCTGAACCATCCCAAGCAGATTTGCTCGGCGCACTGTCACTGATCATCTGGAGCATTACACTCATCGTCACGATCAAATATGTGCTCATCGTTATTCGCGCCGACGACGAAGGCGAGGGTGGCACGTTCGCCATCTATACACTTCTCTCGCGTTACTCGGACATCATGAAGCGCGACCCTCGACGCAATCGCATGGTCAAGATGGAACGATACAACACGAATGAGATAGCGCCGAGCAATCGTGGTATACGGACATGGCTAGAACGGAGCAGGATCGCCCATGCCATACTCAAGATCCTGGCTGTGCTTGGCGTCAGCTTGATCATGGCTGATGGCATCTTGACACCTGCGCAATCCGTGCTTGGCGCAATCCAAGGTCTGGAGGTCATCAAGCCGGACATCTCCAGTGGCACAATTGTGGGAGCTTCGTGTGGGATCCTGATCCTCCTCTACCTGGTCCAGCCTTTTGGCATCCACAGGATCTCTAGCGCTTTTGCTCCGGTGGTCATCATCTGGCTGCTCTTCAATGGTAGCTTTGGTGTCTATAACCTCGCTGTTCACGACTGGCGAGTCCTGAAGGCTTTCTCGCCTTACTATGCTGGTGACTGGTTCGTTCGCAATGGTTCGACTGGCTGGTGAGTGCTCCGTATTTCGTGGATATCTTGGAGACACTGACACGAAAGATAGGGCTAACCTTGGTGGCATTCTCCTCGCTTTCACAGGTGTTGAGGCCCTGTTCGCTGACCTGGGCGCTTTCAGCAGGCGCGCTGTCGGGCTCTCGTGGCTGTGTCTTGCTTACCCTTGCTTGCTCCTCGCGTACATCGGTCAGGCCGCATACATCTCCAAGATCCCGTCTGCATACTCGAATCCTTTCTTCCAGACCGTACCGCCCGGCATGTTCTACCCGTCGCTCGTCATTGCCATTCTGGCTGCTGTTGTGGCATCACAAGCGCTCATTACCAGTACTTGTAGGTCCATACAACTTTCACTACCTCTGATGATCACTGACTTATGCTGACCTCCATAGTTCAACTGCTGTCACAAGTCATGAATGCCAGCTACTTCCCACATATCACTATGATCTACACCAGTGATAGATTCCATGGTCAGGTCTACATCCCAATGGCCAACTGGCTAATGATGATCGGCACTGTCATTGTGACAGCAGTCTACAGCAACGTAAGCACCTTTCTTTCACCTGCCGAGATCATGTTGCTAACCTTGAGATCAGACGACTCGCCTTGGCCACGCATATGGAGTTTGTGTCATTCTCGTCACCTTCATCACCACAAATCTGGTCACTCTGGTCGCCATTATTGTCTGGCGCATTCACCCTGCCATCGTCTTCGCAGTGTGGCTGCCTTTCGTCCTGCTCGATGGGCTGTATCTCACCTCCGCTCTCACCAAGGTGCCTAGCGGTGCTTGGTTCACTTTGATGCTGGCATTCCTCCTCGCGTCCTTCTTCAGCCTTTGGCGATATGGCAAAGAGAAGCAATGGACGTGCGAGGCTACAAATCATCTCGACCTCTCCGACCTTGTTGCGAAAAGCACGCTTACAACCGGCGTGGAAGCGATTAGCGACAGAGGCACAACTCTTGCTCTCTCCCCTCGCTGTGGTAGCGGCGAGCTGACTACTATCAACGGCATGGCCATCTTCTTCGACAAATCTGGTGACTATGCCCCACCAGTCTACGAGCAGTGGCTTCGCAAGTTTCGCGCTCAGCCTTCGGTTGTGGTGCTTATGCACATGCGTGCCATCTCTCGTCCTTACGTCGATGAAGAAGAGCGCTACACAGTCTCTCGCACCAGTGTACGCAACCTCTACCGACTGACGATCCGACACGGCTACAACGACCACGTCATTACGCCCGATCTTGCAAGGCTGGTATACGAGCAACTTCGAGCTGCAATCGTTCGAGGTGGGGTCAAACCTGCGCCTACTGAAGATGTGGCGATTGTTGGTGCTACTGGAGCAGAGCATCCTGGATTGCAATCGAGGCTACGGACTCTTGATGAGGCATACGAGACCCAGACGCTGTATCTGGTTGGCAAACAGCAGATGAGGGTGAGCAGGCAGTACAATTTTGTGAAAAAGACGCTGCTCGAGGCGTTCTTGTGGGTGAGGGACAACTCCCGAGGCAGGATTGAGAGATTGAATGTGCCAATCGAGAAGCTGGTTGAGGTTGGCTTTGTGGGTGAGGTGTGAGCGTAGCCAGAATTGTACAGCACGTACCGAGTAAAGATCGCCGATCCATCGTCCATTCTTCAAGCCCGAAACTTTGGAGTAATCTCCATGATGTTCACCACCTTCTGACGGACGACAAACTCCATAGCATGACTTTGCTAAGGTGATACCGCAGAGAAGAATCGGGACTTATAACATATGACTTAGCTCCACGACTCCACAGGGACTCAGGTATCTCGGAAAATTGCCAGAGAATCACTTCCCCTGAAACATACGTTCGTCCCACCATACATGTACCCACAGTAATGATATGAAACTATGTTGACAAGGGAGTGGCGGGAATGCGTGGCAAGCCAATCCACAAAACCAGCTGTTTAGGACCGAACCTCTAGAGACTTCGCAGTTGCATCCTGGAAGTAGTGAATGAAGCGCACTGCCATGCTTACTTCCCTGTTTTTCACTGAGCGCCACACGGAGTCAGACCAAGGACTGTTCTGGTTTCAACTTTAGGTGTATTGCACTAACACATTGGACTATTCTTTCTCTCACCACCATCATGCCGCAAGTCGCCCCCATGCTAGAGGAACTGGGCGCCACGATCCTTCTTACTCTTCGACGTCGAGCGTGAATGTGAGAAGGTTATCTCGAGCCAGATACCCACTCAGGGTCGCGGTACCAGACTTCTGCGCAAAGCTGTAAGGTTTCTTGAAGATGAGATGCTTGAAAATGGACAGAGCCGAGAGACACGTCGACACACAGGCCATCGCAGTCATCAAATCGAGGACCACGACCCTTCTAAGGTCTCCGCGATAAAGCACCGCCTACGACGCAGCCGATACATCGACGAGCACGAAGCCTAGATTCTCCAGAGTCCAAACTACCGGCCTAGAGGTCGCGACAGACCCCCCATCGCACATTACCAGCTACATCATGACGAAGCGTATGACCAGCTGCACCATTTTCTCCAGCAGCCCTTGGACGGAGCTGAATTTACCGCGCACCGGCGCCTTTCCATCGCTTGGTCTCGAGCAAATGGACTCCGCCGTGCGCAGCCGACCTCCCGTTCAAGGTCTTCGACGACCTTGACGTTCTACTCTTCGACAACCAGCTTTGCCGCCGTGTCCACCTCTCCTGGTCCGACCTCGGACGAGGGCACCTTCTAGGCCAGACGATATTCGACTCGTCTAAAGCGCGGATATCCATCATCCTCAACAAAATCGAGCTTCTAGATGCTATCGATGGAATCGATGTGCCACTAAAGTGGGGCGCGCTGGTGCATGAGATGCTGCATGCTTGGGCTTTTGTGATGATCAAGCCTGGTGACAGGCGAGCAGGACATGGGCGGGAGTTTGAGTGTGGCGCTGCTGCGTTGACGAAGAGGCTAGGGTTAAGAGGTCTGGAAGTTGAGGAATCTGATAGATTGAGCGTTTGCTAGGCAACCCGTGGCTCTTTCGTTTGGTGTAGAATTAATGGTAGGTGCTGCTCATGGCTGGTAGAAAGGCGACGTCATCATGAATTCGCTATCTGCTCGTTCGCAAAGATGTCAGAACAGATCGCGTGAAGGCGTAGATGCAGTGCAGAGCAAAGTGCGAATGTTATCGTTACAAGTCCTGGTCCCGCTGCTACCCAATTGAGTCTATCCTCATCTGTAGCATCTCGAACGAGGGATCGTAATCGTCAGACATTGCTGAGCAGGAAATCAGGTCTCAGCAAAGATTCCTCACGTATAGTCTTTAGTGCCACCATAGTCCGATGGACGAAAGCTGGTGAACTCATCAAGATCTCGCCCCAGTGAAATCCATTCCACCACCAAATCGTGCAAACCCTCCTCCCTGCCGTCGCCCACCGGGCACAACACCAACAAGCGTTCCATCCTCTCCATACAACACCTCACTCATGCTCCCGCTCTCCTCACTCCTCGCACCGTGCAAAGACCTCAAATCACCATAGAAAGGCGCAGTGCCTTTCCACGCAGAAGGGGCAGACGTACCTATCTCATCTCTCGCCCCAGCACCGGCGGGCTGGCTCAACAAATCCACCACGTCCTGACCATCGCGAGGATCGATCCGACTGGTGTCGACGGCATCTGTACCGTAGTCAAGCGGGCGGGTATCGACAACCCGCTGTTGCGGTGGCAGAGCGAAAGGGGCAGGAACTAAGGGGCTAGGCCTCTGTTCTGAGTTGTCGAAGAGGGTGGTGGTTGTCGCGCTAGCTGGCGTAAGCGAGGAGTTCGTGGCGGTGGTCTGCAAAAGAAGAACTTACATCAGCTAAAATGTTACTTTGGCATTTGGTTACGGGCCTGTACTTCAGTGAACAGGCGATTCCCAGTGGTCGTAGGAGTGGTCTACGTCGCAGCCTGGAGCGCTGCAGATGTGGGTGTCGAAGTGCATGCTATCGATCGACATGCCGGATCTTGGAGTAGAGCTACCGGATCCGTAGCTTGAGTCGTGCGGTGAGTGCAGGTGTGGAGGATTTGGCAGCTGAAGGTGCTTTCCATTCTTAGTCGCAGTGCTTGTGGCGGTGATACTCACAGTTTCGACCATCTTGTCTCCTTCCACCTTCACTTCTCGATCCCGCAGCTTGCGCATCAAATCAAGGAATTGACTGTTGCGGAATTTGTCGGTGTTATTGTTCGAGACCTTTTCCAGAAGCTCGTGGGCTGTAGCAGCCAGGTCGTCTTCTTCCTGCCGTGTCTTCTGCTCGGCTCGGACGTCTTCTTGTTGGTTGATTGGTTGCTGTCGCTCAAGAGCATGATCGATCAAATCATCGACGATGTTCTTTTGCAGCTCGGCGTCAAGGGCTCGGAAGTCGTCTTGCTGCTCTTTAATCATGGCATCTGTATCTACGAGCTGCCTTCCCTGCTGACCTGCCACGCCAGCGCCGCGCAGTACATCATCTATGAACGTCCTCTGCTGCTCTATGCTCATCGACCGGAAATGATCCTGCTGCTCTTTCAATATATCAACTGTGTCTGTGAGACCGCTCTGCTGGGTTCGAACACCAGCCTCGCGTAGTGCATTGTCGACAAAATCTCTTTGCTGGTCGATACTAAGCGACCGGAAATGGTCTTGCTGCTCTTTCAACACAACATCTGGGTCTGCAGGATCACCCTGTCGGCGTTCTACGCCAGCCTCGCGCAATATGTCATCCACAGCCCTTCTCTGCTGGTCAACGTTCAGCGACCGGAACTGATCCTGCTCCTCCTTCGTGTCCATCTCAGCCATCACATCGTCCCTCGCTTGATCGAAGGCTTGCTCGAATGCAGCTTCATCGAAAGTATCGTACGCCGGCTGTTTGCCCTTCGACTGATGAGCTGGCGGCTGAAACGCAGACTGAGGTGTGAGGTTGCTCTGGAAGCCTGAGTACCCATACCGTGCTCGTTGCTGGAAAGCCAATGGTGAGGTCTGCTGTGCTCGGGGTACACTCTGTGCGATGTGCTGTCGGAAGCCTTGTGCCCATCCATTGGTGTTTGCCGTATCATGGGTTGGCTGCTGTTGCTGTAGAGGCGAAGGAGAGATGTGCATCTGCTGAAAGTCCGAGGCCCATGATGGGGTTTGAGATTGACCTGATTGTCCCCGTTGCTGGGGTGGAGGGGCATAGGTATGTGGTAGGTATGACTGGTAGTCTGCAAGAGGGACTCCCGCTTGGAACGCTTCAAACTCTGGATCTAAAAGACCAGCATTCGGGTCAAGCGAACGAAAGCCTTGTGCTGGTGATGATCGTGATACGAGACGATCCTGTTGCAGCGTCCGGTCGTGGTTCGATTGCTGTTTGAATTGCTGAAGCGGGTTGGAGGGCCCGCATAGTGCGTCCGCCATGGCGAGCACAATATGTACGAATTTAAAATCTTTGATGCTGGAAAGGCGACGCTGCATATATATCTGATGCTATTACTGTACTGCAGCACATGTTCGATATCGGGCCGAGGCTGATTCAAATGCCGACGTCAGGGTTCGCCAAGACAAACTTGAGGCAGGTACGGTGGCCTAAAACATTGCGATGCTAATAACAATTGTCATTGGGAGAGAGTGGACAAGTCAACAGCTAGCAACAAACATACCACCACGACATACTACACAACCGTTACCATGTCACAAGTGATATCATCCTCCGCACACGATGACATGATCCACGATGCAGTCCTCGACTACTACGGCCGCCGTCTCGCAACCTGCTCCTCCGACAAGACGATCAAGATATTCGACATTGAACCCTCTCCAGCTGCTCAGACACACCAGGGTGGACAGCAAGCACCTGATCAGCACAAACTCACTGCCACCTTGACTGGCCACGAGGGGGCTGTATGGTGTGTGGCGTGGTCGCACCCGAAATTCGGCGTCATACTTGCCAGCTCTTCCTACGATGGCCGAATCCTCATATGGCGGGAACAGAACGGGCAGTGGCAGCGCATATACGAATTCACAATGCACACTGCATCCGTGAATCTCGTAGCCTGGAGTCCGGCAGAATTAGGCTGCCACCTCGCGGCAGCAAGCAGCGACGGCAGCGTCTCAGTGCTCACATTCGACAACAACAACTTCTCTCACGCCATCTTTCCAGCCCACGGCCTAGGTGTCAACAGCGTCTCCTGGGCGCCCGCCACCTTACCTGGCCAACTCACCTCCGCACAAGCACCAGGCAAACAAGCAGAAGTCCAACGCCGCTTTGCTACAGGCGGTTCGGATAATCTTGTCAAGCTCTGGCAATACAACACCACGACACAATCCTACGATAACATCGCCACGCTTCCAGGCCACAGCGACTGGGTGCGGGACGTGGCTTGGTCCCCAACGCCGCTTAGTAAACAATACATCGCTTCTGCCTCGCAAGACCACACTGTCAGGATATGGACTCTCGCGGCTGGCAAGGATGTGGCTGATGCTAGTGCGTGGAAGAGCGAGCAATTGGATTTCGAGGTCGTGGTGTGGAGGGTGAGTTGGAGTATGGCGGGGAATGTACTGGCGGTTAGTGGAGGGGACAACAGGGTCAGTTTGTGGAAGGAGAAGTTGCGGGGTGGATGGGAGTGTGTGAAGACTATTGAGGAGTAGTGGCGCGGCGTGTGAGCGTCTGTATTGTTGTTTGTTCGAGGCATGGAGCGTGGCGTTCGGGTACAGCATAGATAGCTGAGGTGGGTAAAGCAGGCTACAATTGCGATGGCATTTATTAAGCCAGCATGATTGTGAGCACGAAGATCAGAACAGGCTTATGGATAGTGCAGGGACAAGCCAAGTCATCAGGCTTTGGTGACTGGTATAGGATCTATGAACACGAACCAATGTTTACAAGCCACCTCTGCATCCCTCCATAGCTTTCATTGATGAAGATACAGACCTTTTACTGACCACCTTGACCATCGTGCTGCAGAGCGAAAACCATCGGCCCTATGTCAAGCGACTCCGACTCGCTGAACGACTCCTCCGACTCCTCGAATGGGCCTGATAGTGGCATTATACTCCAATACATAAACGACTTCGAACCACACCGCTATCCCACCGGTGCACCTCTGCGCCTCGGGGCTGGTAGAGCATACCAGATCGGCTTAAGCTTCACAGAACGTTGTAGACGTCACTTGGGATCGAGGCGGGCGATCGATGTACCACGCCCTGAGCATGTCGCTCACAGAACAGCGAGGTCGATTACCGAGTCCACGATGGCGATTAGTGGGAGTCTGTCCTCTGAATGGCGGACAGGAACGCGAAGTCCAAGTGCTGCGAGGTTTGGGAATAGGCTTGTGGTAGTAAATACGGCTGTCTCTGACCGGTCGCGGTCTGATGTGAGAGGGAATGAGTTTGCGTGGCAGACTTCTGAGAGGCTGTATGGGTCGTATTCACGAGTGGGTCAGGGGAGGGACGTTGTGTGGCGGAACACGAGGCTGGATGGAGAGCAGGTGTTGATATGAGGTCAACACGCTCATACTTATGGCTTGTGAGATGTTGTCTAGACTATCTCATTATTTCATCGCCATCTGCTGCAATATAGCAATCCGTCTGAAAATATGCAAGGCTTGGTATGTATGGTTTTACAGCCCAAAAAGTCACTCACCTCATCGGCGGAAAGAAAAAGAAATGAATGGTCAATACGAGGCTGGCAGTGCTGTTAGAACCACGTCGTTACGGTTCACTTCTCGATAGAGACTTACGTCGAACTCGCGACCTTGGCGTTTCTGTCGTGCCTTCGTTAAGGAACAGACATATTAGCACCACGCTCTAACCAACTGAGCTAATCGACCAGAAGGTACAACTATAGTTGCACGTATCTGTGACCACTGTCGGGTGAGGTAAAATCTGGTGATATAGATAAGTAGAGGACATCACCCCGAGAAATAGCCGATGTCATCCAACGTGCCCTCGCTCTCACAATGAATGTTTGCAATCACGTTCTCCCATAGGCAAGACCTTGCCTACTGTAACGAAGCAGAGTGGAGCTCAAATGCTCAGAGCACGATGTTCTCACAACGTGGTTGACACAGTGGAGCAGAAGGCATAGATGAAGTCGGCGAATCATAGCAAGGCTCTTTGTTCCTGAGCTGACGCGAAGGAGCTGTTCTATTTGTGTAGTGGTAGCTCACGAGCTTGCGGTGCTCGTATGCAGGTCCCAACCCGTCCTAGAGACGTCGTGCTCGAGCAGTACATTCGATAATATGCCGTATCACATGAGGTCAGTAGGTACTTCCGTCTTCGAACTTGCTGTATGTCACGCGTCCCAAGACCATGCAGGCAAATATTGACCGCGGAAGGTGCGTGATTATTGAGTGATGGGAGGGGTCCAGTGAAGGTTCGATCGCTTGCATATGGAAGACTGGCGTTCTGTGTGGCGGTGTCACTTGCATTGGTCATGCAACGGCTTTCCACGCGTACCAAATATTATGCCATGACCATTGCGTAGAGTCCTTGACGTATTTCTCGTGATCAATACTGAAGCTTTCACCACGACAATATACCGCCCACAAGATGCACAATTGACCTCCTGTTTCAAGCCGGAGTGAACGGCATCAATAAAGTCGCTAGTTCACAAGGACCCCTGTCCATCGACGACCTCTCCGCGAACTCTCCACACACGCGGCACCCACTCACGCCGGCGACCTGCTGTCCTCACCAAGTCCTGCAACACGTGAAAGCTGTTCTCTACCCGCACATACCGCACACTTCTTAACACATTCGTTTGTACATTCCCCCATCAGCCTACAGTATATCGCGAAGACACGGCTCCGCTCTCATCTCCATCGCTGCACTCCTTGCTTCGACTGCAACGGCCCGGGCACCATACACTCGACTGCCCAGAGCATTGGCGTCTCGGCTCAACAACGCCTGCGTCGTACTGCACGCCAGTCACTCCAGTACTAGTACCAACATCTTGCAACTATACTCTACAACTTAAGTCAACATCACCGTCGCCACGAACCGCGTCCATCACTACTGCTGCACGAGCTAGCGTGCCGACATCCGGATTACTCGACACCTCAACAGCTACAACTCCATACACACGACCCACAGCACACCACAGCCCAGCATGGACGCCTGGCAGTCAGCCCAGAGCTGGATCGGTTTCTCCGGCGTCGTCGGGGCACTGGCTGCCTATTACTACTACTCACAGCAGCACAAAGCTCCTCGGCGAGGCAGCATTGCTGGACTTCCCGGCAAACGTCTCGAACAGGAGACTCGCAACAAGAAAGTCGAACGCGACACACAGCCTGCGAAGCATGGCGGTGCCAAAGATGCGTCAAAGAAGCGCAAGGCACCCAAGAAGGTACCAGCTCCTGTTCAGGAGACACCAGCAGTGGTAATACAGTCACCAGAGCGCGATGACAAGGAGGAAATGAGCAACAGGCAGTTTGCTGAGCAGATGGCCAAGGCTAGGAAGGGTGCCAATCTGTCTGCGCCGAAGGGAAAGGAACAGCGCCAACGCACCGTCAAGCAGGGCAGTGCTCAAGACACACCTGTCACGTCCTCGACCTCTTCACAGGACGAGGCTGATGCTGACGATGATTCGTTGCCGTCCGATACTCCTGCCAACAACGCAGGTGATGTGTCCGACATGCTCGAGCCGGTCGCTAAGGGCCCGTCCACCCTACGACTGACTGCCTCGAACCAACCCGAGAAGCAGCGTGCAGTCCGCCAGCAAAAGCAGGAGGAAGTAGAGACCAAGAAGCAACGCCAGAACAGGCAGAAGAAGGAGCAACAAAGGGTCGAGCGTGAAGCTGAGGAGAAAGACCGCAAGGTGCTGGAGGAAAAGCAGCGCCGTGCCGCTCGTGAAGCTCGTGGTGAGCCTGCGAAGAATGGCCTGGGTGCTTCCAAAGCACCTACCTCGAGTGCGTGGACTCCGTCTAAGTCAGCTCAACAGAATGGCGAGACTGTCAACGGTAACGGGCATGCTAATGGTCCTCTCCTCGACACTTTCGACGCAGAGTCAACTGCAAGCTCCACTGGTGGAATGGAAGCCAGCACAGCTGCCACTAGCACAACTGACGCCGAGCCGACTGAGCGTGAATTTCCAAGCGGCAAGCTGTCGGAAGATCAGCAAATGGCTATCGCCATGAAGCAGAGCGAGGACGAATCTGGCTGGACTACTGTTGCGCTTCCCCAGAAGAAGAAGGGCAAGAAGGCTAGTGGCGAGAGCACGCCTGTGGAGAGTTCTGCTCCTGCGGTCAAGCCAGTGCAGAAGACTGTCCCGAAGAGTGCTGCAAACGGCAAGCCTGCAGGTGGCTTTGCCGCTCTGAGCTTTGAGGGTGACAACGAGGAGTCTGCGTCTTGGGATCCGTGAGCAACGACATAGGCTTGTCTATGATCTGGAAGCGAGAAAGGATTGATAAAGGTATGATCTGAGATTTTCCTGTGCACAACAGAAATTGCGATCAGGCACGGCATGGGCATGGGAGTCGATACGGCAATTCTTTCCGTGCGAGCGCAGGAAGGTCAAGCATCTATCTCGGCGTTGCAGGCAGAATGTTCTGGGGCAGCACCAAAAGGGCAGGGACATTATGGGAATGAATGGGAGGCGAGGCTTTTTCTTCTGTTGTTGTATTTCTTCAGCGATTCTGGCAAGTCCGTTATGGATCAGTAACATGGGAGAAGTCGGGACGAGCATGGCCTCATCGGTTGTTTAGCTTAGATATATGCGCGCGGTTGCCGTTGCGCACTATGAACACCCGATCAGGCGAGCAGACGATTACAGAAATTGACAGTTGGGGATCTTGTAGTAAGCTCACGTATTTGACTTGCAATGTTCACGTCAGCTCATTCATCGTCCAACGGTCATGTCTTTGCTATTCTTACTTATGCTGCAGCATGCCACGGTGTAATCACCGCATGAGACCACGCTGCCCAGGACAAATCTTGACATGGCTAGTGGAGGCGTTTCCCGTCATATAGCCTGTTAGTCTCATTCGGATATGTGTTCTTTGTTCTGAAACCCGTCGAACTGTATCCGATACTCGCACTTTACCGGACTTAGCTCGTCTACTCTCTCCTTGTGAATTGAAGGAGGGTTCAAAGAAGCCAAGTGGCTAACCCACCAAAAAGAGCCGCAGCCCACTTCACCGCAAGCCCCCCACAATCCCAAACATCACTCTCCTTCACATTCGGAGCTTCTCTGTCTCCTGCTTTGTACATTTCACACATCTCACAATCCTGTGTGTGCTGGAGTCGGTGACTTACACTCCTTCTACCTGTTGAGTGCTGCCGGCAGCCAAGAGGTTCCAACCAGAGCATCGAACAAGAGATCGGATCGAGGAGCTGAGAACAAAGCTTACATACGCGAGGAACAAAGCTGTCCAGCGCTTTCCAACACCCACAGCACAGACAATAAAGCGCCACCGACCTCCACCGCCCCCTACAGAAAAATCTAGTATACACATCTCCCACCAACAATGGCCCAAATAAGAGGAACAGCGGGCTACCACCTCGGCAACCAAAACGCCTTTGGTCCCGGCTCAAGCCAACACGGCGGAGGCATGAATTCCGCCACCAATGACCCTTCGCCTCTGGATGCTATCAGGCAGCAGACGAGCAAGATCGAGGACTGGCTGGATACCATCTCGGACCCGGTCAAGCCGTATCTGCCTATGATCGGGAGGTTCTTGATCGTGGTGACGTTTTTGGAGGATGCGTTGAGGATTCTTACGCAGTGGAATGATCAGTTGGTCTATTTGCATGATTATCGACATAGTGAGTACTTGACAATTCTGAGCTCGAAAGGTCGGATACCAAGGGTATGGGAAGGCAAAGGCTAATATACATGTTTCCTACAGTCCCACGAGGCATCACCCACCTCTTCCTCATCATCAATGTCATTGCCATGACCGCTTCTTCCGTCCTCATCATCGCTCGCCGCTACAGCGAGTACGCCGTCATGGGCCTCATCGGCGTCGTTGTCACGCAAGCGCTCGGCTACGGTCTCATCTTTGACCTGAACTTCTTCCTCCGCAATTTGAGCGTCATGGGTGGTCTCTTGATGGTGCTGAGTGACAGCTGGGTGAGGAAGAAGTTCGCTCCTGCAGGCTTGCCACAATTGGATGAGAAGGATCGTAAGATGTATTTTCAGTTGGCTGGACGTGTGCTTTTGATCTTCTTGTTTGTGGGCTTTGTGTTTGCTGGCGAGTGGAGTGTAGGAAGGGTGATTGTCATTGTCATCGGAGCTGTGGCTTGTGTGATGGTTGCTGTGGGATTCAAGGCAAAGTGGAGTGCGATTATCTTGGTCATGATCTTGAGTGTGTTTAACATTTTGGTCAACAACTTCTGGACGGTAAATTCTCGCGCCTTTCTACTGATTGAAGTTTCTGTGCTGATGATCACTGCAGCTGCACCCACACCACCCTCACAAGGACTTCGCAAAGTACGATTTCTTCCAGATTCTGTCCATCGTGGGCGGGCTTCTATTGCTCGTCAACATGGGTCCGGGACAGGTGAGCTTCGACGAGAAGAAGAAGGTGTACTAGAGGCAGAGCATTGGCGCAATTGTAACCCAAGACCTAGGCGTCGAAAATGTTGGATGGGAAATAGCGAATGTAGAAAAGCAAAAGTGGCAGCAGTACTCCAATCACGACATCCAACATCTCCTCATCAGATACGTCAGTGCTTTCTGCCTTGTATGTTTGGTGATTAGTAGTTCAAATATCTTGCACGTGATTACGCACATATCGCGAACCACGCTAGCGCAAGCTTTCGCGGTGCTGTCTAGGAATGCGCTCCAGCCATTGATTGAATATTACTGCAAGAGTATACACTCCCTGGCGAATTCACCTCACTGCAGCAAATCGATAAGATGCCTCCACGGACTCGACAATCAACTACAGGCGGCATCGGCCGCCCTGCGACGCGCAGACAACGTGCACCTGTCGCGCGAAACACATCAGACTCTCGCTGGAACTTCACGTCAACCAACGACGACGTACGCGAATCTGTAGAAGAAGCAGACACGAACGGATTTGACGCCGATCATCACGAAGATATGCCGTCGTCACCTGAAGTGGAGGAGGCTGTTGCTCCACTCCGCGAGATGGCAGATCGTGTGGGAAAGGAAGTGGAGAGCTTCGCCATACAATTCGATATGTTCTTGAATGATCTACCGACGCGACAGAACAAGTATGATGCTGCCAAGGAGGTTGTGCAGAGGTTTGAGGATATTGCGAAGGACGCTGTGGATGCTTTGAAGAGGGGCCATCAGAAGGAGAGGATGGAGCAGTTGAGGAGAGAATGGAGTGAGAGAGCGCGACTGTCTGCTTCAGGAAGTATTAGGGCGGTTGGTCAGGGCAGTAGGAGTGGCGGTGGTGGTGTGGTGCAGGGCATGAAGGCGGACGCGGTCAAGGAGATGAGGTTGTGGCAGCAGGAGGCTGATATCTGGCGCCTGTTCTACATTGTGATTGACTACTTCTACGATAGCGATGTTCGGAATGAGAGGATGGCCAAGGAGCTTGCCATTTTACCGCCACCACATCGATATACATCTGAAAAGGAGATTTGGGAGCGTTTCCTACTGGAAAATCCAGTCGCCAAAGCGCATACAATTTACAAGCAGTGGTTCGAGCAGACTGCTGATCATCAGGAAAGCGATCTTGACGGTATTATGCAGACGCTAGAGGAGCGGCTAGGGACTGGCAGAGGGTTGTGGAAGAAGGGTTGGATGCATACCCGGGAAAAGATCAAGGGTGAGAAGAGACAAGGCAGGTGGGCCAGCTCTTCCAATGACAGGTTGCCGGAGATAAGGTCTACGTCGGGGACCGGCTTGCTTGTCACCAACGTGGATCCCGATGCTGCTACTCGTCAAGGTCGTGCACTGGAGAAGGAGGACAAGCATTTCGAACAGGCGATGTGGATCGCCTGCTGGGAAATGCTGCGGCGTGGCAAGTCATGGCAAGATGTTTTGAGCTGGTGTGAGGAGCATGCCGAGGGCTGGCGGGCCGCAGTACTGTGCCCAGCGACTGATGCCACGGACGCTCTATCCAATGCCGCATGGCGCAAGATGTGCTATCTGACCTCACAATCTGGGTGTTCGAACGACTACGAAGCCGCTGTCTACGGTCTACTGGGCGGTAACGTCAATGCCGTGCAGAAGGTCTGCCACACCACTGACGATCGCCTCTTCGCTCACTACAGCTGCACACTGGTGCGCCAATTCGAGCTCTACGTCCGGCATAACTTTCCTGGAAGGGTGGCTTCTCTTGCTCAGCGGCCCGTGGCCGAAGATGTGCTAGATGATGAGAACGTCGCACAGCGCATCATTACGGACTTCGTGCAACAGCTGCGCAGAAGTCAGGAGACGGCCGCCGACGCTGCACAGCCTCTGAAAGTGATTGAAGGCTTTCTTCTAGCAAACGATACAGAGTCCATGGCTGCGTATGTGGGTCAGGCTTTGTCAGAACTTGATAAGCTGCATGGCGGTCATGAACAAGCGATTATCCATCATGACGACCAACTACGACCAGAGGAGGACACGAAAGCAGCCTCCAGCATTGCGGCGGACCAACGAGCTCTGCGTATCGTGGCACACATGTATCTCGTTCTGACTGCGATTGACGATGACAGTCAGCCGCCGGAGACAATCCTGACGGAGCAGAACGTGGTCATTGCCCACATCCAAGCTTTACGCTACGCACGGAAACGCGACTTCGCCGCGGTCTATGCTTCACGGATCGAAGACGGGAACGCGGTCGTGGCACTAGCCCGTGTCTTGCAGGATATCAATGGCGTAAGAGAGCAGCAGACGATGTTGGGGTTGATGGTCCAATTCGATATGGATCAGTCTCTTGTACTTGGTGAGCTTCTGCGGTGGACGATGATCACAAAGCTCAATGCTCAAAAGACTCCCAAGAACTTGCTTCGGATCATCGAGGACTGTGAAGTCACGAAGCTTTACCCTGGCCAGCAAATCATCAGTGGCTTTTTGGCGATGGACACATCACTAAGCAATGATGACAAGGCCGTGCTCGATACTTTGCAGTGGTTTCAGGTTGTGCCGGGGCTTTGGAAGGCGACTTTTGAGGCTCTGGCCGAAGCTCTTCGTACCTGCTTGAGTAAGTCTTTCACGTCTCATATTCATGCAATATCATGCTAATATTCGACCACAGTGACTGGCCAACTTCCATGCGCTGTCAAGATCGTTGAGAGGTTCCCATACGAGGATATCTCTAAGCAGAAGTCCTATGGCGAGATTGGTCGCTCCGTGAACATCATGGACAAGAGTCTGATGCCTGAGGATCAAGATGAAGCGCTGAGATGGCAGATCTTGCAACAGCAGTCACAGACGTACTACGAGCTCGAGCAGCTTGTGCATGCCATTGAGACTCTGGCCAGCTGGGTCGGCGAGGAACGACCATATAGTGCGCAAGGCAAGCCTAACTCGCAAAAGCAACAAGAATTGAAGAAAGCCAAAGCTACCATGGACGAATCGATGATGCCGATATTATCTGGCATCCTTCTTCAACCCGTGGACGACGACGAGAAGAAATATCTCGATCGCATCCGTGATGCTTATCTTCCAGAGATCATCATGGCCTACATAACCGCGCTCTACACTTCTGGCCCCTTGATCTCACGGGACGCATACATCCAAATCATGGACCTGTCCGTTATCATCGCGTCGAAGGACTCCAATGACCTGGCAGCGATCTTCACTCAAGCTGGGCGAATGCGTGAGCTTGTGCAGCTGTTCGCGCAATCGAGTAAGATGATGCTTGTGATGAAAGCTACTGGTCGTCCACAGAAGCCTAGGAAGGATGGTAAGGGTCTGGGACTATGGGAGATTGGGCCACAGGGGCAAGGCGTCGTTGCTGAGATCGATGACTCGTAGCGTGAGCAGCGATGGAAGTGGGCGCGTCTGAAGGGGATCCCGTGGCCGAAGAGAATCGGTATGGCGATGGAGGGCGTGTGGAATGGAAGTCTGATTGGCTAGAATGGTTGGACGAGTCTGTTATACAGTATCAGGGCGATGTGTAGCGAGGCTCGGCTCACTCTATCGGCCATCGGGCTGATCAGTACGGTCTCGTGAACTTACCGTGGCTGTCAGGAACCGAGCAAGGCGCAACATCCCGAACAGTGGATTTGAGAATCGATGATTCTTTGATGCTTTGTCTTGCAACAATGCAGGCTACAATGGAATTGATACCGTTCCATTCATGCCAACACAATTGGATAAAGTAGAAGAAGATCACAACCACCTGGTCCGCTGCAGCATTTCGTTGTGTATCAGTGCCGTCGACATCACAGTCCTTGAAATACCCATGATTACGTCGCCCATCACTAGATCAACCAGTAACATGTTAATAAGCATTCCTACAACTAGTACCAGCACCAGCAACAATGATATGCCCGCTAGCGAGCATGCTGAGAACGAGGTAAGCAAGACTACGACGGACAATACGCTGACAGCAAACCCAGCCTTGGCTAACCTGCTCCAAACAACAGGCACAGCAACCCTCCATCCCATCTTCGCACGCTCAAACTTCACCGGCCTCTCCGATGCAAATTACCAGCGTATCTCGCCAGCATTGCTACTAGCCAGCAACATCATCTCAAGCCCACGCGCAACACTATGGTATCATACCTACCTTTTCGGCCCCCAGACACCCATCACAGACCTGCGCGGTAGACCACGCAACGTCGTCCACAAGATCTACCAGACTTACGATGACATGCCAAAGGTAGGCTGGCTCTCGAGTCAGACGACTGAAATGTACATCTCCGCGATGGTCAGTAGAACGGTGAAGTTCTCCTTCCTTGATACTGTGTTGGGGCAGAGGTATGGTGTTTGTCAGCCTGTTCGTCGGGTACGACAAGCTGGAAGGGGGTGCAATAGCCATATCATGCTCAACAAGCAGAAGCTGTTGGATACGATCTTGTCTCCAGGAAGGGATCAACCATACCACGCTGCACTTGGTCGATATATGGTTCTTGCCTCGACGCTGGTCCACGAGATCGCTCATGCTGTAGGTCACACCCGTTTCGGACCAGGCGCGGAGATGCTCTTTGAAGACGATGTCTATTGCGAAGCTGGTTTCGCATTCGAATCCTTCGTCTTGGGTGGTAAGCTCAATTACTTGCATATGAGAGCTAATCATGATCCCGTAGCGTCGGTGTTAGACTTTTTGCAGATACAGACAGCTGTTTGGCAGAAGGTGACAGACGTGTACAGTATGGTAAGTGCCGATCATATGCCCATGCGAGGTAAAGCACCGGAGGTGCCGGAGGAGTATGTGATGTCCAAGCAGACGATTGAAAAGTTCTTCGATCAGGCATTCTGGGATGGCGAAGTGCCGAAGATCAAGGCTGGGTGTATGAAGCATGATAGTGACGGTCTTCGGTTTCTTGTCGGGAATGTGACCCTACGTGCAGAAGAGATCTTATGGGAATACAGCTTCGATTTGTTACGACGCGGGAGGTGTCGAATAGCAAGTCCGTTCCTGGATCTTGGCTCGCGAAAGGCGAGTCCACACTCAGCACTTTGTACGATATGAAGCCGCGTGAGCAACCATGTATATGGGTAGGTATATTGAACATACTGTGTACAGTATCATGGCAGACTTGTAGCATATGAACAAACCTCATCCATTCATCCAAGCAGCGATACGATTGCCACCAAAATTGGCTGCGAATCGGAGACCTGTCGAGCCCATCGGGAAGTAAGACACCAGATACCACACCAGCGCCACGCTTTGCACGATCGACGAGAACAATGTGAGGATCGTACTGTGAAGCTGTAATAGACTAACATTAGCATTCGGTAGGCGGCAGCGGCGGCATTGTCCGATTAAAGGGTCCATCATGGGAGAGCTTGTGACAGCTCCACAGCTCGAGCTAAGATCTTGCACGCCGACTGGTCGATCGCCACGATACGAAGGCGGCTGCAGGGCATTTTGATGCAAAGATGAAGCAGGAATTGACGCACTTACTCCGAGGGCAAAGTAGAGCGTCAACGCAATACTGCCAAAATATGTCGCGGTGAAGGGCAGTCTTTCTGCCGAGACGAGATGCCGCGCTATTGTTCGAATGTCCGACGTCAGCAGGCGATCGGTTGCGCGAGGATATGCAAGCCACGCCCCGGATCTGCGCGCCATGACTGATCGATGCGCGCAAGAATAGCGTAGGCTTGGGAGGGTGTGCAGGTATGGGAGGACGTGCTTACCGTACACCATCGGACCCATCAGCACCGCCCAGGAGCTCAAGAATAATACTGAAGCCATTGTCCATCTGACCAGTTGTTAGCGCCATATCTCAAGTCATGTTCACCTTCGCTGACAAGACGACAATCGAAAGCGACGAGTCAATATCAACAGTTCGTGAAGTCCACGCCAGAGCCTGGAGCACGGGCGCAAAAGAGATGCGTCGGGAGGCTGCAGGACCCCAGACGAGTCTATGGTCACCGGGCACTCCCACTCCCACTGCATGCGCATAAGCGTCCGGTGGCGAACTGATCGACTATGCATCTCCCATACATGGCCGCGTGGCTGCGCACCCAATAGCCGTTGTCTTGCCTGTGATGATGTCTTGCATTGTTCGTAATCCTGCTCGAACAAGAGGAGAAACCGGATCAGGTTGCACACCCTCTCCGCGTCCCTCGGGCTTGTCGATCATGAGGGGAAAGAACAATAGGTGGGGTGGCGCAGCAGGTATACGTACAATATTGCGAATTTCCGTGGTCGTATACTCAGTATGGGTAGTAGAGTGAAGCAGACGACGAACAAGGCGATTGCGGCCAGATTGAGGCCGCCGAAGACGAGCAGCCTATCCCATCGCGATACTGTAGGCAGCTAGTCAGTAGTGTCTCGGATATCAATCCGAAGGGCAGCGTGATGGATTTGATCCTGGCAGCATGTGCATGGAGTACAGCGCTGTAGCTATGCGAACGCAGGAACTTTGCTGCTATCACGTATGACTCGCAGTAGCACCGCTGCACTCGTAGCCTGCATCTTGCCTGGCCGCGCATCGGGCGGAGCTAGTGAGGCTCTACCAGCCGCATACCTCTCCAACTTCTTCGTATACTCAAGTATCACATGTGCCGTGCAGCTTCAGATGTGCGGGCCAGGCCCAAAAGGATAGATGAGCGGTATCCCAACTTACATGCAAAAAAGCCCTCCTCTTCTTCGCGTCGCGTTCGTGCCGGCAAAGGCGCACCTGGGCCCTCCCCTTCAGTGGTAGGTAATCGTACAAAGCCCTCGTCGCCAAACGGATTGAGCAACTTCAGCCTGCCCAATATGGGGTTCTGCTTGTTCGTACTCGCTGGCTGTTCTCGTCTCGACCAGCCCAAGTTGTTCATGCTATCTCTGAATGATGTCGACGCCATGTCTTTGAGGGTTCGTTGGGATGTGGCGCTAGTATGATAGAAGTGGCGAGCTGCGGTAGAGCTCGGGTCGTTGGTGTCGATGCAGGCAGTCCTTTGATAGCGTCCCAAGAAATGGTGCTGCCTGAGTGACAGCTGCGGTCGAGCTTCCTTCCTAACCTGATTGGTTGCTGAATCCTGTAGTGGCTGCCTCCTGTCAACACCAGGCAGCTGGATAAGGGACGGAGGGCGTCGTGATTCTGCGCCAACAACGACAGTAACAATGGATCCTTTTGCATGTGCTTACTATGTGTAACAGCGTGGATCGACTACGAGCTTCAACTCACGCAGCAGCAGTTCAGCGGGATGGGCCGAGGCCGTTGGAGCTTGTGCATGGGGCCAAAGAGAGATTCAGATACAGTTATGCGCCACGAAGTGGATGTCCGATCTTACTACCATGACAGGCGTCACAGGCCGTCGCTCTCTTTGTGGCGGATGATTACGTCCAATGACACGTCGTCTCACACAAGCCCTCGCCCTCGGCGGCGACGGAGCAAACTTACCACCGACTACAAACAAGTGTGTGGCCTGCCAATTATCTGCGCAAAGTGCTGCAATGACCTGATTGGTAGCTATGGCGAGTACGTACAAGCACATGTATGTCCAGGATGCTTTGAGTAAGGTGCTCGAGCAGGACTAGAGCTCCCCGGTGAAATGCTGAGAGCTTTGCTCCATGTCTCAGTAGTGGCGTTTGAGAGTCAGTGTGCTGGTGGGCTGCTGAGGATGGCACACCCTCCAACGGATACTTGCAACCCAGGCAAGGACCAGCAGGCTGGATCAAAGACTGCTCGGCCTGAGTTCTGCTTTGCAATGAGTCATCATATCATTCGCTGCCTCCAGATCTGAGACGGATGGGCATCCGCTTCCTCGTCGTGGGTGACAGGTTATTAGCATGTGCCGAGTTTATATAGATAGGGATATCCTTCCACGAAACTCCTGCAGGTAACCCCCCATCCCCTCGACCACCGCCTGTCAGCATTGATTCACGTCGCACCAGAGGGCGTGTCAGCTTTGCATTAATCCGCAGAAACCCTACATCAGCATAGCCGCATCGCTCGCCGACCTTCCCGGAAGCCTACTTGACAGCCGTGAATGTAAGTCGTGGCGGACACCTCATCACTCTTCCACTATCGCTGTCGCTGTCATCACTGCCTGACAGCCTCGGCCGAGACACGTCCATTCATATATTGACAGCTTTGTGATCGACGTACTAATATCTTGATCGTACAGGACCACTACAGTAACTCTCTGTCCAGCGAATCAGCCTCCACATCAGTAGCTCGCTGCACGACACTGCGCTAAGAGCACGAACCAGGACAGACCGCCACAGTTGACAGGACCCCACGAGCTGCTTCATCGCAGTCGCCCAATAGTTACACAAACACATTGAGCCGCCTCTACGCGGGCTGGTGTGTAGCGCAGCAGAGTATCGTTGCCACCATTGCGAGCAGGAGCATTTAGGTAAGCCGATTAATGCACCCCAGCACATCCCCCACGGCACGAAATGAAGCATGGAGCACGAAGCACGAAGCACACAGCAGCCCGATATTAGGCAGGACGTACCGAGGGGACGACCAATTTATTACAATTATACTGCTCACACCAGCGCATGCTCTGCGGTATGCGACATTGACAATAGTGCGATCCATGGAGCCTCGTCGCCAGCCAGCCCATCGCCGCCGTCTCCGTCGCCGGCGCCAAACGCTTGTCTCGGCAAGCCACGGGGTCCGCCAGTCCTGAACCAGAGCTAATAATCTTGCTTGAACCAGGCCCAATTCTCCCATATTGCTCGCCCACTACCTTCGATATCCGAGGCGGAGAGACTTCGCGCTGATCACGTCGCCTGAATACGGCTGAAGTGGGATTGACAGCAAATATTTCACGACACCACACGCTTGCAAGGAATTGGTCACACAGAAGTGGAGGGACACGGAGGGCATGAATACAGCTTGTGAGTAGCCATCCGCACCTCGACTTCTTGTTCACTTTCCTCGTACTTCAGTTGCGACAACTCTGACTCGAGAGATGGATGCACTCACCTACCTGTCACGCATTCAGCGTCGCCTACCCCGAGCGCCGATGCTAACGTGTGTTGGTCCAGCGAGAGAGAACTTGACCACATTTCCACCTTTCGGTAGTCACGGACACGACCAACACGACTCACCAATCGACTTTGGCAACATGAATGAGCCCTACATCAAGTCCGAGCCTCATGACATGGGGTTCGATCCCAACCAATACATGCAATATCCACAACACCAGAACTACAACATGCAGAACGGAGCGATGAACGTGAACCCAGCAAACCTCACCGGCGGCAATAGTTTCAACATGGGAAACTCTGGAATCGCAGACGATGAACTAGCCGACCTGAACCTCGACCACCAAAACGGCTTCGACATGCAGCAAGGCATGCAGAATTTCATGCAGCAGCAGATGCAGCAGCAACAAGCGCACCAGCAAAGCACTGGCATGTTCTCACACACTCCTGATGGCGCACCTATCCAGTCACCGTTCACACACGACTTCAACTTCAACCAGTTCCGACCCATGAATGGCCAACAAGGTCAGTTTGCTGGCGGTCACAGCATGCCGCAGCAAACCGCTGGCTATCGAAATCACAAGATCAATGTCAACACCTCAAGGTCACCAGCGACACCACATCTACAAATGGAAGACCTTCAACACCCAGGCATGCAACAAATTCATCGTCGACAACAGGCATCCCTTGGTGGGAACGGCTGGGACAGTACTCCTAGCGGCCACAGCTGGAACGAGTCTTCACCTTTTCCTTCGCCAGCCAACGGCCAGCCAGTGCACGCCCAAATCTCCGAAGTGCTGAAGACTAGTGGTCATCATCACAAAGTCGCATCGTCCTTGCCAGCCAAGATGGAAGGCGGCGGTCAATTCCAGACTCAGGAGGCCAAGCGTCGCAGACGCCGGGAGTCACACAATGCGGTCGAACGCAGACGCCGCGACAACATCAATGAGCGCATCCACGATCTCGGCATGCTAGTTCCACAGCACAGACTCGAGGACGAGAAGGTGCGCAAGCATTTGCAGACCAACGCGCCCTTGTCACCATCCATCACGAACGCTGGAATGTCTCCACCGAATGCCACGTCACTTCTGTCAAGCAGTGCTGGCCGCCGTGCCACCAGCGGCAATATTACGCAAGGCCTGCCACTCGACGACAAGGAGAAGGGCCCCAACAAGGGCGACATCCTCAATGGATCCGTAGCTTGGGCTCGCGATCTGATGTGGTACACGCACAACAAGCTTAGGCAGGAGCAGGAGCTCAAGGAGCTACTCACGAAGATGAATGTTGCCTGGCCATTCGAACAAGACGACGACGAGAAGCGCATGCACAGTGAGATCTGCGAGATTCTCAACAAGCATGCTTCGATGGGTGGCTTCACCGAGTATTCTCGCGAATCTGGATCCGGTCTACGTGTGCCAGGCTTCACGAACGTTGCTGGTGATACAGTCAACGGCGATGACCAAGCTACTGGTAACGGCTTCGGCAACCACACACAATCACTTAGTCCTGGGTTTCAATCTGGCGGCAGTGGAATGAGCAGCGGACAGATGTCTCAGCAGCAACAGCAGCAGCAGCAGCAACAGCAGTTCTGGACTGGTGGCGAATTCAAGGAAGAGGACGAGTGGATCATGGATCAATAGACGGCTCCACTCCCGTAAACGAACGAACATCCATCATTATTGACCCTTACCGATCAAATCTCGGCATGAAGCTTGAGTCAATCAGTACCCCAGCACCACCATACGAATAGATGAACATTTTCACCACCATTGATACCCCTTGCTTCGGCAAACAAACCATCTCCACTTCACACAACACCTATCTTCGCGGCATTGAGGGACACCCACGGTCGGCTATACCTGCGATGCACTTTTTACAACACCACGATACCACCTGCGTGCGTTCTTGGCGTTACCGGCCTTCCGGCTTTTGTTTCCGCGGTCAAGCGAGATGGGTTGCATGCATACATTATCACCATTTGGGGCTTGGGTGTTTACAGACTGGCGTTTCTACTACCACTACTGCGAGCGGGCACACATGATGATGCGACGGAGGCACGTATTCTTGGGCTACGAGGGTCACGATGGAGTAGATCGGATGAGCTTGGGAGGGGAGCGAGCGTGATGATTTTTGAGCCATGTGGATTCTATGATACTCGGGTCCCAAGACTTGCATTTTGAGAGAGTTTGTGTTTGTGTGCTAGAACATCAGAATATTCTTCCGTACTTGATCATCAAGCACAGTCTCGTTTGCGTCGTCATGTCCCATTCGAGTAAATGCAGAATATTCACGACGAATCTCGGCTTCGGAGCTTGTGGGCTACATACTTTACCACTTGAGTCTCCTGCAAGATGCTGAAAGCAGCAGAACGGAGAAGTACTCAAACTGTCATACAGTACTTCGTTAAAAGCTGGGCTATCTAGAACGTCCATGCAATATAACCCTCGAAAAGTATCCCCCCTTTTCAATCTCGGCTAAGTGCATTCGGCTTCCGCACAGTCGAGGCAACTTGCACGAAACGCGAGATATCCTGCAGTTCTGCTAGACTGCTTCGTCTCCCTGCATGCTTTAGCTTATAGCTTTATAAGACTACACGGCCGCTTTATGGCAGGGCGGACCACGACTCCGGATTCTTCGTGGTTTTGCGCAAGCAATTTGCGGGTTTCGGCGGATTTAGCTGGGGTGGGGAAATTCGAGGCCTTTTGTGTTACCTGGAAGCGATGGCCTGGACTTGGAGGTTAGGAGGCTGGGCGCAGAGTATAGAATGGCACGGCACGGCGTTGATAGAGTGTTGTGGTGTGGCGTCGGTCATGGAGACCGAGTGTCCGCTTTGGATCGGATGCTTGTGGCTGAGGTTTTTCCTGGACTTGGCGGATCTGGCTCCGTGAGTGGCGGTTGTACAGCATCTAAATTGAAGGCGTGTCGAGACGAGCTGAAGAGCGGCAGAATACTTCACTTCTTGGTCGACGCCTTCGGTTCGTCCGTCGATGTCGCGGGCTTCTCGGCCGTGGTCGCCGCGGATTTGGACAAGTCCTGGAAGCCGAGATTCTTCATCGAGTCCGGCGCCATGAGATTTCTATGCATGATGGTTAGAGACACCATCAGGTCTCGGTTTTGACAGGTCGCTACATACCTGTCCATTCGACATTGCAAGTACGACTTGCTTAGATGCCTGCACTCGTCGTCGTTGACTCCACGAAAGCTTCGGATGCAGCGGAGGTACTGCTTCATGATCGGTTGACATTCGGCATCGTGGTCCAGAGGGAAGGAGCCTCGTTCTGGCGGGCTAGGTTTGGAGACGATCTGTCGGCCGCCGGGCCCACCAAACGTAGACATGTCTAAGATATATCTGATGCAAAGACTAGAATTGTGGTAGACACGGATGAGATGGCAAGACTCGGGCCGGAAAAGTTGAATGCCTGAGGCAAAAGCATTTTACAACCCGACTTCACCTTTTTGAGTCAGTGCAACCGTCAACTCTTAGACAAAGGGCCGCCCAGGTGGTACTATGAGATGGTTGCTTACGCGGCAGACAAGCTGTCACGATCTAGCTGTACGACTATGGCGTTCTTGTGTGCTATCATGGCTCAGCCTACACCGGCTCGACCTCTCCGCCATCATCCCGAACAGTCGATATGCCTCGAAGCCACCTTGAAAGAGCTGACAACAATGTGGTTTTCGTAAATGCCACCAGCCATAGCTTTCTCCATCGAAGGCGTATGTTCGAGTCTCAAACATAAGTGTAGCACACACCGTGTCGCCACTGGAGCCACCAACGTCCCACCCGTTCTGCTACGCAAGGTATGTATATCTGCAATCCTCAATTTCTGATCTCCCATCACACTTCCGTACCAAGCCGCAGCCCTTTCTACACTCCTCTTCAACAAGTTCTGCCGTTGAGCAAAAAATCTTTCCATTACCATGAAATCAAAAATCTACCTCCTAACCACCCTTCTCCTCACCCTCGCCACCTCCTCGCCCCTCCCTCTCCGCATAAGCAACCGTCAATACCCCAACATCACCACCTCCGCTCCGCTACCTTACAACAACAGCAACAACACCAATGCCACGACCCCACCCATCTCCCCGTCCCCTTCTCCGGCCGCAGGAAGCTGCCCAACAAACACAACCAGCACACTCCTCCTCTGCAACGGCCCAACCCAATACGGTCTCTACAATTTCGGCACCGTGATCTTCCAACCCGTGGCCAACGGAACGCAGTGCGTAAATGGGACTATCAGTGCAAAGGGCGATGCTGCGTGTAAGGATGACGGGGTATTGATATGTAATGGGAGGGAGGAATTCGGGATCTGCGATCTCGGGAGTGTGAGGTGGCAGGCTGTGGCGGCTGGGACGGCGTGCGTGGGGGGTGTGATTGGGTTTGCTTGATGAAAGGGCCTTCGTTTCGAGATGACAGATAGTGAAGGAATGGGCAATGTTGTGTTTACGATAGCGCGAGGATCATACTCCACTAGTTCGTCAGCGTCACCTTGCGAGCGTGATGGAAGCTATCGTGTCCAGAGACTCTGGCGCGAGGGAACAAGTGCGACCGATGGGACAGAAAAGGTGTGGGATAGAGATAAATATACATTTCAGACTAGCTGACCACAAAGCTTTCGAATGATTACTTTTGATGCTTCTATCGTACAGCTTTCTTCGCCTCGTGTCGGAGTAGAGTTTCAATTGGTTTATGAGCACCGCTCAGGGCGTGAGCAGAGCACATATTGTATTCAGTGGTCCCGTCGGCCGAACCGCCGTCTCCACGCCGCCCGTCATACGCCGCGGAGAATGCCAAAAAGCTCGCCGCGAAGAGAGCCGAGACGCCATGCGAATCTCGTGATGGTCGCCTTGAAACCGCGACTCGGCAGATTTAGTCCAGAAGATCGGAGGTAGGCGAGTCTTCTTCCCAAAGCTGTCTGTAGCACCTGGGGAGAACGCGCGAAGGCCACCGCGCCGTGCGAGCAGCCGACGTGCACCACTGGCCCACCCTTCCATGACGCACGCACGCACTGCCTCGGTCCGCAAGAAGTATGAGCAAAGGTGTACCGTGATGGAAGGCATCAGATATAATCCCTCCCACTCTTCTGCAACTCAATCAACTTCCACCCCCTGGTCTCGGGATTATGCACATCCTCGGGGATCCGGGTAACCCCAATCGCATACGTGACCTGCTGAACCTTATCCTCCATCCCCGCCGCCAGCTCCCCCGATTTCTTCTTCCGATAAACATGCACCTCCTGGGTGCGGGCCATGAGCACAAACACCGGGATCTCCCCTGGTTCCAATATCCGCGCGGATAGAATGTCCACGTTGCGGATATCCACAATCTGGCCGTCGGATTGCAGGCCGGCGGTTGTGTATTGGGCCATTAGGGCGGCGTAGACTTGATATTGCGCCGCGCTCAACCAGAGCTTGAGGGTCTCCACGTCCCCCTTCACATACGCCTCCAACACCTCGGGTAGAATGTACGTCCGCATCTCGGTCAAGAAAGCCTCCAATTGAAAACTCGGGTCCATCTCCCGGAACTTCTTAATCACCATCGCCGTCTCGTTTTCCGCGAAAAAGCCCGCGATCCTGTCCGTCACACCCCGTGCGGTGGAAATGAGCGGGTTCTCGCTCTCGCGGTAGGTATTCCCCATGCCGAAGAAGCGTTGCATGAGGGGTGAATTGTCGCGGAAGGACTTCCAGGATTCTTTCCATTGGGCATCTTTGTGTAGAGTCACGTTCGTGCCGGCGTTGAGGTCCTCTTCGAAGATTTCTTGCGGTTCGGCGGACCGGCCGAGTTTCTTGTCAAGCTCCTCCCGCCGACGCTTCCGTTCTTCTTTTTCCGTCCAGCCGCCGTAGCGTTGGGAGGCGCCGTCGTCGATGGTGTCTTTGACGCTTTTATAAGCCTCGGTCTCGCGGACGGGGCGGGTGGCTTTTTCCACGCCGGACCCGACGGCTGCGGCGCCCGTGCGGAGGCCTTTGACTACGGGGGTTTGCCAGGTCCAGGCTGCTCCTCGTCCGATCGCGCCCGCTGTTCCTAGGAATGCTTTGCCGGTTGTGGAGCTGGCTACTTCGGCTGCTTTGCTGTAGGCGCTTGCTGCTCGCTTGACGTTGGGGTTTTGGGTGAAGTCGGTGATGCTGCCGCTTAGTTGCTTGGTGCTCTCCTCCCATTCTTTACTGGCTTTGAATTCGGCTTGGAGGGTCTCGGTGAAGACTTGCCAGGGTGTTTTGCTGCCGTGGGGTGGAGGGGCTTCTTTCTTCTCCTTCTTTTGCTTGGCCTGCTCGCCGTCTTTTCCTTCCTCGCCTGCCTCACCCTCGGTCTTCTCCTCTTGCTCCTCCTTTTCTTGTTCCTTTCGTTGCCGGGCTTCTTCCTTTGCCCACTGTCGCTCGGCTTCTCCTCTCGCACTCGCAAAAGCTGCCTCGGCCTCACTGGAGGTGGATGTCTCCTGCTTCGGTGGCTCGGAAGCCGCCTGTTTTGATGCTGCTGCTGGTTCTGACTTGGCTTGCGCGGGTTCCTGTGGTTGCTGTGGCACCGAGGCAGTCTCCTGAGCCCTCTCCTTCGCTCTGGCCGCCCTCAGCTCCTTGAAAGATATGTGTCTTAGTGAGGCTCCAGCCGCTGGTAATGATGTGGGTAAGAAATGTGATCGCAACGCAAAAGGAGGTAATATCGTAGGCGCAGCATGTTGTCGTGATTGTAATGATGCTTCACTGTATTGTCTGAAGTCTGATGCTATCCGTCGGTAGGCAGCTGTGCGGCCATATGTGGCTGTGGTGGTGGGACGAGCGGCGAGGTTTCGTGGTAGGCCGCCTCCTGCCCGCGACGAGAGGCTGCGTAGTGAACTTGTACTCATCCTATGCAGTATGACAATCAGAGAAAGGATACTACAGTACTACAGTACTACAGTGGTGGCGACAGTGGCAGAGCAGATGAGATGAGATGCATCATCATACAGTATTCCGCCTGCATAGAAAGTTGATGGAACACACACACTCGGGGGTGCGCTTGGGCCACCCACCATTCCATCCGCATGAGAAGAGCACAAGACCATGAACAAATATCAATAATCATCATTGAGTACCATCACCACCACCACCACCACCATGTCGACCCCCCGCACCTTTTCCTCCTTCATCTGCAAATCATGCCGTCAACGCCTCCTCCCCTCCACCAGACGCCACATCCAAACCACTCCCCTCCTCCGCGCCGACCCTCCTTCAGCCACCGACGCCGCCATAGCCAGCCTAGCATCCCCCAACAACCGGGCCAACACCTCCGAGCCCCGTCGCGGTAGAGGAGCAAACAACACCCCTACCCCATACGACAGCAGCAGCAGCAACAACACCAACCGCAGCAGCTTCGCCCCAGGAAACCTCTTCAACCTCCTCGACCCCGAACCCACCAGCTCCCTCGTCTCCGATTTCGCCTCCCGCAACCTCAACACCACAAACCCATCCAACAAACCCCATCGTCTCCACGTCTACGCCACAAAACACAACACCCATCTCACCCTCGTCCAACCCCCGACCCCGGCCTCCCAGACAACCTCGTCCGTCACCTCCTCCACCTCAGCCTCGGCCTCGGACGCCAAGAAAATGGTCGATGTCCTCATGTCCGTCTCAGCAGGTAATATCGGCTTCCGGAAGGCGGGGAGGGGAAGTTATGATGCAGCGTACCAACTGGGTGCTTTTCTGCTTAAACAGGTGCAGGAACGCGGGATCAAGGTGGAGAAGTTGGAGGTTGTGCTCAGGGGCTTTGGGGCGGGGAGGGAGGCGGTCACGAAGGCTTTGTTGGGGAGTGAGGGGAGGTATTTGAGGGGTAGGGTGGTGGGGGTGGTTGATGCGACGCGGTTGAAGTTGGGGGGGCCGAGGAGTAAGAAGCCGAGGAGGTTGGGTTGAGGGGGAAATGTCTGGCTTCTGTTTGTGATATGGATTGGGAGCATGATGTTTCGAGTCTGGGACGGGTGCGGTCGGAGCGAGATGTATAGTGGGAAGGGAACAGGGGAGCCTGATCAGCCCCCAGCCCTAGGATGGTGCAAATCTTCACCAACAGTATGAGAGTGCGGCAACACGACCCAGCGGAGGGCGAAGCTAGATGGCCATCTCGACCATCAGCCCAGCTCGAGGATAGAAGTATCTACTGTGTCATATACGGATGACCGGAGTTCTTCCCAGTCCACACATGCAGCTGGGCCCCTCTCAGGATGTAGAGCCGACATCAAATTAGGCAGTCCGAGGTCGCCATAACCTCTTCAACTAGTAGAATATCGGTCGTTTCAACTTTGTAGGATCGAATCGGCAAGATTGGCGAGCACCATGTGCTTTCGCCTCGTCCCCCGTTCAAGCTTCCCACAATCCCAGTCTAGCATCGTGAGCGGTGCTGTCCCGCTATCTTGGTTGCTAGCATATTGTGAACAATCATACTCACCGCTACGCTAGTGCTTCTCCTGAAGGTATGTCGCTGATATGAGAGGGACCATGTGAACTTGGGGTTGGGATGTCGTTTTGTCGGTGAGAATGTAGCTGAGCGTGTGCTTCATAGATTATCCTCTGCGTCGCCTCCGATCACTTTTCTTCGCAATTCTCGTGGGTGGTCCACGGTCATCTTCTAGTGGAAGCCAAGAGCTAGCAATGTAGTCATCTGGCCGGCCAGCAACGGCGGGTCCAGGGGCCTCGGGCGGTGTGTATTCATCGCGTCTCTCCGACATCACGTCACCGCTGTATGACACTGCCGGATCAAAGCTTGAGGTGACTCCTTGTCGGTTTTTCGCCAACACCTCACGCGCCGCTTCAGCAGCCTCCGTTCCGGCGATCTTGCGCTCGATGCGCTCACGCTCGATCTTGTCTTTCTCGTCGTGAAAAGCCTCCGAGTTGCTCATCTGGATGTGGATCTTAATACTGCCTCGTGTGGCCCTTGCCCTAATCTCCGTCACGTTGAAGATCTGTACTTGACGTGGAGAGCGAACAGTATAACGCCCGTCCGTCCTCGAGTACCGTAACGTTAGGACATAACGAGAAGTTTTCTTCTCCCGCGGTGCGCAGCTCAGCACTAACAACGTGCTTTCGTCTGACGGTCCAGGCATAGTCATTGCGCCGCTGATATGAAGTCCTCCCTGTGTTAATTCCCATTGCAAAGGCTCAGGCCAATCTGTCTGAACAACATCGCGACACCCGAGGAAGCATCGAACGTCGGGAGCGAACATAGCTCCAGTAAGTGCAGGGGCTAGAAGCATGTGCTCGTCGCTCCAGGCGAAGATGGTATCATCCCGATGCCGTTTACACACCTCATGCTGCAGTCTCAGGAAAGCCCCATCGTCCTCACCATACAGTAAAGGCATGTGGACTTCAAAGATACCAAGCAAGCAGTATGCCATGTCTTCACGCCGCGTGGTCATTCTGCCTGCAGCCCAGGACATACGCTGAGCGACGCTATATGCACTGATCGGCTTCTCGTGCCTGAGTAGCGCTGTCTCCAAGCCAGTGATGTCCTTCACCATGTTAGTGAGCTCCGACAGAGTGCCAAGCAGTCTCCAATCGCAATCAAAGAATCGTACGTTCCGCGGCGCAAGCAGCTCTTGCAGACTCCATCCACGGGTAAACCATCGGCTCCCGAAGAACTGTTCGTCGTTGCCACTATGGACCGAGTTTGTGGGCATTCCCACATCTGCAAGGTAGACGAAGCATATGGCAGCAGACGCATACCATGCAAACATGGAATTTATTGCCTCGCTCAACTCGGCGGTACTCCCTCGGTCGATACAACAGCTGTCGATCCACATGTAGTCTAACCCATGTTCTAATGCAAGCTTACAGCATTTCCAAACTTTTGTAAAGCCTTGACCGTCTCTTGCTTGCTCGTTGAAGAAGTTTTCGTAGGAGATCTCCTGTGGGCCCCACACATGAGAAAGTATGCCGTACCTCACTTGACTGCCGGACTGAATATGCTTTATTGCTAGAGTCCGAGTGTCGATGAGTCGAGTGGGATGGTCATATTGTTTAGAGACATCACGCGCAAGTGCTGTTCCATCATCTGCAAGGGCTTCACGCATCTCGGCTGGCAGATTAACAGCATCTTGTGCTCCCACAAGCCAGCCTGCGACACCTCTACCGCCGTCCTCTTGGTTGTCCAAAGCTTCCAATCGATATGAGGTCAAGGGTACGACAGAGTCGTTTCGTCCCGCATGCTCTCGAGATGGTAATGGTGATATTTCATCGCCGCCCGCGGAATCCGCAAGACCGATCGCATCTCCCACGGACGGAATGCTACTTGGAATGTCATCGACATCCGCGACATCCTGCCGTAGAGGTAATGCTAGTAGCGAGGCTATCTCCAGGTGGCGAGCGGTATGCATCCGTAGCGCTTCGTTACCATCATATCGGCCGAGACAGACAAAACACCAGCCAGATTGAAGGGAATCGGGCAAGGTAAGTATGGTCTCGCCTTCGCTGAGGGTCTTGGACTGCGATGCTATCACATTTTCTTCGGTTTGTGCTTTCGACTCTACAGCCGCGCGGAAATTGTTTGATAGCTCTAACTCATTTGACTCTTGTGTTTGATCGAGCTGCAAGATATGTGGCTGATCAAGATGAGCCTGCCATTCCCTGAGATTGCCATATCGCTTGCCCGATTGGGGGCAGCTGGAATGAAGACAACAGTATGGCTGCAAATCTTGCCACAGGTGATGTTTCCACTTACGATTGCGTCGACTTTTGGAGAACTCCTTGGCTGGGAGGACCAGACGGCAATACGGACAAGTCCCTTCACGCTCGCCCGGACTTAGCAGCGGCGGGCTGGGAAGGTCGAAGCATTTCGTGATCTCTTGGGAAGCTTCACTGAGCGTCGAACTCCCTGTTGACGAGGTAACGGATGGCTCTACTTCCGACATAGGCTTCGCAAGTTTTGAGTCTTCGATTATGGAAGCTTCAGTCTCGCTGAAGGGTATCTCTGCAAGTTTTTCTGGTGCGTTGTCCAAGGCTTGTATATCGTTGAACGGGGATGATGTGGTCACAGGATTGGGCCATGTACCTTTCTGTCTGATACCCGGGTTGTGGTCGACAGAGTTCTCAAGCTTACTTTGGTGATTGCCAAAGTACACGAGAAGCCTTCGTCGGCTCACAATCATAGCCACGCAGCGATCCAGCATGATCGATCTATACTCCGCTTGCACTTTGTTGAGACCTAAGTCTGGAGTATGCTGTGCTTGCCCTTGGGCAGAGCTCGGATCTGTCGCATATTGCAACCACCTCCGTGACAGCGTCGATCTGACAAAGTCCTCGAATGTCGACGTGATAGCGTACGTGCAGGCTAGCACAGCTTGCTGTTCTGCATTGGTGTTGTGGAAGAGCGTGTAGCCATGGTCGACGTCAAGGAGACCAGGAACCCTGGACAATGAGTTCCGGTTCCCTGACTTGCGGATGGCGAGTGAGAGGCGATGCAGCGACGTGATCGAGGTCCCAACGGTATGCAGGCCTTCCAGAGTAGTCGTAGGAGCAGGCCTATGTCGACGAATGAGACCTTGGCAGTACTGGGGAATGTCCTCGACCAGATCACCAAGCCGATCTTGCTCCTGCTCAGCAACATCGTAGTCCCCTGTCAGTGCTAGATCCCGTCAGTTGCACTGTACTTGGGGTACTATTCATGTGTAAATGTACCGAAAAATATGTTGTTACACAGAGTGTCAAGACTGCTCTCTATAGCCGCTCTGCTGATCGGCGCGGCGCGCAGTCGATAGTCCAGAGAGGCGTGGCGTTTCGCGAAAACCCCGATGTTCGATGCCCACAAGTCAAATCGTGCGACCTGTGCTTTTGCCTCTCGACTGATGACCTCGTCAGTGGTAGCCTCGCAGCAAGTCAGCAGTTGTCGGACCTGCTTGCTTGCTGCAGCTAATTCGCTGTCATCAAAGCTGGGAGATTTGGCTCGAATCGTGTCAATTCCAGCTAGATCGCTGGCTGCCATCCTCCTTGTATATCGAAAGACCCATGTCAAGACACAATCGCTGTGGAGAGTTGGAGGTTGTTCAGTCGTTCAGTGGGGCCATATGCAGCAACTGCGCTAGACCAGACCAATTTCATCTGATTCGCCAAAACTACAATAGCTGCTTTGGAGGAAGGCTGAACGCCAAACGAGATGCCTTAAGATATGCATGCCACAGTGCATGGACAGGATGGACTCAGTGCTTCACTAATCCAGTAATGCACGATCAGTAGATACAGAAGAGGAAAGCGAATGTGGATGGCATTCTTCGCGATTGCGTTTCATGCAGCATCTGACGTCGTGCTCGATCCGCATAGCAAAGCTACTCTACGATATCAGGAACAACAATGCTGCAGTCTTGCTCGTCCTCATGTTCATCAATCCCCTTGACAAGGGCAGATTGAAGGCCTTCGAGGGCCACAGAAGTCCACTCTGTGTCCGCAATCTCGACCTGATTATCGTGGTGCTCACCAGTCGCGCCTTGTCCTAGCATTGCACCGCTAGTATGCTCACTATTGGAGATTGCACCTTTTCTGGTCTGCCTAAGTCGCTCAAGCTGGTATGCAAAGACGATTGGCCCTTCGATATGCTGCCTGTGCTCTTGCTGGGATTCACTTCGATGCTCAGCCTTTGGGCCTACTGTTGTCTGTATGATCGGTATGTCCACACCAAGTTGGGCCGCTGAGGCCACATCCTTTCCCTCGCTCGTGGTAATGGTGATATTATACCCCGTCTTGATACCAGTAATCACGAACACCTCGGAACCCGGCCCTCCCATACTGAGAAACGCCTGCACACCCTTATCGTGTGCTGCCTTGGTGACGTACGTTGATGACGGGACGAACCTGCGTGTTCCCATCGTGTCGCAGGAGTAGCGAATCTCGGAGGCACTCTTTCGGGAGTGTGCCAATTTCCCGCCCAACGTCACAAAATGAACGAAGGTCGCGAAGAGGCCCAGAGACCACGCTCCCGATAGTTTCGCGAAGCCTGAGCATTTGTCGGCAGGAGGTGTATTTACTATTGCGGAATCTATGTCGTCGGGCAGTGTCCCTGCCGATAGAGGCCTATGCGGGACCTTTGGATTGGCTACCACACTGCCCAGAGCGATCTCTGCCGGACCTATATCCCATGAAGGCGCAAGAAAGTAGGTCTTGCGCGTGGAAGCCATCGCACGATGGTACGGTTCGGATCTCGAAAGCGTATCCTGGACGTTGTGTCTAGTGGCTCCACTAATTTATTTAGCAGAATCCCTGTCCTTACTATGCGGCACTGGTGAAGTCCTGTCCCAATACTAGATGCACCTGTTAAGCAGATTCCAACCTACGACAGGTCGTATCGATCCTGCGCTCAAGGACAAAGACTCGTCCATGGTCAGGCTGCGACGCTCGGCTTCAGCCACGCGCGTCACCACCATGCCGGCCCCGACTCGAGCAGTGCTGTAAGGCTGTCGAGGGTTCGAGGGCTCTTGACTTTACCGAATAGCCCCATCAACTATGGCTTGATATATGCAACAAGCAGGGGCGATATTGCACGATTCATGCACACTCATGGCGTCTTTGCAAGGCGATGCGGTACTGGAGAGACGTGTGGTCTTGCTACGAGCCATTTTGGACACCTTTGCGTCTGCCGCAGCTAAAAGATATGAGCATGCCAAAGTGGCGCGGCATCCAACCAAGATCAGAATGTTCTGGGGCGACATCACTCAGCAGTACCAGCTAATCCTGGAAGGCCAATGGAGCAGACTATGTCCCAAAAACAACGAGCTACTTATCGGCCTGTTGGGGGCACTTGAATCTATCTTTCGCGGTGGGACTGTCTCAATTGCAGAGGTGAGAACAGTTACAACAGACACATACGGTCCCTTTCGCTGACTTACTGTCAGGAGTGCATCAACGCCTCTTTTCCTCGCCTAGAGACGCTGAGACAGATCATCAACGGTGTTCTCGCTAATGATACTGCCGGACTGTCTCATCTTTTGCGTGCCCTCGACGAGCAGCCAGCACAGTCGTCCCGTACTAATCTGATGGAGCATTTGCGCCAGCTTGCAGATGTCCTTGCCGGCGATGAGCAGCAATCGATCGAAGCAGAATCTACCGTCTTCCCTCAGGTCCGGCGCCGCTTGGCTCCTTTCCTGCTCAATATGCTGGCAGTCGTCTCAAATCATTGGACGTGCAAATGTGCTTTGCCGCATAGGGCTGCGCTCTTCATGTGCACACATAGACATGTGGCTGAAGAGGACAGTACTGTCACCATCCATGGTCTTCTGAGCACCAAAGCAAATGAGATCGGATGGCATGCGACAAGCATGAATGTCGATACTAAGAGGTTTGATAATGACAAACTAGATGCCGTGGCCTGGGCTCACGGGTGACAGGTCTCAAGTCAGGACCCGCTTCGACCTGCCAGCAAGCACGTCGATCCCAACACGTCGCAAGATCAGAGATCTCTGTTCGACCATCGAGAACTCCGCCACTCAGACACTGAAATTAGACCTTGATGGCCGGAAACTCCTTCAGCTAATGAGCAGCGCTAAGGACAATTCATCACCGCCCGACATGGAGCTTGTCAGCTTGGCAAATGGTCTCTTCGCTCTTCAGGAGACAGAACTTGGCATCGCCGGCAAGCTCTGCTTGTGTATCGTGTTATCCTACTCGATGCTTGACTTCTGTGGCGAGCCATGGTTTCCTGCAGGATGGACAAATTCCGGCATCCACTTTTTTCAAGATAACAAAGTTCTACGTCTACGGCCGATGCTGGTAACACCGGTGCAGCCAGCTCGTGATACGCTATCCACTAATTCAGTGGTCATGCCATCATTGCTGCTCTCACATGCCGCCCTCATGATGGAAATCTATCGTCAGAGTCCATTGAGCAAGTATGAACTCACAAGAGCCGCGGAGAACCGCATTACATATCGCGCATTCCTGCGTTCGTCCCTTCAGGATACAAATTGGGACGTTCACGAGCGTTTCAAGCAGGCCGTTCAATCATGTCTGGACATCTCTGAGATGGAATGGGTATGTGGTGATGCAGAAGTCGAAGGGCGGCTTGACTCTGCCTTCTGCCAGCGAGTTATTGGCATGCTGCTAAGCGACTTCACCGCGATATGCGGTGCGATCGAGCCGGATGTGTTCATATCCAGCCTCTGTCTTCCACGCGTAGAGTCATCATCGGATAATTCGAAGACACCGCAACTGTCAGTCGAAGTACGACCACGGATAAACAGTCGAGTGACGAGACCTACGCCGAGTCCCAAGCCTGCTCATCTTCGGGTATGTGAAATCGCAGACTTTGCCATATATCTTCGAAGCTCACAAGACAATTGTGTCCAGGCTCATAGTCCTTGGAAGGCTTCCGGCGGTCGACCAGCAGTTGAGCCGCGAGAGAGCGGAAGGTCGACGGTATCGAGTCTCGGCCTATCGTACGAGCGGTTTTTCGATACTGATGAAGTTGTAAGTGTAGAGCAGTAAGTCACATTATTGGTCTTGCTAAATGGATGTACCGAACTCACCGATGTGATGAACAGAATCCGCGAGTCAGGGCTGTGGTTTCAACGCTTTGATGAGGTGAAGGCAAAGATGCCCAGAATGACTGCGAGCAGCCACCAGCTCAAGATCGCAATACTTGATACAGGAATCGACCTGGAGAACTCTTGGCTTTCTTGTCATGCTCGCAGAATACGTTGCTGGCCGGATGCAGGAAGCTGCAAAGACACCGATGGCCACGGCACAGATATCGCGTATCTTCTCCTCAGACTTGCACCAGAGGATGTGCATATAAGAGTGGCCAAAATCGCACAGTCTCGCTTCCTACGGAACGTTGACATCTTGGCAATCGCGAAGGTATGTAACCCGCTCCCGCCACCAAGTACCATCTTGCTCTTATGCTTCCAGTCCTGTCTAACCCCTTCATACCAGGCTATTGAGCACTTTTCCGACCACCGAGGCGAGAAAGTCGACATTATCAACTTGTCTTTTGGCTTTGCAATCTATAAAACACCGGAACTCCGACCCATTTGGTTGGCTATTCGGTACGCCCGAGACAATGGTGTCCTAATATTTGCAGCAGCAGGAAATGAGGGTGCTAACGATGGTGTCGCGTGGCCTGCGAAATTATCAGACGTAGTCTGCGTCAGTGCCGCAAACAGCTATGGGCGGCCTGCTGGTTTCAGCTCGGGAGAAGGGCACCGAGTCTGGACGTTAGGCGTTTCTACACCGACCTGCAGAACGGACGACAAGCAAAGAATTATCCACAGAAGTGGCACATCATTCTCTACACCGATCGCTGTTGCCATTGCAGCGACAGTCTTGGCTTTCATGGAGGGTCTTGGCAATGAAAAGGACTTACTTGTACCACAAGACTGTGAGGATCTCAAGTCACGCTTATGGACCAAGACTGGAATGGAACGTGTCCTTTGCAGGACTTGTGTGCCATCTGAAAGCTTGGAGCATCGTTTGTCTTACATCACACACGTACCCTTCCTCACGATGTCGGCATTCAGTCGCCTGGGCATAATTCTCAACGAACTAAGATCTGTTCCTGAGGGCTAATACTTCCTGTTGTGTCTAGGCTGAGGCTTAATCTAAGGTTTCGCATGTTTCAGTAGAAAGAGCGCATCACCCTCTTGGCAGATGGAGGCATAGATCGGCTTGCGACTCGGCCCCAGTGGGAACTCCGACTGAAGCGTGATGCGCAGCAGCATTACCACGAATGCGTTCCGCTTCAGCTCGCCTTTGATTCGCTCCTCCACGAAGACGTCTGCCTCGTCCATGAGTAGCACTGCTTGCCATCGCGCGGCATCTGCGAAGACACTAGAGACTTTGCACTCTCGGATCTTTCTGGGGTTCTAAAGGACCTGGCTCGTGTCAGATTACAGCTCATTGACGTCCAGTCGACCAGCCTGAGTGGCAAGAAGACAGGAGAGAAGACCAACGACCGCGTACAGCTGGGTGCTTCGCATGATGATCAGAGCCACATGAGTGAGCCGCGCAAGCTTCTTGGCCTGGGAAGAATGCAAGACGGGCACATTGCACACCTTAATCGCGGCCAGTGTAAGGCAACGTTAGATCGATGACTTGGCGGGGAGTGCCGAAGAGGCAGACCACTTCCTCCCTTGTCCTAGGCAGCCTTAGAGAAGGAGATGGCTTTCCATCGATGGTGGTCGCTGGACGAGTCTGCGCTGTGTCTACTAGCTGGTCTGACTGCAAGCGGTACGCGAGATACTCTCGGCTGGCTCTCGGACGCTTCTGTCGTTGCAGCGGAGCATTGTCAAGATCTGTCTGCGCGGAACCCCTCTCCCCAAGCACCGCTGCCGATTGTGAAGATAGTGTACTTCTGCCAAACTACCTACACTGTGACAAAGCGCCTGAAAAGTAGCTTCTCCGATATAATACGGAGCATGCTCTATCAGCTTGCAGATCAATATCGGCCTCGGATGCGCCCTAAACTTGAGAATATCACCGATATCATGTCCTCGGGTAAATAAAAGAGGAAAATCCGTAAGCTCCTTTCCAGGCCATGGCCGACTTGTTGATACGATGTTATGAGGTCTTTCCACATGGGACGCGCATGCTTCTGGTGATTGACAGGCTAGATCAATGCCGATGGAGTGAGGATGCGAGTTGTTATACAAAGAGTTGCCCGGAGCCGTCAAGTCTCTCTTACGCCTTGTTGACGATGGTAGACTCGCCCTTTTCCGAATGAATATGCTTCTGGCCATGGACGGCATGTTCGCTAGGCAGCTGCGCAAGAACATGACGAATGATATGAAGAGTGCTGCTTGTTGGAAGACTGACTGGGACCAGGAGGAGTTCGAGGATGAATGAGGTCTGGCAATCACGTCGCCGAAGTGTTCAGAGCGGGCCCCAAAGATATGTGACTGGCAGAGATCTCGGACTGACAAGAATGAGAGTATATAGATGTTCATTAGACTTTGAACATCACGTACGGCCATAGGTCGAGGAGAACAGAGGATCCCGTGATTACTACCAAGGTCTCTACGTTCATTTGCGTTTGTCAGAAAGTTCCCAGATGCTGGGTCGTCACAGTATTTAGTCTAAGGCTGGCATCCCAGCTTCCTGGAAATGGAAAGGTAGGTATATTCCGATTTCCATACGGATACACGGAAGCAGATCTAAGCAGAAGAAAGCGGCCTCTAAGAGCATGGCGGACGAGTCTAATTTTCAAGAAAGCAGAGAATGTAATCGAGGCCAAATGCTTTCATTTTGCGTGCTCCATTACGCATCAGTTAAGATGTACAGCATGCTATACATGAGTGTGATCCTCATCGCCCAGAAAGTGATAGCGGCGCCAAAACATGAGTCTATCAATCCACCTTTCCAAAGAAACATTGCGAATCCATCCAGCAGTACTCTACCGTCGATGCATGGTATCGTCATCTGCCCCAATAAGACAAGTGGCGTGCCGGTCACGACGACACTTACTTGTTGTCCAACTATGAGAACGAGCAGCGTTGCTACTTTGCCTAATGCCGGTATCAGTCCTTCGGTCTTCGGGGACCCACTTGCTACCTTGGCTCCCTATGCATCGTCAAGCTCTATCGCTATTACACTCGAACAAGTCAGCATTTCGTCCTCAGCTGTCCGCGGGCCTGGTGGTATTTTCGCATCGCTCTTTGGTGGCACGTCACTCTCAACAAATCCATCTGGCTCGTCTGCATCCACCTGCTACAGTATCGACAGCAGTGCTTGCAGCTACGACGCAGGTGTCCAGAAGTTGTAGTCTACCACAGGCTCAAGCCGTTGCTATGTTCTGTGGTAACTCGTTCGATACTCCGTCTATACCACTCACATCCCTCAATGCAGGAGTTTCGGTTGGGAGCTAACAGCATTTGATTGCTGGATGAACTTCTTTGGAATGTGTACGCACATCCGATCTATGTCACTATTCAGACCTAATCAGCAGCTTGTCACAAGTAGCTATGTACAAGCCATTGTGTCGACCTACATCGATGCAGGTCGCACGAACTGCGTGAGATACTATTGGACCGGTGGGGTCCTTTGAAATGCTCTGTGGAAGCACCCGTCGGGACGGAGCGTGGCCGTTCATACCCATGGGTCGCAATCCGAGAATTCGGGAGCCGGGATCTAGATTTCATACTTCTGGACTTCGTTGCTCGTATTTGGGATATCTGATATGCCGGACAGTCTACACCGATAAGTGGCGTGTAGAAGCAGCTGAACGACTGTTCAAGCGTTCGTGTAACGTCCAACCTTACATGCCGAGACGCACCCTGTGGCGAGACAAAGAGGGTAAGATGACTCACTACGCTCATCACGTGATTCTCTGCGCCACATCTGAGATGATTATGCGGGGTGATGTCAGCAAGCGGTAAGTCACAATCTTGCCACCAGTAACTTACAGCATCTATCTTCAACTACGCTGCTCCAGCATGGCGGATATCCTGGGATACGTGAACCAAGGGAAACCGTAAGTGTACTTCGCTCGTGGTCGAGAACTCGTTTCTAATGTCTTAGACTTGATGGTGAAGTCTGGACAATAGAGGTAGGCGGATCGAAGCAGAAATGGGTACTTCACGAAAACCTCCTCTGCACTAGTTCTGCCTTCTTCCGGTCTGCAGTCAAGAAAGAATGGGATCATGACCGCATGAGGACGATACCTATGCCCGACGATGAGGTCGACGTCTTTCAGGTCTACGTACAATGGCTTTACCAGGCCAAGATTCTGGTACAGCAGCACAACGAAGACCCGAAATCTTCGCGGGAACTCCACACATTGATTAAGTGCTACATCTTTGGCGAGAAGATTCAAGACGTAGTTTTCCAGAATGTCACTATTGACAGTATCTTCGCTTGTGTCCACAGGGAAAAAGACGGAACGAAGTGGTTTCCCACTGACGCTGACACTGTGTACGACGGAACGCCGGAAGGTTCACCTCTAAGGACGCTCATAGTTGATATGTTCGCTTACCATGGTCAACAAGGATGGCTCGAGGAGCAGCGAAACGTTGACTTCCTTGTCGACCTCGCCAAAAAACTTCTGGACGTGAGGGAGCGACCATTAGGTTTATCGCCAGTATCAAGAGACACAAGCTCCGTTTATCACAAACCAGCGCAAGAGGTAGTGACACAAGATCCAAGCTCGGAACAGACGACTGAGTCAACGATCAACAGAGGTGAGGAGACGACGACACGGACTCGCTACCGAACATAAGCGGGACTGGAAGTGAGGTCGAGCAGCCGAGTTCGGAGAGGACCGTGAGCAGTTACATGGACAAGTTCGTGCGATCGAGCGTGCTCTTGGGCTTAGGCGGAAGCAAATGCAGGTCTACTTTAGCGAACAGAGGCTACGACAACAAGATGCAGCTGTGGGGCGTCGCGTTTGCGTCTTTGGTGAGCGCCTGCGTGGAGAAGTATATCCAGTTCACGGGCGAGAGGGGGCACATCATCAACGACTTGATTTTGTTGAAGACCTACTCCAAGATCGTGAACCTGCTCTGCGCGCGCATCAAGTCCGCGGACCTGCCTGCATTGCCTCTGCTCGTGATTGGCTCGACAGCTGGTCTGTTTGCAATGCTTCTGCGACATATCTGTCAATTGAGTAACTCATATATGCGCTGCGTTTCATGAACTCACTACCAGGTACTGTCACGGGAGAACACATCCCGCTCTTCATGCCGCACAAGTGCCAGAACATCGTCCCAGGCAGCCATCCACTTGGAAGAATCCTTAATTCGCCCAAGCTGACAGATTGCTATGTAGAGATGTCTCAAACAGGCCAATTCAGCGTGCTTGAGCGTAATCAAAGCAATGGCGTTCAAAGCCCCTTCGACTCGAGTGAACGTAGACAGGCAGTTGTCGAAAAGTTCAAGATGCGTCTTTACGCCCCATTCCTCTTCAAAAGCTATGTAAAGCATGGCGTATAGATATATTGCTCTCGCGCAGGGATCAAGTCGAAAAAATATCTTGCGGCTTCTAGCCAGAGCGTCTTCCTCAGCAAGAGTGTCCATCCAAAGTAACATGAATGACCGGAGGGTATCGAGGTACTCTATGAAGAGCTGACCGGCATGTCGACTGGTTTGAGCGTCGGTACGATAGATCGATAGGTGAGAGAACGAGGACTGCATGTAACTATTGACCAGAGTTCCGACGATGTTTGGAAAGGCGGCGTCGCTTATTGTGACCGTGTGACCGGCCTTTCTCCACTGAAGAACGTTCCCTACTGCTCCGCGAACAGCGATCCAGTGTTTTTCAGTCGCCAGACTTTCTAGCCAGATCGCCAGAAACTTCTCAAGACTTCTGCCAGACTTTAACATCTCTTCTCTAGGCTGATCCAGCCAACGACCCCGAAATCTCTCGATATCTCGCTTCCAACGATCGCAATCGAGGCGGATATCCAAGGCTGCTTGTGAAGGGAATAGCGTGGTCGAGGCGAGCTGGACGGTGTAGCGTGCAATGCGCTCTCTGTCCTTCGTGCAAGGATCTGGTCCAATATCCAGGAGCTCACGCACATGGTTCGCAAACGCGATGGGACACGCGCTGCTTTTGGCCACAGGCGCTGCCAAAGGTCAACCTCGTAATCTTACCGCATCTCTTGAATCTGCTTACCTTCGAGATCATGTCGTACGGAGTGTCCTGAAGATCTTTTGAAGACCACTGTCCCGAGAGATTGCCCAAGGACCCGAATGTGCCTGCTACGTATGTCTCTCCAGGGCAAGGTGAGATATTGACTGGCGACATCATCCACCTCATGACTGAAACGGCGGTAATCGATTGCCTGTTGGTAGTCATGCAAGATGGAACTGATGTCGTTTTGCGGTGCGTACGTAGGGATTCCGTAGTCAGTCGCGACATCAGACGGCTCATCGCCGCTGCCTGGCCACAAGCTCTCGTACTTGGGTGGTTGTATTACTGGATCAGTGACGTGGTCGACTTGTGACTGGGCAATAAAGGCGCCAGATTGAAAGAACCTGGCAGACTCCATGGCATGAGCAGATCTTCTGTCTGAGGAGAGAAATGTAGCTGAAGAACGGTAGAGTTGATGGTGCTGAAGTGGCATCGCTATGTTGTACATGTACGCGAAGCACTATCGTCATGTTTTGACCAGCTGCAATCAATTACACATCACCCTTGTCACCCTACCAACGCCTTACGCGTCTTCAGACAAATCCTGGTCGTTATTCGTATGCAGGTGCTGTGCCAGATCAGGGTGATCGCGGATAGGTGGAAGACGGGTGCACCCTGCACCAGGGAGGCTTTCTGCTTCGGTAACGTCTGTGCTTGCCTGTCCCTCGGGCAATCCTAGTCGCTTTCTCTTGCCCTGTTTGCTCTGGCGTATCATAGGTGCGAGTGCTTGTGCCATCCTTCGGCTGTACACCTTCTCGTTAACCTGTGGCAGACCCTCTTGCTCTAGCTTCTCGTTTAGCTCTAGCAGCAGCCTTATCTTCTCGTGATATGCTACAATTGTCCAGCTAGGTGACCCTTCCTGCGCTGCGATCGCCTCAGCTTGCATCCGTGTGAGTCTCTGCACGATATTAGTCGCTTGTCGGCAAATAGCTTCAGTCTCATACGTTGAAGGTGCGCCAACCCAGGTCGTTGAAACCGGTAGCTTGCTGCACATCTGCGACTCTAGTGCGAGTCTTAATCTCGAGTTCTTTGGAGTTGCGGTCAGCCATTGCTGAATTTGCCGACAGCAACGAGTTTGCGTATGGCGACAAAGCTAGCAAAGTGGACGAAATTGTCCGTGCGCGTTCCGTCCCCGCAGTAGCTCGATATCCTGGCAATTCCCAGCATTAGCTCTCAGCCAGTCGTCACTACCGCCAAGCGTACGCAGTCATGCGGCCTGGGCGCTCGACTTCATTTCATATCATCCTATGAGTGTGACCCGCCCACCGTCCGCACGGGCGTGTGTTGGATACACAATGCGGCGGCGAGTATGAACTCTCTGTGCCCAATGGTGTACTGGCGTTGGGGCCCGTCCATTCGTGCCGCGGTGTACGAGAAGTATTTAGATACGCAAGCCAATACTCTAGATGAGTGTGTCAAAAGATCTGCTGGAGTCGAGAAGAGGATGCGGCCTTTCAAAGTATATGCGCTGACTTGGGATATTATTTCGAAGGCTGCCCAAGCGAGCTCTGAGGTTTACGATTTTTCGCAAGCTCACGACGGCGACACTTTACTCCATGCCAACTCGGAAGCTCGCATCAAGGCTGCTCTCATTCGAATACAGGGTTACAATAACGGACGTCTGGTTGTGGTCGCAATACGCGGGAGTCAAGCAATCGTGCCGGACTGGCGTGTGAACTTCCATTCGGCACCCACAAGCGTTGCAAGATTCCTAGCCGACGAGGCGAATACGTGCCATCAAGGCTTTCTCGAGATCGCCGAGTCTATGGCTCCTCTAATCGCGAACGAGATCGAACTCTTACTTCGTACGGAGGCTTTGGATGGCAAGAAGTATCTCCTGTTCACAGGACATTCAGCCGGCGGGGCTGTGGCTAGTTTACTGTATATGCATATGCGTTCCATGTCATGCTCATCGGACCTTCCCACGCTCGCCCATCGATTTCGGCGGATACATTGCATCACGTTTGGAACACCTCCCATTTCATTTCTGCCACTCACAAAACCGACAAATTCAACTTGCGAGTTCGATATCTTCATCTCGGTCGTAAACGAAGACGATCTATTCACTCGCCTGGACAGCTGGCGATACGTACTCGCGCTGTACCGCCGTCGGCGTATCACGGCAAACGACTCTAATCGAGGGAGTTCGCATAATAAGCACTATCAACGAGCGGCCATATCGTCTGAGTTGGAAAAATTCCCGGATGCGCGCTTCTCCAATCCTGGGAAGCTGGTCGTTTTCCGTGAGGGGTTCCACGGTTGTGAGCAGATTTTAAATGCAGATTTGGTTGCGGATGCAAGCTTCCGAAAGACTGCGTATAGTAGCATTCAGACGCACTCCATAAAGGTATACAAGCAGAGAGTGGAGGCACTGGCTCATATTGGCAGGTGGTGAATGGGAGCTGGACAGCTGTTCGAGCCTGAATGGGCTATCGTCACGGTGTATCTGGTCGCTGTGAGCCGCGTTGTTCGCACGGAGCGCGAGAGAGGGATATGAAGATCATTATTTCACGAGTATAGCCACACCAGAGTATGATCACTCACCCGTCCCCTTCTTGGTATCTCAATGCCTAGAGCATACGTATTCGCTCAGATCGGTGCAAAGAATCTGACGCTACCAACCGTGATCTCCATATGGCTTATGTCGGGGTTTCGAGGTACAGCGTCGGTGACTGTGAATGGCACATCTGTTACGTCGTGTACCCACCTTGAAAAGCCAGAAAGTTACGGTAGTTCTGTCCTGATTGGACTGAGGCTAAGCAATACCTTCTGCGAGAAAGGCGCCAATAGCCAGCGGTGGGCTTCAAATATTTTTGTGCAGGCTGGTATTTGGCACAGACTTTGTTCGATCTGTGGTACATTACAAGTTTCATGTTACAAGCGATGGGGAAGCGCTATCCAGTGTAATAAAGCTACTATTCGTCTACCGGCTCTTGCTATTAAAGGTGCATCTTCATCCCCTTTTTCGTTGTTGCTTTGAGATACCAGCTCTTCCCAACTTTCTTGATTGCTTGGTTATTCACTGCACAAATCACAGGTCCAGCAGAATGGCTCCTTTTCGACACCAACCAACCCATCTCGGGACGCAAAACTTCCAGCCGTACGACAAAGATACCAGAGGCAAGCATGATGACTGTAGCGCTTCACAATCACCAACTCCTACTCAATCCACCAGGACACATATCGGCCCGGACTTGAACGCCACGACTCTACCCTTGCTTGCACCAAGTTCACCTACTGAGGCTTCAGAATCACCAAAATCTGTCCAAGCTCGCTTTGAGGATAGCTATTACAATCCGCTGGAGAGACTGCTACGTCTGCGCGCCGATAACCAACTTTTGGTCCCGCCATGTTCACCGTCAGATGCAACATACGGTCCGTTCGTTGCTCTTCCCTCCGTAGAGGCATCAGCACCGGACTTGGAAGAAATCTTCAGTCCACACTTCGCACAATTGATACTCAATTGGCAGCACTGCATGTGTCAACAGGTTGGCGCGCCGTCTATGTGTTCGGGGTACCACGATATCCTTACACATATCAACCAAACTTCACCAGAAACGATTGAGCAACTCTTGACTCAGTGCCAGGTAGACCCTGATACCAACGACTGGGATGGTCCCACTTCTGGATTGACTTATGATGTACCTGATCAATATCGCCCATTTATCCAGTGCGCATTGAGCAGTGTGTCCTTTCCAATCGCCCAGAATATCGACTACCTCCAAAAGAGCGCACACTACCATGCCGACCAATTGCCTCCCAAGGTTGCACTCCAGATGATGCTGCTGCTATGGGATCGCGTAGAAGATATGGCACAAGGATACTGTGCTCTTCTAACGCATGCGATCAGGATTGCCAACTCACGATCTTGATAGATCTGACACAGATGCTTTGGACTGGTATTAGCCACGGATGAGTGCAGGTCGCTTGTCGCCGTGGAGCTTGGTGTTGCGTTGGGTCCTCAGTTTTGTATTCATTGGTTGTATCTAAGTCATGTCCACAGTCCTTACCACTGTTGTTATTTCACCCCGCTGAATCACTCTATCCTTATGTAAGAACATGGAACACATATGTGATTCCGCGAAATGCGCATTCCGTAGCTCATGACCCTGAGGAACGGTTGAGGAAGGAAGATTTTGATAGTGTATCATTGATGTCCGTGGGGTTCCAAGCTTGGTCGGTCAGCGCCCAGGTAGCGGCGGTCGTCAATAAGGCTTCCAAGCCAGTTCATGAAGAAGTAAATGACCCAAGTACTCCATCTTGATGGTTGCGTTTACTGGCAAGGGACATGGAACGAGGGTCTGGTTGAATGGAGAGTTCGTTGTCAGATGATATTGATGGAACTTAGCTTGGCGCTGGTCGAGTCGGGTGATGGGATTGTTTGGGTCGAGGAGTTCTCGCATCTGTGGTATATAACCGCTCTTCGCCGGAGGCCGATGAGGCCATTGTGAAGTTTTCTGGGAGCTTCGAACATGTTTGAAGTTGCCACGGTGCGGACACGTTACTTAAAACGACTGAAACAAGATGGAGGTGGCGAGGAACGCACGGCGTCAGGGTCGCGGAAGTACGGCATTGCGCTATACTTCTAGACTTATGTCCCACCAGGTGAAGGGTTGGCGATTCTGAAGAGAATCGCATCTGCTTTTGTCAAACTCAGCATACTGATCTGATGGACATCAGCCTCAAACCAAAGCAACAGCAAGTCCTCATTTCATCACGACAACAATCTCATGGACCCTGCTCGTCTTCAGCCTCGCCACTAATACCCCCGTCAGTGCGTTCACTCTGTTGCTCTCGACCACTCGCGTAGGCCGTCGCATCGAGGTGTTGCGCTAATTCGGGCTGAGCTCGAATTGGCGGAAGCACTATGCGTTCACCGGGCAATGGCGTGGGCGAGGTTGACTGAGATCCAGTACTCGCCTCGGCCTGCACGAGCTGACCTCCTCCTCCTGTTTTCCGCTTTGCTTGACGTATGATTGGTGGCATGGCCTGCGCCATTCTGTGACTGTAGGTGATCATTGTTATTGTCGGCAAACGTTGCCGATCGAGCTCCTCATTCAGTCTCTCCAACATATCGACCTTCTGTCCATGGTCTACGGCTGTCCAGCTAGCTGGAACCTCATCCGCATCGGTCACCAATTTCTTTGCTTGCTCTAGAGTGAGACTCTGTACTTATTAGCTCATCTGCGAACAAGAGCCACACGGAACGATGGGATATACAAGCAATTTGAGCCACCCTATCTCGTCAAAACCAGCTGCCTTACGCACGTCTTCTTTCTTTGTGCGACTTCTGATTCGTAGCCGCTCACGCCTGTCGTCCATCATTGCCAAGTGGGGTGCTGAAAATGCGTAAAACGCCACGGCTGCGCTGAAGATCACGAACGCATAGAAAGTCTCCGTGCGCTCAGCTAGTGGTTGCAGCGCGCCTCTCAACTACCCTGCACTTGCCAATCAACTCAACATGGGACGATGTGGCAGAGCAATCATCAACCGATGCTGTTTGCTGCTTATAAGCTGTGAGTGTCCCATATCCGCAAACCTCACGTTGCACTGCGCACTCCTGTGATCACAACGATGAATACTCACTTGCTCTGTCAGTTGGCTCTTGTTATGCAGATTTACGAACTTTCCTCGCCCTTCATCAACATTTGCAAAGTTGCAATTCTTTGCGGCTTCTATCAAGGCGATCAGTGCGAAGCAATCCGTTACAACTCGTGATTGTTTGAGATCTAACGTATAGCAGGACAGATGGAGCTCCGGAGTCTAGTGATGCGGATGATCACTATAGCTCAAGGAACCCAATTTTGCAACGCCTCATTCCTCGAACAAACTTCAACGCTATAGCGATGACGATCGCCTCGTACTGCTTCATCACTGGGCTCGTTCTCATGAACGTCGTTGCTTTCTTCCACGGCAGCTTGATGAGTACGACAAGATCCCTTTCGGTGCAATGGCTTGTCAAAGCAGCCTTCTCGATCTCCGTCAATGTTGGAGCCGGCGTTCTGGTATATTTGGTGCCACGGAGTCATGCAGATGACAACGGCATCTTCGAATATCAATCGTGGGTTGCAAGATTCGGGTAAGCAAGATAACGCGTCACTACCATGCAGTCACGCACTGACAACGGCACCAGTCTGTGGGTCACCCTCGAGATGGCGCTTCGTCCTGGTCTACTCACCGCCGTTCTTGAGGTTCTGTTTGAGGATGGAGGCTGTCATTAGGCTTTGTACGGAGCACAGTTCACTGTGTGCAGGTTATCGCGAAGATGGGAGGAGGAAAGATCGCCTTATACTCAGCGATGGAAGAACGTAGTGGTAGGGAAGCATGTATGACATTGTATCTATCTACTCTGAGAGGGTTATCACGCCCTTTTGTTCAGCGCAGAGGCTCTCGCGTTTGCCCCTGATCCCTTCACTCTCGCGTCGCTTTGCCTTTTTTGCCTTTTCTCGTAAAGACGTTGAGACCTGCGAGGTCCTACAGCGTTCCGCATCCTCGCGTCGTTCTGAATACTTGCCTCATGCTGTATCCTCGCCGATCGTCGGAGTGCTGCCAGCGGAGTGAGGGATTTGGAGACAGCACATCGGCCAAAGCGTGCCCTCGATGCAGTATCTCGAGGACGACACTGCTGGTTGCTCGTCGGAGCACATTTCCTGTCGTGTGCGCATGTGACGACTGGCCTGACTCCGCTGTTGCAGCTGTCGGTCAGCGCTGGCTGTGATCGATTGGTCCTCCGCCGAGGCTCGTCATCCTCCTCAGCTCTCCCCCTGCACGAGGAAGTACGACACTGGACTGTCCTTGCGTCTGGTACAGGCACAGAAAGGACGTCCTGTCGTACGTCGAAACGCATCCTCGGATCAAGATGGGGAGCCTCATGAGCCCATAGAATGCCCGGCGACTGGCCCCACACAGGGTCCCATATACCTTCTTTGAGCCACATCTGCTTCACATGGTTGTGGGCAATCTGGTCGATCTCATTGGGGAGTTGTGATTTGTGCTCGTATCCATCGCGAAGCCAGCCCATCTCAGCGTTTACCTGATATGCGAACTGACGAACAGGGCGAGAGGCATCTGTGTTGGCTGTATCTGAGCCTGTGTACGTTGTGACTTCAGTGGGGGACTTTGCTGTCTCCGCGATGTGGCTGAACGTGGTCGAGGTATGGAAGTCCCCTGCTTCGCTTCTATTCGGCAACTTTGCTTGCTCATGCTTCCAGCGACCGTGCGGTCGTGGCCTCGATGATGATTTCGCTCGACTCCACTGCCACATATTATCCATCGGAAAACTGTTCGAAGGCCAGGCCCCTCCCCACTCGTCCCCCCAGATTTCCTGCTCCAACCACATAGATCGAACATTGTTCTCAGCGTTTGCTCGCAGATCCGAGCTCTTATCGAAGGGGAATGTCTGTGTCCTCCCATCCGTCTCCAACGAGATTTGCTCTTGCAGTCGATCTATCTGATACCGTGTTTGTATGCCGAACATCGTTAGAGGAGTAGCAGCAACAGAAATCGGTGCTTGCATATCTGGTTGCGAGACGTTATCGTGAGTAAGAGGCGACGGCGATCGAGTGGTCTCTTTGGAGGTGTATGGTGGGGGCAGTTCATCAAATCGGCGAGCGTTGTTTGTAGTAATGTTGTCCGGCGCGAGCTGATTCAATCTGGCCGTCGTACGCTCCAGTATCTGACGTTGCTCGTACGACTCGGAAAACGGCATACTGTGCAAGTTGTCTACCACGAGTGTGGGTGTGAAGCTACAAGAGCACTGCCTGGGCTACGGCGTGCTCAAATAGCGCGGCCAGCCATCGAAGGGCGGCACGCCCCGCAACTTGCAGTGCAATCATGCCTCAAGCCGTTGGCTCTCTGCCCTCCACGGCGACCATCGGCGCCATGTGTCGCGCATCAGCAGGCCCTGCGAGTACATGTAGCTGCTCAGGCTGTATTGTCGTTGCTTCGCTGATCCCCCCTCTCTCTGTCTCCCTCCCTCTCTCCATATCACGACCTCCAATTTCTGTGCACATCTTTCAAAATGTCGCAACCCGCCGCCTCTCCTCCTCAGCCGCATGCTCTTTCCATCTTCTCCATCATCCCTCGAAATTCACATGCTGAAGCTGTGCTCCAGCATCCCCGCAACGCCTGGCTGGTCTCGACAGTGCATGGTCAAGATAACACTGTGCTGCGCGGCCTCAACATTGGGCCTCACATTGCAGCTACGGCCAAGTGGACGCTCGCGACAATTGGCCGGAACGCTGACATCGTCGTCGACGACGCTCAGGTGTCACGCACTCAATGCAGCTTCGAAGTAAACGACAAGACGGGAGCGATCTTGTGTCAGGACAAATCCTCAAGGCAGAACACTCACATGTGTGACCCTACCTATGACTTTGAAGCAGGTCGCACACCCCGCCAGGTGCTTGTGAGCCCAGAAATCAATCGAGAGTTCTGGTTTGGCACACGAAACGGCAAACAGTGGCACTTCGCTATCATCTGGCATCAGGGCGATGCCGATGTCGGTCAACTTCTGAACTCTCGTATCGAACCCTCGTGGCTGGCTCGGACCATTGTAGAGGCAGATACCGCGCCATGCTCGAGGATAATGACGCGGGTGCATACTCCAGCGCCAGGAGTGCGCCGTATCAAGTGGCTCAAGCGCGGATTGCTTGGGCAGGGCAGTTTTGGCGAAGTCTGGTCGGCCATCAACGCTCACGATGGCAACGTTTTCGCAGTGAAGGTGATAAAAATACCTGACCAATCCTCAGCGAGCCATGCGTCACGGTACCAAAGCTTGAAGCGAGAGGTGAACATATTGGATAAGATCTCACATGTATGCATGCCTCAGCCGGCGCAAGACGGTCGCATCGTCGCTGATTTGTCATAGCCGAACATTGTCGAGTTCATAGGCAGCCAACCTGACGAACATACGACCAATGAATATCACATCTTCATGAGTCTCGCCGACGGTAGTGTGTATGATCTTATACCGAGACAGACGTATCGTGGACCCGACGCAGAAGCAGAGCTTCACAACTTCTTCAACCAGATGTTAAACGTTCTCGTCTACCTTCATGATCAAAACATCATACACCGCGACATCAAACCACAAAACATCCTCTACACTCGACGTGAGCAGGCACCGGATGACGACAATGGCGGAGCGGGTGCCTCGTACCACTACCAGCTTGCGGACTTCGGCCTCTCAAAGATAGTGGACACAGGACACACCTTTGTTGGGACCATGTGTTATATTGCTCCGGAACTTTTTCGAGATTGCGAGCAGACCACCAAGGCCGATGTATGGGCGCTTGTCGTCACCCTCCTCGTCATGGTCCGGAGTCATGACTGCAAATTGGTCAAACTATGCAACCCGGCCTCCATTGTTTCCCATATCACCGAGGCTATCGAACAATCAAAATGGGGCGCACTGAGGCCAATGGCATACGAGGACCCCGCGAAGCGGGAGTCAGCAAGAGAAGTGCGAGCGCGTATGTACGGGAGTGCATCAACAACTTCTACCCAATCTCAAAGCCAGGAGACCATTGTTGCCAGCGTTGCAACACCGGTGGCCGGCAAAGACGTAGTGTCTGCGAAGAAGAGGGTCAGGAACACTAAAATACGGCAAATTGCTGACCACAAAGAGTTTGATGGAGGCGCACAGAAGATCCATTACCTGAGACATGTAGCTGTCAAGACCTTGACACCCCTAGAGCCTTTGCGAGGTAGAGGGAGAAGAAAGCACAGAGACATTTCAGGGCTGCAGGAAATCCGCAACTGAGCAGCAATTATTCGCAAAACCTGCATGCTTGAAAGATCTATGGGTCATCGTGGTTCTTCGGCAGTGCCTGTCAGCTCCACCGTATCCGCACAGCCATCGTTCGTCAATCGTGCATCGAGACATAAAGCCAGCAAACATCCTTGTTGCCTCCCACTCACCCTTGCCCGTCGATATCGCGGATTGTTAAAAGCAGGCGACGACTTGGCCAAGTCGATAGTGCTGGGGAAGGGAGAGGGAAAGGTAATGAGCTATGACGACCTGGTTGCGGCGCAGTCGAAGACAGCCGAAAGAGACGCTGCGAAAGAGCAAAGACCAGGAAAGAGTCGTCGCAAGCGTAATGCAGCTGCAGATATGTCTGACAAAGCAGTCGACACGCTATGTCGGAATCGAGCCGGAGGTGAGAGCCGTTCGAAGCAGTGGTTCACAAGTAATCTTGGAGACAGCAGAGGTCATACGTTGGCAAGCACCTGTGGCACGCATGTATTGAAATAGTATTTCGTTTGGTGGAACCTTATGTCCTCATACTCTTCATGAGCTTCCCTGTCCAGTCTCCGTTGATCACCTCTCGTACTGCTGCTCTCGGATCTAGCTCCTGTCGCAAAGCTACAGCAAATGGGAAAGGTCTTCGAGCGTCCCTGGAGATAGACGCCTCCGAGTTCCTCGACTTGAACGTGGGTTGAGGACGTGTGCCTATACAACCTGGTACGCGTTCAGCTCTTCGTTCGAGAACTTCTGCGCGTCCCTAGGCTTGAAGACGGGGCAAAGTGGCAGCCACGGCCACGGCCTGCTCCATCTCCTTGATCATATCTGGCCTCGGGTCCTCGTACGAATTGAGCACTTCCGCTATTTCATCATCATCCCATGAAGTCCTGTCGATGAGTGTCAGGATCTTCTCCTCGCGCCTGGCTCCCTCTTATTTCTGGTCCTGAACGATGCCAAGATGTCGTTCAACTTGCTGATCATGTTCTCAGTGATGATCAACTGCTGGGTCTTGTTCGTGATTGTGTTGGGGGTTGTGCCCATGCTCGTGTCGTTGAATAAGCTCCTGGCCATAGTCGAGAAGAAGTCGAATAGTCCTTCTGCGGTGTGGTCAATCAGGGCCCTGGTGACTGCCCCGATGCGCTTCTCGTTCGCGAACTCAAACGGGACGTCCCTCAGGTACATCTTACAGTCGTAGCTTCGACACGTTGTCCAAGGTCGGGTGCCAGCTCAAGATCGAGTATATGTCCAGCTCCATGATCGAGACCCCGTTCGGGATGGGGAGGGGATCGTGTACTCCTCCACGTACATGTATGAGATGGCGGCCGGGCTCGTCACCCCGATGTAATGCATCATCGCGGCTGTACCCCTGTTCGAGCTGAAGGTCCTCCTCACGGTGTCATCTGCGAATGCGCCCATGGTCATGGCTGTGATCTTGAACCCGAACGAGTTGTGGATCTTGATGATCTCTCCGAGCGGCTCCGAAAGAGAAGGAGCACCTGAGCAGCATTACGAACCTGGACATAAGCAAATATTCGTTCGACTCCTCGTATGGGTCCTGTTCCTTCTTCCTGCGCTTGATCTTGGACTTGATCCCAACTCCGACCGCAGCCATGGCCGGGGACAAGATCTGCACCGAAAGCGTTGACCCGACATGCGTCGAAGGCGAGTACGCGAGGACGCACGCAATGGGCGGCAGGATTTTCTGTTCGTTTGGGTGGGTACAAGCCCACATTCAAGATCTTGATCGTCGGCGTGTACACGATCATCACCCCCTTGACTCTAGAGTAGAAATTCTCCCCAGACTCGAACTGCTCAAACTTCCTCACCATGTCCATGGTCACCTGCATGCACATGTATCGCAACTGGGTTAAGACCGTGGTCACAATCGAGATGTCGGCCCTGTCCCTCAACCTTGGCGGGATCCTGGAGATGTTCCTACTCGGGGCCCACGAAATCTTCGTGATCATGTGCACGTTTTGAGCTCGAATTTCAGTCCACACCATGTCGCTGAGGAACGCCTGCACGTTTCGTACTGGTCCGAGTGCAAGCTGCTGTTCGTCCTTGTGAGCGTGTGGATGGCCGCGTACAAGTCTACGTACCTAATCAGATTCTCATGGAAGAGTGACTGAAAGTTCCTGTCCAACTTCAAAGCACGAAGGAGGGTGCGTGATTACTACTGAGATTTCTACGGACATTGGTGTTTGTGGGATGAATCTTGAATGCTAGTTGTTGTGCTAAGCAGCTCGTCTTTCCAGGATACGGGAAGTAGTGCCAAGACTAGGAGCTTTGGTTCCAAGACTAGGAACCAAGCGCAGCTTCGAACGCCCCAAGTATATAATCAGCAATTATCTACCGACATTGATATGTTCTGGCATCTCTGACTACTTCTACAAGACAGCAAGACGCTATGGAGGGCTCTCTACTTCTATGTTTTATCTTCTTCGCATCGACAGTCTTGGCTGCGCCGAAACAAACATCGACAGGTTCCCTCTCTGCCCGGAACATCAACGCTGAGTCTTCTTCTAGTAGCGATCCTCAAACAGCAAGCGGTATTTCAATATGCCCTATTGAGCCGAGCGGTGCCGTCCAAACGACTACCTTCAGCTGGTGTATAACTACATCAACAAGTCGCACCACTAGCGTAGCTACGTCGACCTCAGGGTCTCGCAATGCGGGCGGCGTTATCGCATCGCTCTTTAGCGGCATGACACTACCGACGGCAGGGAGCTCATCTACATCAACTACGTCTACCGCTAATACAGCGCCAACCAAGGATCCTTATGCTACTTACTCCACATCTGGAGCACCGACATCCCCTTCTTCATCAACAGTGTTAGACCCATATGCTAGTTACTTCACGTCTACTGCTACGAAGTCTGCATCCTCTACCACAACAACGGTTCCATCTTTAGCATCATCCGTAACCGCTTATAGCTGTAGTCTTCCACAGGCCCAGGCGGTTGCGGCAATCTGTGGCTCACTTAACGACTCGCCTAATTCGTTGGTACCAATGAACACAGGGTTCTCTGTTAGCGGCTATCTCGCCAAAATCGAAGATCGCTGCGCTATGCCCGTGCCAGTCACGATGTCAGACTGCTGGGTAAACTTCTTCGGTATGTGTGCACTTGGAGCAAGTACAGCAGTGATTGGTAACGAAGCATGCCAGCAGTATACGCTTCAAAGCATCTGACAGAGGCACAATGAGGCGTAGAGCATGGGAGGGCACGATCTGATATTGTCTACAAGCTGGGCTTGCAAGCACATTGGCATTAGCGATGAAGCGTTATGTACGGTTGTTCTCTATTTCTTCTGTTTCTGCGTTAGCGAACTAAGCCTGACATTCGTAGTTATTTTTATATATCCTGCAACAGTCCCTGAATCATTGTCTTTGTAATCTTTGGCCGTCACGGAACGATCCCGTAGATCCAAGGTCAGATCGATATACTCCGTTCAGTAGCGGGGAAGAAAGTCGTGAGTGCTGTCGAGTAAGATTATAGTAGCGGTATCTGATGCCTTCGGTGCCTTCTCCCTCGAGTTGAAGCACGTGCGAGATTTGCGCTCCCGGAGCGGCCCGTAGTTTACCCGTATAGGTGTCCAACATCCAAGATCCAGATTTCGAACTTCGAGTTATAAGAGTATTAACGTGCTGCGCATTGTTCATAAAGTCTGGATCCTGCGATCGACCTGCTATCTAATGCAATCCCGTGATTGCGTTGTAATACAATAAAGACGGGGATACTCCACCGCCAAAATGCTCTGTTAGCTTTGCTTTGCACCGAGATCACTATGCCTACACGTATCTTTATAACCCTCGAGATCAATGGGATACTACCCCGTCGACCGTTTGGCCGCATCCGGCACACGATCCACAGGCTGCTCCGGAAACGATATAGCTCACGAGAGTTATCGACTTGCAGCGATGTTCGCATTCTTGGAGTACCTTATGAGGATATCGCGCCGCTCGTCTCTGACCACAAGCCAAGAACTCCTCCACCGCCGTACGACACACTATGCGTATCCGAGAACAGTGCCATAGTTGATGATTGTGTCTACGAAATCATGACCTGCGCCCTGGAGCCAAGAAGTTCCGAGTACCGTACTACCAACAACCAGAAAAGTACACACCAAGTGCCTGGAGGTACGAAAAGAACGCGTCGGTGTAGTAGACACCCCTATTGACTAGACTATTAGTTCACTACGAGTTAGAGTAACATGGGCCGGTATTGACATCCCCGCTTCGAGGGCTCTTAGTCGTGCGGATGTTAATGCGACCCTAGAAGTAAAGATTTACTACTCCTTGTGGGTTCCACATTCCGCATGTAGAGGGAATGGAGTCTTGTCGAACCGTGCTCTGTCGGACTATTTGGACAAGGCTCCACGGACACAAGAAGGTCATCGGTTGAATAGGAGATGGGGAGAGAATATAGGAAGAGCGATCTTTGGACGTCGGCGTTTCTGACCCTCATCTTGCTTACATCCGAATCAATGTGACTTCACTCCACTCTGTGGTTCGACCTGCTCAGCTTTTCCCTCGGGCTATCTTAGCTTGCTCAGCCGCCACTGCTCCACAGCTTGTTCCCACATCCTTAAGACCCCATTCCACCCGTGACCCTGCCCGAAGAAGGTATATCTCTCGTGATAGACTTGACCTATAAGACTGTGCTTCCAGTAGCCGACGCTGTAGCAATCTGAGTCCAAAGTCGCATCTACACCAACAAATGCCCGAGGAGAGATGCAGACTATAGGTTGCTGGACGGGCGAGTCCTTTGGACCAAGACGGAAATCGCGTATCTGGCACTTCCCTTCAGATAGTTAGTCATATTGAGATAAAATGGTTGGGTCTGAACAAACCGCATATCTTGCTACTAGCCATGGCTGAACAGGATTTAGTACTGTAGTTGTACTTGGAGCCTGTATTCGCTGGTCAATCTAGCTTGGAGGGGATGATAGTACCTTACATTCTTCAATAACTAGCATGAGATGGCCATAACATAAGTCCCTCTCCTCGAAGATCGGAAAAGTAAAGCACATGTCGAGCTCCCTCTTTATCAAGCATTGTCGTGATTTGTCGAGGTAGGATCGCCTTATACTTATCGAGACGTCCGAGAAAATTGTCTCCGACCCTCTGCAAGCTACGCAAGCCGCGCAAGCTACTGCACCCAACGATTCGGACCAATCGCGGTCATGCGGAATACAGGATGCGACCCGGAGGCGTTTTGGACGGGTTGCGGAGATGCCGTGCCGCTGGGACCCTGCGTCAGAGGCTTGTGATGAGCTGCAAGCTACGCAAGCGACGCAAGCGATGCAAAGACCACTGGTTCCAACCCTGTCAAGCCAGCCAGCCCGACGATTCATCCACAACAGCCAATCATTTATCACAAAATGCTTGGCGCCGGCAAGGTCCCGGTGATACATAGATCTCACACTCCCACCATCGGCTGCGTGCCACTTCTTACTCTGCTGTCGCACCCCTCGTGCTCCAGCCGGTATGCCACCCTTCAAGGTCATCCACGGCACGCAGCTTGCCGGCTCGCTCAAAGATACCCTGGCAAAAGAGCGGCCCACATCGATCAAATGGGCATGCTCTTGCCGTGGTATGCACGTACCAATTACTATTACTGCATTTCCATTCACAGCGCCAGACTATCCAACCCAAACCTTCCACACCTTTACCCTACTTGTTGATGATGTGACCGCTCTTCCAGGAGTCACCATCCCAGAGATTGAAGGAGTAGCTCGGAAAGCAGCTGCCTTACTATGGCAAGCGTCGACATGGGATTTCGAGAGCACTGCTGTGGCAATCAACTATGGTTGTGGTATAGCTTCATCCTTGCAGGCTACCCTGGGATCAAATGAGCAGCCGACTCTACCATACGGTGGTGATCGTCATCAATCGGCACAACCAGTGAAGAAACCTAGGACACCCGCCACCAAAGCAGTTGCGTGGTCTCTGGAGATACATAAGGCGGAGCACCTTGCTGAGAAGCTCGCGTCAAGCATCCGCTGTGGATACAGATCGTTTACGTGCGCGAATCCGATCCAACGTAGAGACTGGGCCATTGACATCCGCCAAATCAAGCCAGTGTCCGGCAGTGAATCCGCTTTAGGACTCGCAATGCACTTCATGTCGCTCAAAGAGAAGGTTCAAGATCGCGCGTGGGAATGTACCTTGCTTGCTACGCTTGCTGGTCACTTAGTAGGCAAACCGGCCAATTTCAAGGATAGCAGAAGCGACCGGTTTCGACACCGTCTGTGGATGGACGTCGTACTTGGGCTGGTCAACGTTGCCCATCGTGACATCGGCCAGGAAGCATTCAAGCTGTTGGGTGCTTTACGAAGTGAGTCAGCCATATGCTAGGCAATTGTGCATATCGCTAAGATTGAACAGTGTCAAATAGCGGCGCAGGCAGCTTCCATGCTGCATTGTTCAAGTCCGCGAATAAGTCCGTTGCTCGGAGAGTGCCAGCGTTGGCCTGGAAGAAGATTGCGGCACAACTATCGCAGCCCTGGCGTAATATACCCGGATCACTAGCTATGGATCCAGCGAGAATGCTGGCTGGGCCGCACCTGAGGTAAGATGTCGTTGCATTGTGTAGACGCGGCCAGGAGCTAAAGCTGTCGTGTAGCTACGAGGACGTGCGGACGACTCTGAGCCTACCACTATTCGCAGCACACGAAAATGCAAGCTCACCACCACCACCGCTACCACTGTTGTCAACATTTGAGTATGGCGCGGAGCCTGCAAGCTACCAGAACTTCCTGCTTCTGGATGGTTCGGTGAAACCAGATGACGAAAACCAATTGTGGACGATGGAGACAATACCCTTGGGATGGGAGAATGTCGACTGGCCCGAAAATATAGCGGACAGCCTACCGGTATATAACAATTTGCATTAAACCGCCCTCCCGACCCGCTTTGCGTCCAGCGTTCTCTTGGGTCCATATAACAGCATCGCCAACTTGCAGGACGGGTACTTCGCTTTTGGCTTCATCTGTGTATAGCGCAAACATCCCCGTATCTTCCTCCAAGATAGTCAAGGCCGTCACAAAGTACACATCGCCTTGGCGACCGATTATTCGTGACGTTTGCTGATCAAGGCTTGAAAATTTGCAAACATTGATGGATACGGGCTTCGCGCCTGGTTTGATAGCGGCGACGCTGCCTGAGTGGGCCTAGGAGAAATCAGTAAAGGCGTCGCAATCGTCGCAAACGGAGCATACTTCATGTATATGTCTCCCAATTGCTACACACGCGGGGGTAGTGCTGTACTCGATGTAGCCCTTTGACTCTGACCTGCCTGGTGTCTGCATTATTTCGAGACGTGCTGCTTCGCATAGCTCCTTTGGAGCTGCATTGCGAAGGATGTGCCACGTCTGAGATGTTGCCGTCATTGTACTTGAGATCTTCGTGCGCAAAAGAGGAAGTTGAAGTAGATGCCTTGGCTGCCAAGCACTCGGGCTGGCCCCCGCCTATCCCTTCGTACGTGAGCTGGCTCTCCCCAGCATCTTTTGATTGGGCCCGAGCTCTCGTCACGCTACTGCCCTATTCGGCAAGGTTAAGCAGTTCTGCTGATTGCAAACTCCGCGCTGTCTACCTTGGTTAGTCGGACAGCTCCGCGCTTCCGCTCTTGGCAGATGTGGGGGAGCTGGCTCACGTACGAAGGCACGGAAGGGTCCGTGACCTCATGCTACTGCCATTGTCTGGACGTGAACAAAATGCATTGTTGTTAGGCTACATTTCGCCTGGGTAGTGGGGATCACATCGTATGGAGCGAGACTAAGCGTTCATTATGCTGCCACGGCGTCTTATCATCGGGAACATGAGCAATCTCTCCTCCACCAAGACCGCGGCAATTGCCTTCTCATTCTGGTACGGGAGAGCATCTACAAGGTATATCAGAAGCACAGGTATTGCTCTCTGTCCTCGTGGTACATGATCAGCTAGCATGTGGGAGTCTAAAGAGGAGGTGTGGAACAGGACGTGGAGCAGGACGTGGAACAGGGCGTGGAACAGGACGTGGAACAGGGCGTGGAACAGGACGTGGAACAGGGCGTGCAACAGGACGTGGAACAGGTCGTAGATCAGGTCGTGGCGCAGGTCGCGAACAGCACGTGGAACAGGGCTTGGAATAGGTCGTGGAGCAGGTCGTGAACAGGAGTGGTACGCTTACGGGGTATAATAGGGAAGAAGTGTGGGCAGAAAGTGGAACAGGACGGGATCAGGTTTGAACCGGTGGGGAGTGTACCCAGGACGTTAGAAACCGCGACACGTGAGTATCGCCAATACCTCGACTTTCACCTAAGTATTGCGCGAAAGCGGGAGATTGTCCATGAACGCACGGCTCGCGCAGAGCAGACACATATATGCCTCGCCGTTTGGTCGCCTTCTTGTCACAACCTATCAATCGCTTGGTTGCCTTCTTTCTACATTCCTTGAATCGCCGCTTGGTTGCCTTTCTCGTTCAGCGCATCGATCTCCAGAGACGCCACCATGTGCCGAGCCGGCCTTGTGACAACACGTTCCGTCTTCGAAGGCTTCATTGCCTTGCAGATGCTTGCGATACTGAATGTTGTGGTACGGATTCTCACACGATGGGCCATGCGCGAGAGCCGTTGCAGACCACGCCTGGCCTCTTGTACGGACTGCATCCTGATCACGACACATGTATATGCACCACTGATTGTGCCCATTTCTTGGACCAAGACTGATACTGCGCTAGCTACTGAACACCTTTCTGTGGACAGTCCCACTCGCAGTACAATGCAAGCTTGCACATTCGCCAAAGGTCAGTGTATCCTGCTTCTGCGCCGGGCCTGGCGTTGTGGAATAATCGCTGACTCTTCTGTCTAGGCACTTTGTTTAATGATACTGACATGGCTTGCTGTGACTACCGTGCCACAAACCTGCCACTTGCTACAGAACACCGAGTTCCTTGTTGCTCGGGAAGCTCTCCCGAGATTCAAAATCTACGGTACATGTTCAATACTTGCTATCTGCTTTGTATACTCAGCACTTGCATGCGTGGCGACAATCTTGTGGCCGGACAGTGTCCTTGCTGTAGGTCGCCTTCATCACTGTGTCCAGACACTAGCTAACACTTGTCGTCACAGGCACCCATCAACCTACCTATCGTGCAGATCGGTGCAGAGACCGTACTGATGGCTGCAAGTATACTTCTCGCGCATAATATCATCGCGAATGCACCACACTCAACCCGATCTCCATGGGTCAAGATACGACTCTATTGCTTCGCCGCCTCACGACCCATATTGTTGGTCTGCCTTTCGCAAAAGAGATGGCTTTGCTTGCTGACTCCTGCTGCAGCATGATTCCCTGCTGGACCATATACGCCTCCTTCCACCACAACTCCAGAACCAGACTTGTAATATATTACCTCCTGCCACTCGTCAGCTTGATATCGACGACTACACCGGTGTGGGCATTACTGATTCCTCGGCTCCCTTTATGGTCAAGGATAAGGTTTCTCTTGTCTGGGGAGGAGGAGAGGAGATCTGTGTCATACGCGACTGATTCAAACATCGCATTGCACGCCCAGTCTGGGAATGGCAGGATCAGGCGCAATTCAGATTCTGGGAGTGAACATCCCAATCTCGAGTCGCGCTCGTTGGAGGACGGTCGTTCCATCACGCAACACAAGTCAGGCGAAGGGGGCTGAGCGATAGGCAGCCTTGTATAAATACTGTACAGGCGAGGTATTATTGCGGTCGATCATGTCACTTTATCATCCTTCGTATCGAGAAGCACTGGCTGTAGCGAATGTCAAGTCCTTTTAGAACGCGAGCTGAGTGTTAGTGTAGTAAATGTACAGACTACTCAGTCCATCGAAGTTTGGACTGATTCACCGAAGTGCTTCAGAAGCACCTCAACCTCCATGTGCCCATTGTTCCTTGCCCTCTGTACAGCCAGTCTACCGAGTGAGTCGAACACGTCTGTACGACTTCCTCTATCCAACAAAAGCCGAACGGCACTCAAATCACCAATCGCTGCAGCATCGTGTAGTGGTGTACCTAAGCCGAACCTTCTACGCTGTTGATAAGAGCTCTGGTGGTTGTAGTACATGGTCGCGTTGATTGGAGAGCCTCTGTCAATAAGGCGATTCATAAGCTCCAAGCGATCAGTGCCGTGCCGCCAGATAGCATAATGCAGCAATTGGCCAGACGCTATATTTCCTCCAGATGCGAAGAGCCGTTCAACGACTTCAGATGATCCGTATTGAACAGCAGCCGATAGAGGCGTGATATCGAGAGAGCAGGGTGCATTTGGATCGGCTCCGTTATTTAAGTACCACTCTACGGTAGGCGCGTCTCGCACGGCAAAGCTGGAAGCTTATTAGCAAGTGTCCAAGACTAGATGTACGGAGCTTTACCATAGAGGTGGTGGAACATTCCAGCTCAACGGTTCATTGATATCCCAGCCGTATTGGTGCAATACGTCCAGTGCTCGACAGTCCCCTGCCTTGGTCGCGATCTTTGCGTGGCTCGAGTGAGGCACCGTGCCTGCGGCGAGCAGGTATTCAACCATCGGGATACGCCCACGATCTATAGCAAAGTTGAGGGCGCTTCCTGCCAGAGCTGGGAAGTCTGGCAGATCTCTTGCCGTAAGCAAGAAGTCAGCTAGATATTTGATTCGGCCAATGTCTCCTAGAGCTGCAGCAGACTCGAGCTCCGTCGTGAGCGAAGTAATGCGGTCGACACTGGCATGCGCTTCCATACCCACGACCATGATGCGGTCATCGATGGCGTGGAAATCAAACCCAGTGGAATCCATGCGTGCAACCTTGCAACTCGATCGGCTGTCACGAGGGCGGTCTTCTTCGTTCTAGATTGGTACGAATACGATTGCAGCTAGTGTCGGCTTCTCCTATACGTGCTGGAATTGTAACAAAGGTTAGTGTATGTTGGCACGACGAAAATGCTGAGGTGTGGAGACTGCTTTACTGTGAAGGCGCGGTATGTATCACCAAAACGTGCCACTTCTCACCATAACGTGCCATATATCGCGGCCTGTGCACTACAACTCTCCTTGTCCGTTTCTCGCCAGGATAAAGCGAATGGAATTGGGGCCACTACATGTATTGTACAAGATCGAGAATTGTTCTGTAGCACGAGAGAAGCCCACGGAGCAATAACTACTGCAAAGGTTCGTCTACGTTTTTCCAAACGCCTCGACCAATGATGCAATGAGCTGGCATTGACAGCAACTACAGATGTCTTCGAGTCAAACCCGGTTCGAAGCGATTCAGAATAGGTCTGACACCATTGTGGTACCCATGAATCAGGCTGGCCATTGTACCTGGGATCGAAGACGCTACCTAGCGACGCAACAGCTTAATGGCTGTACTGCCCTCGCTCTAGTATCATCCGAAGCTGGTATACTGGTCCACATTGCACCGATCAATCCGAATCTGCATGGGAAAGATGCTCCAGGAAATGCAGAGCTCGATAACGCCCGTGGCTTGTTGCAGCAAGTCATAACGGTGTACAATACGTACACAAGAATGGGCGTGTTTCCAGACCCAAGCGCTATCACTGTACTGGCCATACACGAAGGTCGAGTGGCTGTGCCCGTGCATATAAAGCTCATCCAAGGCATCCTGACCCACCTAAGCATACCAAGCACGGTCCATCAATATGGCACGAAGCAGGGAGGCGAAGCTCGATCAGAGAGTGATAACTCGGTGGTCGTCGAAGGCGAAAAGGGAAGGCCACCCAAGTTATACATCAATGGTAACGAGCTCAAGATACCTGCTCGATCAGCCACCGCATTAGCACCTGATACAGTACCGGCCGTCGGCAGAGCAGTGCAAGTACGCTCGGTTCCCGTGGCAGATAGCCCTGCCACGCAGAGTATGCAGGATTCGCGGCAGACTCAGCAACACATTGCTGCATTGATGAGGCTCTACTCCCAAGTGGGTTATAGTGAGCAACATGCACGTGGACTCGTCGAGACTCGGGCGCAGCAAGCGGCCAATACGCATCAATTGTCTCGAGCAGAGGCAATAAAGCAATTGTACGAATATTCGCTGGCGCAAAGCAGGTAGCTGATCTTAACACAATCGGGAGGGAAGTTGCGACGCGCGGGCTGTTTCGCAAATTTGTTTTCGGTTGGAGAGCCCACGGTGGCCTGTGCTACCAGAAGGGCTGATGATCTGCAAATAGCGAAAGCCACTAGTTCTGAGGTGGAGTCATTCGTTTAGATTTCCAGTCTACCACGACTCATGAGTTTCCAGATCGCTACGGAGCCTGCCACTCAACAGCCCACGGTGTTGGTACCTACTGCGAGATCGGTCAGTATCTGAGGCCGATCGTACGGTTATGCGTGACACAAGGGCTGCAAGTTCAAAGCACTATGCAGCCACAAAATGTCGTGCCCTCCATAGATGCTCCTGGTGAAACCGACAGCATCAAGACTGCAACGAGCGCTGGAACGATCAAAGCGATGCTAAGCCTTCGCGAGACTTCTGATGAAGATGGATATGACTGGCGACAATTCAGGGCATGTATGGTCGCCCATATTCGCAGGCTTAGCAAGCTAATTAGATATGGATGAATTAGAAACGAAGCAAGGCAATCTATACGGAGTACGCCGCCGAGCTTTCTCAGACTGCATGGCAAGATTGCCTGCCGAAAAAAAGAGATGCTATGGTCCGATTGCTGGAGCAAGAGTGGTGCGAAACCTGGCCCGTACGAAACAAGAGAGACATCTGCATTTGGGCCCTTCGCAAGGATCACGAGCAACGGAAACGAAGCACGAAGGAGGGTATGTTCATTGAGCCATATCTCACCGGCAGATGGGCTTACATGTCCCAGATCTCCACAGTCCCGAGCCCGAGCATAATACAACAACTACATTGGATAGTGCTTCTACAAGCCAAAACAGCGAAATGTCGAAGTTCTTTGATCCGATACGGCATGGGTAAGAGGAGATGTGGGTACGAGGAAGATTGCATGGGCTTCCTGCTATAGGCTCGATATCAACTGCTTTCTGCTTCTACTTACGAGTCTTAACTATATACCATGCCCTAGCTGCCCAAGCGTGCCCATTCGCTGACCATGATCTGTTAAAGGCACCAAAGCAGGACGATGATTTGTACAGCTTCATATAGATGGATGGCGCCGAGCACAGCACCGTCATTAGCTATTGCTGCAGTCTGGCTGGGCACGAGACTGTAGTTGGTCGCTGTGGGCCCGCTTCTCGTTGATGTTATCGTTGAATTCCCAGCGAAAGACAAGGATGCACTGGCCACTTGTGCGGTTGCGACGGACGGGAACCCAGTAACGCTCTTGCTTAGGCATTCTCCAGCTGTAGATGAAGCTGATCCAATCGTGTGTCCAATCGGCAGCAAGGTCAGGATTTGATGGTCTTTACAATCTTTCTGGTAGTCATAATCCGTGAACGTGAAGTAGTTTACAGCTGTGGTATTGATATGTGCAGTAAATGAAACATTGTCCATCATCATGTGAATCAGACTTTGGCTTGTTTGGTTGGCGTAAATCGAGAGTGGTGGATCACAAGGGTGGCCAGCCAGCCACTGTGTTAATAACAATCCTGGCAAATCACTTGTGAAGTGGATAGTTGATGCTGAAGCAAACGTGAAAATTTGCGGGTTCCAGGAGTAATTGGAGACTGCTGCGTTAATGCTTAGCTGCTCCGCGAGCTGCTTGTACGATGCTGCTGTATCATTCCATGAAGTAGTCCTAGTATGTTAAGCAGACTCACACACACATGGGTTCACGCTTCTTACCTAAGTGTGAAAGCAAATGGCAGCCAGTGCCAAAGAACATGAAGGACAGTAAGGGAGGGACGCATTATGGGCGATCTATGCAGAGTCCAAGCAATCTCGCGGACGTGAGCCTCTTTATTTGTTGCATTACTGGCGAGATAATAGTCAGCTGCGTGGACTTTCGGCCCTTGCTTCATAAGTCTGCGAACCAGGATCTATGATAAAATGTAACCGGAATCCATACCTGAGGAATTAATCAAGTGAATTCGGGACCTTGCTGTCAGCGGGCCGATTCCGTTCCGCCGGATGGCGCAATTCTGGAAAGTCGAAGCCCAGGAAGCTGGATCTCAGCGCTCTTTCACGATTCGATTAGGGCTCATGAGGTGCCTACTGCGGAAAAGGTGAATATTGTGTCGCGTCCCTGCCGTACTGAGCTGAGTAGCTGTATCCTCCTGTTTTGTTGATTTCCAAATGTCTTTTTCGCAGTTTCCCACACATCCCATCGTCGGACAAGGTGAGGCCAAGGAACGGCTTCCCCCCGGCACACCATTGCACCCGCACCTTCACCCAATACGCCCGAGCTACAGCTTTAGAGAAAGCGAAGAAGACGGCCACCGCTCTTTATCTGCCTATCGTAAACGACTGTACGAGGTCTTGAACGAGGAGCGATGGAAGCATGGGAGAACTCTGAACGCGCTTCAAGGGGAGGTACGGCATCGAGAAAGGCTAGAGCAAGAGCTGTGTCAAGCACACACGCGATGCCACAAGTTGGCCACAGAGGTAGAAGCACGTTCGGGACAATTGACCAGATGTGACGCTTATAGGCAAGCTCTTGCAAAAGAACTTCATAGTGCACAGCAGGAATATGCCTCTTACCGTAGCTCTGTGGATGTAGCGCAGGTACGAAGGCCAGAAACATATCAGAGACGATTTGCTAACATCTGAGAAGCTGGTCGGGAACAACCGTTGTCTACCGCTCGATATGATGGCGGCGAAAGACCGTCAAATCAGGGTTCTAAAGCGCAAGGTAGAGCGCCAAGTCATTGATCATGAGGGTGTATCGTCCGATTCGACTAAGCTAGAAGCTTCAGACAGGGCGATTCACGACATGTTTTGCTTAGACCCAGAGCCAGACGCTCGAGTTGACCTTTCAGAACGCTGGCAGGTTGGGGTAGAACAGGGCGTCGGGGCAGAGGATCTAATTAGGCAGATCAGCGAAGAGTTAGCTAATGAGTATGTATGTTAATAGAGGTCTGCTGAGGTCCAAGGTTGTCGTCAGTACCTATATTCTTAGCTCAAAGTCCTTGCTGGTGGCCTACTTATTGTTATCATAATTTTTCGATTACCTGATCGAAACTCAACGTCGTTCGAAAGCTTATAGAGACGATGAACTAGAGGCAGGTTCGATGGAATGTTCTACAATATGCTGCGTACCTAATCTGACTTCAAGCAATACCATAGTGTTTTCGCTTCTGAGGAAGTCGAGGGAGCGCCTTGTCTATACCTCTGTGGTCTAGACAGCCGAAGTCTGCTGTCAAGCCTTGCATCTCTACCAACTGCTTCGCCGTCTTAGGCATACCGCTAATGGCAGTAGGAGAATCCGTTATCCCTCTCAAGGTAATGCCGATGTTCTCATCCAAGGAGCCAATGGTGAAACGCACACGACGTCTGAATGAGGGGAGATTCTTCGAAGTACGATCCACGCATGCGATAGGCTGCCCAAGGATAATGAAGAACGAGGACGTCTTGGTCAACTGAGTGAAAAGCCAACGCCTGCCGTTTGGTGGTAGAGCTAACCTGCAATAGATATGTCCATCGCAGACGTACCCAGTTTCACATTGCTCTGGCACATCTTCCAGCTCGAAATAAAAAAGGGATGATATCATAGCGTCCAGTGCTGCCTGCAAATTGTTGTCGCGCTCCAGAAACGCTAGTGCCTGTCGCTTGAGGTTGTGCATACTGGCGATATCGTCAATTGCAGGCTCAGAGCCTTCGACCGCGATGTTGATGCGATGGTACCTCTGCTTAGCGTAATCAGGAAGACTGTTATGAAACTCTTTCCACATCTTTTCGCCATCGAGGCTCTTCATGAAGGTCTTGAAGAGTCGCGCAATGAACCGATCCCTTACAGGTGATTGTGTTCCTACACAAGCTCTGGACAAGAGTGACTCAGAATAGCCAGTGCCAATGGACAGCGCGAAGTCTGGAGTACTTCGATCGGGCCACAGATGTCGGAGCTCCCACAGCGCTAGATTGAGGGGGTTGTTATGCTGCAGACCACCATCTTGGAAAGTGCCCACGTTCTCGATTGCCTTGGGTCGGAAAAACCTAGAGAACGGCTCAATCAACTGCGCCTGCAGACAATAGTCCGTTGAAGTAGAGTTCGACTTACCATGGGGCTGCGCTCGTACAACTTGCCCTGTTAGATGTTGTTAATAGTTATAACATACACAATAGGGGGCTGAACACTTACGCTTGTGCTACAGAAACATCATGAACCGATTCACGAGTTCTTACTACGTCGTACCCTATGACTGTAAGCGACAGGGCGACCATGAGGTCAGTCGATACATACCGCTGTCACACGACCGCAGATTGCCGTTATAATTTGAGAACAGACATGTTTTGGACTCCTTGGCCGTTGTTGTCGTGACAGCAACCTTAAGATCCGAGCTCAAGGGATTGAACATGCGGATATCCTTACCAAGCTCAGATCGAAAAGCTGCCTCGATTGGAGAAGAGCTGTACTGTCCGTCTCGGAGATAGGACAAGGCGAGGTTTTGTAGGCGGGCAAAGCTGAAGCCCGAGCTTGCATGGCGATCAAAGGTCTTCGTAGCGATGTTTTCGAATCTTTGTATGCAGAGAGACGTATCCCACCCCATTATGAACAGACCCAGAGTAACTAAGCCACCTGCTATCTTGTTAATAATCACTGCTGTAGTGGGACTGGGATAGGGTACTAAGCTGATAAACCTTACCAGCGGATGTGCCGCATACAAGATCGAACGACTCATGTATGGCGATGCCCAAAGGAGCCAGACCTTGCTCCAGCCACTGAAGTAGTACGAGTGGGATAACGCCTCGTACACCACCCCCATCGAGGGCCAGAACACGAATTCCCGCAGTTGGTGGAATAAGCTGCATATCTGGTCCAGTGTTTTGCCGGCTGCACAACGGGCATCTTTCAATAGCATAACAATGTCGCTGGGTTATGCTGCTTGTGCCAACACTTCGTACGCAGGTGTTGCAAATGCTATGTCCGCAAGACAGTACCTTCTCCGGCGACTGTAATAGACAGCAAAGACAAGTCTTATGCGATGTTATCTTTTCCAAGTACGGGCGTAAGTGTATCAGCTGTCGCAGATGGACTCCACGGCTTGCGTCGGGTGGATCGGGAAGGTCTCCAGCAAGTGACACTAGCTGCTCACCCAGATTGCGCATAAATGCCTCCCGAGTTGTTTCTTGTGTTATTCTCTCCATCAAAGCAGCTCGAATTGGACGTCTGTAAAGAGCCTCGAAAAGCATCAGGATTGGGAAGCCTAGCAATAGTAAGCATGGTGCTCTTGATGCGTATGTCTTCGATACGTACGGTGTGACTTTGGCGGGTATGAAGCGAAGACAATTGTCGATACCAGCAACGGACACGCAAGATGCCAAAGCCAGGTCTCAGATGGCATGAGGGCGAGCAGTTCGCGGAACTGGAAGTCGAACTCTGTCACACTAAAACCTAGAGGGCGGGAAGCATCAACGAAGGAGAATATAGTATAAGGATCACGACAGAAGTGGTCCAGCAATTGCCCCGAGAAGTGGGCGAAGTGATCGCGTCGGAACAGGAGACCGCCCTTGCTACGTCCGTCTTGCCAGCTTCGTTGAGTGCTTATCAAGCGGCGCTGGAGCTGTCGCGCTCTGAATTGCGAGGGGCGCGAAGTGCATATTCCAACAACTATAAGCTCCTTGTAATGCTGCTGGAGTCGCTGCTGCAGATCTCCAGCTTTTCGTACATCCAGACATTGAAGGTTGTCAGACAGAGCATTCATCAGATTTTGAAGGGCAGTGTAGCTGTCGAAGTCCTCTAATGCCGTCTCCACCACAACGATAGCGTGCGGCAGCGAGGTAGCAGGTAGGTCACTCGATGGAACTTCAGCAAGCAAAGCCGCGATAAGTGCCGCGACGCCTCTTATGCCGCCTAAATCTGGAGCAAAATAGCACACGCTCGAACACAGCGGAGCAATTGCTCTACCAGCCAGCAGATTCCCAACTCGACGGCGGGTGAACGGTCCTCTCAGATTGCCAAGCCAACTCGCGGTGCGGGTCCGCCCTTGGTGGCATGTCGTAAAGCCGTCTGCGCGTTGCACATCGTAAGCCTGTAGCTCAAAATCGATGTAAGAGAGATTGTGCTTTGGGTTACTGTCACTCCAGAGGTAGCAGAGACTGTGAGGCTGATCAAGTATGTTGTGATCAGACCGCTTCACATATTGGCGAAGCATTTCTGACTTGATTCCACGACCAATCATCAAGACCGGCGATGGTGATGCAGAAGACGAGACCCGCAGATTTGCAAGCGCCTGTGGGGATTCCCATAATGTAGTTGCCCCTTTGCTATGAGACATGGATAGCCAGGGTGTAACAGCATCGCCTGACATTGTGAATGAACGTTGTATCGAGAAGAACGGACAAAGGCAGTATAGTACCTACCAGGGATACTATATACCTGTCTGGTTATAGTCCGCATAATGTCTCGTTCTCGGGGGACGAGAACCCGGTAGGCAGGTTCCCGGATCTTTGGCCAGGCTCGATAGGTAACGCATGCAGTATACGAAGTGTACCGTACATGCCGCTGTGCACAAATATGTAAGCGCACATCCATGTAAGAACCATAGTATCCTCGGACTCGAACATGGACATCGATAGTAACGAAGGAGAAGAAGATGGAGGAGAAGGACGCCGTTTCCTTGGCTATGCACGCGTCGCCTTGTCAGCATTGCATTTCAATCAACAATCAGATCTAGGCCATCGGAACGTATCAGATCGCAATGTCAGCCGTATTCTCAGAATCTTTAAGATCGAAGGATGTCAAAGAAAGGACGAGAATCACTTCTTGACAGGAATCGTGGACGGCGCGGAGGATCTGCGTGAGGCTCTTACGTCAGCTCCTTCCGCATACGAGCAATTGCCGGTGCTGCCACATTGCCGGGTGGAATGCTTGAATGGGTTGCATCGCATTTTGGCAGCGAGGGAGCATCTTGACCAGAATGATCAATGGTGGATCGTTAGGCTCTATACCTCGGGTGTGTGCGCATCCTGATTGAACGCCCCGAGAGTGCTAATCTAATTCACTCCAGCATTCCCTCGACAGGAGCAGACCGTGCTTGCGGAAGAGTACAGGAATGAACAAGCATTCTCTGACGGAGAAATATTTCACAAGATCCGTACATATCATCACGAAGGTTCAAAAGCTGCGGAAGGAAGATGGTGGGCTCGACTGTCGCAGACAAAGCGCAAGGATCTACGCCAGTTGCTCAAGGACACAAGATTTGCTGATGCTTTCGATGCACTTTTACCATGGCCTGGGTTATGGGCTACCATCCGGTTAGGATCGCTACACCGTCTACTAACGCTGAAATGCGACGAGGAGCTGCTGCAATATCTTCGCCACATCTATAAGGCATGGACATCTATACTACAGCCAGTCAGTGATCAAAACTACGAGCCTCGCCACTTGGTAAACCGCGGCACAGTTGAGCAACTCCAGGGTCTGAGTCCAACCATGTCAACGGCGGACAGAGATATGGTTAACGAGCTCATGGCCCAAGCAGATATTTTCGAAGCTATCTCTTTGGCCGAGCACCGCTCACTAGTGCTTGAAGGACTTCTGACCTATCCTTCTATGATTCCGAGTCTGTTTACTTTCTTCGAGAATCTGAAATACCTGGAACCGTGTGCGAGAATCTTGCGATGCCTTCTCCCTGCTAGGCACAAGAAGTCAATTTTTGAAGCGTTCTCGGCGGCATACTTTCCTCCCGATCATGTAACTGTGGAGCATGCAGCTTGTGTCGTAAAGATCCACTCCAAAACTACTACTACACAAGACTTGTTGTACGCTTATCAACAGCTCTGGCTGTTCGCATTGCGGGACTGCGCTAGCATGACCCCCTTTACTCCTCGCAAGGAGCCTCACAAACCTAAGCCTTCACCACAGGAGTCGGACGGACTTCTATGGCAGCGCTTTGGCGAGTTGGCCTGGCGTGTTGGGTTCCATTTGACAGAAGCCGATAATCTTCGTTCCGAAGATGCTCAGCTACAGCGAGCCGGGCGAATTCTCTCAAGCGATAACTCGCGTGTGTACGATGAAGAGACCGTCCAGAGGTTAGCAAGTCTCCTGCGTACAGACTCGGTGGCCGAGCAGATATCACAAGAGGCGATGTTCACCACGAACGTGGATTTGAGCTCTGAAAGACGCTGTGGTCGCCCCTTTGAAGACGATTATCTAAACGACCGGGCTCTACTATTCTTGCCGCAACTTTACGCTTCCGCTTCACCGGTTGCTCTTGGACTTACTACGTTCTACTGCAAATGGTCTATGTTAAGAGCTTTTTTTGATATAAACGTGGTATTTGAAATGCTATTCAGATCGCTAGCCTCTGCTTACGTTTTCCAGGTTGGACTATCCGATGTCGTCGACGTTCAGGTAGGCATCGAGGCTCGTCCTGTCGCAGGTCCTCAATCTTCATGTGCGACGTGCACGACTTTGCTCGCTACACTCCAAGCGTCCCGCGATCGGTGCTCGCACCTTGAGCATGAAGTAACAGAAAACATTAGCCTTGTAGCACAACTGCAGCAGAGCTCGGAACGTACGGGCGGCGACGCTGCACGGTATGAGAACACAGTCAATCAGCTCAACAATAGCATGCGAGAAGCAGCAGACCTGAATGAGTCAAATACACGACTGCGGCGAAGCGCGGAAGAACTATCAGAGAATCTGGACCAGGCACGACGTGAAACGATTGAGGCAAGAACTAGAATCATCCAGCTCGAAAGTCTCGAGCATGACTTGGTCAATGGTCAGGACGATCTCGACCGTCTGAGGCGAAGAGCCGAAGAGCTATCCCGGACCTTAGACCAGGCAAGAACTAGGATTACCCAGCTCGAGAACGAATCAATTGAGCTGTCGGCGGTCTTGGTACGCCATAGACAAGAGGTGCAAGTACTAACAACAAGAGCTCTCTCGGCTGAGGAGCAGGTAGCGTCGAGCCAGGCTGCCGTCTTAAATCGAGAACGAGAGTTTGTAGACGAGGCGCGCGCACTTCGTGAATCCAAGGAGGCTGCGGAAATACTCAGTAAAGCTCTCCAGACTTCACGAGAACGCTTTGAGGCCAGAAACATCACTCTTGAAGAGGCTAATGGAGAACTACGGACAGCGAATACTGCCGTACGTTCGGAAGCCGAGCGAATGAGGGCAACGCTGCGCGAAAAATCTGAGATCCTGTCCGATATGGAACAGAAGCATCAAGTTGTCGAGAGGCGGAATGAAGATTTGCAAAGCCAGTTGGAAGAATCACAACGCCTCCAGTATTCCCTCAATGCTCAGACAGCTACAAGCTTTACTTTCGACTCAGCTGATGACGCCGACGCGGTTACAGATTCCGAAACTCAAAGTTTGAAGCCGACTCTTACAACTCGGAACCAGGCAGCATTGAACCAGGATCTTCTCGAGCGCCTTGAGAACTCACCGGACTTCGTCGATGCCATGTTCGAGTCTCTTGCTTACGACCCGAGAGAGTATACTCTAGTCATTACCGAAAAGACGGAGCAATCGTACTTGATCTTCCGAGTCGTCGACTTTGACAATATCGGGAAGACAATCGTCATGGATTGGGTGCTTCCAAAATCTCAAGCTAAGCACAGATCAGGCTTGCTAAATGAGAGGGGTGCGTCTACGGATTTCTTTCTTGGTGAGGACCATAAAAGGCTAGTGGGCACAAACTTAGAGCAATCAGCAGACTCATCCTATGTGTTTGAATGTTGGTGCGCGAAGCATATCCTGTGGGCCTTAAGAAAGGGTTCGGCTGCGAGGCTGGGGCTACAGGGTAAAGACTGGCCAGATTTGACATCTCTCCAAACCTTTGGTGTAGATATCCGAGAGAACCGCGTCTCACTAGAGAGGAAACGACCAGATCTGATACCAGGCTCAGCTGTCGGAAAGCGCAAACGTGAGCGCTGGGGCGAGCACGAAGTCGGTCCTCGTGGTTCATTAAAGATGAAGAGGCAGTTTCTACCCGCTCGACGGCGGGCTATTGAAGACAATTCGGAAGCTGGTCCCTCGCGACGAAAGTCGGATGAAGATGGTTCGGCTTATGAAGATAGTTCGGCTGGTGAAGATAGTTCGGCGGATGAAGAGTCACTATAGATAGCTTCGTACAGCCCAAGGGGTAAAACAGATACTAAATGATGCTACTCCTTCTTCCATGCGCCTGGGTATGCTACATCCTTAATACAATCTCTACCGCAAGCTCGCCTTGTATTAGCACCTCTCAGGAGGTACGCTGTCGCTTGGTTCTTACACGCGAAAGCAGCTCCTGGAGCCTGCCAGAATCTTCAACAGCTGTACCTGATGGCTCGTACGTTTCATCCGGCCATCCGTCGAGGTTCGAGCTTGCTGCTTTTCCTTCTGCATCGCTATCGGTACACGGCAAAGACTGGGCGCTTCTGCATCCGGACTTTCCAGCTTCAAAGATTTGGCCAGTGATTCCGAAGTCTAGATCGACACTTGGGCTTCTGCTCCCGCTGGGAAATGAGCTGATATAAGACGGCTGGAAGGCGTCCATTAGCACTGAATCACGTCTTTTTGGAGGTGATGGACTGTCTGGTCGACCGCGTCGGCCAAGTATCTGCTGCGCGACGTTCAAGGTGGATCTGCTCCGTGGAGTGCGACTTAGCGGCGTGCTAGATCGTGTTGGTCTAGGCGTACTGAACAAGCGTGACAGTGGTCGTGGTGATCGACTAAAAGAAGGTGTGCGTCGTCCGAGAGCTCTCTCTTCGTCATCTGAAGCAGCACTCTCGCTTCTGACAGTCTCAATAGCTTCTTCACCAGACATAAAGCTAAGAGGTGAGTACATCCTTGTCTTGGACGACTGCCAGCAAGTCAGTCATCGGACTAAAGGCAACAATACGGTACAACCTACTTTCAATTGCTCGTTGGTTTTTAGCCAAAATTCCTTGCCGTTAGGATGAGAATTGTAATGAGACAGTACGCCCTCAAGTTCTACAAATATCGCAGTTCGGCAGTCGTGTCTGGGCAGTTTCACGTACAGGTCGTTGCCTTTCTTGAACACTGTCTGCTCTCGTCGAGCATGCCCTTTGCGTTCGTTGACAGTAAGACCCGGCATTCTTGACGACATGTGCTCCGTCGAGTCGGAATGGTATTGTTGACAGTGCCAGAAAGCAGCTGACGATGTTTTAAATGCTGATTACCGGAAGTCGTCCATGTCGATGGCCATTTAGAGCGCCAGCTGCAAGCTGCTAACTGGCTATTAGATTGACAACCAACTAGAATAGACGCTCGGCACGCCGCCTTAGCCACAGACGGTTCTATTCCAGCGGTTTCATGTAGAGACGACAGATTTGCGCAGAATCTGGATCCCGCCTGCTGGATCCAGCCTCCAGGTTTTCTTGCGGAATAGCACCTATGTATGTGTATAATAGTATAAGGCGCCAGACACTTTCAGCAAGACTGATAGTCAAATCTTTTCACGCTGCTAAGATGGACATTGCAGCTAACAAACTACAACCTCATAAGTATTACGCAATTGCGCTTGGATCCTTGCTTATCCTCCTGCTGAGCTGGAATTTAGCCGCCGCTCTTGGTCATCACGGACGCCCCATCCTTGCGCTCGCGCGAAAGTGCCTGAGTCAGACCCTGATATCCGTGCGCTTAAACGGCTCTTCGGATGTGTCTGTGGCGGCAGGCCTTTTGATAGCCGCGCTGGCTGCAGCTAACATCCTCGCCTGCGTCATCTTCGTGAAAGACGTTCCCACGCTTGCGCAACGCTCAGGTACACTTGCTTTGATCAATCTCGTGCCTCTGTATCTGGGTGGATCTCGTAGCCTCTGGATCAACATCGCATGTGGCGTTTCACACCCGGTACATGGCTTCGCTCACCGCTGGATCGGGCGCATCTGCCTCGCACTCGCCATCAGCCATGGTTTGGCGAGACTGTCAATGCTGGAATGGAAAGCAACGTATATGCACGTCATTGTGAGTACGGACTACTGTTCTTGAGATCGTACCATTCAATAGCTAATGATGTTAGCTCATGGTATTGCTGTGTTTACTTGGTACCGCGTCGACCATTCTTTTGCGACGTCGATTTTACGAGGTGTTCGTGAAGTCTCACGTGGCGCTGAGCGCAGGCCTCCAAATCTGCTTATGGTTGCATATATCGAAGGGAAAGAATTTCGAAACCCTCTGTCTAGGCCTCGCTGCTCTTCTTTGGTCGATACACTATGCATTCTGGGTTGCACGTCTAGCCATTCGCAACCTAGGTGGACGGACAGTACCTCCTGGTTCTATCGTTGCACTTACGGACCAAGGTGGATCAGTGAAAGCTCTCGCCTTGAAGATCAGCTTGAGAAGACCCTGGAGACTGAGCCATGGCCAGTACATATACATCACAATCCCCAGTGTGCCTAGGACTGTAGGCTCAGCTGTCCAGTCTCATCCATACATGATTGCGTGGGCGCCCGAAGTCGCCGACAAAATAACCACGGAGCTTCACCTGCTTGTTCAATGTCAACGTGGGTTCAGCGATGTGCTACGACTAGCCAGGGCTACTGCTACGATCTGGATCGACGGACCATATGGGCGGGGACCAAAGCTAGACGACTTCGACAAAGTCCTCTTCTTGGCTAGTGGGGCCGGCGTAGCTGCTCATCTCCTTGCTATTCGTCATCTCTTACAAGGGCACAATGCTCGCACAGCGCAGGTCCGGAGACTATCTCTCCTTTGGGTCCTCGAAAGCGAAGGTCTGTTCTACAATCTGTTTTGCATGGAATGCAGCTAAGTGTGACACAGATCAAGAGCAATGGGCTCGCTCTTACATCGACCAACTTATGGACATTGACGAACGAAGGATCTTTACAGTCGTAGTGTCATTCCCAACTCTACCATCGGAGCCCCAAGGTAGCAGAACAAACGTTCGTCCTGCGCACCGAGACCGCTTTTACTACGTCGACGGTCAGATGGACCTAGGCTGGATGGTTATGAGGGAGTACGCCGCCGATGCAGGCAGCATGGCAGTTTCACGTAAGTATCCACGAAGTCTTCATTATTCAAGGACTTACTTCTCTCAGTTTGCGCTACGCCCCTGCTTGAACAGAAAGTCCGAGCCGCAGTACGCAGCGACACAAATGACATTCACTTATATACTGCCGCATTCGCTATGGATGAGACACAGGCGAGCAAGGAGTCCACAGCTAGATTTGTTCAGTCGAGCACAATCAGCTTCTAGATAGATCTTCGGTCCTTCAGCTTCTGCTTCGATGATGGTGGTTCCATATACTAGCTGTTGGTAGTATCGTTCGTTGTCGTTGTGTTGTGGTACAGCTGCATAGCCGTCTCTATACACATTACGGAATAGCAACCGTAATCTGCTCTATGCTATCTTCGTATACGCTTCTTTTCGAAGGTGTAGCGCTCTCTAGAAGCTTCTACAGCTATGTTGTAAGACGTATTTGCTTTGCACGCTATTCTTAGACAGTGTTATACACCTACGGTACAAGAGGGTTAGAGCTCGTTAGACGAGTGAATCCCAAGCGATGGGTCGGGTAAGTGACTGCTCTGGGGTTGGACGTTTCGGCGGGTTAGTAATTTAGGTTGAACATGAACTACCTACGTAAGAAACGTCCATTCTATATACATAGGAAATTCGTGTACTGACTGATCTGACTGACTACAGTCTGGTCAGTTCAGTTAGTGGTGTCTGATCCGATTGATCGAGTGCATGTCAGTCGTATCAGTTTCGGGAGCGGAAGCCTCCGCTCCTAACTTTCTGTCCACTCGCTTACCCCACCAATCAATGACATCAGTGTTCGTGACAGACAGACTGTTACCGACGCCTTCATCAATGGTAGCCAGGGGTGTCTGAGAAGCACGCAGCATGGCTTCTCTCGGCAATCCAGAGACGGCTGAGTCATCTCAGCGCCGTGGGCGAGCAGCCATGGCTGCGCAGGCGTGCCAAATATGTCGTAACAGGTACGTCAGAAATCTCGTGAGTGGCAGGTGTTCATCCGAAACTGCAAACCCACGTGACCCTTCGAAACAAGGCTGACTTTCATACAGGAAGAGCAAGTGCGACGCGATACGGCCGAGATGTAAGCTTGGGACTTCGTGCCTTTCTGCTTGGAGTAATGTTGCTGACTGTGAGTCAGGTGGCTTATGTCAACGACTCAATGTGGAGTGCGAGTATCGGGAGCCATTGCCTACGAAGTAAGTGATAATCGCAGTGGTAGGACGATGCCAAGCTTCACAGCGGACTATTGTCCTGACACCATGGCAAAGAAGCGTGATGAATGCTGGGTACTATGCTATCTAGCCTGCTATGACGGGAAACGTTCTACTACCGAGCGGGACACTAACAGGAGGTTGTAGGAAAGACAAGACGATGGTCCACATCCTCCATACCCTCACGCGGCTGGAGAACAAATTCGACAACCTGGCAATGATACAGTCTAACAGTCCAGATGTCAGCCCACCCGGCGCGCGAGGCCCAGCAAGCGGTACAACTTCAGAAGCATCTCTGATGAAACCCACACCGAGCGAGACGCCGCAGCAGACCACGTCTCGGAATCACTACGTTCACCTACAGCAGCCGTACCAGCATCTCACGGCTCCTCACATGATTATGCTGTGGCCGGGCATATACACTCACCTACTCGACTCCTGCCTTTCCGCCGCATCTGAATTACAATATGTCCTGCAAGAAGGCACTTCGTGGCTCATCAAGCGCGAGATGACCAAGCATCCTGAACCGCTACCTTCAGCTGTCGGCCTACGTTGCTTCGCGGTCAAAGTTGGCCCCACTGACACAGGAAGAGCGTCGAACGTAGTATTCCCGATGTTGACTGTTCAGCAAATCCAGGAATATTCCGATGCCTACTTCAACACTTTCAACGTGCTCTACCCGATCTTGAATCAAGAGAACTTCATGAACAGCATTATGCCAAGACTGTTGCGTGAAGGCTACGGAGACGGCGACCCACACAGCGTCCTGGCTCTGATGGTCTTCGCGCTCGGTTGCGTCGCTACCGAAGGTGTCTTCGAACGACCCGTCAGTGTTGTAGGCGGTCAACCGAGTGGCTTCCGGGGCGGCACTATTGATCAAACTCCTGGTCTAGGTATTTTTAACGAGGCCAGACGTAGGCTCGGATTCATCGCCACACAGTGCGATCTCGAAAATGTCCAGATTAGTCTGCTTCAAGCCACATATTACGAATCGACAGCGCGCCATCTGGACTTCTGCCGATCCACCGCTGCGGCTTCAACAGCTTGCCAGATCTTGCTTAGATATCAGCCCATCGACTGGGGATCTGCAGTTGGCGATCTGGTCAAACGTGCGTACTGGACCTGCGTCTTGAGCGAGGATCTGTACCACCTCGAGCTCGATTTGCCACAGACCGGCATACATGCGTTTGAAGACGAAGTCCCGCTTCCTAGCTTTCACGAAGGTCAAGAACAGCAACAAGGCGGCGGCTCCTTCCCAGCACAAGCCGGCGTGGAACGAAGCCACTTGCAATACCACTTCCTTGCCATGATCACGCTACGGCGCCTAATCGGGCAGATCCACAACGCGATCCATCGATGTGAGCGCCCTATGCAGGCCGAGCCCTTGTGGCGAGGTGGCTCCCAGCAAGCTACGGGAGGTACACACACCCACAAAGACCTCGCAGCTTCGTCCTCGCAATCCGAAAGCTACGACGACTACAGCGGTCCACCGGTCGCCGTCATCCGCGAGTTGGTCCAGCAACTCGATAGCTGGAGGGCGCTGCTGCCGCGACCGCTGCAGTGGAGCGATCATAATAAGTTCGAGTTTCCAGCGACGGATCCGATGACGAGAAGGCCGAATGAGCCGTTATTCAGTATGGATCAGGGACCGATACCGTTTGTGCATAAGTATAATTTGGATGTGGTGTGTGCTCAGCTGAGGACTAGATTTTACTATGCCAGGTTCATGATATACCGGCCGTTCGTCTACAAGGCACTGCATTTCCCGGAGCTGATGACGTCTGAGGACTGCATTTGCTGCGCGCTGGCGATTAAAAGCGCCTGCTTGTGGCCTCTTGCTATGGCGCCACCAAAGAACAAGAAAAGATTGGTGCCGCACTTGTTCGCCTGGACGCAGAATTTCATGGGTATCCTGCTCATCCTGAAGATGTGCACGGTGAACGATTGCCTGCGCCAGATCGTCGAAGAGGGCGGAGTGGTGGGTAGAGAGGAAATCGACAGCACGATTAGGTTGACGCTGGAGTGGATGAGGGATATGCGGCAGGTCGACGGGATCGCAGATTGGAGTTGGGGGATTCTGGAACCGCTGTATAACCTCCAGTCCAAGTGAGAATGAGACTGCAGAAGAGTATGGAGTCAGGTTTGCGTTGCGCAACAAGGCGTCTTGATGATGACGATGTATTTGATGCAACGGCGAGGGGGCCTCCTCTGAGGTCCGATTTGACTTCATTATTGCGCTGCCCTTCTCAAAGAACAAAGGTTAACCAGATTTTGAGCCGCTCTTCACTTGAACACGTACCTGCCGTGGAATGCAAGGTGGCACAAGAGAACAGCAGGGCAGAACATCGGTGCACTACTCCGCGGCACGGCAGGGACTTCAGCATCGCCTTGCTTGATGGAGCACTCTCGTCGTATCGAATGCCGCGTGCCTATACATGGTCTAGGATCTGCAATGCGGCTGCCTGGGCCAACGTCGCGGAGCTTTCCAGACACAGACGCAGTCCTCATTCTGTCGTGGCTGAGCAGCTTTGTGACTCACCAACGAGATCCAGTGACCTATAAAGTCTAGGCGCCCTCTTTTGCCTTCATTACAGCAGCAGCATCGATTCCAAGACCCAAGGGAAGCAGCAACGTGTTTCTTGATCACCTTACTGAATTACTAGGCGCTACGATGTCAATCACACGTGATGACCAGATTGAGTCTTCAAGGTGTGTAGCGACGATGTGTTCATTTCCAATGGTACGAGCTGACCACGCCTCGACGCAGGAGAAGTCCACTAATGGTGCACACCGACGAAACAATAAGCCAGGACAGCTCTTGCGCTTACGCCGATTCCTCGGCTCTCGACGCCCTCCTCGAGGACATCACCTACGCCCCCAGCACCGAAGTTGACAGTGAAGACGCTTTGATCGCCGAAACCACCATCAATTTCTATGTCACCTTCTTCGATCATGCCATTTCCAACGACAATGTCAATCCTTGCGGCGGCCCAGTAACCTGCACACATCGCGCTGCTGACGACGAAATTCTCACCGGAGATGCTATCAACATCGACGATGATACTACCATTGCCGACGACGCTACTACCATTGATAATGACGATAACAAGACCGACGACGGTACCGTGACCGACGACGATGACATAAGCGATGATGAAAATATCGCCCAGGCCGAGGTCGGCTTCTACGACGAAGAAGAAGGATATGTGGTGTCGGCTTTTGACGTAGATACTCAAGTCACTACCGGTTATGGGCAGTGGACGAAACATGCAGAAGCTATGGCCCCAAAGTCCTGGGAGCAGAGGTACAACAGAACCCACCGCACGCAGGTGGGAAGTCTCTGCGTGGACTTTGATGAACGGTTCAACGAGCTCGTACGTATGGTGCAGATGTGCCTGAGCAATGGGATGGATCAGCTCTACTCTGTGCTCCACATTCACCCACTCGGCACTCTCCGAGAACCTACCATCCGCGTAGTCGTCAAGCATTGGCATCTGCACTTAGACAATGCAAATCAGTCAGCTATACAGCTTGCGTACTCCGATCTTGGGCTCGTACCGACTGGTTTCACCTCTGGCATTCAGCTGCTCCCAGCTGAGAGGACGGGACAATCTACTGAAGCATTTTGGGCAGCACCGCTTTCTCCTGGAGAGACACTCATCCGACAGTCTGCACTTGGCGAACTCTGGGTGACAGCGGCCATGAGAGGCAACGAAGCATTTGTATCTGGTGATCGTCACCACGCTTGGGGCATCCTTGCCGTCGTCCGGGAGTCTAACGCGCCAGAATTCGCTGCGTTCATAGGCAAGATGTCGTGGGATATGCTCTCACAGTCATGGCTATCTGCTGGGTATTCCGCCTGACTGGCGGGGGACTCTATTGCCGCGTCGCAGACCCTCGATGCTTGGGAAAATGTTAGTTAGAAACTACGTTTCCGACCCCTATCTTGGGCCTTGAACTGGTGTCTGGCGAACAGTGCCCTACGTTTATGATGGTTGATCTCTGCGGCAACAACGATCTCAGATGCGACAAGGTTGCAGGCTGTGCGTCCAGTGCAGTACACCTCCAGAGCAAGGAACTGTTCTGCGTAGAAGGATTAGCTGAAATGCCGGGCTTGGCAATGAGACTGATGTGGGCCCGATGCACCACATGCGTCATATAGGTGGGAACATTCACGGCGGTCTTATAGAGTTCTGAACAACAGGATGGTCGATCTGCCTATCAAGCTTGCGTTTCTAGATGGCTACCCGGTCAGATATCTATGGAGGAGCGACGAAGCGCAGGTGCAGATACAGATATGGGCTTGGTTTGAAGAGCAGGCACCGCTTGCTTGGCTCTTCACGAAGGGTGGCTCGCAATATGCGGATGGACGTTATCATACATCTGTATAGATGCTAATTGAAGCAGCCGTGCAGTCGTCTTCACAAACGAATCCATCGAGATGCATATCTGAAATGATTATATACCGAGTCCTTACCTCTCTACGCAACTGCAACAAGTAAGGTACAGCGCTACTGTTAGTCCTGTGCGCTGTTTTAGCAGTAGTTAAGACGCCTGTGGAGAGGAAGCTTTGTAACCAGCGTGGCGTCAGATCATTCGCATGGAGTTTGGTGATTAAGGGTTGAACTCCAGCTTTTGCAACAACAAGCGTTCTGGCGCAATTCCCGACATTTGACAGTAGTGTACCTGCGGTCCGACAAGTATCCAAGTGGGCATTCCCTCGCCATATCATCGTGTCTTGCGTCCCGTAGCAGCATCCCATAGTCGCCCACACTTTTTTGCTGATGGAGTCTTCTTCCTTCATTAGACTCCTCCGTGCTATTCGGACGACAAGAAGGTCTAGCATAAGGCTTCTTACGTCAGGGATTGCCGTAGTCACATGATGAGGACAGGCCGCCTTCGAGCGCGAGAAGACGGTCCGCTGCTTCATGCCCCATTCGAAGTAAGTATAAGGTCGTAGATGGACTTGTAGCCGACGAATAGCACCAACAGTCTTGTCCCACTCTGCTACTGCTTCCAGCTCGAGAGATCTCGTGCCTACGAGATGGCGGTCTTCCTTTTGACATGTAAGGCAAGTCTCTAATCGCCTGTTCGAGTCCTGGAAGCATCGGCGCCAGATGGTGTCATGGTTATACTGCCAAGATGCGACGATTTCGGTGGAAAACACGTTGAGACCGTACAGAGTGTCGTGGCCTTCACGGTACACTTGGTGGCAACAAGCTAATAGGTGCGGGTGTAAATCAAGATGTTGATGTCGAGGTCGATTTCGTGGGCTGGCCCTCAAATTGGCTAGAGGAATTGCCTGAGTGGAGATGAGGCATTGCGCGTAAATTTGGTCGCGTATTTCGCGGGGTAAGTCGAGGAACGAAGTGCCGGTCATACTACTTTGACGAGAGCGCTCTAACAAGACTTTGAGGTCCGGCGATCTCTACAGAGATGCATTGCTAGATATAAAGCTTCACATGCAGGAGTACGACAAAAGTAGATTGACATGCCTTGGCACAGCAGTGCCTACGGATCCTCATCCAACTCCTACTTCCTGGATCCAGGATGAAGCATTACCGACTTCCTGGTACCTTGGTAGCAAGATTGCAGAAGTGGAAATATGTACAGCTAGTATTCGGGGACCTCGCTCTCTCAAACCAACCTTAAATATGAGAGCTCAGTCTCTTCTTGCGCTGGATCATTGCAAAGACTAACTACGGTTCTATCAACAGCGATGCCCAACTACCGACACGTAGTGCTACCAACGATCGAGGAAAGCCCAATGATGTCTCCAAGGGCTCCATGGGTATGCCCTCCAAAGACGCCATACCCCTACGAACCTATCAGAACTCGTGCATCGACGCCACCAGGCGGCGACGAAAGTGCAGCTATGCTGTTAGACCAATCCCCTGATTCTACGGAGAGTGATTACAGCGATTGTTATCCTGAACTGCTAGCGTTGTCACCGTCGACACCAGCTTTGGCAGCGGTCCACACAGCATATGATCGCGCTTACGATACTATCGCAATTCCGCACCAGAATTCCGCTAGACGTTACGAGTCTGGTAGTGGCCCTGATAGAGCGAACGACGAAGGATGCCAGCATCAAATATTCGAGTCGGATGGCCTCGTTTCGCCCCGCTATAAGGAGTCTGGTTCCGAAGTCACGAGCGCCTACAACCCTAGCTCCATCGGCCAATGGTCTGAAGACGATTTTTGGCAAGTCGAGACGATGTCAATGCCTGACCATACAGGCGAGGCTACCATCGCCGAAGATGATCTGCAGCAGCTGATCGAGTTCAATGCCGATGTAGCTGGCCAAGGCCATAGGGGGCGTCCTTGGTTCGAGTCTGTGTCTGTCGTAGGCAGTGAAACAAGCGAGGAGGATTGGATGAGCGGATCGCATCACAATACAACAGCTAAAGATGCATACGCCGAAAACTTATTCCAGAAAGCCAGATTCGCTAGGAACAATTCTGACGCTGGGAACCTTTCTCAACAGTCTGGCACCCCACTGTCTCTCAAGACGCTCGCAGATGCTGCTAGGCAGTTACAAGAAACCGAGCCACCTCAGTTAGTTAGATCAGTATCACCCTATCCTTGCAATTCCACGACAGGGAAGCGTATCAGATCGCGCTCGCCGGAAGGTAAGCTGGTCTTTGTGTATAAGGAACTTTTGCCGCGGCTGACAGAGGCAGGAATGCCTGCTGCAAAGGCTCGATGCCGAGAACTGCCTCACCTTGTCACAGACATAGGTCAAAATCTCACCCTAGTCCGTGGGCCAACTCCAGTCTCACCAGCCCGCTGCTTTACCGATATTGCAGCGGAAAAGACTACAGGTGAGGGAAAGATGTACAAGGTGATCTGGCGAGAGTCCTGGGTTCATGAGTCAAAACTCCCGTCACTCAGTCCTGTCCGACAGCACCACATCCAGCGCTTTGGGTGCGGCTGGCAAGTGCATCCCTACGAGTCCAGATAGCTCGGGGGTGCATGACGGCTGCAGAAAGTGTAGTGAGGTTTCGGATACTGTGTTGAATGTGAAGGGTTGGGAGGAGGAGTTTTACGGGGCTGCAAGCATCTTCAACGTCATCTGCATCTTTAGATCTCCTGTAATCGTAGCGTCCACTGTTACTCTCGCACGCCGATGTATAGCACTATCACATGATAAGATCACAAACATACAGCCAGGTGACGTGAGAGCCATGATTCTTGCTTGATCGCCGATGGGCGGGTCTACGTAACTATGCACTAGATAGCAAACGGAAGCCCACTTCTGCTGGACTTCTTCACAGTGCGCCATTCAGTCGGACTATGGACTCCCAGCTGAGCACGACACCTTGTTCATTGGTTGGGCCGTCCAAAGCATCACATGACTCTGCACGCCATCGATATCTGAAGCCTTTGCCGAAGGAGATCATTGGATTGTCGTTGTCGGGATCCATACGAAGACCATTAAAGCTGTTGGGGCATGAATGTCAGTTACAGCGAGGGGTGTAGCGGGTGAACCTGGATTACCTGTCTTGTATGAAGTCGTTCAGAAACTTGTTGACCAGTTCCTTGATGAAGGACGTCTCCTCCTCTGGAATCCAGGAACGCTGCCATTTTACCTTTAGGCACTGCGCCGGACTGTGTCTGCCTTTGACAGCTGGATATGTCATGGTTCCTCCAGTAGCCCCATGGTGAGGCAAGGTGTAGACCTGTCGAGTTGAGCCAGCAACAGCGGTCCCAGAAGTTCCGCCCAAAGCTGCATTCGGCTTTTGGTCCATATCAGTAGCTGGCTGATGGCCTGGGGACGAGCATGCATGGATACGTCCAGAGACACTTTGGTACAAGGTTTGACCATCGATCTTGAAGTATAAAAATTCCTGAAGCTCGCTGAAGATGACATGGGTAGGGCACCATTCCACGAGATACTGTACGGTATCGCCGCAGAATCGCCGACCGACCACGTCGGATACTTCCCATAGATCGTCCATCTTGGAATCCTGGATAGTGGCCTGGTTGAGTGGTGTGAAGGCAGCTGGGGAGAGTGGCCTGGACATGGCGATTGGCTTGCTTAAGTGATGAGAGGGGAGTGGCCTGGATCTGGCGAATGGTTTGCTTGAGTGGTGTGAAGGCAGATGGGGAGAGTGTTGGGATCTGGCGAAGATTGGATTATTGAGTGCTGCAAGCAACATATATATGTGGAATTCGGTTCATCGGCCGTAACGCTCCGCGGCCCTCCCACAATGGAAGGATGCAGCCTCAAACTCCTGGGGATGCATTGCTGGCCAGTGAAAGTATGAGGCAGCGCGATATCCTCTCGATTCGTGTGTCAAATCGATTACCATGACCACCTGCGTCTCAGCTGTTGGGTCTCAGGACGGCATCCACTGGCTAGGAACGCCTGGCTTTCCAAGAGGCAGTGCGATGTTGGCAGTTATATTCAGATGGTTGAACTTTTGGCTAGAATGCCCGCATGAACACAGCCCAACATAGCCACCCATGCCTTCACTCTGAGGTCTGGACTGTGGTTGACTGGCTACGCATGTCTGGCCATCAAGAGGCGGTTGGGGGATGTCGTAGTATGCACACAATCGTAGTCCATGTCTGGAATAGTAAGCTGTCACCTAATCAGCTGAACTCGAGTAAGGTAGATTAGTCATACAGAGCTCACAGCCGCGCGGGCGAAGCATCTGTACGGATCGAATAGCCACGAGCGTTGGTGTGCAAGAGATATCATATTTTTGATGTGGTGCTCAATTCTAGCGGTGATATGTTCCGCACGGTCAAAGTACGTGTACGGCTTGAAAAGCCCGGAAATTTCGGAAGCTCGTCCAACGGTCTGATCTTGGGCTGGTGGTGTATATTGGCGGTGATATTCTCCGCACGGGCAAAGCATGTATGCGGCTTAAAATCCCGGAACCAAACAGAGTCATCCAATGGTCCAACCTGAGATTGATGCTGTATATTGGCGGTGATATTTTCCGCACGGGCAAAGCATGTATGCGGGTTAAAATCCCGGAAGCAAACAGAGTCATCCAATGGTCCAACCTGAGATTGATGCTGTATGTTGGTGGTCATATTGCCCGTGCGGGTCCAGCACGCATACGGCTTGGAAACCCGGAACCAAAGAAGGTCGTCCAATAGTCTGATCTTAGGTTAGTGCTGTACGTTGGTGGTCATATTGCCCGTGCGGGTCCAGCACGCATACGGCTTGGAAGCCCGGAACCAAAGAAGGTCGTCCAATAATCTGATCTTAGGTTAGTGCTGTACGTTGGTGGCCATATTGCCCGTGCGGGTCCAGCACGCATACGGCTTGGAAACCCGGAACCAAAGAGGGTGGTCTACTAGTCTTACTTTGCATCAGTGCTGTATTTAGCGGTCACATTGTCCGCACGGGCAAAACATGCATAGAAAGCTGAGATCCGGAACGTCGAAGGCGCGAACAATGATCTGATTCGTGTTGGCCCTGGGCTCAATGCCCGTGCGGGCAAACTACGCATATAGGATCAAAACCCGGAACGTCAAGGGCGTAAGTGGTGGTCTGTTTCCTCGCTGAGACTGAGCTCTCCCAATTATTGTTTCCGTATGGGTGGGATGAGTGTACGGCTCCATGGGTGGAGACTTCGAATGCGCGAACGACACATAGCGTACTAAGTGATCTCAGTAGTAGCTGTCTGACTGTCGTTGACGACTCATTCCCGGCTTCAGGTTCCTGGCTTCTAATTCTATGGCGATGCTAGCTCCACGCGGGGAATTTCCGCCATGCTTATTCAGCTCTAATGTCACGTCACTTCACCTCACCTCTGCTAATAGAACTGCATTAGATACTTCGCTCTATCGACGGGCCAGTTTCCCAGAACCATACGATATACATGTCAGCCTATCATATCCAACCGAAGCATCGTCCACACCGCAAGACCATCTTCGCCATGAGATTTCTGCTTCTCCCATACTTGGGTACCCGATCGCCATGGGAACCTCCAGGTTCTCTTCCAGTCACCACTTGTGCCCTCAACAAACGAAGTCGACTCGCGGCATTTGCTGTAAGAGCATTAGGTCTGAAAGTCTGGTCACTAGTAAACTGCCATTGTACTTACCGAACAATATCAGCCAAAGCATAGTACGCTTCAGCAGCGTCCGTGTCACAATGATCATACAATACCCAGCTCGGCTCCCAGTGTAACATGACATACCCAGGTCGTCCTTCCAGGTATTGCGTGCGACGAACTTCGTGTTCCAAACAGTGACCATCGATAGTGCTGGCGAGCAATTCCTTCAGCTCGGTCTCGTGGACAGTGACTGGCAACCAGTCTACCAAGTACTGACAAATTGATGAACCTTCGAATTTTCGATCACCGATGATGCTCTTGATCTCCCACTCCTGCTGGCTTCTGTCTGTCATGGTAATCGTGGAACTGCGGTTCCTTGCAGCGGGTCCAAGGCCTCGAAGATGATGGTGGCCGTAACTGGAAGATATGTAATGGCCAATTGTTTACGCATATATAGCCTAGTGGGCTGCCGGGGTATGTGGGTCGAATCCAGGATCTGGACGGTAGCCAATAAATCTGACGACTGAACATAGCCGCCTGGTCAACTAATTCGGCGCCGCGTACAGGATCTCTACACCGCCGCAAAGGATTGCACTGCATCTCCATAGCCAGATCGTTCCAGACTCACAGTAAAGGCGCAGCCTGCACCTGACCTGTCTTTCATCTAGGCCTGCTAGCCAACAAATTCGGCGCCGCATCCAGGATCTCGAAGAATCGCGCTGCCTCCTCATGGCCGGACATGCGTAGCCAGTCAATTGCTTTCCAGGCCCAGAGCGAAGACGCAGCCTGCGCCTGACCTATCTTCGTCTGGACCTGTCATTTGTACGGGCATGCAACAGCCTGGATTATGATGCTCGCTGGTCCAATGGACTATAGACTCCCGACCACACCTCAAACTCGTTTGGTTTGACAACATCTGTTTCGCGTAGCGCTAAGTTATTGTGGATCGTTTTGCGCAGTTTCGCAGGTATATAAGTCTGGAGTCCCGTCTAATAACCAAGTGCACAAACCAACGACATGTCTTGCCACCCACGCACTGAAACAGAGAGTGAGATTGCTGGAAACTTTGACAATGACCACAGCACAGTTTTACCGTAAGTCAGCAGCCAGGCAGAGCCGCAGGATACCTAAGTTCATGCACTGACTGAGACTAGTATCCCACCAGCTTATCAAGCCACACAACACCAGGGCCAGCCAGCTCCATTTCAACTCTCGTGCTGTCTCGAGCAGGAACGTACCGCCGGCTGTGTTGATACTGAGGACGACAAGATGGTAAACGATCTTGAGAGTATCCGGAGCGACGATTATACCACGGTCGCTGACGGCAGTGAGCTAACTGCATGCGGTCATGATGATACCGGCCCGAAGACTGGAGATGTTGCGAAAGCTAGCGAGGAACAGATCTTGAGCGTGGTCTTCGATGACAAATTCAAAAGCCTTATGCGTACGGTCCGCAAATCCGACCCAGCTTACGACGCAGATCACTCTTACTCTGTGCTCCGCATCTATCCAATGGGCTCTTCATCCAACGACACGATCGCCGTGCTGGTCGAGGGACGGACCACCGACCTGAACACTGCCAACGAGTTTGTCTTAACCACCGCAGGCCAACGAGAAAGCGTGATCCCCGTCAATGCGACCGAACGCTTAGTCTGTCCAGCCGTCATTTCCTCAACCGAGGAGCCCAATGCATATTGGTCGTTACCCCTGCAATTCGGGACTACCGAGCTCCGACAGTCACCTCACGGAGAATTCTGGATCACAGCCGCAGCCAAACCTGTGGGCTCAGGAGCTGAAGGTAGTCGCGACCTTTGGGGCATCCTCGCTGTCATTCACGATGCCGATGTACCAAACATGGCTGTGTTTCTTGCTGCCATGTCTGTGGCGAAGCTCAACGATACGTGGCTCTCTGGTAGCTCTCTCGCCAACAGTGGATACAACGAAGAGCCTACTGATGACTACCCGCCTGCAGGCATGTTAAGAATTATGCAGAAGGTGATGTCAGGTCAACTACGCCCATGAAGTTCTTAGTGGCTAGTGAAAGTTGAGGCTATGTGACTAAGCCAAGGGAAGCTACAGGCAGGTGTGTTGCATTACCTTTACGAGCTAGATTGTGATATCGTTAATGGAAAGTAGCGCAAGGGAGACAGTCGTAATCCCTCAGTCCCTGCAACTTTAAATGCCTCTGTCGTGAGATGTAGTAAATCAACTCTGAACCGAACTAAGGCATGGATGAGGCTGCACTGGTTCAAGTGCCGTAAATCAACTTATCAAAAGCTGCAGGATCCAAGGTCACCTCCGCCCATCAATGACCCTTTTCGAAGTAGCTTCTTTGACGGCACCGGTCGCGAACGTAACTTCAGGCGAAGCGTGTAGAGGAGGAAATGCTTCACGTCATATTCTGCTGATCTGCTCATGGAGGAGGCGACGACGATGCCGAGAATAAGCAATTCGTGGGTCATCAAACCATGGACCAAACCCTTGCAGCCCAAGACCTAGGCGGCGGAGTGATCGGCCAAGTCCGAACACCTCGTCATCTGTTATCGAGCCACGGAGCCGGAGGAGCAGAGCGTCAGAAGCATCGGGAAACACAGCTCCTGCCGGAATGAATCGCAGAGGAGGAAGGGCTGTACTGTGTCGAATTTTGCAAGAACTGAGTGCTCTTAGGACAGTGGCAAATGTGATTCCGGTAGCCTCGTATAGCTCGCGAAGTAGAAATTCTTCGACGAGACCGTTCGCTCCCACGCTCCCAATAATGATTGTCCCCCTCGTTGTTGGTGGCTGAGTTAAGAACATTGTAAGCATAGTCGGCGCCCGCGTACCCAAGTCGAGTCCCATGAGATGAACCAACGTGCTGATAGGATGCCGGAACGCCAAGCTCGCATCATAGCGGTGCAAGTCGAAAAGATTGCCATCTCCGCGTGCTACTGGTCGGAAAATCATGTCATTCGCGGCCGTTACCAGTTGAAGATCTCCATTCTCGGACTGAGCCGCCTGGAATGTCAAGCTTCTGTGTTGATCATCAAAGGACCAGAAGTGTGGCGATGCTCTTGAAGGCGCTTTGTAGAGTGTTATAAGCAGTGTTGAGTTCATCTGGATAAGAGCGTGTACTCTGGTAGAGACGCAGGACAGGTTATGGAGGTCTGCTGTTGGCAGATACTCGCAAACCTTAAGCAGGAGTTCGGCCGGGATGCAGTGTAGCAGGCGTGAGCGGGTGTTTGGTGTAGTCATAGCAGCTTCTGCGCTGGACATGCGGCGTTTTGGGGTTCTGCACGAGCAATATCACGACCTTTGGGCGCTTTATACCCGCTGCTCATTGTGGCAGTGTTAGGGCCTTCGCGGCTTAGACCAGCTTGCTACGAAAATGGCTGGTCCAGAGACCTCGTTCTCGATACCCGGCCGAGACAGATCGTATGACAAGCTTGCGGGGTGACATAGTAGCCAATAGATGCCAGCACTACCTCAAGTCAACAGGCTGCAGCTACCGCGATTCGATGGTAATGACATGTTGATGTTTGGCGGTGAGAAGGCTGTGTTGTGCATAGTGGTTCTAGGCCCAGCGTGCTGCTTCAGCAGTCGAGGTATAAGATGCAGGCGCGGAGCACTTCGTACTTGAAATCTCTCCAACTTGCAGCCCCCCAACCGAGCTCAACATGACCACATTATCCGCAGTCATCGCATCGCTAAAGATGGCTCTCGCCGATGCGCTGGCCGCTGAGGAGCACCAAGCTCGGACTCAGCACGGCAACGACACAATGGATCACCATTCCGATAAGCTTCTGGAGCATTTTGGAAACTTTCATAACGCACCACCAACTTCGATGCAGTATACATCTCAGTATCCAGACCAGCATCCGAGAAGCAGCCAGTGGTACGTCGTCCACTGCCGCTACAGCGCAAATAGGGTCGTCGACTGCTGGCTGCTTGCCGAAGAAGCCACTTTGAGCGACGCGAACAAGACAGCACTTCACAAGACATGTGGAGTGTCTTCAATCGAGCTCCACCAGGCTCCAAGATTGCTACATAGTGGTCAGCTTATCTGTCGTAATGTGTCGGCCAACGAGAGATATCCCTGGAGTACCTGGAATTTCGGCGCAACCAATCTTATCTATGGAAGGAGAGGCGAGGTATGCGCAAGCCTGTACCACGCGCATGATAGATGGTGGTGCAACATTGTGCTTGGCGAAGACGAGATCGAATGTGTCCTTCAGGAGCTGTACCAAATGACCAGGCTCCAGCTGTTGTCGACATGGCTGCGTTTTAGCAATAGGGACTGAGGGATCACTGGCAAGTCCAGACACTACAGGATGGTAGCATTTGATGACGCGGATAGCGCCTACGGGTTGTAGCAGCCGATGTGGTGGTGGATTGATTGAACTGGAGACGGCCAGACGGCGGAGACTTCTCCTTCGGGGTTTGGTACGCCACTGGCTGACTACTGGCGGGACTTCTGCGTCCGGAAACGGGCGTCTGCGTTGGGAAATGGCGCGGATAGTTTGCCTTTCGTGTCTTTCTCGATGCGTTTTTACCAATATGCAGCAAGAGGTACCGGTATTTTTACAGTCCGACAAGACGTCGTGTGAAGTCGGACAAGGTTTAGTAATGCGCCAATCTGTGGGGTGTGTGGATTGAACAGATGCATGACGATGTGCGGGACGATGTCGTCCATAATAGTAACATGCCGGGCCTAAACAAGAGTCTGCAGGGGTCAGATTTTAGAATGTATGGCATCTTACAGAAGCGCAAGAGCCGCATTGTTAGCTGACGCCAATCTGGCGACACTGATTTTCTCGGTGAAACTACATGTGCCATTAGTGTGCAATCTGGAAAACAAAGACACATTACGCTCGACATACTAGCGCTATGTCGATACGATTTCTCGGTCTGCGCGAAAGGGAACGCAAGATGACTAATGAAGAGCGCAACGAGCTTGACTGTTACTTGCGCGATTTGGAGCCATTGATGAAAGAATCGTGGCAGTATACCAACGGCGTGCGAAATGGTCACCTCAGCAGTCATGGCAGAGAATTCATGACGCCGATACTGCAGGCGTCACCTCTTCGGTTTGGGACCCTACCAGCCATTTGAACAGCTAGACGGATGTCAAAACTGATCGGTCGCGCTTCACAGGGCATGTACCTCTCCGGGTACATATGCTTCGACTTGGATCGCTTTGTGCACGATTCCTAATGTTGACCTACAAGCATACCGTCATTCTGAGGATTCCGTGATCCAGACACCTGCATATGGCATACTTCTCGCATGCGGATCAGGTGCATTAGACGTCAGTGGACCGATGGATAGAGATAGTGGATTATCAAAACACATGTTCCTGCATCGGCCGATGGCCATGGATGCAGCTGAGGAGCTACTCACGAGTGTGGGATTCATCAAGCGTGGAGTTTTCCCCATCCATTGCCGATTGGGCGACTGGGCTGGTTATCGCGCGACGATTTTCGAAGCCGGGTACATGGGACAGATATGCCAACAAAGGCGGTCAGTTCATGAGGGAGCGAAACTCCAAGAAGCGCCACGAGATCAGCGTTTGGCTCACGCGTGAAACTCGAGCGCCAGGACACTTACGACGACCATCTGTTTCGTATGTGTCGGATGCTGTCTTCTGTGGTATTGGCGTACGGTTCGTGATGACGGCCACGTAGGGTGAAGTCTTCAATGATGACTCGCCAATCTGAGCCGTCCTCGCGTGCCCCCACCATAACGACGTGACTTGACAGCCGAGAGGGCGGGCACAGAGGCGATATAAGAGGCACGAGATGGCCGCGGGCAAGATAGAGAGACACCTGGCCCATCTCGAGCTTCTGCGCCTGGAAAGCTGCGACGGCGCAAAGGGAGCGTACGCTCCACGGTTCAAGGTAGGCGCTAGTGCTCCGTGAAACGAGCGGCAGCCTCAAGAGTTACGGCAGGTTTAGACGAGGTTGTTCAAGTCGTGCAGGGACTGCTGTCGCCAAAACGAGACGCACGTGTCGCCGGTCACGGACGCAGAAGGTTCGTTAGGCTGTCTTGCGATGTATGCCTACGTAAAATTTGATGCTCCAGAACATCGGTCGGCTTTTTACAAACGTCATTTGCCCTGAACCCCACTGCTCGGCACATGCGAATGGTTGGTAAGGATGTATGCTCTCTGCTACCTGGCGTAGGCTGGATGTGTCCTCTGCGATGGTCTCTTCGCGTTAGGCTCGCTGTCCCAAGGACCAAAGGCACCACTCGCGGACTTGCTTACACACGCACACTGGTGCACCCTATTTGCTGAGTATCGCGAAGGCTTGGTCACGACTCAGAGCATCATGGACCATCTCGGTGGCGGATCTCGTCCAGAACGAGTCCCCTCGTAGAACGGCCAGCTCTGCTCGGTTCTTCTTGCTTATAGCAGCTGCTTCGAGCGTCTTCCTCTTCTGGACGTCTGGCACGCGATATGTGTTCCCGTCCCGTATCTTGCTAGGTACGTCGAAACAAAGTGTATATCTGGTGTTGAAGGCTGGACCGAGAGGATCTAACCACGTTTTGTGCTTGAGTAGACTATGCGCTAACGCTCGAAAGCAAAGCCCATCAGGCCGAAAAGGGAGCAGAACCGTCGTATCAGCGAGACGAGGAGCTTTAAGGAGCAGAGTCTGAGTCTCTTGCATAACATCTGCATCCGACTCCTGTTGCCATCGATACAGGAGTTGGGTATTCCTGTCGCTCCGTGTATCGACATACGCGGATCCTACAGAATGCGCATTGATCTCGCGTGGCTGTGGGCAAACGACCAATATCTTCAAATCCAATTCGGCTGGAAGAGAGTTGGAGAGACTGTGAGGGCACAGTGACTGAGGACAGACAGGGAGTGACGCTTTTCGAGAGCGGTCGCAGTACTGCTCGAAGGTATATGGCCGTATCCCAACGAAGAGCTGTCGTACTCTGTTGATATTTGCATTCCAAGTGACACAGCCGTGAATGTCGTCCTCGGCGCTTATCGATGTTCGGAAGCCAAGGAAGTAATCAGCGAATGGTGACTGGCCACTAAAGCAGATACAGCAGGCTGACTGTTGATGACCACGGCCTTCAAAGGTGTTCAATTGGCGGTCACTGCGCCTCCATCCTTGTATGGCTCGCGGAAAGGGTACAATCGCGGTGTACCAAAGATTGGCGCCGTACAGAACAGGACACGCTTCAGTGTAGATATCTGAACAAGTAGCCAGGATAGACGGGTGTAATATTGGGTCGGCGTTAGTGTCGATCTCCTCCTCCTCGTCTATGTCGAAGTCTTCGAGGTCTACATGCTTCGCCACGTGGAGATTGGTGACGGACCTTGGAAGGCGAAGAGTCGTGGTCCGCAATCGTCCAAGGGATATGACCTGGGGCGTTTGTAGCAAATACTCGTAGATCAAGAGTCGCACCTCCGCTGGTAATTTAGTGAACATGCAGTGTTGTCCTTCTGGCAAAGGCATAACAGCTTGACAGAGTTGGAATGTGAAGGAAGTGTACAAGATTTCTACAAGATGTCGAGTGTTAATCGTTGTAAGGACAACACTTCTATGATCAAGCTGATCCAAAGCCCGTAGTCACTGACTCGCCAGCCATGAGTCTCACTTCCTGGTTCCTGGTTCCTGGTTCTGCACTCCACACCCCACGATCAAGTCGATGTACGACACCCAGACAAGCCAGAGTCGGAGCTCGGAGTTAATGCTTGCTTACTAAGGATGGCGTACAACACATCCACCACTACCCACGTCAGTTCAAAGTTCATTGCACAAGCAATGGGCACTGCATAAGCAATGGGCAACTTACCACCACTATCGCGAGCTGGCCTCTTATTTGCAATCATCCTGTTAAGACCTTCGCCGACTGCTTTCCGCATCGCCGCGATTGTCAGATCCTTCGCCACACGAGCGGCTAGACGTGCTTTGCTCTCACGAGTCCGTGGTGGCACAGTGGAATGGTCTGCTCGTGTAGTGATCATAGCTTGGTCCAGCTGGCGAAGGGCACCAACAGCATCTTCGACTGTTTGCAATCGCTGCAATATTTCGACCTGCTGGGCGACGACGGTTTCTAGGATACCAAGTTGAGGTACTGTCTCTACCTGTCCTTCTAAACTATGTAGCATTGCCACTGGTTGGATCACTGGGGATGTCATCACTAGAACGAAGAAGGTCTATAAATGAACGTTGTAAAGAAATAACGGTTGACACGCTGTATATATATACCACACTCGCAAAACCTGAACTCCAACAAAAACCGATTTCCCGGAGCTGCACATAACGCCAAAGCACATGGTAAGGATCCGAGATCGTGGAACCCAAAGCCAGATGCGATAGTCTATTCACCGAGGCCTGCATTCTCCAGCATGCTGTTGAGGTCGCCTGTCACCGCTCGCTTGGCCAAGCCATTCGTTAGACTTGGACACTTTATGTCGATCCCTATGCGAGCACGATGTTGCTCATACATCGTGACGTTCTCGCACCCTCCACCGATGCGGAGGAGGCTGCAAGAAGTGGCTTGCTGGCCACGACAGGTCCTGCATCCATTAGCAAAGCCCCGCGATACATACCGAGGTCGTCATCATACCATTGAACCGACGCAAGCCCATTTGGTGCGGCTGACGGTACGCTCACAGTAGCTAGCTGGTTGCCGGAGCAGTTATTGGGTGTGGCCTGAAAAGAGAGTGGCAAGAATGTTGGATTCGTGAATGTTATCACCAAATCGCAAGTGGCATTGCTGCCGTTGAGAAGCCTGCGGAGGAGAGCACATGTAAGTCTTGTATTTCGATAAGTGCTTTGGGTGGGTATCTTACTCAAAGGTCATATTTTGTCCCGCCTGCAGAATGCTCAGTGGCTGGGTCATACATGGTAGGGAATGCTCGAAAGGGATTCCGATCTGCGCAGCGGCGGTGGCAACGAGTAATGCGATTACGATCGTTTGTCCAGCCATTGCAGCTCAAAAGACTATACTACTCCGTGAGTTGAGATGAAGAGGTGTACCTCCTTTCTACGGGTAGCTTCGACTTCTTAAATGCCACCCGAAATCGCCTTGTGCTCGGCTAGGACTCCTCCTATGTCGCTAGAGCCGGTCGAGAATTCGGATTCTTGCTTCACCACTTCCGACTTGAGAAGCTGTCGCGGGATCCCGGATGTTGGACTAGGTGATATAGCGGAACCACGACCTCGAGCGGTAACTGAAAGAAGACTTTGATTGCCGACGCGGCTGTTGATACGGAAGTGGTCCTCTCGTAGATCTGTAGGGTGACCGGAGAGGACTTTCTATGCGATCGTGCTGTCTACGGATGGCTCGTAGTATGCGACGCACCGCCTTCAATTGGTGTGGTAGCTCTACGACCACAGAGTATCTTGATCCTGTCCGGTAAATCCTTCCGTCCTCAGACTGGTAGATATACCATGCAATGTCCTCGCCTAGCTCGATGCCTCCGTGGCAGTATTGTTCGAGAAAGTCTGCACTTGTGCAACGTGAACAATATGATACGTGTGTGTAAAAATGATCGATAGTCTCGAGCTCCTCGCCCGTGAGTGTTCTGCTTATCGAGCTTATAGGGTTCGAACGGAAATGAACGGATTTGGTAGATGCCATACTTGTGAATGAACGTGTATGGGTGCTACTCCTTGCTTATAAGTACCTACCAACGGGGCACGTTGATGAGTTCGATTACTAGGAAGCTGGAAGCTTAGATGCTGGAAAACATTTACACTGAGCGTATCATGACCTAATGCAAGGAAACCCATACTAACTCCAGACACCACATACCGAACGAGTCTTGATGCTTGGAAACTCCCCTCTACGTCTCCCCATGGCCGTCTTGATCTCCTCCGTCGCCCTCAACATTCTCAATAACACGACAGAAAGACTTCGAGTGTGACAGTCCCGCTCCAGGATGGTTCGCTTCCGTGACATCGATCAAACCGTACACAGCCCGATTCAGCTCAACGCATCTCTCGTTCAAATCAGCTTGTGCTACATCCAGCTTTCGTCGAAGTTCTGCAAGTTCTGCCACGTGAGCAGCGTGTGCTTCTTCGCAAGCTCTGGTCTGCTGTTCGTACTTGTGGTAGAGATCTGTCTTCGCAGCGTACAGAGCGTTGTACATCGCAATCACGAGGCGAAAGCTTTGGTGGTTCAGGATACGATCTTGGTACGCCGTCTGTTCTGCCTGATGAATGTAGGCGGTGAACCTGCAAAACAAGTGTCAGTCCATGCAGCAAAAATCAACATAATTGCCAGTACCCACCGTTGTCCAAGTTCGACCGACTCCGGTGGCGGGCTGACTTGAGTGTCTACGTTCGATAGATGCTGGTGCAACACTGCAGAAGGATCGTCTGGCGCGATCAATGCGTGATGCAGGCTAGCTTCAGGCGTGAACGCATGGTCTGTGTACGTCGGGAAGGTCTCCGTGTGGTAGAAGGTATGATCGACCGGCATCGCTGATGGCGTGCTGTAGCCACTTCGGGAATCTCCGGCGTAGAGTCGAGATGACAATGTGACTGGTGAAGACATCGTAGAAATTTGAGTGCAATGGTAAGGTATGTGTAGAGCTGATGAGTGTATGCGTCGAGACAAGGACGTTCCTTTGTGTAACCTTTATGTTCCCATACATTGTGCAGGTTCGTGGCACAGCAGGACTTCGCCGACAGATGTTGCTGCACGTACGCGACATTTCCGAGATGTTTATCATGCGCAAACGCCGTGTTGCATCGCCGCCGAGCCGTCGCGCGAGTTGCAATCCATACGATGCTAGCACGAGGCACAGTGGTGCATGAAATGATGTGATTATAGTATCATCACATGCGGGGTGGGGCTCAGCCAGGTCCCACCATTCGATGATTGGTGCGACCCTGCATATCCGCTATGTCATCCATTGCAATACGCCGACTCCAACAGCAACTAATAAGTCGAGAGTCCGGAACATAGAAAGCTGGATCCTGGATTTCAGCTCGCTCGGCTGTAGACTATACTAAGCGCGGTGCCGCGTGCAAAGCCGGATGATCTCCGAGGTATAACCAGAACATGTGGCGTTTGAAACGGGGCAGAACACGATCTTGACGGCATAACGGTCGCATTTCTATCAAGTCACGATCCCTCGCGCATACTGTATCGCCCCCACAGCATTGGTTGCCCAATGACAATGTTTCAGCGACCCTCACGACTCGGCACGCCATAAGGTGAAGCATTCCAGTGATACCAGCTCCACATACGGTAGAATCAAGGCCTCATCGAGATCTGTGCGCATAACGAAGTCGTGCTGTACAATTGATCAGCGATCAACTCGCAGTGTTGTCACTCTTTGCTTAGAATACTTACGAGTTTGTGGAATTGGCTGATGGTCGGCGACTAAGTGTGAATAGATCATCTAGGAAATCGATATACTGTTTGCACCCACTCCAGCGCTCGGCGTCTTTCAACCCAAACACCCGGTTGGTAGCTCGTTCGCAACGCACATCTTCTGCCGTACGCACGAGCTTGTGATCAGGTTCCATGCAAGTTAGTAGAGTAAGTCCAAGAGCTTCGAGATCGACATTGCTTGGTCTGCCAGCACCTTGTGAACAACGTTCGCAATCGCCTGTCGCATGAATCAGCAATCTGCTATCCATTCGGTACGTTGGGTGCATCTACCTAGAACAACGCGACCGGAGCGTCCACAAAGACGTATCGATGTTATTGAGACATTGCCGTGAAGAAAGCCGTGAAGGTGCAAGAACTTCAAAGCATCCATTATCTTGCACTCTTGTTAGCATGCTAGCTCCTACCAGATCGGTTCATACACATACTGATGTCGAGAGGATCTGAAGATGTATGTCCTGGAGGGCGAGATGAGTGCCCAGCACTTCCTCAAGGGTAAAGCGAAAGTACTGAAACCCTAGGTGCTGGTCTATACTATTTGTAATGATGAATTGTGGGAGCACAAGGTGTCGATGCCGCAGACTCCAAAGCGAAGCTTTGACGTCGTCTAGCTCCTGGTTGACGGTCTTGAACATGAATAGAGCAGGATCGCGCATCCTCCGACGACAAATGATCCACTTCTGTGAGCTTTGCGTTATGGTACCTAGGCGTACAAACTCGATCCAATCTACATTGTCAGGCAGCCGGTGCTGATTAGCTTTCACGATAGACGTTGAAGCTGTTGCCACAACGGGCTTCCGCTGAGCCGATGCTAAAACTGGCAAAGGTGGCAAGGTATTGCATTTGATCCAAGAAGGTGTCGTGCGGATGACTTGGTGGCGTGCAGTCGCAGGGTATGCGGGAGGCGATGGTATCGTCACGGTCAAGCTTCGCGGGGCTGTAGCTGGAAGTGTTGGGCGCTGAGGCCTTGAATGGCGTCTGAACGCAGCCTCGAGTGCAGTGTCAGCCATATTTGCACTCTAGAAACTTGTTCTCTTCGCTCTCTAGAAGTCCTTTCGGTCTATCATATAACGAGTAGGTCTCGCCTTGTAGGGATGCCAGTGCCGCTCTAGGAGCCAGAAACCTAGAATCTGGTACGTCCCTCGACGAAATCCAGGAACACTGCTATTGGAATAGGCTCGGGCACTAGCATGTCAACCAGCATCTCAAGATATAAATGTATACCTTCCATCATATCTGAGAGACCTTCACTTCCCTTCTAAATCACGTCTGGTACATGATTCTTCGTAGTGCTTCTTCTCCTTTGTTGGCAATATAGCATCTGTTCACTATGGCCGCAGCAAGTGTAGCCTATCCAGTCCTTCCGCCTACCTGGGACTTTGATTTCCCATCCCGTCCTATATCTAAGAGCAAACTCGTCGGGAGAACACAACACCTTACTGAGGCATTCAACCCAACAGCTACGCAAGCTGACAGGACCTTCTTCGACAATGACTATACTCAAGCTGCGCAGGACGCCGGCATCCAGAACAAAGATGACATCGAAATGGTTGATGCACCAGGAGACGAGGCATCGACGGAAGCCGGAGATGAAGTAGACGAAGAAGATGAAGAGATCAGCGCAGAGGAATTGGCAGCACATGCGGAACTCCTACGAAGCGGCGTACAAGGTGTCGCGGCCATTATGACTTCGCCGAAAGAAGTGCCAATGATCGTCGCTATCGAGGCACAGAAGGCTGCAGGGATGATCCGAGATCTGTGGGTCTCGACGAGTAAGAGCGAAGTCGACGAGATTATGATTGACCTGGAACGGATTAATGAGACCATCCGGAGACTTACCGCACAGATCCATCCCGCAAGCGTCGCCGACAATCCTCAGCAGCGGTTTGAGCATTATGTTATTTACACTCGAGCAATCCGAGACTCGATCGAGGCAACACTAAGTTGGATCCAGATCTGGCGTATCAGCTCCGACCATACCAGCCGCCGTAACACTGCAAGGCTCTTGTTGCAAGAGTGCCTGACTTTTGTACAGCCACTAGACCGCTCCGCACTAGAGTGGAAGACTGTTGTACCCCCAAAAGTACAGCTTGCAGTGCAACGCATTATTGAGTGGGGCTATGCCGAGTTTGATCCAGACCAACGTGATCTATTACGACGAGTTCTTACTCGCGAATCCCAGGCTGCGAGGTTTCAAGTTGCGATAGTTGAGAACGAGCAACAAGCGTTTGAGGACTTCTTTACTGCGGTGTCTGCGAAGCAAAAAGCACCTGCGAAACGTGCGATCCGGAAACTCGAAGCAACTAATGCCTCACTCGTCAGAGCCAACAGGCAAGCAGGGTTCCACAACGGAGACCATGCATTGCCAGTAGAAAAGATGGACGAATTCTGGAGGTCTCGGGAACTCTGGCAAGGGCCTGAGCAGGATCGTGGGGTGCTGATCGGCAGGTTCAAAAAATTCGTGACCATGTATATGGAAGGCACTGGATTTCCCGGTGTTAGCGCGAAACTTGACGGCATGGTGACGGTCCCGACAGGTGGAATCACCCTCCTGGCTGTACAACAAGCCTATATTGACGCTAAGAAGCTACAATTCAAGAATCCTTTGACACTGGAGTATCCGATCAATACGACCGCATCATTAGAAACCGCCTCAACGCGCCTCATAGCAGCCCGTCCAACGCTCGAAGCTTCCTCTCGCTCGCTCGAGAGTCCATCCACTACGATACAGGGCCCAGCGGCAAGGCCAGCGCTCGAAGGTCCATCTAATTTGCAACAGGCCGTAACTCCTCCAACCATGGATGAGCTTGATACATTACCGGACGCCGAGTCAACAACGGCTACGCAAGTTAATCTTGGGGACCCCAATTTCGCTTCCCGTTCTATTGCTTCGCCATTCGCTACGGAGATCCCGGCATCTGCCCAGCCCCGGGCCAATGGACCACCACAAGTTCGAAGCATGCCCGGGCCTTGCTACGAGGATGGGAATACGCATATCGGGAAGATCGTAGGCGTACGTGCGCTGAAGGGCCCGTTTCGTGGTTACCGCGTCATCGTCAATGTAGGCACCGAGCAATGCCCGGTCTATGAATGCAAGAAGGGTAGCGACTTTGGCAGAAGGATGGGCGAGGAGTTGTATAGCAAATATCCGCTTCCCATGCCAACGCACCTTACCGATCGACTGGCAAGCCACATTCATAGTATAACTGGCATTGCAGAGGTAGCACGAGAACCAGGCGAGTATCAGCGGGCAGCCATTACCTATTTCCTCGTGCACTGGACTCAAGAATCGCAACGTGCCTTTTCCGGATCACCCGCTTCAGAGTGGATCACCCGATCAGATGCAATCGCTATTCTGGGAAAGCACCTGGTCGACGATCGTACTACGGGGTATCGTGCAGGATTGGCGAAGATCAAGGCGCAGATGAGCTCATGGCTGAAAGATTGCACCTCAAATGGACTCGATCCGGATAGTGGTCGACCCATTAGCGAGGAGCGTAAGCGACAATTGCCTTGGCTCTTTGCACCTACACTGAGTGACGTGGACAACGAGCCCACTCAGCAGCAGCATCGTCCTGGACCTTCCGACGCTGACGCCGTGCCCAACATACAGATCGGTACCAACTGGTCACGCCCAAATCATGCTCCGTCTTCTACCGAATCTTCCTAATATAATGGTTGAGTACCATCAGAGCCGCTCGTTTCATGGGACGTGGAGTCGGAGTCAGAGTTTGCAGCGGGCGTTCTGCGCCAATGTTTACAAATTGAGTATGTCTGTCTGTGGCGTTCGTGGCTGTCTTTGTTTCGTATGTAGCCAGATAGATGACTGTATAGCAAATCTTTCCTCTATTCATATCTCTGTGCCATTCATGGTGCGAGTTGTGTCTCCTGCGGATGGAGGTCCAGCAACCTGAATGTAACCTCCGTAGTGTGCTTTGTATAACGTCCGTTCCCGCGTGGCCGGACACCCTGCGTGCCCGGACACTTTTCGCTCGTCATCAGACATCTCGCAATGTAACATCCCCCCCAGTGTAGCGAGCCACCCTACGTTGCGAGCCACATCACAGACTCCAGTCTCGTAAATCCTCTGCAAGGAAAGTACAGAGACACAAGCTGGCTTATAGCGTTCTACATCTATGGCCCCCTGCGTGACTCGCCGCGTTACACGAGATACGGCGTATTGGTTGTGCTGTCGATCATCGCGCCAATGCAGCCGATCAACCTTCCCGCAATTGACCCCTGCTGCAATGCGCCTATCGAACACCGTATACACTTCGGGGGTCCTACACGACGGTGATTTGGTTATAGGACGGGTCATCTGTTTTTGCCGTCATCACCGTCCATAGGCTCGCATTCCGAGGGTTTCTCCGTTCACTAGGAGATATGCTTGGTTTGCGTGAGAATTTAGGCTACATAATCGTGCGGACGCTATGCTGTAAGGAACGGATAACGGTAATCTGCTCTAACCCCTCTTCGCACTAGCTTCTGTCTGAAGGTGTGGCGCTTCTCTAGACGCTCCTACAGTTACGTGGCGTGACTTTCCGTGTGCCTGCAGGCTATTCTTGGAAAGAACGTTGTATACCGGCTCCGATTGATCCTTTCTGATTAGAGCACCAGGCTCATTGAGCGCAGTAACCTCAGCGGCGCCTTTCCGTGGTGAAAGACGGCACTCCTTTCAAGGATACCTGTGCAAGCTTACATTTACGAGAACACGTAGATCTGTCGCATATGATGTATTGAACAGCGTCTTATACCAATGGACTAAATTATATCATTTTTCGTCAGTCACTTCTCATAACACAAACACAAACGGGTAAATCCCGCGCCAGAGCGACATGCGTAACAAGAAGGAACTCCAGCAACGCGCCTCAGCCTTGCGTATGACAGCCTTGTCTCCCGACTTATTTCTCGCCGCCATGTAACGGGCCTGCTTCTGAAGTGAATCACGCTCCTAATCTGCGAAACGACCCTCTTCTCTTGCGATATGCGCGTCCTCCACGTCGACCGCCTTGACTTCACAGAGTTCCAGGACGACCAGACGCCGCCGTACGTGGCTGCGTCGCACCGATGGCTAAGCAGTGGGGAAACAACCTTTCAAGATGTTCGAGATGGCGCAATACGAACGGCGGAGGTTACCAGAAAGTCGAAGCCTTTGCGACGTACGTTCGAGAACATCTGGCGCCGATCAGATGGTTGTGGGTAGACACGTGCTGTATAAACAAAGACAGCGCTGCAGAGCTGTCTGAGGCCATCAACTCGATGTTCGACTGGTACCTCGAGGCCGAGCTATGCCTATCATACCTGGCAGACGTCGAGACGGCCGAAGATGGAAGTGGCTTTGAGAAGAGCGAATGGTTCACGAGAGGCTGGACACTACAAGAGTTAGTCGCGCCGCGGACGGTCCTGTTCGTGACGAGGGAATGGCATGTTATCGGACACGAAGGACGCTCCGCCTGTAGGGAAGGCCGGCCTCTGACGGGCTTCGGCCTAGAGGAGACAATTGCTCGGATTACGGGAACTCCAAGAGCTAGTGTTGCACAAATACGAGACAAGCATCGCTTTATGTGTTAGCGACAAACTGAAATGGATGGACGGCCGGACGACCACACGGCCGGAAGATACGTCATATGCACTCTACGGCGCATTCGACGTCACACCGGGCGCAAACTACGGAGAAGGACACAAGGGTGCAAGACACTGTCTTATGGCGGCCGTAGACCACCGGGTAAACGAAGCTGCGCAGCAAGTCGAAGACTATAGAAAGATCGTCGGTTGGCTCTCACCACCTGATCCGCAGACGAACCACGCCTCGGCTCGCCAACGCCATGAAGACAAGACAGGCGTCTGGCTGCTCCGGTGCGACCAATACACACGATGGAAGGCCGGTGCTCTCGACCATGTATGGATGTACGGGAAAGCTGGTTGTGGAAAGACGATCCTTCGTTCTACCCTCGTTGAGGACATCCGAGCATATTGTCAAGGAGAAGTAAACATTGGGCTAGCGGTGTTCTACTTCTCTTTCTCGGATGACCAAAAGCAGACTTACCCAGATTTGATGCGGTCGCTGGTTGCCCAGCTTGGGTGGAAAGAGCCCAGTCTGACTATACTCCGCCAAGCGTATGATAAGCCCAACGCGAGCGTTCCAGGAGCTGATGAGCTGGAGAAGATCCTGTGCTCCTCATTCGAGACGCACGACAAGGTCTTTCTGTTGCTAGACGCTCTGGACGAATGTCCTGAGGTCGGCGACATCCGCCAGGAGATGATGCAGCGAATCGAAGGGCTCGCACAACGTGCAGCTAATCTCAAGATTTTCGCAACAAGTCGTGAGCAGTCGGACATACGTGAGTCAATGGAAATACTCCAGGTTGGGCATATCAACATCGCTACACGGGCCGTGGATACTGACATTGGCAAGTATGTGTCCAGCGAAATGTCCCGTGACCGAAGACTTGCTCGCTTCGATCTCGTTTCAAAAACGGCGATTGAGAAGACGATTGCGCAGAAGGGCGACGGGATGTGAGTTGTTCCATTCCATCATACCACACGAGACTCCGTAAAGGCACTGATGTTGGTGCCTGTTCTGGTTTCGATGGGCATATTGTCAGCTGCAGGAGTTGAAAAAGCTGCAGAGCCTCCGGCCATGTTTCGTGCGCAAGGCGCTCCATGACCTTCCGGCCACTCTTCACGAGACATACACGCGCATGCTCACTAGAATTGGGAAGATGTACCGCAAGGACGCGCTTACGCTCCTGCGGTGGCTTGCATACGCTCAAACACCCCCAAGTCTTGGCGAACTTGTTGATGCCGTCGTTGTTGACCCAATAGTGGACAGATTGGACTTTGATGACCGCAGCGACCCAGAGAGTACATTGAATATTCTCTCGGGTTTAATCACAACCGTGACAAGTACAGACGACAGCTACGAGGATGCAGAACGTACCTTAGAAGGCTCGGACGGCAAAGAGGACATCAGCAGTGTTACTCATCATCAAGCGAGCAACAACACGAAGGTTCGACTTGCCCATTTCTCGGTGAAGGAGTATCTTGAGTCAAGCCGCATACTGGATAGCAATGCCGGGATTTCCCATCTGCAGCCTGCCAGGGAGCACCATTTCCTTGCACATAGCCGTTTGGCGTATATCACATGTTACAGTTGTCCACACAAGACGACCTCATCCAATATCCGTTACTAGGATACGCAGCACGGTCGTGGTTTCATCATTCGTCGGTACAGCAGTGTGGGAAGGGCGATAGGGAAGCATTATTTATTACATCCGCGAAAGTCATATTTAATTGGCTCCTTCTCCACCAACCGGATCGGGCATGGAGTAAGCCATTTGAAGCTCCGAAGGACGTAGGTTCAAGCCTTTACTATGCCAGCTTAGAAGGACTTGAAGTAGTAGTGGCGACACTACTAGAACGGGGAACAGAGGTCAACGTGCAGGGAGGCCGGTATCGCAACGCGCTACAGGCGGCATTACTGAGAGGCCCCGAGAAGGTGGTACAGATGCTTATAGACGCGGGAGCAGATGTCAACGCGCAAGGAGGAGAGTATGGCAACGCGCTCCAGGCTGCATCACTCCAAGGCCGCACGGAGATCGCGCAGCTGCTGCTAGACAGTGGAGCACATAGGTCCAACTACCAGAGTTGATCAGGAGCCGCTCTAGCTGTATAAACAAATGCGCTGTACCTGTGCTTGTTTGGTCTCGCAATCCTCGCTCAGTCCACATCTGTGCATTTTTTTCAAGCTCCTTTGGCTTTTTCTGCTTAGTCTTGCCTTGAGCTTTCCTTGGATCCTTTCCGCGTGCACGTGATGCAGTGGAACACTAACTGTCGAGGTTGTCAATGCACAGCACAGTTGCGCCGCGCACGAACCCTTTCGCAGGACCGTGACTCGAAGGGCATGACCCGCCATGAAGTCGCTGATGTGATAGCATACTCGCGGCATGGGCAAGCTCAATTGTACATACCATAAATTGATACGATCCATTTCGCATTGCGCGGCTGGAAAGATGAGATGCTGGCCGTCGTACCATCTACTCATTTCCAGTCTCTGCAAACGCCATGTCTCAGAGCCATCCAATTACGACGCCCTCTCAATAGCTCACATTCCAGGCGAACCTGGTGCTCAACATCAGACAACCAGTCATGGAGAACAAAAGGCTGTCGATATGATAGCGAAGCTCGCACGACTTTCTGATCGGTTGTTGCGGCTTATTTGTAGTACACCTCCGCTAATACGCCGCCACGTTTTCTCTCAAGCCAGACGACGGCATTGCCCTCTTCTCTTCGTTGTAAGAAGACGGCCAGATTCAAGTCTGCCATAATTCTTCGCTTCGATCGACTACATCCGTAATTGTAAGGGACGTCTCCCGTAGAAGCGCCAGCTCTCGTGAGACGGGCGGAGCAGATGCGACAGAAGCGGCTACGTTGATACAGAACGTCTGATCTTCGGACCGTCTGACACGGACAAATGAAACTGTGAGTATTGATTCAGACCTAATCATCGTCAAGCAAACAGCATCTTCGTCGTCGCTCTCGCCGACCATATGGACGGCAGATTAGTACCTCGGCGTGGCCTCGGTCACTGAGTGTCCCACAGTGGTCCAGACGTCTAGCTGCTCGCTGATTTGTCGTCCGAAGACTTATACATCTTGATGCTTACCGAGAAGACCTTGTACGCACGGGCTACTGCGTCGCGCAGTAGCCCGTGCGCTCGAGACTTTACACCCAGAAAGAGAACGCTTCGTATACATCTCATCGCGTTGGCAGCTTAAGCTCACTTAGTAAATGTGGTCCACGGGACAGTCTGCAGAGTTCCCGTTGTCTCGTGCTTTGGACCGCTCCACGGTGTTGTGTGGGTGAGGAATCTCGTTGCCATTCGGCCGGCTACAGGATGGAGATCTGCGAAGACGCATGGATGACCGGCGACGCTTCTTTCTGATCTACACCGGTTTAGCAGCCTAGCTTTTTTTCCTCCATATACAAGGCAGCAAGTAGCAAGCTGTTCATGGAGGATGGCGAAACATTGCACTGTTGCAACAGGGGTGCAGCTACGTCGATATTTTAGCAATTACTTGGCAGCTTTACAGGACAGCTTGTACGCGATACCGCTGGCGGATAGCATTTCGTCGCGACACTCTGTGGCACATTGGCGTACGGCTACTTGGTCGATGCAAGCTTCTCTTTGCCACGGTTAACTGGTGTAAATGCGTCTGCGCGGCTGACGGTGTGCTTGCCGTCGCAGCATTGAGCCGCATGGTCGGGGCAAGAGGCGTGGTCCACCACGATATCGCAGGTCACGCAAGAGGCCAGGCACGACTCGCTGCACGCTGTCATGCCTAGGGAATGGTCTCTGAGAAGGCTGGTAGGTGCGGGACACAGTCGTGAAACAGTACGAGTGAGGACGAAGATGAGCTTCCAGGAAGTCGAGAGCTGAGAAGCGCTGCGCACTTCCAAGCGAGAGGAACGCCACTGTCGCCAAGAGCATGTCACTGCCAAGTCCTGCGAGTTATCACCGACCACGAACCTCATCTCCAGACCGCAAGGACTGTCCTGCTGCACGTTTGACAGCGTATTGCCGGATTATAGATCACATTCATTATAAGCCCTTCCGTACACTGCCGAGCATGAATTCTGATGGATCATCGGTCAGTGGCCGACGACTGCGAGAGTGATGCACATGGCCTGCAATATAAGTAAGGGCCCCTACTCCTGGCTCGACGTCCTCTTGTGTGGCATCACATGTGAGACAACATGCCAGACCCTTCAGACAACGACGAGCTCGATGCGACCCCACCCGACGGCGGTTACGGTTGGGTCTGTGTCGCCGCTTGCTTCTTGATCAACTTCTCAACTTGGGGTGCCGTAGCAGTAGGGAGTTATATTGCACTAGCGTACCCACGGCATCATACTGACCACCCATACCAGTCCTACGGCGTATACCTCTCCTACTATCTGAGTACCAACCGCTTCCGTTCCGCCTCGCCCCTTGACTTTGCCTTCGTCGGAGGCTTCAACTTCGCTTTTGCAATGCTCGCTGCCCCGCTTGTCACCTCGCTCACCCCGCGTTTTGGGAAACACACCACGATGCCCATTGGAATTGCGCTGCAGACTACTGGCTACATCACTGCTGGCTTTGCTACGCAGATTTGGCATCTATTCTTGACCCAGGGAGTCCTCGTCGGGCTGGGTATTGGCTTCATCTATATCCCTAGCCTGCCTATACTATCGCAATGGTTCGATGCACGCCGGAGCCTAGCAAATGGCATCAGCAGTTCCGGGTCCGGGTTTGGCGGCGCACTTTTCGCGTGGGTCACAGGAGCTATCATCGACGCGCTGGGCTTGCGCTGGGCTCTCTGCATCACCGGCATCATGACTTGCTTCCTTACCAGTATTGCGACGGCGGTTGTCCGTGACCGCAACAAATACATCAAGCCGCCGCAGCTCGCTCTTGATCTTACTTTGCTAGCACGCTACGACGTCCTACTACTGCTAGCGTGGTCTTTCGTCAGCATGCTCGGCTACATTGCGCTGCTGTTCTCACTATCGGACTTTGCGCTAGCCATCGGTCTCTCATCGCAGCGAGCCACTGACGTGATCGGACTGCTCAACATTGGCACAGCGATTGGCCGCCCACTCATCGGCACACTCAGCGACAAGTCTAGGCGTCTGGACGTTGCGGGTGCGCTTACCTTGGTGTGTTCGTTACTCTGTTTCGCCTTCTGGATTCCGGCGCAGTCTTTTGCGCTGCTTGCGGTCTTCGCGCTGCTCTCAGGGGCTGTGCTCGGCGTCTTCTGGATGGTCCGTTCCACCAAAAGGTATGAGTGAAGACATCACTGACATTACAATGTAGACCATTGGACCGCTCTGCGTTGAAGTTGCGGGGCTGAAGCACTTGCAGTCGCTACTTTCGCTATCCTGGATAACGATCATCCTCCCGACTACCTGTGCGTATAGCCGCATGTTGATACGGTGCGACACTGACGAGTGATAGTCTCGGAAGTCATTGCACTCAAGATCCGCCGGCCAGAGTCTTCGCGCAGTTACCTGTATTCGCAACTGTTTGTTGGATTGTCTTATCTCGCGGCCAGCGGTATCATGCTGGAGTTGCTCCGCGTCAAGAGGCGTGAGCGCATGCGCTCACTGGACACAGGAACAGAGTTGACGGATACGTAGTTGGTGATGTTGTTCTTATAGGCGCAAAACAAAACAACCAAGAGTGCGGCACTTTACCTCTATGATGTTTCGATACTGCATTACCTGCATACCGACGAGCTCATCGATCTCTGACCGCACTGATACACAGCAAGTAGCGACACAGCAAACGAACTAGCACTTACTCCCATTTCGACCGGTCATACTCCTGCATGTATTGCACGAATTCGCTCCCCTCAGCGGCCCAAGCCTTTATACCTCCAACAAGCACGAGACTCTTCATTGTCTTGTCTTCTTGTTCATTAATATAATCTGCAAACCATGCTGCGGCTCTGTTGCCTCGGCCACGCGAGGAGCCTGATTTTGGCATCAGTCAAGCCTCTCACTGACGATCATTTCGTGGCGACACCTACCACAGTACCAGATGACTTGACTAACTCCAGCTGCATCGAATAGGCTATAAAGCGCGGGAATCGTGGGAAACAGGCTTTGTGCTGGCAAGTTGAGCGAGCCTATGATCGTTCCTCCCTAGTATTCGAGCCAAAGTCAGAAGCGGTCGTTACACTGGCGTCCATGAGGGGAAGCGACAAGCGTCCTTTACCTCAAAATCCGTGCGACGTAAGTCAACAAGGACGAAGTCGTGCCCAGGCTCGGTGTCAGATTTGAGCAAGCGAAGCACTTCGTGCCGGGAGATAGATGCTGGCTCTGCACATGCTTCTGGGTATGCAGCGAACCAAGGTCGTTCGCCACCGTTGACTGTAGCAGACGGAGGGGCTTTCTTGGTGTCAGATACTGCGTGATGGTTTGCCATTGCGTGCATTACTGGGCTGAGAAATATGATTGTCCCCAATGTCAGCGGTCCGAAACTGTGGACTCCAGAGTCGTAAACTACACGGCGTGGGATGGGGCGAAGGATGTGAACTTGTCTGTCCGTGATCGTGCTTGACTCCAGTGACTGTACACAAGCGAAGTACGTCGATTTACGGTCATCGTCATGCACTGAGGCACGTAGTAGCACGCAATGTCCAGCCAATTCTGTTAGACAGACAGTGACATGCCAGTCACACATGCATACACCTGCTTGCGATGACATCCCGCCAAGACTTCTGTGCTCTCCACCACTGTCAGCCGCCGACCGGCCAATCACTGCAGATCAGTGACCGATTCGTCACCGACGAAACAGCATCGCGGCCTCGTATGTCGTATGTATTTTGCTACAATATGCTCAACACTGCTCAAGTTGACAATGGGAATCGAACAACAGCACCGAGAACGTCTTCAACCAGCAATCCTCTGCCCCCGTCTCATATTACGACACCGCCACTTTGCTACACTGACCCAAGGCCAACAAAACATTTTTCGATCACACATTCGCACATCCAAGCGATCAACAAATCGACCATAAGTCCAAATGTCTCTAACGGAGCCTGACGTGGAGATGGAACGGAAACGAGAACAGGACACCGAAATGCAGCAGCCGCTGGAACCCAAAGCCGAGAATGTATCGGCTTTCAAAGCTTTAGGATGGCTGGACCGCTTCTTGGCTCTATGGATTCTGCTTGCCATCCTCGTTGGTATCCTCATAGGGAACTTCGTCCCCGGAACCGAGACAGCACTACAGAAGGGCAAATTTGTCGGCGTGTCGGTGCCCATTGGTCAGTGCTATTCATAAGATCGATCTGCCCTTTGCTAACTCTTTCAGCCATCGGACTGCTCGTGATGATGTACCCTATCCTTTGCAAAGTCCAGTACGAGACGCTTCACCTCGCGTTGCGTGAAAAGCAACTCTGGATCCAGATTGGCTTCAGCATCATCATGAATTGGATCGTCGCTCCGTTACTTATGGTGTGTTTCTCCCTCATTGCATTCTTGACATGGCACTGACCTTCTCGACAGCTCGCTCTTGCATGGGCGTTCCTTCCCGATGAAGAGGGTCTGCGCGAAGGACTAATACTGGTTGGACTCGCCCGTTGCATCGCAATGGTACTCATCTGGACCGGCATCGCTGGCGGAGACAACCAGTATTGTGCAATCCTGGTAGCCATCAACTCGATCCTGCAGATGGTACTCTACGCACCACTCGCTATTTTCTTCATCAACATCATCAGTGGGTCCTCGGAAACAATCTCGGTGTCATACTCCACCGTCGCGACAAGCGTTGCCGCATTCCTCGGGATTCCCTTGGGCGCTGCGATCCTCACGCGGTACGCAGTTCGCTGGATGACTGGCCCAGAATGGTACGAAAACAAATTCCTGAAATACATCGCGCCTTGGTCGCTGATTGGGCTGCTTTACACTATCGTGGTCCTCTTCGCCAGCCAAGGCCATCGCGTGGTACACCAGATTGTGTCCGTCGTACGCGTCGCAGCACCACTCATCGTCTACTTTGCGGTCATCTTCAGCGCGACGCTCCTCGTTACACACAAGCTTGGCTTCGGATACAAACTCTCTGCGACGCAGAGCTTCACTGCTGCAAGCAACAACTTCGAGCTGGCAATAGCAGTAGCTGTGGCTACTTATGGGGCGAACAGTGACCAGGCCCTCGCGGCGACTGTCGGGCCTTTGGTTGAGGTACCGGTGTTGTTAGGCTTGGTGTATTTTGTGCGGTGGTTTGCAAACAAGCGTGGCTGGAAATGAGCATGGAGTATATTGCACTAGGCTCGTACTTGAAATCACAACCGCTTGTGAGGATAATCTTTTTACTTCGTGTTCGACAGCCCGCTTGTCTCATGACATCTGCGAGACATGTTCTCCCGTCCTTCGTACGAACGTGAAAAGCGATGGGGATCCCGATACTGCGGTCAGTGTCAGTACCTCAATCCTCTAGCGTTCCGCCGTCCGTTGTTGAGGCGCCGTCGAGCATCGTATGTCACTTCATGCCTGCGATTGGTCAAGCTCTGCGTTTCTCAGCGATGGGACCTTCTGCGGAAATCTTTCGCCGGGCACTACGAATGTTACTGCTAACCCCTGCGGTGACTGCGACCCTCGACTTATATGGTACAGCTTGGCTAGAAGCAAGACTGAACACGCTGTCTGGCTCCCGCAGTTATCTACTTTGCACTTTATGTGCCTTCATCGGCACTGCCTGCATTACCGACAGTTTCTTGATAACACTCTCTTCAGTGCCTCAAACCAAGATCATGACTTCTGCTACAAACGGGCCCGAGCGGAACGGTATCCCCGTGCAAGAGTGGCAAGAAGCCTATCCAGTACCACGCTCAAATCCCAGATCCATCTCTCCAAGCGACGTGTTACACTTGGTGAAGAGTGGAAACAGTTCAGCCTTCGTACTTGTCGACCTGCGACGCGATGACTATGAGGTATGCGATGTGTTACCCGCAAAATTGGCAGCTCTGACATTGTTCATAGGGTGGAACGATCTCTGGAGCCCTTAATTTGCCTGCGCAAAGTATCTATACCGCGCTTCCATCCCTCTACAGGTTGTTCATTGGTGCCGGAGTAGAACGTGTTATCTGGTATTGCGGTAAGCCTGTGAACATGCACGCCTGTTGCCAGTTCCTTGAAGTCTAAACATTGTGTCCAGGTTCCTCTGTCCACCGTGGCTATTGGGCTGCTGGCTGGTTCGATGACTATCTGGATGAGCAGAAAGATACTACTATGCAGAGTCTGAAGCTAAGCGGCGGCATCAAAGACTGGGTTGCTGGAGGAGACGAGTACGTCGCTTGTATGCAGGAGTACGATGCGTTGAAGTGGCAATCATCGCCTTAGTCGCTACTGAGACATCGTCACGGGCGCGCAGTTCGCTGTGCAAGGCTAAGCCGCATAACGCTTGTGTAGTCGAACATGCTTTCGAATCGCTTCTGGCAGAAGGTTAGCAATCGTCTATTGGCTGCTATCAGTTCATGATACTGATTGGTTGCATCGACTATGCCGATCGAGACCGGCGTGTACTGATGCAATTTGACCCAGTCAACGCAGAGGGTGCGGTTGTGGTAGTCATTGAGGACCTTGAGCGTGCCGTACATTTGGAGATGCTTCGAAGTCAATTACGAAGTGACGAGTGGCGTATAGTCCACGCGTAAATGGTCGTGATAGCATCTGAGTGGGTTAATTTGGACGTGGTAAAAGCGAATGGCGAGGAGGATTCAGGAAACAGGAACAGTAAGTGTGGAAGTTGGGCGGACCGCACCGCGGGTTCGGACTGGAGGATGTATTCTCCGAGCCGTTGTTCCAGTACCATACACCCCTTGGCGCCTCGTGCCACGCTGGCGTGATTGCCTATTACAATGCGTTATGAGACTTAGGACGAGCGATGGGGATAACGAGGATGAAGGGGGCGAAGAAGAGATCCGGGAAACATATTTCTGCTGAGGAGGAGGAGAACAGAACTTTGATCATCCAGCTGCTCGATCGTGGCTACTCGCAGACACGGAGGACAGTGTCACCCTCTCAGTGTATTGCCGCCCCACGCCCGGGTCCATCTTGACGGTACCGACCGCAGTCACGACATATCCTGTCCGCATCCAATATGCAAAGCTGAAGACAGTGTATTTGGTACGATAGAGCATTTTTAAAATCACGCTCAACGCCACCACGGTACTCGATTGCGGTGTCGCTGAGGGAGGACGTTGAATGATGGTGAGCTGGCATCTGGAGGATGGCTGTCTATTCTTGTCTAGGACTTGTAACCGGTCTTACAGGTGATCTCGTGTGCAAGCGAAAGACCTTTTCCGATAGTGACATCATGCTACGTGCGAGCTTACTTGTGCGGATGTACTCCATTGCTCCTGGCAAACAGCAGCAGGGACAAACATGTATCAATCGACATCAGCTCAAGGCGTTCTATAATCTCACCACCGTGATACCAAGCTAGCATGCTCATGTCACCCTCGTGTTCCTTTCCCCCTCCGTGGTTTCTTGAACACAGCACCTCCATCAACAGAAGTTCCAGGAGTAGCAGTCGTACCTTGGCCGATGCTTGACGTCGTAGCATGCTCAACTTGTGCAGACACGGAACCCTCGCTTGACCGTGCCACACTGTACACACTCATGTCCTGCGACAGCCCAGTTGGCTCGGAGAAATGAAGCTCGGACTGTGACTCGGAGAAGCTGATGCCAGCCGGAATCTGATCGATGGCCGAGCAGATTCTTTTGAAGTGTACGGGCATCCAGTGGTCGTAGACATTCTTGGTGAACCTGTAGGCTGTCCACTTCTCTTTGCCATCCAACGCAGTGAAGTCGTATTTGTGTATGGTATGGCGATAGTACTTTGTCTCGGCGGCATCGGTCTCGGCGTAGTGTCCATAGATTCTGACTGTCGAGTGGTCGTGTGAAATAGAAAAGGCAAGAATCTCTCGGTGCAGCTCCTTCTCACGCTTCACCACTCGAAACAGCTCTACCACGGCGCGCGCCGCAATCGCCGCGCTGTGAGCATTCTGGCGATCTGCAACGTCAAGAGCCGCGGCGCCGCACTTGACCTCGCAGGTCAAAAAGGGAAAGCACATGTACCATGAAGCCATGAAATAAGACTGGTCGTCAAAGTCGCCGACAATGGGCTTCATCCTATCGAGCTGATCCTGCGTGAATGCACGCCGGCGGAAGCCGACCGCATAGTCTGGCTGAGGCCGCGTTTTGGTGATAGGAATGCAATTGTTCCATCCTTCATTGACGCTCTCGACCAAGCCTTTTTGTATTGTCGTGCCGCGAATGGCCATGGTCTCCGCCGACGGAACGACGAGCCGTGCAATATCCTGAATGACCTTCGCTTCGTTCCGGTCCTCCACCATCTTACAAGTATCTTCAAATATGTCATCATCAAAAAGCGTACCAGGAGGAGCGATCTGCTCATCGATGAGAAGTTTCCCGCAGAGCGTCTTGCCTGGATCTCCAACACCGACGGCAGACTTTTCCATGAATACATTCCGCGTCCTCAAGAGCTCTTTATATTCTGGTCTCCTGTATTCGGCAGTCTGCTGCTCGCTCGGTTTAACCGACCCAGTGGGTGCTGAGTCTGCGTCCGAGTTCTTCCTGCTCCGGGAAGACAGTGACCTTTTCCGCGCGAGTATATCCTCCATATCTTTAGAGTTGTTGATGTAGCTACGAGGCCATTGATTGCTTAGCGCCCAATATGCAATGGGATGTTGCTCGTCCTCATACGAACGAGTGGATGTTTTCGGCGCCAAGTGGTCTTCCTCAGCTGGCGGTCGCTGCAGATTACGACGGCCTTTGGCGCAATTGCTTTGTGGTACTCGGTGGCACTGCGCTGTTGTCTGTCTCGGAGGAGAGGTCTTTGGGCTGACTTGCAGGCTCTGCTGTGGGTACGTTTAGCTACAGAATCGTGCAATCGACAGGCAGCCATACTGTCTCTCCTCGGTCGTCACATCCAGAGATGTAGCAGTCGGTCCTTTCGCCTGCTTTCGAGACCGCGAGCTCCTCAGGTGAGTCGTCTAAGCGCAAAGTCTTCCGTGGTCTTTGTACCTCCACCGCTCGCTGTCTCTTGACTGTTGAAAATTCAGTTGCTTTGCGACAGCTTGATAGGGAAGAAGGCATACCTCCAGCAGAGCGCGTCCGATTCGGCTTCAAATGTGTTTCCTGCTGTGTAGTGGCCATGGTGCTCGAGGAGATGGAGTGGGTGGTATTTGTACAATGAGTAGACCGTGTGTGTAGGCTTGGAGTGGTGGAGTTGAGTGGCATCGCGCTAAGGATTCTGGCGAATCATACGGGCCGACAGCGATCGAATGCGGAGTTTCTAGGCATCCATATTCGAGACCCACTACCCTATTAGCACACCAGCTTGATTGGCCGATTCCCGCACTGGAAAGCGAAGTGAATTGCAGTATGCGTTGGTATGGGATGCGAAATTCTGGAATAAAATCTCAAATATTCACTGGATGTAAGTCTCAGTCATCTGGACTAGTGCAGAAACAATCCCATACCCGAGGTGATTGCTCGAAAGAAGTAGAATTTGCATCAACACCGGGACAGTTCGTGTGTTTGAGCCTTCGAACCAGCCACAATTACCAGGCTATAGCCCTGCTAATCCACCTTTTGCTCGAGCGGCATCATTGCGCAGATTCCCGAGTATGTGGGCGCAGATAACTCTCTTGGCATCACACCGTGGTTTCCAACCCAAGCAAGATTTGTTACGGAAATTTCAGATCTACCACAAGTCGTGATGGGACCAACGAGGCTTTAGATTGGGACGAGTCATGAATGTCTCTCTGAGAAGTGGGCTGAATGCACAAGTTTAGCACTGTCGCTGAGAGGGTAAACTTCGAGGGTTCGGCACCAACCTCGTGGTAAGAAATTGATGCGTGAAAAGTGCAGGTAACGTCCCAGAAACTATTATGCCCTAGATTGATATCGCAAACTTGATAAGCATTACAGATCAGCATACAATGAGACGGCAAGCGTTATGCCAAAGTGCTCGGTGTAGACGCAGAATGGCTTCACTCTTTCCGTTGTTCCTTATCATCACCGTCGTCGTCGATATCCATCCGAAACTTCTCCTGCACCCGAACCCAACCAAGTGTGGCAGCGTGCATGAGAGACTCATTGTAAAAATTGAGCTCTTGGGACTCCAGAGAGCCGACGCATCTCGCATGCGTCTCTTTGAGTTGTCCTCGCCGCGCTTACACCGCTATACTGAACATGGCCCGCTGTGACCGAAGATTCGCGTGGACTGTAATCGACGTCCTGACTGGCATTGCCAGATGCGCGAGAACGCTTGGACTTGGTTGTCGGCATCTATATCTCTAGGATGGAGTTCGACTTGTGTAGCAGGGTATCCACGGCCAGCTTCAATTCGCAAGACCGTGCTAAGGTCAGACAGTACCACCGTCCATCCGGAAACCATGCAGAGGCAAGCAGCATTCCTTCCGGACTGTACATGAGGTTCGTAGCATTGCGGTGCCATGCAGAATAAGGCCAATCTTCTTCGGTGGTGAGCCGGCAATTGAGCGAGGCTGTACCCGTAACAATAGCATTGCTTGGGGAAGATAAGTTGATAACCCCAAGTGACCGTTGGTACAGAAGAGTCAACGCGTATGCGTTGGCCTCCTCCAAGGCGATGATTTCGGCGACCGGCTTGACTTTAAGGCCACCGGTGCGTCCAGATGTACAGAACAAGACGCAATATTTGCACTCATGGTCATGAGTTCCTTGGCCACAACGGTAACATGATGATTGATTGTCTGCCGAGGTCGTAGCTCCTCCAAAAGGTCCTTCTCTCTGCAAGCGAAGATCCTGGAGCGCCTTCTGAAGGCTGGCCAGGAGAGCGCCATCGTTGAGTCGCTGGCCATCGAGCTCATAATTTGCCAGTGCATGCATCACTACGTCGTAAGTCGTTGCATCGAGGGATGATGTCTTCGTCATGTCGCCCATTTTGCGACAATGTTGTGCAACCCTAATGATTCGGAGGCTGGTATCGAGCTGGACTTGCACAGATGTTGGCGGACGGGGTTGACTCTCTACATCTAGTAGACTACCAGAACGAGATTTATATCTCACGCAAGGTCTCCGCAAAGCCGCCTTGGGAGCGATTACGACATGTCAAGGCGCCATCGCACAGCCGAGAGACAAGACAGCGCTTTCACCCTCATCGTGAACTCTGGACCAACCATAGGGGCGCCCATGCCTGGCATGATCTGTGCATGATTCGAAGCAGCAGGGGCTTGGAGCATGAGGCTGTGTCCCTGGTGCAGCGTGAGGGTGACATGCTCCACCAAACAGCTACCAGTTGTCGAGGTCCAATAGTTGTCGTCACGCGCAGCACTGCCAGACCACTGCTAAGCACACCAATGAGTAGCAGTGTCATAAGAACCACGCCTCATGTCCAACGTTGGCCATGATGCTGGTGACCATATCCTATTCTTGCTTCTGGAGGCGATCATGCAGCGCCTTGGTAGCTCCCCTCCTCGATCAGCTGTGGTACGACACTCAGACGCACAGGACAAGGGCTGCTTCGCCACTGCTTGATCTGAACTTCGCGTCCTATCGTCTGGTAGGGAGCACGGAGCAGGGGCTGACGACAGGTCATGGATGCATGTCGGTATGGCTTCCTCCGTTCCTGCCTAGACGATGCTGTGCCTTGCATCCGACGTCACTCCGCAGACCTGGCAAGTGGAGGACCATCCTTACCCAACGCTTCCCCTAATTACAACCATTGTGTCTGCGGGTTTTAGCTTCGTTCCTGACTTTCACAGCTGAAAGGCGCGAGCGTCTACGAGTGGGCGCAACGACAATATACTCCGGCAAGGCTCGCTAACAATGTACGAGAGGCTCTCGTCAAGACCTTCGTGCCCCACCAACGCATGTGATAACGGCAGTGCTGCTCTCTGGTGCGGCTAGAAGGTGCTGTGCCTCGGTTTCCTAGGCGTATATTTAATGACGAGTAACTGGCCCTCTCCTGTACCAACAGCAGCGGCCTGCCCTATCCAGTCTTCCAGCGGACTATCGTAAGATCCTCACGCCTTCAGCTACCCCAAGCTCACTCGACTGTTCATACCGCGAGCCAATATCACGTTATTCCAAGAATGAGTCAATTAGCGAATACAGATCCATGCCATGAGACACGAGCCAACCGCCGACAATTTTCCACCATAACGCCGGTCAACAGATTTGGCCTGATCCGTATCCAGAACCATCCGCAGCCGGTCGAACCTCACCCCAAGCGCGAGTATAAGTTTAGCTTCTTCTTCGACGACGATCATGACTTCCTCATCTTCGCCTACTCGGGAGAGCTCGACCTCTCGGAGTACACATCGGATTGGCTCATCGACCATGACCTGGACCTCCACTTTCTCCGACCGATTCGTAACTTGGTGGAATGCGTTTCGGGTGCGATGTTTGAGACATCTCGGCATCACATCACCTTCGCCATACCGCCTATGCGGCTGCGCAAACGCTCTCCACCAGCATTGTTTGTGCGAGACGCTCATTTCGGCTTTCGCTTTCCTCTTGGAGCTGACGACGGCGATGTGGAACTCAGCTGTTCGAACCGAGACGATATCCTCACCTTAGTAAGAGATTGGCTGGACGATCTCGAGCTGGACCAGCAATTCCTCATTCCTGTACGCAACGTTGTAGAGCAAATGATCGAAGGGATTGCCGATAATCCGCGCCATGAAGTTGTGGTTTTGCCAAGCATTGATCTCTATGACGAACCGAGACGCATCTGGTCGCTGGCTCGGACGCAGTTGACGGGGCGTATCGAGCACAACACACCGGACGGGCATCAGTATGCGCATGAAGTGTTCTGCTCCCCGCGGCCTGCTCGCTCCACAAGCACCATGAGACAGATCAGCCCCGGAATGTTTCGCGACTTCAATACCGGCCATTTCCGACAGTATGTTCTCCACGCTATGTTGATGCAATTCTGGGGACTTCTGCCGGCTCGAATTGTTTGCGTCACGCTGGCGACATGCGCGCAGATTCTCCATCGCTACGTTGAGGACTGCCCGTGCCACAGCGAGGACATTGGAGAGCTTGAAGGGCTCAAATTGACTTTGCTCAAGCATCTCAGCCAAATCATCCCATGCGAGGATCACTTGGCTCCCGAGAAACTCCACAGCCGTATGCGGTACCTTTTCGAGCAGCTCAGATGCTTCCTTCAGACCACTGGTCAATCTACCGAGCAGGTGGTGCGGTCAGCGAGAGCAGAGCAACAAGCACGGCGTGCTGCTGAATGTGTCATTCGAGCACTCGATATCACATCTCGGAATCACTCGTACGCAGTCGGCAGTTGGGCCTGGGAACAACTGCTTATTCCCCTGAGTAGACCCCGACTGGGTGTCCTTGAGGCTTCATTCATTGGTTGGCCGGGTAATAATAGAAGCAACCAGGACAGTCGTCAGGGCTCAAGGGCCGATGAGCAAGCAATCCATCACACTATGGATACGACGAGCACTGAGTCTTCACATTGGGGTAAGTCCGAAATGGTCATTTTCTTCGATTACGATATTGATGTGTACTCTAGACGCGCTGGAGGAACAGGCTACAGGAAATATTGAAGACCCTTCGACTTCTCGAGCATCCCATGTGATGGACGGTACGAGTGGGAAGAAACGCAAGACAGCCTTCCGTTAAAAACTTGTCTATGTCCGTCCACGAATCGTCGTGATGCTAGAAGCAGCCGTATGGTGGGTTTGTTGCAAGCATCGGCGGAGCAACTTCTTTCATGTTAGCTTCGTTGTCTAGAAAACTTACTGTCCTGCAATACCTCTCGTACTGCACCTCGCTCTGCTCCGGCGACGCTCTAGCCTGGTCAAGGGTGTTCTGGAGTTCACTAATGTCGCATGAAGGTTCTGCATCGCAGCGATTATGGATCACGCCATTGCGAACGAGTCGAGCGCCGAACTTTGTCATTGGCCGTGATGGAGACTGCGTATGAGCAGGTTTGCGACGTAGCTTTGCGGTGACATTGAGTGGTACGCTATGCTCGAGTGTGTTTGCGGAGATCGGATTGTGTCAGGGTGGTCTGAGCAACTATACCATGGTACTGGTCAGTTCGCTCTGGCTCTACTATATGGGAGAGTCTTCTTCTTTACCATTGACCTCACAGGTGGTAGCTCAAAAAGTTAAGATGGTGATCAAGCCTCGAAGACCCTACAACAAAGCTATGTCTCGAATACAGTTGCGGTACTCATGAAACATTTCAAATGTAGGACATGGCATTGTCGATCCGGACTCAAGCCATGGCCAGAGAGCTGAATTCTTGGTTCACATCTTTGGTCAAGTAACAAACAGTCGCAGCACACTAAACCGTGGATCCTTTTGATACATGGCAAGATGTGGTAGCAACTTGGACGAATGGGTCTTGTTCCATCGTTCGAATCAGTGGGACCATGTCGGATTTCGAAAGTGGTCTTGAGTAGCGGCGAAGTGGAAGGTGGACAGCAAACTTGTTTGAGGTTCGTTGTCGATTCTTCCTACCGCCATGATATGGCACTGATCCAGATCACGGACTTTCACAAGCCTAGAACCGGCACAAAGGCGTCCATTACCGCAGTATGAAGGAAGACAAGGTGTCAGATGTCATGCGCGATGAGGTACGTGAGGGTAGAATGTCGTTGGGACAGCGTGGGAGCTGTCCGAATAATGCATTTCTCTGGTTCGACCCATGGTTCTCTTCCGGTGAGACCGGAGGAGAGAGCGTCACCATCAGTACAGACGACGAACATATCATTCAAGGTCAGGATGGGACACTGTCTCATTGGTGTCAGAATGGTCCACCCAAAAGAACAGGCACCTTGTCTACTTTCATTATCTATTGCTGTGACATATATATATGTAGACATCACTAGTTGCACCTACAATAGCATTGTTTACACGCACAAAAGAGGCTCGAATCGTCCTCCTTGCCAAGCTTGGACCTCGCTGCAAAAACATCCCTTACTGCACATGATGGGTGACATCGGGATCGTCCTTCCTCAGCTTCACACAGAAAGATCTAATGCTTGGCTGAAGGCCATATCGTCAGCCAGGAAAAGAGGTCTTAGTGAGCACATATCTCTGCCGCAGATTATCGTGTGTGGAGATCAGTCTGCTGGGAAAAGCTCAGTTTTAGATGGTGTATCAGGCTTTCAATTTCCTCAACAAGATGGATTATGCACACGATTCGCGACAGAGATTATTATGCAGGATGATGCATTACCGCTCAGCATCAACGTATCAATAATCCCGCACTCGTCTCGAGAGGAAGCTAGCAAAGTTCTTCTGACGACTTTCGATAGGGAGGTGGACTCATTCGATGATCTGCCAAAGATCAATTCAGATGCTGGAACAGCCATGGGACTCCGGGAACTAGGACCCAATAATGGTGCTCCTACATTTGCCAGAGACGTTCTTCGGATCTGTGTGTCGGGACCAACAGGTCTGCATCTGAGTGTGGTTGATCTGCCTGGGATCATCCAGGTACCAAGCGAAGGGCAGACCGATGACGATGTCGAAGCCGTTCACTCTCTTGTTGATTCATATATGATGAGCAAGCGATCCATCATACTGGCTGTTGTACAGGCTGGAAATGACATCTCCAACCAACCGGTGATTCGTAAGTGTAGACAGTTTGACCCATCTGGCGAGCGCACGATTGGGGTCATAACGAAGCCGGATCTCATAAATAAAACAGCTGAGGGCCGGATCGCACAGCTTGCGAGGAATGAAGATACCACGAAGCTCAAGCTTGGTTTCTTCCTCATCAAAAATCCGTCACCTGAGGAGACAGAGAGGGGTTTGACGACATACGATCGAGAAGCCATCGAGCGAGATTTCTTCACGTCCGCACCTTGGAAAAATCAGAAGCTCAACCCAGACCGTCTTGGAGTTCAAAATCTCAGAGCATTTTTGCAGGAACTTCTTGAACGGCATATCAGGAAGGAGATTCCGAAGGTGCGGCAAGAGCTGAAGCGACTGGAGCGACAGACTGCCGAGCAGCTGCTTATGCTTGGAGGGCCTCGGAAGACAACGGCAGACTTGCGAATCCATCTATCACGTTTGGCCATGAAATTTGACAATATTTGCTCTTCAGCTCTACAAGGAAACTATGATGATTCGAGGTTTTTCGGCAGTGCCGGCGGAGAAATTCCGCCGACTCGACTAAGAGCTATCGTCCATTCAGAGAACGTCGGATATGCTAATCTCATGAGGACGAAAGGAGAGAAGCGAAGAGTTGGTGCACGGGAGGAATCAGATAATGACGTAGAATCTGGTAGTGAAGCGGATGATGGCGGTGGCCAAATACTTGTCACAGAGAGTGCCATGAAGGAGTGGGTGAAGAAGGTAAGCCTTTATGGGCCGTAGTCTGATGAAATGCCTCCCCTAATCGGCTCAGGTATATACTAGTACTCGTGGACGGGAATTACCTGGTGATTACAATCACGTATTTCTCTCGGAATTATTCCACGAGCAATCCGCCACGTGGTTACGGCTGAGTACACGACACCTTTCGACTGTCAGCCAGCGTTTGGAAGCGTTTCTGGACGCTCTCGTGTCACATTTGACCGACGAGGAGCATACACGACAGAGACTCCGGGAAGGCATTCTGGCCGCTCTCGAAGCTATGAAAAAGAACGCCGACGAAGAACTGAATAGATTATGGATTGACGAAGCACAACAACCCGTAACGTATAACCATTACTACACTGATAACATTCAGAAAGCGAGAAATGATTCTGCTCGAAAAGCTCTGAAAAAGGCCATGGACGAAACCACTCACCAAGATTATGGTGGGCGGATTCACATAAGCAACAACAACGTGGATATACAAAATCTGCTAGGCTTGTTGCAAGACCGCATTGTGGTCAACATGGACGAACAAGCTTGTTCTGAGGGAAGGGGCGCTTTGAACGCTTATTATAAGGTTGGCTTCAGTGCGTCAGATGTCAAGCAGTTCTGATATGTTCTAGGTTGCATTGAAAACATTCGTCGACAACGTCTGCCGTCAAGTGATCGAGCGACATCTCCTACGCTCGCTTGCTGATGTGTTCTCGCCAGAGAAGGTAGCCGGTTACTCCGATGAGGAACTTCAAGACATCGCCGGTGAATCTGATGATGCAATTGAAAGGCGAGAATATCTCCAAACTCTTGAGATCACATTGAAGGAGTGCCTTGCCGACCTTTTATGAACATTACCTCTCGCAGAACTTTAGATTGATCATTTATTGCGATAGCTACGCACGAAGAGCAAAGTTAATTGACATGAAGGCCTGTAAAGTGAGGGGTTGTGAGTGCTAGTTCAGATCGCAGTCCAGATCACACCACTCCTGCTCGTCCCGTTCATTGCAAATCCTTCAGTACTCCGTCTGAACTGGATGGCCAACCACCTAGGATATTCTGTTCATTGATCGCAACCTCGCGTGCGGGACTGGCTGTGTCGATTTTATCGCGCTCGTTGTGTGTCAGAATATAAACTGTACTCGAACATCCCCGGACAAGTATAGTGGGTAACGGAAGTACCTCCACATCCCTTCTGACCAATACGTGGACGGAATGTCACCAGATTTAGCTAAGCGTGGAGTTGCGTGTGAGCTATGACCTTTGCTCATCAGGTCAGGCCTATCATCCACTTCTATACCTACAGTAACTTTGCAATTAAGATGGCTTCCGCCATTAAGGAAGTCCATACCACGGCGTTACTCCAGTGGCAAGCAATCGCCGATCTACCACAAGATCTTAAACAGAGAGTCAGCAGCCAGCTAAAGTCGCTGGTGATGGGCCCACGAGCTATTGAGACGTTTGGCCAGATTTTGTCGGGCACACCCTGCATACGCTCAGCATTCGAGATGGGCGATACGACTCTACTACAACGACTCCGCGAGCAAGAAACGCCCGGACATGAAACCGAAAGCCATCTTAGCAGAGCACTCGAGTTCGCAGGAAAGCAAGATATCGGACGCATACAGATTCAGATACCCGAAGCTTGGGCAAGCATCACCACTCCGACGAGCATCGTGGACATCTACCCGCGTCCATACCTTGTGGGCATGTACTTGCTCAACGTTGTCGACCCCGTGTTCTGCGACCTGTTCGTGCGATGCTTTGAACAATGTCGCTGTTCACCACTTAAACCTTACTGGCAGTCGAGCGACACAATGTTGGACTGGGCCAAAGAAGAACTATTCGGTGGACGCATGCACTGCGAAGCAATCAATACAGAGGCCTCGGTGAGTATCTAGTAAGCCTCAGCACTGTCAAACTAAGACCAAAGCAGATAAATTTTGTTCGTGCCTTTAGACCAACGTTCGCAATTCGCTTGCGTCGGATACAGAGACTCATGCAGAAGGACACGGCTAAGATACTACCATTCACAGCACTGCAACGTATCTCGAAGAGGAAGAGGCGTACACATCGCACGCGGCGCGAAGACTGTCCCGAGATTGAACAATTCATGCGCTCCCTACACAGATGAAACACATTCTTGACCAGAACCACAATCACATTCATGCTTAATCATGGCTTCTATCGTACTCGCGAGGTAGGTGTATAAGATGGCACTAATCCCAGACTTTGCAATGGAACGATGGCGCCCGCGATCGGTGGCGAGGCCCTTGTGTGCGTTGGACTTCCTGGGCTACTGAGACGTGTCAGTCCAGCCACTTCCCGACGTGAGCCGTCTAGTAGCCCGCTGAGTTGTCGAAATACACCTGAACCTGTAAGTAGAGGTTCATTCGAGTTTGGCGTAGAGTTTTTGACAAGATCTCGGATAGATTGTATAGCAACCCTTTCAGCTCGGTCATTACGTACTATCCATGGGTATCCTATCTTTGCCTTGTCAGCACGGAACCCTCAAGAACAGCGTCCAAAAGTGGCTCACGGGAAGAGAAGGGTAGCCATTGTCTTGAAAGTAATCAACCAGACCTCCGAACACCTCTTGCTCGAAAATTTCTCCCGATTCACCTGCACCCTCGCTTCCACTATCGTCTTCGTCGTCGTCATCGTCGTCGTCGTCATCTTCATCGTCGTCGTCGTCGTCGTCGTCGTCCTGGTTAAGTCGGCTGGATGAAGAGCGCATGTGAGGCGGTGTTTGGGCATCTCCATTGCCGTAATATGTGATCGCCAAGTGGCCACCAACCTCGTGCGTCCCCGCAATAAGGATCAAGACTGCTGAGACACAATATTCATCTGTTGCTCGGATCCATGCATCTCGAGCCGCTTGGTCGTGCGGTCGTTGCTGATATGACTGCGCGGCTTGGTGCATTGTGGCGTACTTCAAGGTGGTAAATCTGACTCGCTAGAAGAGTGAGCTATTGTTTGTGCAAGAGACTATTCATGGACGTACGTCTTCTCTGAACTTGATAGCCTGCATCCGGATGTCAAATGTGCCGACCCAACTGCCTCGGGGATGCTCGGCCATCACCTTTGGTTGCAAGTCTGCTGCTAAGACTAGGAGTGGGGATTTCTCCCTCAGGTGTGTCAGAAATCGGGTGACACGCGCATCATTGTGTCCTGAATAAAGCTGTGACACGAATATACTGGCTCTTAGACCTCTGCCTCTTCGACAGATCTCTGCAACCTTGTACCATAATTTAGCCATCATGCCGAACATACTGTGACTTGGTTGTAGTTGCACGAGGCTCAACGGGCCATTTGGCTGAGCTTGATGATGGCTGACGATAACTACGTCCATGGTGACATACGCGGTTGGTAGCAATGCAAGTGGTGTGCGGTGAGGACGATCCGATGACGAGGGCGAGCGGACTCTCTATATCACGAAATTAGCACTCATGTCGAGGCGGGACGCCCCGTGGCAATCACAACCCTCTGTCTGGCCTGCACATTCCCTGCTAGTTTGCTCTTCGCTGGGCCAACGGTTACGCTTCTATCCAGACTCATGGACGCCTTTCCGGCGCTTCTCACTCATCCGGCAATGAAGGCAATCCTGTCACTCCCAGAAGACGCCTAACTTATCGCAGCACGGTCGCGTGCTGAGAAGTGCCTAAGTGGACAAGTATGCAGATCGCGTTGTCAAGCCGAGAATATCCAAATCTATGGTATAATGCTCGAAATTGCTATCACCGATGTGAATGAGTTGTGTAATTCATTGAGTACGCCAGAGCTAGACGAGTCTCACGCAGAAAGAGTGTCTTACCGGCTTGCTAAACGGTCAGGTGTTGCTGTAGAACAGCCAGCGAGCTCTGGTCGAAGGAAAAGGCCACATCAGGTGAGCTTGTGCGAAGGAAAAGGCCACATCAGGTGAGCTTGTGCGAAGGATGCAGGCGTGGGCATTGTTGGCGAAGGCGATCGTGAGGATACAAGATCCGTAGACTTATGCACCTGCGTTGATTAAAGAATCTCTTTTTGTCATCTTTTATAACCTTGATTGGTAGTGGATCCAAAGGTCGTCCAAGCCACATGTGATAGATCAGCAGTACAACAAGATAGCTACAGTCCGCAGGCTGCCCGACGAATGTTCAAAGACTGGTATTGGTGGGTAAAATTTTACGACGTTTAGCTGCGATTCGCTTGTTGGTCGTGGGACAGCTTCAGTGCCAGACCGAGGCCTTCTCTCCAGGCACGTAGTACGTCCCGTCCTGCGAGAGTAGACCTTACACTAATTTTCAGAACTGCGAGAATATGGGCCTGATCTTCATTGATCTTAGAGGCCACCACCTGAGCGCCGTCCAGATCTTCAGCGTCTTTGCACGTAGCGCATCTCGTGCTTTTGTCGTATTCTTCATTATCTATCACAGTATCCAGCCTGATCTGAGATGTTCTAACGGAGCAGTACTCATACTAGTCGTCGCACCCACAACTGGGAAACAGAAGAATAGCACTTCATCAAACGTGTGTCCTCATATGCTGTTTGAGCTGATTGCTGTCACGACAGGGCATTCTGCAAACCTGCTCAGAAACCGTCTTACTTGGGAGCTCACACATCCACGGGCTGAAGTTGTGCTCAGAGATCATGTGTTTTACGGCCAGCTTCCATGTAGCTGCCGTGACCGAGCAATCTTGATATTGGCAATCTCGAACCGCATGCACTTTCCGATGTTGACTTAGCTGTTGATAGCCCTCGAATTCGCGGCCGCAGCCAGGACTTTCGCAGGGCCAGGTGACACCAAACTTCGGTGAGGTTTCTGGAGGCGACCTACACACGTTAGTGACCTCCTGGTCGGGCCGTGCGCTAATAGCGAGTGATACTGTGTCCCCTGGAGGGATGGAAGGTGCCCGCGGATCTACTTGGGTGTGGCTTACGACATGCAGCAGATCTCCGCTGTCGTGTGCGTCCGGGGCTCCAGTATCCGAGACCGCGCCACGGACAATGCCAGTCGTTGGTGCACCCACTTCGGTAAGATCGTCGTCTTCGTCCATACTCTGAGGGGTCAGACCATTGTCTTCATGCGGTCCTTCAATATCGCTCATCTGGTAGAGCTCGTCGTCTGCGAAAGCTTTCAAGTTGCGAGGCAGTGCAAGCCCATGGGACAATTTTGCGTGATCCCAGAATGCACGTCGATCGCCAACTGCTTCGGTGCATAGGGGATGTGGACACGGCATCGGCCATATCTTCTGCCGACTCAAGTGTGTTCGAACGTGTTGCAAGTAGGGCGAGCGTCTTGGAAAGGCTGCATAGCGCTTCGCAGCGGACAACGCGCCGTCGCCTAAGCAGAACAAGCATCGATGAGCAGTTAAAACAATGGCTCTGCGTGCAATCTGTCCTGAGAAAGAGTCCAAGCTGCTTAGATGCCAAGCACAATGCGATTCCCAAGCTTTGTTGTCGCCAAACCATTCAGCGCACTCGAAACAGAATTCGGCTGCCTTAAGTAAGACCTTGTCCAAGGGCATCCTGTGAATCGACACCAGGTGGTTTCGTAGATCAGAGGTCGTCGAGTGATTGGCAAGACATCCGTTCCATTGACATAGACGATTGCCGTTCCTGAGGTGGCGCCTCATGTGAAGCGATAGCTCGCTTGGCTCGAAATCGTTCAATCGGACCCCGCAGTTCCTCCATAGGCAGGTGAAAACTCCGTCACTGTATGGAGCCCACGCTTTGTTGCCAAGCGAGCGCGCCACCCTTTTGGCCTGGCACGTCAGCAGATGCAAATTATGGTCGATTTTTCTGTTTCTGCGTCCCGATTAGCATAACAGTCCGTTCGGGTCGAGATGAGATATCACGTACATAGGACACCCTTTCCTACACACAAAACAAAGACCATTGTCATCCGGATCGGCATCTGGATACCGCCAAGGTGGACTGCTGGGTAGTGCAGCCTGTAGATACAGAGAAACAGCTGCTACTAGCGGAATCTTTTCGTCCGGCGGCTGCTCGTAAAAATGCTGGATCAGATTCTCCCGGGTAGAGTCGTATCTCAGGTAGGCTTTGAGGTATTTGGACGCCGCAGGCCGATGTACCATGGCACTAAGCGGCTTGGTACTCTCGCTTCCCTCGAAAATGCTAGCCTTGCTCGCTCCAGCATCGTGCTCAGGCCGCATAGTCTCGGTCTGGACCGCAGTATAGGCTAGACGCTTTTCCATGTGCTCAAGCCTCTCGGATACGTTTGAGGCCTGACTGTCTACAGTGTTCCGCCAGAAGCGAGGATCAGTGAGCGATGAACCAGGCGCCGCTGGACCTTGAACGTTGAGATCTCGCCGCATTGATCGCAAATAATTTATTGTGTCCTGGTCCTGGTCTGCACCGTTCATTATAGCTTGAACGTGAACACCTGAGATGCGAGAAATGTAGGCTTGGAAGGTATCATCATTCTTGTGCCCCATCTGCCGCCTTCGTTGGGATGAAGTGACGTATTCTGCCGCAGATTGTCAGTTGGTCAGGCAAATCTCGCCTGTATAGAGTGACTCACTGTCAATTTGATTACCAAACCCACGTCGGAAGGGATATGTTCCAAGGTTCTGTTTGTAGCCAGCCCGAAACCCCAGTTGTGTAAGGTAGCTAGCAAGATAATCTGCAGTCATGATCCGCGAAGGTGACATCTCTCCATTGTACTCCAACCGCCGGAGTACAGGAAGACTGCGTTTCTCTGCACGGACCGTCAGCTCAACAGAGTCGCACCCTGGTCGAAATCGTACACGACCGAGATCTTCGGGCCTATGAATCTCGTCGAAGACATCATCGGCGATGGCAAAAGCAAGTAGCACAGCTACTGGACACAGCCTACGGAGATAAGGCTCTTCGGTAAGGTTCTCTTCGTCGCTGAACCAGGCACGTCAGCATCTATCCATGCTTTCGCACTCTATTTTTGGCAACCTACTCCTTATCATCTTCCCCGCGACGACCTTTCTTGTTACGAATCTTTGGCTGTATAGCGAAGGTAGGCTGACCTTGACTGTCCGGGATCATAAGGAACTTGAAGTCGCCATACAATAGACCTTCGTTAGAGCCAGCATGGCATGAAGATTCGACCAGCTCGCCTGGACGCAGCCCAATGTAGTGCAAAATAAATACCGCAAGAGTGAGCTGCAAACGTACTCGGGGATGTTCGTACTCGTACTCGTCGTTCACCCAGAGATAACGCAGAACGTCGCGAACTACAGGCCCGTCTGCAAGTGGTTTTGGCCGAGCTTTGGTAGTCAGGCTTTCGGCATTGCGCAATCGTACGCGGATGTACTGAATACAAGGTTAAGGACCGTGAGCCTTCGATAATCTGTGGAGACCTACGTTTTCCATGTCCCGAACCTCATCCTGGGTGTAGTTGTGCGAGGTCTGCCGCCAGATGATGCGTTTGAGTTCGGTCCAATACTTCTCTACCGTACGGACTACGATCTTGGTATCCAGGCGGCCACGTCCTTTGCGAGCCTTGTTATGCAGGAAAGCTTTGATCAGATTCAGTCGCGGAGGGGGATTAAACGGATGGATAGGGTCGACCTCTTGGCCCGCTTCAAGGCAGAATCTAGGAGCAGGTTAGCGAAGTTCTTCACCTAGTCCTTGTGATGCTTACTTAGTCCAGGTGCCTTTCCACTTTCTGACACGCTCGACGTAAGCACGGCCAGCGACATCTTCTGCTGGAGGTCGGAAGTCAGACTCGTCTTCCACCATCGCAAGTATATCAGGATCGAGTGGCATGATGTCGGATGCAGACAAGCTGAAGCGTCGCAGACGGGCAAATTGGTAGGGGAAGAAACGCAGAAGTGGTAGCCAGAGTCCACCAACGAGCAGGGAGCACACTGCATATATGCGGCCGACACTGCGAATGACGACAGTGCAGCGAAGCTACTTGAACGATCGCTACTAGCCTATCATTCAGAAAGAAGCACGTCCAACAGCCCGTGCGAGGATCTAGAATGATGTGGAGGAGGGCAGACATCGAGCCAGGCAACCAGGCATCCAGGCGACCAGGCAGCCGCGGTAGGTATACTCACTGAAAAGATGAAGCTGGTGCTGACATGGACCATATGACGGGGCATGATCCAGACAGTCGGGCCCTCCTGTGGTGAACAGATACACACAGTTGTCGATGAGTTCGGATGCTCCCAAAGCATGCGTCGAGGGGCATTCCACGAACACGGATGTCGGGATCACGTTGTATAAGATCATGAGTGAATCACGGACATGAACGCTGCCAGACAGAAGGGTGCTAGAAGTGGCGTCCACAGCGAATTCACGATCCGGGTTCTGAGATCCAGGTTTTGGCCCACGTCGTATTCTGTAAGGCATGCTGACGTCTGATCGCCAACAAGCTGGGTAAGATGCATTTGTCTCAAGGACCGAACATGAGCCTCTCGCCGCAGCGATTGTGCTCCGGCATGCGTGAAGAGACGTCTGCTGAGAAGCTGCAAATTGGAAAGCGGATTTGCTCGCCAGAGGCACGACGCTAGCCATTTCGAGCGAGGCGCGTGTGGCCACCCGGAATCCAGCATCCTGGCGAAGCCCGCGATCCGTCGTCGAGAGAACTTGTTCCGTCCGCTCTCCTGTACTTAAGCCTCGAACCGGTAGAGTAGTAGTCAGGTCGGTGACGACTGGCGAATGCCTGCTGCTGTACGTTTTGCAATTTCTTTTGTTGGAATGTCCTAAGGCTCCTTTGTACACCAGGTTGCCAAATGGACCGAGCGTGGTTGGGCCAAAGGGGAGGTCAGGGGAGATCATGGGTATCGGCAGCTGACTGCGGGTCTCATGGATAGGCTATGGCTGTGGCTGTTGTACTTTGCTTCGCCTACTATCTGCATTATCTGATAGGTCGCGCGCTTGTCGCTTCGCGTTGGTCCGCACATATTCCTGACTGTGTGGAGGAGGTGAGCAAGATACAATTTTCCAGGGGGAAAGATTGCTGGCAGGGAGAACATACCTCGTACAGATCGTCAATGTTGCTTGGACCATTCCTTACCTCCCGTTCCTGCCATGAAGTCATCTTGACAGATGTGTGGGGATTGACTGACGCCCGAATAGTCTCGAAGGCACATGTAACCCGTACACTCCTACAGTACCTCTTCACTCTCTTCACTCCTTCTTAGCAGCCTTACTGGCAGGCAATCCAGGCATCTTGAAGCCACCACTATCGACCTTGCCCACCGCCGTGAACGTACCACCCTGAAACCATCTGTCCTCCTCAGCTTTCCTCTTCCTCTCATTCTCTGCTCTTCGCCTTGGATCTACAAGTTCCAGACCCTGTACAGGCGTGAAAGCGACGGTAGACATGGTACCACCCGCGTTACCCACCTGCGTCTTGAGCCCAGATCCAACACCCGAAGATCGTAGACCGGCGGATTTCAACGATGAGATCGTGTTAGCTCCACCACCGAAGCTCCTCAGAGACGTCGATGTACCACCAACAGGCGTCGCACCACCCCACCCAGGATTCTTCTTCGAGAGTTTAGCCCTGGTACGCTGGTCGATCTGAGTCGCGCGAATCCGGCCATCATCCTTCGCCCCAATCATACCCATTCCCATCGTCGACTCTCCGAACCCGACCTCCTTCTCCTCCTGACCGAAGACCATGCGATTTTGCGCTTTCCGCAGATCAGTCATGGCAGTAGCCTCCTTTGCTTTCCTCGCTCGCCTTCCTCCTCTCTTCCTCGCAGGCTTGTCATCTGGTGCCGGCAGAGCACGGACGCCTTTGTTGGGCGGCGCTTCCGAGAGTTTGTTGATACGTTTCTGGACTTGATCGTAGAACTCCAACCCTTGTTCGCCTGCGGAAGCTTGATGGGCCTGGTCTACACGAGCTGCAAGGACGATCTTCGCAGAGAGGATGCGCATGGCTTGAACTTTGAGGTCGGTCTGCACGTCGCGGATGATGTCATTGTTGTACAGGAAGCCTTGATGTCGGATACCAATGTTGGTCGCAAGACCTACTGCTGCTGTGTTCTTCTTGCTGCCCAAAGGTGGTATATTGCAGGCGGGTGTTTTGGCTAGTCCTGTTATTCCACCAGCGTAGTTGAGGAGTTGAGCGGCAGTCAGTGAGCCGATCAGAGTTGTTAGGTTGGGCGCGAAGAGAGACATGCGCGATTGGACGTATTCTGTCAGAAGCTTCTTGGCGCGGTCAAGGTGGAGAACCATCTCGCAGGCACGACGGACGGTGATGAGTTCATTTTTTTCCAGCTCGGTGCCGCGAGTGCTTGTTGCTTCCACGGTCACGACCATCAGTGTGGGACCATCAAGAACTTGCCGCAAAGGCTGCCCTACGAGATTCTCTTTGCTCTCGCTGATAGCTCGGATATTGTCGAAAGGTCCGTTCCCAATGATTGCTACAGTCTTGGCATACTCCAATGGGTTCTGGATCAGCGTCTCGAGCTCTGGAAAGCGTACCGAGTAGTGATCGCGGATGAACTTGTGCACTAGCATGATCTCACCGTCAATGCTGGTCGAAAGTGTATTGGATTGTGTTAGCAGCTTGTACTCCGGATTGTCCTCGATACCGCCGATATTTTGGTTTTGCTTCTCCGCAGGAAGGCTTTTGTAATGTTCGATTTCCTGCGCAAATCCGAAGTGGTCAGGTCTGTGTTCACACTGTAAATGATGATACTCTCAGATGGTAGGGAGTGGGTAAATGCTTACCTCCATGACCGGCTTCAGCTTCTTCATCAGCACAGCGACACTTCGCACGTCGCTGACCTTCTGCAGCTGCATCTTCTCCACTCGTGCTTTGGTCTCGGCCTCATCCTCTTGCTCCTCCATCTTCAAGTGACTCGGCGCATTTGTGGCAGCATCCGGGTCATCGTCCGGTTCCTCCTCGTCTCCGTCCAGCTCCATCTCCCCATTCGACTGCTTGGCTTCAGTAGGCATGGTCACGCCCGTCGCAGGCATCTCCTCGCCATCCTCGTACCCACCGAGGAGTCCATCCTCCTGCTCGTCGTTCTGATCATCGTCGTCGTCCTCGAAGTCGTTGAACAGCTCGTCGGCTATAGTCGTCATCTTGTTAAAGCCCGAGTATGGTTTGCGACGCTAGCTGAAAGCGCTTGAAGAGGAAGGAGAACATTAGTAGGTTGCACTCTTGCACGTGAATTCGTGATGCACGCTTAGTCACACCCCGCAGCACGAGTCATGCTAGCTGACCTACACTCCGTCAGTCGAAGCACTTTTGAAGTCCCATTACATACTTCTCACTTCCACAGGCCGCCGACGAGGCGTTGCAACAGCGTTGGCATACAGGCGAGACGAGGCGAGAGAAAGCACTGGCCGGTTGAGAGTAAGTATCGAGCATTGCAAACATCACGTGTGCACAGGCAAAGGCAAAGGCAGCGGAGGAAAGGCTTCGGGCAGGCAACAGAAGTATTGCGGTGCGGTGAGACAGAGTCAGAAGACGAACGCGAAGAGATCAGAGAGTACGGATATCAACAACGACTGGCCATCGCAGAAATGGCCCGCTCACCAGGCCGCAGAACTGACGACCGCTACGACCACCGCGATGATCGTGGATCTCAGAGACACTCACGTGGTGAGAGGGATAGAGATGTAAGATACCACCGTTCGCGTAGCCCGCCACGACGCGAGTTGATGAACAAGCAGCCCCGCCAAGATAACCGAGATCGCTATCACGAGCGTGATCGGGACCACCGTCCTCGAAGCAGGTCACGCGACCGCCGAGACAACTACGATGACCGCCGCCATCGAGACAGGCGCGGTGACCGTGATCGCAAGCATAGCAGGGATAGAGAGCCGGTGAGAGATCGTGACAGGCACCATCGCTCGTCCCGCTACGGTGATGACTACGATGACCGTGACAGGAAGCGACCACGCAGAGACTCCAACTCCTCACCTCCTCCACGTGGATCTCGAGGTCCTAGCAGGGATCGGGGAAGTGTGAGATCGGGCACTGGACGGGACAGCCAGGTACGTCCTCCTACGGCTACTTCAGATCTAAGGCTAACCGAACAGACTCCCCGTCCACCCACGGCGGACGAGATTGCAGCCAAAGCCGCAGAAGAAGCCTACTTAGCCAAGCTCGCCAAGGTTGCGGCCTGGAAAAAGTCTCTGGCTGACAAGATGAATCCCAATGGCTCAAGCAGTGGTAATGCTTCACCAGCTGTAAAGACTGAAGGCGCATCTTCGCCATCGCCCGCCGTCCATTCACCGTCTGCAATGACTAAGACTGAGTCGCCCCGCACCAAGGAGGAAGCTGAAGACGAAAAGCCAGTTACGACCTCTCCACCCGCAAGCTACAGCGGCAAATTCGACCACAAGGCTATAGCTAAGCGTGCTGCTGCAAAGATGGCTAAAATGAAGGGTGAGCAGGGAGGTATCCTTGGCAGCAGCGCAATTATCCCCAAACAAGCGGAGACTGCTCGTGCTTCCAATCTTGCACCGCAGCCAGACGGGAGCAGAGCGGCTCTCTCAGGGCGCGCACACGGTAAATCTTACCTCCTGCGTCAAGATGCCGGATTCGAGCTCACATACATCACAGGAACTTCCGCAGTGGCAACCAACGGCAATGCAAAAGTCTCCGGGTTCGGGCTTAACAAGACCGTTGCCGAGAAGGCAATTGACGAGGCTAACGTTGCCATGACAGATCTCGGTGGTGATGAAGATGTCAAACGTAAGCTCGAAAGACTTCCTGACGAGGGTCGACTTGCCAGGATCACGCATAGCATGAACGTCAGTCGGCCTCATCAGGACGAAGACGACGAGGATGACCTTCGCTCTGATGAAGAAGAGGCTGCTGCCACACGCGAGGCTGCCCTGAATCGAGCTCGAGCTACGCAGGATGAAGAAGAAGATGGCTTCGCTATCCGTGGCGCTTCTCGTAGGACGAGTGCTGACGTGCCAATGAAGGACGAAGAGGATGAGGTCGACGAGCTCGATGCCTTCATGGAAGCCCTCGTTGCACCCGACACTGCTACGACGACTGGTGGTCAAGGCAGAAAGCAGGTACAGGTCTTTAGCCTGAGTGACGATGAAGACGAGCTCGAGGCTGTTGGCGATGGTATGGACGACATCTCAGCTATGGCAGCCAAGCGGAAAAGGAAAGAGATTCCCACAGTCAACCACGCCAAAGTGCAGTACCCAGATTTCCGCAAGGCTTTCTACACGGAGCCTGTCGAGCATACCGAGATGAGCAAAGAAGACGTCGATATACTTCGTGCCGACCTTGATAACATTACCTGTCTTGGTGGCAACGCACCGACACCCATCACGAAATTCTCCCAGGGTGGGTTTGGTGCTCAGATCCTGGATGTAATTCGTGGTCTCAAGTTCGAGAAGCCCACACCAGTCCAGGCTCAGACGCTACCAGCCATCATGTCTGGTCGCGACACTATCGGAATTGCGAAAACTGGATCTGGAAAGACTGTCGCCTACCTGCTACCCATGTTCCGGCATATCAAAGATCAGCCGCCACTTGACAAGTTTGATGGCCCCATCGGCTTAGTCCTCGCTCCAACTCGTGAGCTCGCAACACAGATTCATCGTGACTGCAAGCCGTACTTGCGTGCGCTCAACCTCCGCGCAGTCTGCGCATACGGTGGGGCACCAATCAAAGACCAGATTTCCGAGCTCAAACGCGGTGCTGAAATCGTCATTTGCACGCCCGGTCGCATGATCGATCTTCTCGCTGCCAACTCTGGCAGAGTGACGAATTTAAAACGTATCACGTATGTGGTGCTGGACGAGGCCGATCGTATGTACGACATGGGCTTTGAGCCGCAAATTGCCAAGATCCTCGTCAACATTCGTCCAGATCGTCAGACTGTGCTCTTCTCCGCCACACTACCTAAGACAATCGAGGCTGTGCAGAAGAAAGCACTGAACAATCCTTTGCGAATCATGGTTGGTGGACGCAGCGTAGTTGCTGATACAATCACTCAGATCGTAGAGGTGCGTACGGAGGACAGCAAGTTCCGTCGTGTGCTCGAACTTTTAGGTGAGCTCACGAGGGACGAGAACGAAGATGCTCGATGTCTCATCTTCGTGGAGAGGCAAGAGACTGCTGATAAGGTTCACATGGATCTCAATAACAGAGGCTACCCGGCGTTGTCCATCCACGGTGGCAGGGAACAAGTCGACCGCGACCAAGCTCTCAGCGACTTCAAGTCTGGCGCTCTACCCATCATGGTCGCTACATCTGTCGCTGCCAGAGGCCTGGACGTCAAGCAGCTCAAGTTAGTTATCAATTTCGATGCGCCAAATCATCTGGAGGACTACGTCCATCGTGCCGGTCGTACAGGTCGAGCTGGAAATTTGGGTACAGCTGTCACATTCGTTCGTCCAGACCAGGATCGCTTCGCTTCGTTCCTTATCAGGGCATTGAAGGACAGCAAGCGAGAAGTTCCTAACGAGCTAGTCGAGCTTGACAAGCAGTATCGGGAGAAAGTGTCCGCGGGCGAAGTCAAGAAGATTTCTGGTGCAGGCTTCGGTGGCCGTGGTATAGAGCGGATTGAAGAAGCTCGTAATGCCGAGCGTGCCATTCAAAAGAGAACGCACAAGACTGGCGATGAAGCGGACGATGAAGAAGATGACAAAGAGGAGAAGCCAGCCAATAAGAAACAGACCGAGGTGGAAAAGATGCTGGCGAAGGCTACCGGACAGGTCAAAGACCGCGATGCTGAACGCGAGCAGGAGAAGACGTCGGCTCAGGAATCCGGCGTGTTGCCTTCTGCCCTTGCTCTCCATCTCAGTCAGGCGATGCGTGTTGAGAAGAGGGTTGCACCGGAGCCGACGAAGAGTGGCGCGACGGGCAGTAAGCCTGGTAACGACAGGCTTGCTCGAGTCGCGGCCGCTGCTGCGAACATCAATAGTCGGCTTGGCGCGAAAGGTATGTTTTCTCGTCACTCTTCTATCTGTCGGAATGCTAACCACTGCTTACCAGGTGCTCAACGCCCCGGCATCCCAGTCGACAATCGTGGCCCCGACGCCGGTGCCTTCCACGCCACGCTCGAGATCAACGACTTCCCGCAGAAAGCCCGCTGGGCCGTCACGAACCGTACTAACGTCGCCAAGATCCTCGAGTCTACTGGTACGAGTATAACCACCAAGGGAAATTTCTATGCTACAGGCAAGGAGCCGGCGGAGGGAGAGTTGCCGAAATTGTATATCTTGGTCGAGGGAGATACGGAAGTTGTGGTTGAGCAGGCTATGAGAGAACTGACTAGACTGTTGAGGGAGGGAACTGTGGCGGCGCTGGAGGCGGAGGCAGGAAGTGGAGGTGGAGGGAGATATAGTGTCGTCTGAGAGATGGCCAAGTGAGGATGACGGGAGGTAGTCTGGTGATGGCTTGGGGCTTGCGACGACGACGAGATGGTCTCGGATGAGGTGAGGTGCCCGTCGTTCAATAGACGACCATGCTTATGGCTCTTCTGCCAGTGCTCTTAGGCGGCTTGTACATTGTGTCCAGCTGTATGAATTGATCAAAGACTGCCTACGTTCCCACAAGTGTGATGGAGTGGCGTGCAGTCCTCGATACGTGCTATACAATCCCGGGCACACTGACGCGTCACTCATGAACCAGATTCCGCCTGAGAAGAGTGCTCAAGGACTAGCCTGGTTACGGTAGATGTTCTCGCTGGAGTATAAGGCAGCCAAACAGACTATGCTTATTGACTAAACCGAGTCCAAAGCACGGAATATGCTCTTTCTCCGCAGTATCTCTCTCGCGAAGTCATACTATGGTAAACGACGGTGCGTCAGGAGAGTGATAGGACATTATGAAGGTCACTGCGGAGCTCTAGGCACGAGGACTGAACGAGATCGTGGCACAAGTGTTTGTAAGCAGATAGAGGGTTGGTGAGTATTGTAAAGATTTTCTCTTAGAATTCCTGGATCAGCAGCATAGTGAAGTTGTACCATGGCAACTACCAGTGTGTCAAGCATCGACGGAGGCAGCAGAAATAGTCCTACGATCCACCAACCTTCAACAAGCCCTTCTCCTCCAAATGTTTCGTGATGATGACCACCGCCTCCTCCACACTCGTCTTCTCGGAGTGAATATGGATCTCTGCATTCTCCGGTCGCTCATACGGTGCACTGATGCCCGTGAACTCCTTGATCTCCCCAGCGCGAGCCTTCTTGTACAGACCCTTGGGATCACGCTTCTCGGCTTCTTCAACGGGAATATCGATGAACACTTCGATGAAAGGTAGGGGTGAGTCGGTGTTCTTGGTGTCGGAGTGGAGATCTCGGGCAATTTGACGGTCGGCCTTGTAGGGAGAGATGAAGGACGTCAGTGCAATGGTCGTGGAGTCCGCAAAGAGCTTGGCGACCTGCGTGGGAGGTTAGTGGTGTTGTAGATATAGTCCGCTATGAGTCCTTACTTCTGCTATCCGTCTGATGTTCTCCTCCCTATCCTTCGGCGAGAAGCCCAGATCCTTGTTCAAGCCAAAACGGACGTTGTCGCCGTCCAGTCTGTACGTTGCCAGACCAAGGTGTAGAAGATGTTGCTCAAGCGCAATGGCGATGGTTGACTTGCCGGATGCTGACAGACCGGTGAACCATACTGTGCACCCCTTCTGCTTTCGCAATTCACTTCGCTCTTGACGAGTCAGGCCGGAGTGCCAGGTGATGTTGCTGCGTCGCCATCAGCAGCTGCTCTGGCTATATGTCCTAGCACGATGGACTCGATCGCAGGGCATGAAGAATTTGGCGGAGAGAATGGTGATTGCTAGGTCGACCTACGTTGACATTGTGTAGTTAGTGCTGCGTATGTCGATTGTCCACTCTGGTTGTTCTTCAATAAGGGAATCTGCACGATTATAGCCAAGATGTTCTTCAACTCATCAATCAAGCCAAACTTTTCCCAGCGTCGACGATTGCGTGACAACAGTGCCCCACCATCCTCGTCGGACCTGCGCCGGCCCGGACCCCTTCCATGAACGAGCATGGTTGTTGGTAAGGAGTCTTGAATTTTGATCAAGCAGAGTATCTACCATCGATGGCGGGAATATGGCAGATCGAAGAGGCCTTGTAGAACTCAGTGAAACGGCTTCTACTCTATGCATCGTAGGCTTCGCGCCGTGAAGGCTACGTTGGTGGATTCGAATGAACCTCCCTCGTCCCTTCCCAATTGTGAAAAGTAATCCGAAGAGACGGCCACGACACTCGACAGTCCAAACTCCGAGCTGACCACGTGTGGAACGGCATATCACGAGCTTGAGAGCGTTCCTGCCTATTACAGAAATCGCTAGTCATGTGAGGTGCTAGCGTTGCCCCGCTTGTGCAATCGCAATCAACGTGGTCGACACTCACCTCACACGTCCAGCACCGCAACACACCAACACATTACATCTCACATCCAACGACACACACAACCAGGACTGCCAAGGACAAGCATCTCGAGCTCCAAAAACAGACAGTATCGTCAAGCCCGCCCAACCAATTGTTATGAGCTTGCAAGAATCAAGAAGATGTGGGACTGGGACACCATCCTTTGCATGGTGGCAGGTTCGAGTACGAACGGTGGAGCTGTCCTCGTGATCAGACTATCGCTAATCCCCAACCCTGTAGAGCTTGCTCGTGATGTTCGCGACAGCCAGTTCCGCCGCGAGGTAGATCGCGCTCGCGCTGTACAGGATGTACGTGCTAGATATGGACTCGTGCGATCTCCACTAGCGACAATCGGACCGAACGGCCAAAGCACACCCCACCACGTCGATAGTCCCAGAATGACAGAAGACGTTGATCGCCAGGCTAGGGACGGGTGGGGTATCATCTTTCGCGATCCCGACCGTGAGTACTCTCCTTCCCCGCCTCGCTCGACCGTACCGATCGAGGTACGGGGCAAGACCCCCTCCCCAGTCGAGCACGTACGAATACCCGCCGCGGTGGTCAAGAACTCCACAGCAAACACGACAGCTTCTGCGGTTCGTGGAGTACCCGCAGTACCAAGCACACCACCCAGTTCGCCAATATCTGGCGCCAAAGTGAGTGCCCCGAGATGGACAGCCGTTGAGTGCGACGATTGCAAGGTATGTATCGTGAATGATATCAAGGCAGCGAGGGAAGGACAGGCAACCGACAAGTTCAACGGCGACGGGCATCGATGTATGAAGCGAGCGACACCAGCGACGAGGTTCAGATGGTGAGCGGGTCAAATGATTGAGGCGATGTTGTTTGCGTCTTGCGACTCGAGTTGGCTCGTCCTCGAGAATTACAGTATGACTTACCCAGGAGTCGCGCCTCCCTTCCAGTACTTGCTTGGAATGAATGGCATCTTCGTGACCACCGCCTTCCTCTTCCTCCGTCGCACCATAACCTGTAATTCAGTTCCAGCCTTATGCATACCATTCTTCACGTACGCCATAGCGATGTTCTTCTTCATCGTTGGGCTCGGACAACCTGATGTCACCTTCCCAATCACCTGACCTGCTTCGTCGATCACTTCCGCACCTTCTCGAGCTGGCGCACCCTCGACGACCAGACCGACACGTCTACGCTCAACACCTACACCTCCCTTTGATGCCGGTGTGAGTTGCGGTATAACAGTCTCCGCACCATTGAAGCCTGATCCTTCTTGCGTGCGACGTGACTTTGGTATGATCCAGCCCAACGCAGCTTCTACCGGCGTAGTCGTGTCATCCAAATCATGTCCATATAAGCACATACCAGCCTCTAATCGTAGACTGTCTCTCGCGCCAAGACCTGCAAGCCGCAGCTTATCCTTCCCAGCCCTGTTCAGCAATGTCTCGGTCACCTCAACGACTTGGGATGGATGTATTGACATTTCAAAGCCATCCTCGCCGGTGTACCCGCCTCTACTCGCCACGATCGGGAGACTCTCGCCCGTCGAGATGTTGAGCGTGATGTGTTTAGCCATGCCGAAGTACCAATTTTCCACGTTCACCTTGCAATTTTCCGAGAGTGCAGACTTCAAGATTTCTACCGCCATTGGACCTTGCAGTGCGATTAAACCATAAGACTCGCCATCATATTGCAAGTGACGCAGATGCACGACAGGGTTCATCGTGTTATCCCACTTCTCAATAGCTTCAGACAAGAACTTGTAGTCCTTTTCTCGACATCCCGCATTCGTGACCAGATAGAACAGATGCTTTGGTCCCTCCTCCAGCCTGGTGATAATGCAATCATCCACGATCCCACCCGTGACAGGGTGGAGTAAAGCAGATAACGAGTTCTGGCCAGGTCGCATATCTTTTATTCCAGCAGGTGTAATAGACTCCAGAAAGGCTTCAGCACCGGGGCCTTCGACATGGTATTGCACCATATGGCCCACGTCAAAGATCGAGCACTTTTCTCGTGTCCAGGTGTGGCTTTCACCCACGCCGAGGTCGGAATACTGGACTGGCATGCTGTATCCGCCGAAGGGGACCATCTTGGCACCGTAGCGGAGGTGGAGGTCGTAGAGTCCTGTCTTACCTGGTTCTCCTTCGGTCGGCATCGGTGGCGCAGGCTTTGTGTTCTCGCTAAGTGAGCTCTGGAGGCGGGCATGTTGCCTGAGTGGTAATCCGGAGCTTCTCACCGGGCGAGCACTGAAGCCCAAAGGATGAGGAGCATGAGAAGTGGGTTGAAGTCTTTCTAAACGAGGGCCAGTATTGTAGCCTCGATATATGATCCGAGGAGTTCTGCATTGCTCAAGCGTCCTAGTGAGCCTCGGGACATGTCTTGATGCTGCCATGCCGCGTACCACAACGTTGGTAATGAGTTTATCTCAATTGTTCCTGGATTCGAGATCAAGTACCCGCCCTGGGATATGTATGTTGAAATAGCGTGAGATAGTTGAGAAGAAAGAGGTGGCTCCACTGGCCATCCCCACACGCAACTTGAGCTTGGACATGGACGTGGGATGACGCCGATCTCAAGCAAGTGAATCTCCAAAGCAAAAGCAGCTCAAGTACAAGCTTCCATTACATCTCACAGGACCTCTTGTACAGCCATATACCACCTCCATACCACCCACGCTCACACCTCCCGCAATGCCACCACAGACCTTCTTCCTGGTCTCACTGCCAACCTCAATATCACAATCAGGCAACACAGACGAAGCTCTCACAGCTCTCCGATCCGCAGTCCAGACAGATAACGGCACAACATTCCCCTTTGCGATACCCAACTTCAAGGTCGGCACACTGGATGCTTTAGTACAGCAGGCAGATGATTTGACGAAGCTTGAAGGAGGATGCAAAGGTGTTGTAGACAAGGTTCAGGATTCGTTGCGAGGACTATTAGAAGGAGATGAGCAAAAGCTGCAGGAGCAGAAGGTCGTGAACGATAGTATGATGCACTCTATAGGAGCGGTGTAGATATATATCATGGCTAACGATCATATGCAGGACCCGTGGAAAACTACCTTCAATCCTTCTCATGGAACAAAGTCAAGTACCGTGCCGACAAGCCCATAGCTGAACTGGTAGACATGCTGCAGAAAGAAGCCTCAGCAGTCGACAACGATGTCCGAGCAAAGTTCAACCAATACAATCAAGTGAAGACCTCGCTAGCCCAACTTCAACGAAGCACGACCGGAAACCTGTCACAGAAGTCGCTCACCGCCATCGTCAACCCCGATAACATACTCAAACCTGAGGACTCCGAGTACCTACAACAACACCTCGTAGCTGTGCCCAACACAATCGTCAAGGACTTCTTGAAAAGCTACGAGTCAATATCACCAATGGTCGTACCACGATCTGCTCAACTACTGGCCAAGGATGACGAGTTCCAGCTTTGGGCTGTGACGGTGTTCAAGAAGCATAGTGGAGAGTTTGTGCACAAGTGCAGAGAACATCGGTGGACACCTCGCGATCTGAAGTTCAATGAGGGTGGTAGAGAAGGTGAGGAGGCAGAGCTGAGGCGGCTTGAGAAGCAGGAGAGGAAGGTGTGGGGTGAGGCTCTGCGATTGGGGAGGACGGGCTATAGCGATGCTGTGATGGCCTGGATACATGTCCTGACTTTGCGAGTGTTTGTGGAGACGGTGCTGAGATATGGTTTGCCGCTGGATTATGTCTCTGGTCTGATCAAGGTAGGCTCCGTCCATGCGATGGTGACGAGGAGCAAACCTATCAAGACGGTGCTAATATTATCTGCAGACCGATCCCAAACGAAGCAAAAAGGCCAAGGCGGGATTAGACGCCCGCTTCTCAGAACTCGGCGGCAATGCCATGAGTCGAGACAAGAAGGGGAGAGCGAAACAGGACGACTCGTCAATGCAGCAGGAGATGGCCGGGTTTGGCGGCGGGGAGGGATACGAGGCGTATGTGTTCTATCAGTTTGAGATCATATAATCAAGTGGCATCTGTGGCATGGCGTCCAGTTGGTTTTTGTAGAGCGCCTTGTGAATACCCACGACCAAAAGATTTTGCGTCACTCTAAGAACCAGCGAGACATCTGTATCAGCTAGCGCTTGAATGCAGAATATATGCCGGTGCTGTAGGCGGGACGCTTTAGGAAGTTCGAAGCTTGAGCTGCGGCTGAGCGTGGTGTGGAAGGTATCATGATCTGTGCCGGTCGGCCTCGTATCACCGCGATCTGCTCTTGTTGTAGGCCAAATGCCTGGCAGTACTCGCAAGTCGAATCAAGGTTGTCAATATGTAGCAGTGCAGTGATCACTGACTTATTCGCCTGGTGTTATGCGCAGGCGGTCGGAACTGCCGTACCACTACTCTGGGCAAGCCGACAAGGTTTCGGAGCCATGCGCTTCTCTCCAGGCGCTCGGATTGCTCTCGCGCCCAAAAACACACTCGGCCAAGCTTTGTCCCACCTGCATGTACCCGCTCGACAAGGCGACAAGATGTCAGGCCGTCCTTTCATCATTAAAACAACGTACATGCGGCGCTGCTTGTACCAGGGACAAGACATACTTCTGCAAGACCAGCAGCAAGCCCCTACAATGTTGCCTGGGCCGATGCGCGTGGTGCAAGTCATGCAGGTAGGTTGAAGGATTTAAGATGTCAGGCCACCCATCCTCAAAGCATCTGGCCCCGAAGCTAATCGACTACCTCAATCTCCCCACTACACTGCAGCTGAAAGAGTGTGCGCTTGAAAGAGTCACGATACCGGAGCTGGACAGGCCTTCTGCTCATTACTTTCCCAATTGAATCATCTCCTTCCTTTACCTCTTCCCATTCTTCTTGAGCCCAAATCTGGATCTTACCGGCCCTCCACTACGCTGACGTGTCACTGGAATTGTGCGACCTCGATCTGGTAACTGCTCAATAAATCCGGTCTGAGTTGATCGAAATTCTCTGCTTGCTTGTGGCAAACAGTCGCAGCTATGGCGTTCGTCGGCGACGACGGGTACGATTACGATCGTGAGCGATATGGTCGCGGCCGCTCGCCAAGAGGCTACTACGGTGAGTACCAGCGTACACAGCATCTGGACCCAAGACCTGGCTCAGGATTACAGCGAACACGATCCCATGGCCACCAACCGGCGCCGAACATTTATATCTACAACGATCAAATTCAAGATGCTCAGCAACGGACGAGCTCACCGTACCCACAAGCACCTCCACCACCTCCGCCAGCGCCACAAGCTATGCCTGGTGGGTACCCGGCTCCACCTCAAGTCGTATCTATGCAATACGCGGCAGCACCTCCTCCACCGCCTCAGGTGATTCAGGTACCATACCCGGCATCTCCAGACTACCGAGGTCGCAGCAGGCTTGGAGACGAGCTGGTAGAGGACTTTGCTGAGATCGCGATACACGATAGAATGCGGTCGCGATCGCGTGGGAGATCCGATGTCGGCCGTGATCGTGGAGACTACTACCAGTGGGAATTAGAGCGGAGGGAGCGAGAGCTAGAGGAGGAGAAGCGGAAGGTGTATGCAGAGAAGGAGTGGGAGCTACGGAAGATGCGTGAGGAGCAAAAGCGTCGCAGGAAGGACGACGATGAGGAGGCTGAGGAGAAGCGCATAGTCGCCGAGTACGAAGCCAAGCAGCGCAAGAAGGCTGCTGATGCGAAAGAAGCCGAGATCAGGCTAAGAGAGAGGCTTGATCGCGAGAAGAAGGAGAAGAAAGAAGACGAAGATCGCATGAAGGCGAAATTCAAGCAAGACGAAGATGACGCCAAGAAGAGGGAGAAGGAGGCATGGGAGGAATTTGAGCGCAAGCGCAAGGCGAAAGAAGACAAGGAGAAGGCGGAGAAGAAAGCCGAAAAGGACAGGTTCGAGCACGAGATGCGGAAGCGTCTCGAATCTTTCGGCGTCTACAGCCAAGCGCAGATCGATTACATGGTCGATGAAGAGAAGCAGAAACAAGTCGACAAGGATCGCAATCGGTCGAGATCGCGAGTGCGAGTCACGACGACGACCGATGAGCTGGAGATCTGGAAACCGTCACGACCTGTCTACCCGAAGATCCATCGGGATTATATTGAGATCGAGACGTTGATCTACTATGGTGTGCCGTACGAGTTCGATCGTGTAAGTTATCATGTGTCGTTGGGTGGCAATGACAGTCATACTTATGTCAGGCAGGACACGAACTACATCATTCTCAAGCGCGAGATGAGTAAGTACGAGACTGATGTGCTGTTTGAGCATACTCGCCGCATCCGTTCTGGTGATCGTACGCTTCTGATCGAGGAGCCGAAGAAGGATAAGAATTATGCTTGGTATAGGAAGCGTGATCGCAGTTCGAGTCGGGTTAGGAAGGTAGGTATCTTGGAGGTCAGGAAGGTGGTCTGAGGTTGTGGGCGGTGACGAAAGAATGCAGTCTGCATAGCATGTGCTGTCTTGCCTTGCACATCGTGGAGATGGTTCCGTTTGGTAGTCAGGCAACATAGGAGGTTCTGCTGATGTTGTTCACGCATACGATACCACTGATGGCTTTTCACGGCTGTTGGTTGAGCTTTGGAATACACATGCTTTTCTAGACTCTCAACTGCTCAGCTCTTGCAATAGCGATGTTTCCTACGTTTCAGCATATCTAGCGTTGCGAATGGACATTTCTTGTTGCCTCTCACGTTCGGTCGTTCCAGCTTTGGACGGTTGCCTTTCGATTATCGATGTGAGCCTCTCTGTCTTTTTAGGAACTCCTTCCATCTTGACCAGTAGGTCAATACTATCGATAATCACCACGTCTGTCGTGTCATCTTAACGCTCGCGTATGATGCACGTAAATGGACTGTCAACCCGACTCGAAGGAAATGCAGTCCCTCCGCAATAGCCGATAGCGTTGCGGCGAAGAAGCGATGAGCAATGATGGATGACATAGATAAGAGAGCCTCAACCTATTCCATTTCAGTCAAGTAGCAGCCTACCGAATTCCATTGTCGACTTCACATTCTCTGCGGCCTGGACATAGGCACTTCCACATCAAAATGGGCTCAACAACACAACGGCCAAAGATTCTCCTCCTGGGAAGCATCGACTTCGCCAAATCGACATGGAATGACCTATCTGACATCGCCGATCTGATCGAACCAAAGAGCACAAACCGATCAGACTTTATCAAAGAATGCCGGACCGACCACCTCACCGGCGTCGTAGCAGCCTACAGAACCTTCGCCTCCGGCTCCATAACCGGGAAATGGGACGAAGAACTTATCGATGCGCTTCCCAAAAGCCTACAGTTCTGCATCAACAACGGAGCGGGCTACGACGCCATTGATGTCCATGCCTGCGCTGATCGCCAACCACCGATCAAGGTCGCCAATGTGCCGACGATAGTCGACGATGCTACGGCCGATACCGCCGTTTTCCTGATCCTCGGAGCGCTGCGAGGGTTCAATACTTCCATGCTCTCCCTGAGGAACGGAGAGTGGAGAGGCAAGCAACCGCCGCCACTGGGGCATGATCCGGAAGGCAAGGTGTTGGGGATCTTGGGTATGGGAGGTATTGGCCGGAACATGATGAAGAAGTGTGCCGGATTCGGCATGAAGACGATCTACCATAATCGTAAGAAGTTGAGTGAGGAGATGGCGGGTGGAGCCAAGTATGTTGAGTTCGAGGAGCTGCTTGCACAATCGGATGTCCTGAGCTTGAACTTGCCACTCAATGTGAGTATTCCCTCCTTCAAGACAATGTATCTTGGATACACTACTGATACCTTTACAGCCCAAGACTCGCCACATCATCTCAACGGAACAGTTCAAGAAGATGAAGAAAGGCATTATCATAGTCAACACAGCTCGCGGCGCAGTGATGGACGAAGCAGCTCTGGTAGAGGCTCTTGAGAGCGGTCAAGTAGCGTCCGTAGGCTTAGATGTCTATGAGGAGGAGCCGAAGATCCATCCAGGCCTGGTGGATAACCCTCACGTCATGCTGCTACCACATATGGGGACCTGGACGCTGGAAACGATGACGGCGATGGAGGAGTTCAGCATCGGTAATGTGAGGTCTGCAGTCGAGACAGGCAAGCTGAAGAGTCCAGTGCCTGAGCATGCAGATTTGTGAACAATGTCGACATCGGCACGACATACACATAGAGATGGAAGTTGGATCTTGAGCTCACATGATGTGTAGATCATGAAATAAATGCTATTAGACGCACATGAAGCAAGATCCGCAGGGATGGCGCATGGCCGTGGTATCATCGCAAAAAGAAAACAACCATTGCGGATGCTGAAGATCCTCCTCCTTCTTAAATTAAGGTACGATATCATTGCTTCTGCAAAGCCCACGCACGCAATGCCATCGAGCACACCCGCTGAATGACCTGGGTCGTGCCCTTCTGATCCTCGATCTCCACGAACTGATGAGCAACCTTGAGCTTATTGATCTCGTCATCAGCATCATTCGAAGTGGCGACGATGTGTTGCTGAGGATGAAAGTCTGGGGAGCGGCCGCCGATATGGCGGGCGATGGCGATGGAGTAGAGCACATCACGATTCTCCGTCATCCCAAGGATGGCACGCATGGCACCGAGGGAGTCGCTGATCTGCCTGTGTGTGTTGCTGTCTGGTCGGTCATCGCGAACGGCCACGAAGCGTGCTAGATTGCGCCAGAAGGCTTTCTCTTTGAACACGTCTTCGGGGAGGGCAGAGGTGGGCGGCTGGGGTATTCTGCTTGGGTCAAGGAAGTGGCCCGTCAAGAGATTCTCCAGCGTGTCCACGCGCTGTGCCAGCTCTGGTGACGACCCGCTGGTACGAGCCATAGTCACAAGATGCCAGACCAGTCTTGCTTCGAGTGAGCGAATCTGGTTGGGCATCGCTGGGTGATCAGCCGAGGGTTTGAACTGCTCTGCACATTGGTAGACGAAGTCATGTAGCTCAGGGTTTGACTGCAGATGCGCTAGTCCTTCGGACGTGTAGAACGTGGTCTCGAGAAGTCGGTCGAGACCAGGTGCGTAGTGATACATATAAAAGTCTGCCAGTTCCTGTTGCTGAGGCGGTGAGAGTGGTGGTGGTGCTTCCCGCCTCTGGTATTGTGGTGGCGTGTCGTTCAGAGAAAAGAGGTCGTCGATGGCAATGTATCTGACTATCTCATATTAGCAGCCATTCATGGAAGGTAACCAAGACATGCAAACCTTTTCGTTCGGCCTGTAGGCTACTATGATAGCTGCTTCGAGCCATTGTGAAGGAGTGCTCGTGACCTAAGGACGGATCAAGGGAAGTGTAGCTTGGTGGTCCTTGGTAGTCACTTGCGCCGTCGAGTGTGTTGACAGTGTCTGAATATATTGGGGCACGAAATGATGGTGCCGTCGAGGTGGTGGCGGGTTTGGTCTCTGGCGGCGAGTCGGCGTTCGTGGGGGCAGGCTGTATATTGGCTGGACCGGACTGTTGCTTGAAGATAGGATCGTAGCCCAAGCATTCTCTTTTGCTTTTGGCACAGTTGCGGCAGCTTGGTTGGGTTTCGTCACACTATGTACGAGGCTCCATCAGTTATGCTTTCTCGCTCGCTACTACCCGCCGCAAGACCCATACGCGGCGCGTTCGCGACTTTGTGTTTGTTTGCACCTCTATATTGAATGCGACGTGCGAAAATCACGTGCACTCACCTTTATGCGTCTCTTACGGCATGTGAGACAACCAGTCTTCGTCCTGCGCTTTATATCCTTCTTGCCTCGGGCGCCCGTCATCTGGCGTGAATCCATCGAAATTTGGGGCGGAATTGGGTAGCGCATCATGGCTTGCCCATTCGAAGGCATCGGAGGCGGCTGCACTGCGCCATTCTGGTGGTAGAGGGCGTACTGGTGGACGGCGGGGTTGTATGGAGGCTGTTGCAGTTGCGCGCCATTCATGGTTGTCGCGAGGTAGTGCTGCATGGCCGTTGGACCTTCGGCGGAGCTGCTGTGGAGTGAAGGTAGGGGAGCTGCCTCTGCACTGCCGCGATAGACTTCCGCCTGCTGTGACCGCTGCGATGCGCCGCTGTGCGAGTAAAGATACTGCTGCTGCTGCTGTTGCTGCATGCTTTCAGAGCTGGATGAGGCCTGTCGCTCGTCCTGCGGGCGCTCGACAACAGCGGCATCGCGCTCCATGGCCATTTCAACAATCAGCAGCTCGTCACCTTGCGCTAGCGAAACAACCCCAGCAGCTCGCGTAGACGTTAGGCCGATTAGGCGAGGTCTTTGCAAGGCTTATGCGCTTGCCATTGGTGTATCAGATTAATCAGGATCACTGTTGCGGGAGGCGTAGTCCGCATTGGTCGAGCATGCACGGCATAGATTTCTCCGCTCGCATTCATATCACGCTGCTTGTGAGGGTGACATAGTGGTAGATACCACTTTCAGCGTTAGTAGCGCACCCTAGTCATTTTCACACTCCCCGGACTCGGCTACAAAAGACACAAAATCAAAGACATATCTGATACATTACAGCTAAGGCGAATGCGCACGCGTTCTACACGTGTGGCGCAACTCAACGGCTGCAGGGCTTATATCTCAAGCTTTGACCAAAAAGTGTTTTTGTGGAGAGCTCTAGGCCGCATGTGCAGTAGCAGGCAATATCGATATTGATTGACCGCGGTCCTGTATACGAGCGAAGCAGGATCCAACCTCTACTTATGGTGCAAAGTCAGTCGGCGAGAGCGAAATAAAACCATAAATTTAATATCGATGGCAGCGACTATACCCATAAGGAAGCAGTAGCGTTGGTGCAGACCTCGCTGGTGGACTTGTTCGCTAACGATCAGGGGCTCAGTATGGTGATGGCGTCGGAACTGTGATATGATCGATTCTGGCTATAGCATTGGCCTCGCGAGGAGCGGCACATAGATGCTTAACATGCCTGCTCTGGCAATCTAGTGGCCAGTAGCACAAATGATATGCCAAACGCCTACCTACTGCCCTAAAGACGTCCACATATAAGCCGACCCTGGTATCGTGCCCTGCTAACAACGCCGCGTAAGGATGAGATGGGAGAACATTCAGCAGCAAAAGAGCAGCGTGCATCACCGCTTTTGCGATGGTACCTCATGCATAGCAGCATCATGGGGCATTCCAGCCGACCACGCCGTATTCGAGAAATCGTCCAGCATCTGCGTCCAGTCCGCATCCGTCATCATATCGTTGAAAGCACCAGGTGTCATGCCCGTCGGGGCGGGTGTGAGACCCGTTGAGGGCCCTGGTGTAAAGCCAGTAGATCCATTAGCCCAATTTTCGGGCAGTGCGAAGTCGAAATTGTTCTGTAGCGGCGCTGTTGAGGTGTTTGTGGCTGTCGGTACGTCTGCCATGTCGAAGCTGAAGACAGAGGAGAATGCAGCCTGCGTGTTGTCGACCTGGTAGCTTGTCGATGATGAAGGCATTGGCTGGCTTTGTTGCTGCCGCTGTTGTTGTAGATCTTGTGGCGAGTAGCCTGTATGAGACGTACGGGACGAGGAGTTGTGATTAGACGACGACAGAGGCGTAGCTTGCTCATTGCTGCCATCCGGACTCGTGTCCATTTCTGCATTGGCACCAGAAGCTGGACTGCGATATGTCGAAGAGCCAGGCGTCCGTTGCCGATTTGGAAGCTCAAAGGCACCCCCTGAAGCATAATCCGACATGTCCGCTGTATTGTAGTCGAAGGAGTTGACCTCGGTAATGGGCTGCACGATCTCGCCTCCAGCATTCGGATCATTGTAGATAGAAAGACCTTGGTCTCCGTAGGTCGGATGACATGTTCCATTGGTCATATCCTGCATTCCCATGGTGAAGGGACACCCGGTCTGTACATTCGGCTCATCTGCACCTGGCATCTTAGCCATGTCAAAGCGCTTGAGGCGAGCGTCTTCAAGACCAGCACTTTCTAGATCCACATCCAGTTGCACCAAGAAAGACTCTGTAAGCGGGTTCTTGCGCTTGATCGCATGCATTGCCGAGAGCAGAAATTGCAGCGACGCGCGGATCTGAGTATCTTTTGGTCGTGATTTGAGATATTGCACGAAGACACGAGCTGCCACGTAAAGACAAAACGATATGAAAGGATTCATCTAGGCAGATATCAGCACAATTCTTGTACAAAACAAAACATAACACTCACGGCTGACAGATCTAGATGGCTGATTTGCCGCATAATGCTCGCAATCTCAGCAGCTGCAGTGATACACCGCACCTTACTCTCCGCAGATATGCGGGCAGGCATGCTATTCTTGTCAGCTTTGAAGATCGCCGCTTGATGTAAGCATATCGTGGACGTGTGGATGTTCATATTCATGAACACGATATTCGAGTCGTTCAATCCCGATGGAAGGCGAAGATGGTCGGGTAGCGCAAGGGCAATATTCAGCAGTAAATTGTCCATATTGCTGTGGCGTTTCCAGAACACACCGTTTATATCGTCATCGTGATCATCTACTGTAGGACGGTGCAGATGGAGTAACTTCCGACCGAACAGACACGACATGAGAACAACACCTGCAAAGCTGGACATATTCGGCACGCCACCAGGGTGAAGGGCCTCGAAGACCGTCCCAGTCTTCTCCGGTTTGCTCATATCGTAGGCCTGTTCTGTGCATGGCAAGTTCGTGCAGATGTCACCTTCTTCGATGGACATGGGCCAACCAGTACCGATACTCGAGTAGCGATCGACTGCGAATGCCATCCAGAACGTACGTCTCCTTTCCTCACGCTCTGTCCAGTCCTTCGGTGGTGGTAGACACTGCTTCACATCCAGACCAGCTCCGTCCATCCGATGCAAACCCATCATCTGCGCCATCCTCGAGCCTCTACCAGAAGACATCCAGGCGCGAGGAAAGTACATAGCTTTAAATTCGTAGGTCGCGACCAACAGCCAAGTCTGACAATGCGCAATCGTGATCATGTTCTCACCATGGCCTTTCATCTCGTCCTGCTGCAAATACTTACGAGCACGCTGGTAGAAGTGTTCCTGGAGGGCCTCGTACTTGTCTGTCACTGCTGCCGCATTCGCCCACATGATGTACCTTAGACACACCGGTGGCCGCATATGTGGTGCTAAGTTCATGGCTGCATAGTATCGTGGTCTGTGGATCATAGGCACTGAAGGGTGGATCTTCTCGAAGTAGATCTGATTTAGCTCATTGACGACTTCTTGTGAAGGCAGCGGCTCGTCCAGACCAAGACCTATCATCTCCCACGGGAAGGGTTCCTCGGGCGGAGCATTGCTGCCAAGATTACTGGCTCCCGGCAGCGATGGGTGCGGAAATAGATTCTGAGTACTGCCGTCACCTCCGGTCACTGTGCGCTCTGCTTGTGCCAATGAATTTGAATTGTATTGTGTGGTCGAAAAGAGATTCACATCTGGCAGGATATTGTGTTTTTGTGGCCGTGACTGGGATGCTCCTGCAGTGCCGCTACTGCCCTTCCTGGTCGCGGGTGGATCGTCTTGTGTCTTCAACAACACCTCTACTTGCGCCAATCGTGCCTCCAACGCTTTCACATAACCTCTTTTAGGGCCACTCTTCCTCCGCACCTCATCGTAGGAACAATCATGCTGTAGTCTGTTGCAGGTGCCACAAGCCGGTTTCTTGCCGTCGCATTTCAATTTCCTCTTCCGACATAACACGCAAGCTATTCTCTTTGGCTTGGGAATCTCGTCGTTATCGTCCGGTAGGGACCCACGTCTACCGTCTGCATCTCCCGATTGCTGTTGTGTGAGGTCGTTGAAGTAATCCTCATTGGGTGAATCGTCCTGGGTGGCTGCCATGCTGGCAGACGGTGACTTGGAATTCTACTGCTCGACGACTCACTGACCAGATGTCTCGTCGAGGGTGGAATGATGCTTGGCCCCGCCGCTAGATCACATTTGGGAGGATGTCAAGGTCACGGTATGGATGCGAATGATTGTGAAATGGACATGCGACACCAACGATACTGTACACTGACTGTCCAGGCTGCAGATCTACACGCATCATCGTTGCCAGGCTGCTCATTCGACCACTCACCGCGCACTATGAAACCACCACCATTCGTGCTCAGCCGCAGCCATGAAACTGTCGGGACGGCATGGAAACCATGCCGCGCCACCGTTGACAATTAATCAGCATTGCAGGGGTGTCTTACACGACAGTCCGCGAGTGTTCACCCGGCAGCCGATCGAATCAGCGGCGTTGGTCTGAAGCGAACCTAAACAATGTGGTGGTGAAGGAGTGTCACAAACTCGTCTCCTGGCATACATATCTTGAAATCGTGTCAAGGCTACACACCATTGGAACCATGTGACTTCCATGCCGAGCACTGTTTTCGTAGCCGAGAGAACTGGCCCAGTCCTGCTGTCAAGGTAAGGTCGAAACATGATAATTGTCATAACTATAGCCGATACTCGAAGGACAAATGTGCTGGACCAGATTGAGTCGAGCCACGCAGACATGATCGTCACTTGAAGCAAGAGAACAATTTACCTTTCGGAGGCTCGCCTTGCCTCTAAATCGGTGGTGGTCTATCAGGTCTCGATAACGTTCTGAGCTTGCGCATTCACCCTCTTCGATAGCAGTGACATTGCTAACAACCAGTTTATGCTTGCAAAACGCACTGCAAACCTTGGTCGCTACAGCTGTCTTGTAATGTTATTGCACGTTGTACACCATCTACTTCAGTAGTGTACCCAAAAAAGACATTCCAATTGCCCAAGACGCCATCGCAAAGCTATGAGAAGCTTCGACCCACCACCCTCCGCAGACCATATTGCGGTCTTGCCACTGACGCCGTTGAATTTCAAACCCATGCTTGTACTCTGCCATACCAGGAGAGGCAGCTTCCATCTTGGCAGCAAAACGCATGTCGTATCACAAGACACCTCGTTCGGCAACTACCATTTCGCTTCAGAGTTGAGATGGAACGATCAGATGCATCGTCCGCCCGCTTCCCAGCACGATCATCAAAGCTCCATCAACATCTCCGCGCCCGAGCTTCACTTCCCACCACGACCACGCGAGGAAGCCGACGAGGTACGTCCGCCGAAAGCGAGGGAGCGACGAACCCTAGACGCGGCGCCGTCGACGTCAACGGTGTCTGTGCGACTATACTCAGCATTGTCCACAAAGCATATGCTATGAGCGAGGAGTCTTGCCACTGCTTGGCTGCTCTTGCACATTGTCGAGGTATTTCGGCGCCCACTTTTTGGCCCATTGTCTGAGGACGATGGAAGCTGTGAGATATGGTTAGCTTGGGTTGCGTGAGAGGTAACGTATTTGCGTGAGCTTACCCTTCAAAAACTTCTTACTCGCGTACTTGCGGAAGAATGCATCATGCTGCACTGGCGCGTGGAGATAGTCGACCATGAGCTTGAACACAGGCTGGATCTCGTGCTCGGTGTAGCCGGCGTACTTGCTGAGGGTTGCGTCCCATTCACCACGATTCAACGAGAGACGCGCGAGGTACATAGCCGCGGCGGCGACGTGAGATGGCGGGTACTGGAGGAAGCGGTGGTCCAGGCATCCAATCTCGAGGAGATACTTGCCGAGAGTGCGGGTCTGGATGTCATAGTTGTCGGCTTTGGAGATGCGGCGTAGGAAGTTCATCGGGTTGGGGTATGAGAGGTCATAGTCGAGGGCAGCCAAGACGAATCGCTCGGCAGACAGTATCTCGCTTTCGGAGAAGCCATCGTCGGCGACATGCACAAAGTTCTGGACATGAGGTGAGAGGACCTCCTCGTACTTGCTGGCAATGAACATGGCGGTAACACCGACGAGCTGTAGACGGTCCAGCTGGACAACCTTGGAAGATAAGAAGCGGTCGATGATGTTGACGGCCAAGAAGAGTGTTTCGGGCAGAAGCCTGAACCGCGTGTGGACCTCGAGCAGCCAGTCGACGAGGATACCGCGCATCTTCCACTCTAGCTCGTCCTGGTTCTCCATGTAATCGGCGTTGGGCATGGTAGTGATCTCAAGTTGCTTCATATAGTCGAAGATCTCGTGAACATACTCGGCAACCATAAGCGGGTCGTCCATGTCCTCCTCATCGAGATCCTTGGCATCGAGGATGACCTCCTCCAGAGATGGGTACTCATTGTCCTCTTCAGGCTTGAGCTGAGCACGACCGGTAGTGGCACTCTTTACGCTAGCCTTCCTCGCAATCTTGGTCGGGACCTTGGAGCCATTGACAGCTGGTGGCGCGTTCTCAGAGTCCTCATCATCCTCAAGCTCCATCTTGGTAGGCTTGGACGTGGAAACGTTACGCTTCTTTGGTACATTGCCAGCAATGCCACTGCCACTCGCAGGTCGCTTCAGCTCAGATGATGCGTTGTTGCTGGTCTTTGCTCCAAGAGCGGTCCGTGTTGAGCTGTTACGCGCTGGTTGTTTTGTGATGCCAGCAGGCTTTGCAGCCTTCACCAGCGTTGGCTTCTCGAGGCCACTCTTCTTGCCATCTGCATTCTCCGACGGGTCCTTCTTCACAACGTTGCTGACATCTCCCAGGGCTGTCCTCTTCCGTGCACCGAGCGTGCCATTTGATGGTGCGGTGGTCGAGCGCTTAGTCGTCAATGCCTTCTTTGGTGGGTCGGCAGCAGATGTCTCGAGAGCAGCAGCCTTCGCACGCGTAAGTCGTTGTGTTCCAGTCTCTGCGTTCTCGTCCGTTATGGCCCGTCTGGCTGTTCTTGCCTTTGATATGGGTCAGCAAAACAGAACACGAAAACGCGGTCATGTCACGACAATGACGCCGAAGTAAGAATCTGAGTGACGTACTGGAGGCATGGTAGGCGATGTGCAATGATGAAGAGCTCTGATGGGTTACTGATGGCAGTCTGAAGGTCGTATATGAGAGTTCTGTAAGTCACGTGTTAGCATTGTTTTGGCAGCCGTGACGGCGAGGTCTGGACGCGTCTGCGTACCAATCCTTCACTCCTGTGACAGAAAGGTAGCGGAGATGCTCAAGAGTCCTGCTCGAGGCCGTGAGGTGTCGTTGTACGTGATTTGAGGCTGGATATCAACATTAACATACACGCCTTGGTGATGTATGAAGATGCCGAGAAGGTATGTCGGAGTAAGGCACCTCGAGTCCACGCGATGAGTTGACTGGTTGTGCCGGCTGATGGCGAGCCAGCGAGAAGACGAGACGAGGAGGCGATACTCGTGGTCGTGAGGGACGAGTTGTTGTGAGCAATCGAGCAGTCGAGCACTCGCAGCAGGCGTTTCGAGGTTGCTCGGTCAAAGCTTGGACTTGGCACGGCAAGAACGCGCCTTGATGTTTATTGTAGCGCGAGCAAGCGCGATTGTGGATCAGATGTCGCAGGGCGTCCAAATCGTGCTGTTTGGCTGATATTCGAGTTGGAGATAACAAGTGGAATACTTTATGTCTTTAGACAAATCTGTAGTAGCGATTCGGTATTGATTTTGGGAAAGATCTCCTCGTCCTACAAAGTCCGTTGCCGGGTCAGCAACGCCAACTGAGCACGCCGAATCGTGATTGCGGCCGCTCCCGATCATCGTCGAACCTTAGGCATGTCGGCTTGGCACGAAAGTTGAAGCAGGAGAGCTTGTCGACGATGCACATCGTCCGGTCTTTCTGATCACGGCCATTGGGACTGCCATTGCGACCGATCAGCTTGTTGTGTCTCATTGCTCACACGATGCTACAACCACGGATACGATCAGTCTGCTTGCAATGCCGCCATCTCCTGTCCTCCTCCCGCCGAACGTATGCAACAGCAGTTGAGGAGTCCATCCGCTCATCGAGCGCCACCAACGATACAATCGCATACTCGCCATCATCAGCGCCCGCGCGAAAGCAATCCGGGTTTGAGCTGAGAACATACAAGCCTAGGACGCCAGGTGTACGGCATCTCAAACGACCCATCAATGACCATCTGTACAAAGGCAAACCCCACAGACCTCTTACCTTTGCCAAAATCGGCCATGGAAAGGGTGGTCGTAATGGCAGTGGACGGGTAGTGATGAGACATCGAGGTGGTGGTCACAGGCGACGGATCAGGACTGTGGACTACATTCGAAACGTCCCTGGCAAGCACATTGTTGAGCGAATCGAGTACGATCCCAATCGTAGTGCTCATCTGGCGCTGGTCGAGAGTGTGAAGACGAAAGAGAAGACTTATATCATTGCTGCGGAAGGCATGCGCGCAGGAGACACCGTTGAGTCCTTCTTGTCCGGCATTCCGAAGGATTTGTTGGCTAGTATGGGAGGTGTGATGGATCCTGGTATGCTTGCTGCGAAGACCGCATTCCGAGGAAACTGCTTGCCGATGCACATGGTGCCGATGGGGACTCAAGTGTACAATGTGGGATCTACAGCTGGCAAGGGCGCAGTCTTCTGCCGCAGTGCCGGCACGTATGCAACTGTCATTGCGAAGCAGGAAACAGGCAGCGAGGCGAAGAAGAGGGTCAAGGATGTGACGGTACGACTACAGAGTGGTGAAGTGAGGAAGGTGGATAGGGATGCGTGCGCCACGGTTGGGGTGGCCAGCAACCCGCATTGGCAGTTTCGACAACTCGGAAAGGCCGGAAGGAGCAGATGGCTTAACATCAGGCCTACCGTGCGTGGTCTGGCTATGAACGCTGCGGACCATCCTCACGGTGGTGGACGTGGTAAGAGTAAGGGTAATGTGCATCCAGTGTCTATCTGGGGCACACCGGTAAGTCGTAACCATCACGAGGTGTATGGTGTGCAATTACTGACATGCTTGACAGGCCAAAGGTGGATACAAGACGAGGAAGAAGCGCAATCCGAACAAGTATGTTGTCCAGGACAGGCCACGCAATCAAGGCAAGAGGAGGACGACCAATTAGGGGGCCCTGCCGACTTTGCGTATTGATATGAAGAGTTGTACATCATACATTGACTATTTCCATGGAAGCCAGATGTTTCGAGATCTCATCGAGCTTTCTGACCTGGTGATGTCTCGGTGATAATTCGGACAGGTTCCACAAGCCAGCGGAAATGAATATATACCGAACATCATCTCAAGGAACCCGAACCACGCCGGCTACACACAGCTTTAGCTTGAAGGCGACAATCGCGGCAGCTATTCCGGCTCAAGCAAACGATTCCTTCGGCGCGGTCTCAACTCCGCCACTGCACAACACGCGGCGAGATGGCAGGCCTGTTAATGGTTGTCCATGCGCTTACCCCGCTCATCTTCACGTCCACATTCACAGCCCCAAGAACTTGCCCCGCGTGGAGGCGTGAGCTGTAAAACACATACGCCGAGGGATCTTCTGGCTATCTCCACTTGACGAGGACGGAGGAGAATGTTCGCCGAAGGGTCGTAAGATCCAGGTCTTTATAAGGTCTGGAGGTAGGTAGCTCTGTATCGATTTCAATTGAGTAGTCAGCTTGCTCATTTCCCATACACATCGACTACTGATATACTAAAGACCGCTCAGACATGTCGGAAGAAGTACCAAAGAAAGGCAAGGCCGGCGTCGTCGTCAATGAGGGACCTGATTTCAGAGTCGAGGTGCAAGAGGTTGATGTCCCAGAACCGAGTAAGTAACTCCCTCTGACCATCAATGTATGTCGATCACGAGAAGCAATTGGCTAATGCATTATTCTTCACAGAGGACGACGAGGTGTTACTACGTCTGAACGTTACTGGCCTTTGTATGTCCGATGTGCATTTCATGGTCGGAGATTGGTTAGTCGTCCTCTAGGACCAGCTCAAGCACTTTCTAAACATCACCGGAGCAAAACATCACTAGGGCAAAATCTCACCAGAGCACAATCTTACCAGAGCAGACTCTCATTAGCACTCGAACTCATGCTGACCTCGAACCCCACCACACAGGGCCGTCCCTCCCATGTCCACCTTCGGCACGAAATGCGCAGGCCACGAAGGCGCTGGCGTCGTAGTCAAACTCGGCAAGAACGTCACAGACTGGAAGATCGGCGACCGCGGCGGCGTGAAGCCCCTCTGGGATGTATGCCGCAACTGCGAAGAATGCTGGAACGGGCGAGAGAACTACTGCCAGAAGGGTGTTTACACGGGCCTCATGGCGGAGGGGACGTATATGCAGTATGTTACCAGTCCGGCGAAGTACACCAGTCGGATCCCCGATGGAGTGCCGGATGAGGTTGCTGGGCCGATTATGTGTAGTGCTAGTACGATGCATAGGGCGCTCATTGATAGTGGGTTGAAGCCCGGGAACTGGGTCGTCTTTCCTGGTGGAGGTGGAGGAGTGGGAATTCAGGGTGTGCAGCTTGCTAAGTATGGATACCTCGGCGGTAAAGGGCACATGCTGGTATACTAATGCTTGTGATAGGGCCATGGGCATGCGTCCAATCGTCGTCGACAGCGGCTCTCATAAGAAAGACCTCTGCATGAAGATGGGTGCGGAGGAGTTCATCGACTTCAAGGAACATACCGATGTCGTGGCCAAGGTCAAGGAAGTCGCCGGTGGTATTGGTGCGCACGGCGTTCTGGTCACAGCCTACCAGTCTTACAAGGACGCCATCAACTTCATCGGCGACCGCATCGGTGGCACAGTCATGACCATCGCTCTCCCTCCAGCTGGCACCATCGTCCTTGGAACCGATCCTAATTTTTTCTCGTTCAAGAATTTGCGTATTATTGGTACATTGGTTGGCACTATGCAGGATACTGCTGCTTGTCTCGAGTACTCGAGGCGTGGTCTGCTGAAGAGCATCAGTGAGGTGAGAGGGATGTCAGCTTTCCCAGAGAGTGTACAACAATTGAGACGGGGAGAGATTGCTGGACGTGTTGTCATTGACTTCAACAAGGAGTAGGCAGCGTATTGTGCTGGTACTGTTGAGTATGGTGAATATTATCTCAGTTTCGTATCTCGGATCTAGAGGTAAATGACTGCATGCCATACTTGAATCCACAATTCCCGTCTCGCGATGTTGGCCCCATGTGTACTCATTCTGTCGGCAACAGTAGTCGGGCAAGGAAGTCTCCACGAGAAAACATTGGTCGTCTGCTTCGTGATGTTTGACGTAGCCGCCTTCCCTGAGCGTTGTGCAGATTGAGGCTCGTGCTCGAACGTGGCTACCGCTTCGAGGATCTCGCGCCAATAACAAGGGCAAATCACCATTGTAATCTCACATCGCACCTGTACACTGACAAGCACAAACACTTGTATCGCAACTGATCACTAACGCAAACGAACAATCGCGACAGGCTCGCCTAACAACATTCATGTAAAGCGCACGCCTTCCACAACAAACACATCGTGGACTCTGCCAACTCGTACTCTACGCCGCACTCTTACATCGTGGATCCAGACGGGTCTTCCATCCATACCACCCCATCTCTGCGCGGCAGCGCCCACGACTCACCCCCCGGCAAAACTGACGTCGACTCGCACTTCCGCTTAGAGCCAGCATCCACGCGACAGGAGGAGTCGTCCTCAGCCGCGGCCGAATCCCCACCGCCCTTCTCCTCACACAACTTCCCCGTCCGCTACTTCCCGGCGCCCTCCACCGTTGACCCCTACCGCGCCCTCGTCACCGCCTGCGGAGACACCGAGTCCCTCACCGCGCTAGCGCCTAGTGGGCCTGCACCGCCATTCGAAGAGAGGGATAGTGTTGCAACCGCTTCTTCCGTTCTTGCTGAGACTAAGGCTGCGCTACCGAGGGATACTAAGGATAGCAAGAATCTTGACGACGGAGAGCCACCGCCTCCCTATACCGAAGGTTCCAGTCCGCTAGAGGGATTCACATACGTTATGGCGGCTGCAGGAGGTGCGGCAAGCATCCTCACGCAGGTGCAGCAGGGAGGGCCAGCACCGCTCAACACCGCTCTTGGCGGAGGTGAGTATGTCATATCAGTGTGGCAGACGCACCGTTGACACTCATCAGGATCTGACGAGAACATTACGCTCGAGCTACGGTATGATTACCAGGAAGGACGTTAATGTGCTCACATACTAACTTGTCTAGCGGCACCCGCTTCACACTCTCCCGCGATGAACTGCTCACCCTCCCCGAATTCGTCCTCCTCTCGCTCTTCCCGAACGGGCTCCTCCCAGAAGGCCACATGAATAGCTACCACGAAGGCGATGTCTACCCGGTCGACGTAAGCCACCCCCAACAAATCCACATCGTCACCCAAGTGGGCAAAGCTCCCACTGTGACCGTCCAACAGATCCACAGTGTGGCTTGCAATCCCGATGTATATTTATCTGACATGATTTATCACGCACAGTATGATCCCACCTCGCTTCAATACATGCTCGAGTTCTTCCGACATGTGGCGCAGACGATTCCGCAGCCGAGCGATGAACATGCTGCTCAGCAGTCGAGTCAAGACCCGATGTCGACGACCAGCACGATGCCAATTGAGCCTATGCCGGGCAATGCAAGGGATATGTTGCAAGATCGTGCTGGCATCATCGTGCTCAGGGAGGATCTGGACTTTTACGTTATCCCGCCGACGAAGAATATCGAGCATGCTGAGATGATTGAGGTCAAGCGTGCAGCTGGTAAGGCGTTGCTGCGCCAGGATGGTATTTTCTCTGGTCTGCGGAAGAGCGAGGAGCCTGGTACGACGGAGCAGCATCTTATCGAGATGTTGACGGCGGGGTAAGTCAGTCCTTCACTTTCAATGATTGGAAATACTGACGTCTCGCAGCGGCTTCGATCATGCGGACATCTGGGGCCACCGCGCAGCTGAACCAAACAAAGCTGTTATCTGTTCGATCGCCCTCGCACGTCTACGAACAGATATCCGTGGCGAGTCAGCGAACAGCAACGCCGTTGGCATGGCCCAGAAACTCCTACTCTTCTGGCGCAAACCTGCTCGCAGATGCTGGTGGGAGGGAGTCGAGCTGGACCACGTTGACGGAGTCGAGGGTAAGCTGAAGGTCTGGATCAGGCGAGTGTGGACTCTGGAGATGGTAGGTCCACCGCGCGAGAAGTGTGCTGCGTGATGCATATGCTTACATGTACAACAGAGCGTTATCGGCTTGCGGTAAGCTTGGTCGTTGCAACTGAGTGGGTGGATGGGTCGCTGGTGAGCATTTCTTTTGTTGATACCCTTACAATTGTGATCATAGGGAAGGTGCGAGAACGCCAGGCTGCATTTGCCTGGGAAGGGAAGATTTCGCTCGGGTGAGCATTGGGTATCAGGTACAAATGTACAGAACGGGTACTTGCTGTATAAACACAAGAACCATGATCCTTGTCCGGCATATTAGAGTTCACCTCGGACACGCGCGACCACGTGACTGACACGAGGTGAGCTTTTGGTTTTGGGATGTTTCAAGTCTTTGATACTCGGGCCTTGAAGAGGCAGATGGTTGAGCATTCTCCGATCTCCTACATGGAATGTGTATGCCATTCGTTATTGTGCGGCAGTTGATTTCCATGACGTCGACGTTAAATTCCGCATCGGGCCCAAGTCGCGTAAACTCGAAGGGGTTCTGAAAGTCTAAGCGAGAGACAGCGCACAATCCGCGGCACCAGCACTTCTGACACCTATTCCATCACCGCTCTAGTTTCTGACCTCCACCACCACCAAAAGGCCTGTGTGTCCTGACAGTCTTGTACCTCATCTCGTTATCTCCCAGTATATTTGTGTGTATTGCTTACTTTGCTTGCTATTGCGCGCTATGATCGCTGCATCTCGTTAAGAGGATCGCGTCTTGTCACTCCCTTCTGTTGTGGATATAGTAATATTTTTGATCTCTTTTGTGTACAGTCGGAGGATATATGAGAGCTAGAGAAGGAGGAGGAGCTACACAAGCATATACGGGGGATATATAAGGAGCGATCAGAGGTCGCTCTGAAGCAGCCGAGACGGTGGAAGGTATGTAGGCATTGGGCGACATGGATGCAGTTTAAACGAGCTTCTATTGACACTTCCTAGCCAACTTGGACGAACATCTGGCACTGCCATCGTCGCCTCCCACCGCCGAGTATGATATCACAGTAGATTCATCCTCACAGTCCTCACAATCGCGTGGCCGTCTTCCTACACAGCACGAGCGGCTTCTCAGCCCCGAACACGTTCAGCGCTTCCCACCACGAACACCAGCCAGCACCACTCGAAGCAGGTACAGAGACGACAGCTCGGAGTACTATACCGCAGTTTGGGGCTCGCCATACGAAAGGTCGCCCTCACCTACGCCTTCCGCCCGCACGGCATTGTCTGAGCAAGCGAGGAGTGAAGACCAGCATATCTTGTCTTCGCCTCTCGCCAGCTTTGGCCTCGAGCATCTGATCCCGAGTCGGTTAGCGAACCAATATCGACACCAGACTAGCCAGTCTACTGCATCCTTGACACCAGCGCTTGGTCTAGGCATCATCTCAGACGAGGACGATTCGCATACCCCCCGCTCCCGAACTAAACGTTGGATCCAGCTCCCACGGAGCCAGACGCTCGAGAAGCCGGACTGGTGGCGCGACGAATCGCATTCGAACACTAGCTCTGAGAAGGAAACACAGTCTCACGAGCCTGCAACCGCTTCTGCTTCAGCTTCGGCGGCAGTCGACTTCGCTCGTCCAAGGTCGAAGGGACATAACACACGTGAAGATAATCGGACGTTGAATCAGCAGACCTTTCTGAATATTGTCCGCGGTGGGAAGGAGGACGAGATGGCGAGTCTCTATGCTTCGAGGTGGGCTGCTACGCCGCCGCCTGAGATTGCTCGGGAGTTGGATACGAAGGCGGAGCAGATCCAGGAGCAGTCGAGGGAGGACGAGATGACTCCGCCTGTGGATGAACAGGAGACTGCGGTCAGGGGCTTGGAGGCTGTTGAGGTAGAGGGTGCGAAAGATGACGTAACTGAGGCCACGGGAGCCGGCGAAGCAGCCGAGGGGCTACCAGAGAGCACAAATAAGAAACCGGAAGGTGAGGACATGGGCGAGAGCAGCGAGCAGGCCCCGCAAGAAGACGAAATTGCCAGCAGTGTACGAGAACCGCCACCCCAATGGAGTCGCCTGGAGCTGCCGAAACTGACCAGGAAGCGTGTCAGCTGGCGTGGCAAGAATCTCATCGTCTGCGTGCCGAACTCTGATTTTGCGACGCTTGGTCTGCCCACACCCATGAGCGAGGCAGAAACGCACGCTCGACTGAAGGCGTTCGAGGATGATGGCTACGATATCACCGGCTTTAGATTATCGCATGATCTCAGTGACCCGGGTCTTCTCGCGCACGCCCGTGCTATCTACCCCGACGAAGGTGAGATGCGATCACAGGCTAGCCAGCGCCAACCCAGGGTTTCTTTGCCCGATCTAAACAAGCTCAAGGAGGATATGGACAAGCTCATCGAGCAGAAGCTCGCAGCTTTGGGTGTGGGTCTAGTGGGCGAAGAGCCACCACTACCCCCGGCAATGCAAGCGCCGAGTATGCAAGACACGTCACGACACTCATCTGGCCAGTATCCGCCTCTACCATTCTCTCCCCCACTCCCTACTGGGTCTGCTGGCAGTATGGGTCGTCCGCCTATGATACGCGGCCATTCGCATACAATGTCCGTAGCTTCTCCTATATCGCCGGGAGTGGGCCCTTTCGGCCACATGCACAGGCATTCGACATTCTCGGGACCTATGGGCTATCCTCAATTGCAGACTCAGCAGCTACCGCAGCATTCGCCTGTTCTTGGGATGCAAGCCTTCTCACCACAAAATCAATTCGCGATACCAGGTTTCTCACGCGGCGCTTCGCCTGCTCAGGTAGCAGCTCTGCGACAGGATCTTGGTGCACTTCGGGGCCCTGGCTCACCACTTGCGCAGCAGATGTTTGCAACACAATCGCCTCAGGATTACAGCAGAGGTCTTGTGCAAGACCAGAGACAACGTCAGCACGGATACTCACAATCTGTACAGCATCCGGCTTCGTTCAAGCCTTTCGTGCCTCAGATGGCTGCTGCGCAGCAGACGCCAGTCCTCCCCGAACTGCCAGAAGAGGACGATGAGGATGAGTTGCTCGAACCAGCGACCCAGCCAGAGAGTGCGACGGCCGAGACTGAGCCGCCGGCTTATGTGCCCCCCCACAAGAGGGCACAGATCAATGCTGATGTAGCCATTCCTACACCTACGAGAGGACACCGTCATAATATTAGTGAGGGCCTGGAGCGTGAGCTTCTCGAAGCTGAGCACCGTCATGACGAGGAGCGCAATAATTGGATCGAGGTCACGACCACTGAGGATGATTCTAACCAATCGCTTGATGAGCGGAGACAGCCTGCGCAGCTAAGAACAGTCGGCGAGAAAGATCCATCTGGCAACGATGTGGATGGGGAAGAGAGCCCACGGGCGCACAAGAAACGTCCCTCTCGCTTCAATGTCTCTGCTCCAAGCTTTCACTTCAATCCTACCGCGACCTTCCAGCCGACGGCACCAGCTTTCGCATTCGGCGCTTCTGCTGGTCCCGAACCCACTGTTCCAAAGCAAGGTCACAACCGACAGACATCCTCTGGCACGTTCAACGTCGCCGCGCCTGTTTTCAAGCCAACCCAGCCTATCGCTATTCCCAAGCAGCCAGAATTCAGTTTCTCGGCTCAAGGCCCGTCATTCAAGCCCGACGCTCCTGCTTTTGAGCCTCCAAAGAAGGAAGACTCTTCGCCACTTGCCAATCGCACAGTGATCGATGACCTGCCGAGTATCTTTGGCAAAGTCAATATTCCTAATATTGTCAAACCTGCGAAGAAGTCTAAGGCTGTCGCCATTGTGAGACCGGACGTGGCTACTGATTCTGGGGAGGATTTTGAGGACGAGGACGGGAGGATCACGCAGAGTGAGGATAGGCTCAAGAGGCAACGCTTTGGTGGCGATGATGGGGATGAGGTGCCGAGATTTGCTGAGCCTACGCCTGTCCCTGAAGGCTTGGAACCCGAGGAACAGCCGGACCCTAAGGAAGCTGACGATGCTGAAACCGCCGAGTCAACGGACGAGCCGGATGGATCTGTGCTTGAAGCTGCTGAGGTCGAAGATGCAGAGCCTGCAGACGAACTCAATAGTGCAGCAGAGAAGCCGGAGCCTGCCCCCAGAACGGTTCCTTACCACGGACACAAACCCTCGAGCTCACTCTCTGCGATGGCCAAGCCCTTCGAACCTCCAGTACTAGGAGCCTCACTCGGCGGCCCTTTCAACCAGAACCATGCTCACGACCTCTCCATCAGTGAACTCGAGGATGGCGAGATACTCGATGATGATGTGCCCGAAGTATCACCTATGCGGATGGTCGAGCCACTACGACAAGAACTGTCTGCAGGGTTTGGGTCGTACACATACCCCAGCATTGGACGCATTGGTGACGTCGCTCATACCGAACCATCGTTCGACGAGATCGACGCAGTGATGCGCCAACTCAATGAAGCTGGACCTAGCGATGAAGCGGAGGAGCCTACGGAACGTGCCATGTCGCCTTTGCCGGACCTTGAGGAGACCTCGATTCCAGGCGTTAGCTACATACCCGGTTGGCCACGAAGCGACGCGCCCAGCCCGAGTCCGAGAAGGAAGTCCGTGCAGCAGCAGATCCATGCAGACTCATCCTTTACGGTGCATGACCGTACGGACAGCGGTGAGCATGCTATTGAAGGCTGGCCGCACGTCCATAGACTCAACAGGGCTGAAGACGTGCCTACAAGCGATTGGTCGGGTGTGCTGTCCCCTCCTGACGAGGAGAAGCTGCAGCATCGCAGTGCTTTCTTCGACAGCCACATCAACGATGTGATCGGCCGTGTAGTTGAGCAGAGGCTGCTGCCGCTTGAGGAGACGATGCGGCAACTTCAGCATGTCGTCGTCAAGCGTGCCAGCTCTGCTGACCGACCGTCACTGAAGCGCACGTCGTCCACTGTCGAGAGCGATGCCGACGACGAGGACGAGCTGTCTGGCGACAACAAGCAGCGACCTGTGTCGCGAGGCAGGGACAAGCGGATCGATCAGATCAAGGCCGCTGTCCTGGAAGTCATGCGTGAGCAGAGTCCGAAACGCTCCCAGTCTTCTTACGATCTGGCTGATATCCACACCATTCTGGCTGACATGAAAGTATCCTTTGCAAGAGCAGCTTCGGCCAGTCTCGAGCTTGAAGACGTGCGTGCTGTGGTTGAAGACGTCTTGCATCGCCAGAGCCAGGCTTTAGTGCCCATGGTGACTGAGGACAACACTCGGATGCATAAGCGTGAGCTGTCTGAGCTCGAGGGCAGGCTCAATGAGACGTTGGCTGGTGCTCTCGAGGAGGCCAACCACAGGCGTGATGTGGAGGAGCGTGCAAGCGAGACACAGAGGATGTTGCGTCTTGCTGAGGAGGAACTGACACTGCTTCGGGACTTGTCCCGCGGTGACGACGGTCGACTTGGTGCGTTGCATGAAGAGCGCAAGGAAATGCTCGACCGCGTTGAGAGGGCCGAGGCAGCTCAGAAACAGTCGGAGGATCGTGCACAGGAAGTCGAGGAGGAGAACGAAGCATTGCAAGCCACGCTTGGGGAGTATCGCACTTCTAGCAACAAGTGGCGACAGGATATCGACCATGGCGTCCAACAACGCGAAGAGTTCGAAGGTACAATCTCCGCACTCGAGCGACAAGTCGAGGAGGCTCAAGACTCTAGCACCAGTATGAGACGCAGACTCGAGAAACTTCATGGTGATATGGCGATGGCGGCAGGACAGCTTGCGAGTGAAAAGGCGGCTTGGAGGGCAAGAGAAGAGGATTACCGTAGTCGATGTGAGTCTCTAGAGGCTGCGCAAGCTGCTCAGGCTCGCGAGCGCCATGAGCTTAACAAAGAGCTCCGGGTATTGCGAGTTGGTCAAGCAGAGGCTACCGATGCGAAGCGTGCACTGGAGCAGTCGACTACGTCCGGTGTTTCTCTTCGGGAGCTTGCTCATCAGCTGAAGCAGGACCTTGCTGCCCAGCAATCTGCCGCTGCTCATCACGAACGCAACTTTCATGATGCCAAGGAAGCTGGCCGTGCAGAGGTTCAACGTACGCGTCTATCCCTTGAGACTGATGTTGAGACCGCCAACCGTCAAGTCAACATTGTTCGGGCCGAGCTTGAAGGCCAGCTAGCCAAGGTGCGATCTGAGCTTGACAATGCACGACTCGAGGCGGAGACTACCAAGGCTAGGCATGAGCGTGTTCTTGAGGAAGAGGAGACTGCTCAACGAGAGGCTCTCCGCAAAATCAACCACTCAAGCAGTGTTGCACTTGACGAGGCACGCCAGAAGCACGGGCGCATGTTCGAGGATCTGCAGCTACAACAACAACGACATCTTCAGCATGCCATTGAGGACAAAGATCGGTCCGAGTACATCCTGAATGAGCGTCTTGGCCTGGCTGATGCCAAGCTGCAGCATGCTCATGATCGCATCTTGCATCTGGAGGAGAGACTCGAGGTCACGAAATCTGCAGCGCAGGCCGCAGCTATGAATGCGCAGACCAGAGGTGTTTCGCCAAAGTCAAGAGGATTGCCTGAGAAGATCTCGCCACAAGCACTACGCGAGTCGATCTTGGTCCTGCAAGAACAGCTGCAGGAACGCGAATCGACAATTGAACAGTTGCAGAGTCAAGTCGATGACGAAGGCCCGGCAGTGCTCAAAGAGCGCGACTCCGAGATAACTTGGCTTCGGGAATTGCTTGCTGTACGCAGTGAAGACTTGACGGACTTGGTCAACACTTTGTCGAAGCCTACCTTTGACCGCAACGATGTGCGTGACATTGCTATCCGGATTCGTGCCAATCTACAGATGGAGCAGCAGGAGAAAGAGCGCTTTGGCTACCCACAGGGCTCGCTTGGTGGCCAGGCCTTGGCTAGCCTGTCAAGCTTCGCCACACCAAAAGCAGTATCACTTACATCCGCCTTCCAGAAGTGGCGGTCGAACATGGAGAGCTCGGCACTGAAGACCGCACCATCTAGGCCTGCCCTTCGTCCTCGATCCATGACGCCTTCCAAACCTCGACCATCCTCCTCAATGCCACCAAGCTACATGGCCGGCTTGATGACTCCTCCTGCCAGCAACCTCCGAAGCACACCAAGTCCAGAGGCCACGAAGTCGTTGCCTGCACCACGATTGCAAAGCCGTAGGGCACCTCAGCCATCGGCCGATGGGTATGCGGACGGTGCGCCGTCGCTTGATAGCATGGTGCCGACGTACAGCGATGGACCTGCAACACCACTATTCCGCGAACAGAGCTATGATCGCGATGCCGAGGACAACGAACTCCACATGCAAAACTTGGAGGACGATGATCTAGATGTCGACGACGGGCAGCCACCTGCGTTTCGGTCCTTGGAGGCTGAGCTCGATACGTCTGCCCGAGATGATACAATTGCTTAAGCATGTATGGAGGCATAGTCCAGCATGATTTCTTTTGTAAAGATTGTAGAAAAGTATATTGTTAGCGGGCAGGGCTCTGGAGTCCTGCCCCAGGAGACATAAGGGATCCCTTTCTTGAAGTTGCTGGCGCATAATACCCCCCTCAAGCGAGATAGACTGATATTCTGTTTGATTTGCTTGAAGACATAGCTATCCAGATCACATAATATAACTTGATTGCACATAATGTATATTTCAGCAACCTTTCAATCCTACAATGCAATATCAATCGCCATGACATAACTGAATGCGAGCACAGTCAGTCGGGTGAGTGAGGGAAGTGAGTGGTCCGAGCGCCATATCGTGACCTCACGGGTTGTTGGTGACTGGAGGCGTATCCGAAACATTATCGACCTTCAAAGCCATATCTTCCGCACATCGTCCAACATGTGTACAGCGATATGAGTCTATTGTCATTGACATGTCCATTGTCCCTCAGAAGCAGAAAGCGAGCTCAGGTGTGTGCACCTAGCAAAAGATGCTTTCCTACGGAACGAAGTTGATTCGCTAACCACAGAAAACAGCCTTCCATCTCGTAGCCGGTCTTGGCTCCGGCGCAACAAGTGCGTTCTTACTGCAACCTGCGGACCTGCTCAAGACTCGAGTCCAACAATCGCAGGCCTCCAGCTTGACACAAGCACTACGCAATATCCTCAATGGCCCAAACCCGATTCGCTCCCTATGGCGAGGCGTCACTCCATCAGTACTCCGAACCGGCTTTGGCTCGGCGCTGTACTTCGGCATGCTCAATCAGATGAGACAGTATGCAGCTCAGCTTCCTGCTATGCCGGTGGTGGCGGGTGAACTGCAGCCGGTCAAGGCTTCTTCCTCGTCTCTGCCAAAGCTTGGAAATGTGGCCAATCTGACAACTGGTGCTCTGGCTCGCGTTGCGGCTGGCTTGATTGTTAATCCGATTACTGTGCTCAAGGTACGGTATGAGTCTACGCATTACAATTACACATCGATGATGGGTGCTGCGAGGGACATTGTCGCGAAGGAGGGCATGCGGGGTTTCTTTGCAGGCTTCGGTGCCACTGCTGTGCGAGATGCACCGTACGCTGGGCTCTACGTTCTGGTTTACGAGCAGGCCAAATCTCGCCTGGCCACCCTCTCTGCAGGCGATAAGCAAGTCGTGACGACTACGGCTTCGAGCTCAGCAACCATCAACTTCGCGTCTGGGGTGCTGGCCGCTATCACGGCGACTACATTGACCAATCCATTTGACGCCATCAAGACTAGACTACAGATTGCGCCTGGTCGGTATGGGAACATGTTCAAAGCAGCCAGCATGATGTTGCAACAGGAAGGCATTTCAAGTATGTTCAGTGGTCTCAGCATGCGCATAGGCAGGAAAGCCTTGAGCAGTGCGTTCACATGGACGGTGTACGAGGAGCTCGTGAGGAGGGCAGAGCGCGTGCTTGTATAACAGAAGCGACTGTACATTACCGTGTACTCACCTCATCCACAATGAAAGTGGGGTGTACACTTCTAAAGCTTACCGCAGTCGCGCAGGCTCAGACCACGCCTACTGAATCTAATCATCCGTCTCATACCACTGCCTCATGACAGTAAATGATTTTGGACGATGATGACCATAGTAGACATTGCTGGAGCAGTCCGAAGCCGTATGCTAGGGTGTAGACCACCGTATCAGCATGGAGTGGTTGACAAAAAGAAATCGCGTACCAATTCCCCCGGGTGTAGAAGGTAGGGCACGCTGGTTTTGATCGGCACGTAGGGTTGGTATGCACTCTCTTGGTCTGCACTCTCTTGGTCTCTGCGTATGATTTTCCGATATCATAAGCGGTATCGATGCTCGGTCTCGAATATCTGTGCCAGCGATCAATTCCGCGCTATGTTGGTCTCAAACGTTGCTGACGACCTTTAATAATAGTCTACAACTTTGCAGCCCTCGGAAACCGCCATAACGGAGCGCATTGAGTAGCTTGCTGCTGTCATTAGTCAGCAGAACATTAATTAGGTGGAATTGTCGTGTAATCGACGTTGCAGAGAGATAAATGGTGTCCAAGCACCCAAACGGCGAGTCGATTGTCCCGATGCACATCGGATCGCCCTTTCCCGGACTCCGATCCTCAGCATGTACCAGCAACATTCCGCTCGATGGCAACACCAGTGCTTGCTCATCTCTCAGTGCTATGATCATATATAACATCTTCATACACTCCTTAGGATTTTATTGAGGTTCACTGCCGGACACTAGCGACTGCTCCACCAGCGTACTCTTCTCATCACTTCGATACTCACATCCCGGCTCTCCTCCGTATACCGAACAGTTCAACGGCAGTGGCCAATAGTCTTTCTATCATTGAAGAATTCGACACCTCAATCAAAAGGCCAACTCGAGATATCAATTCGACCATTGCAATTGACGAAATACGATAACAAGATCCAAACATGTCGGAAACCAGGAATATCGTGATCCTTGGAGCCTCCTTTGCTGGCCTCAATGCCGCTCATTACATCTGCAGGCATACATTGCCAAAGCTGAAGCAAGCCAAGGATGTCAATTATGCACTTCACCTCATTGATCCGTCGACGCATTTCTGGTTCCATATCGCTGCTCCACGAGAAATTGTGTCTGTCAAGGAAATGCCACACAACAAGTGCTTCGTCCCATGCATGGATGGCTTCAAGCAGTATACCGACCTCAAGGATTCGATCCACTTCCATCAGGGTTCGGCATCTGGCCTGAATACAGATGCGCGGACAGTCTTGTTCAAGACCCCTCAAGGTGTCGAGGAGTCATTGCCCTACCACGCTTTGATCATCACCACCGGTGTTCGATCACCAACGCCACTCACTACTCTGCAAGGCGACCATAATATCACAATCAAGGCTCTGGACGAGATGAATGCCAAGCTACCTACTGCCAAGGAGATCGTTATCTCTGGTGGTGGACCCATTGGCGTCGAGACCGCAGGAGAGATCGCCACCCACCTCACCCACAACCCACGCATCACCCTCATCGCAGGCAGCAGCAAACTGATCCCCATCTTCTCCACTTCTCGTGCCACCAAGACCCAGAAGATGCTTGAGAAGCTCGGCGTCACCATCGTCTACAACACCAAGACCACAGGCTCGAAAGAACTCCCTGATGGCAAGACGGAAATCACTCTCGACAACGGTGAGACAATGACTGCCGACGTCTTCATCCCTGCCTACGGTGTCCAGCCAAACACCGAGTTCCTCCCAGCGAATCTGAAAGGGAAGAAGGAATACGTAGCAACGAACGGCAAGACCCTCCGGGTCGACGCCGCTGGCCCACGCGTCTACAGTCTCGGCGACGTTTCGGGCGTGAGTCTCGGCGGTATCTTGAAGTTGGGCGCTTCTGTCCCGGTCTTCGGCGCGAACATTAATCACGACCTATTCGAGGACGCCAAGGTTGGGACGTTCGCAGAGAGGACCTATACTCGCAAAGACGATGAGACGCAGCTGGTGCCTATTGGAGCCAAGGGAGGTGTCGGCGCTTTCGCTGGTTGGGGTATGCCCAGTTTCGTCATTTCGATGGTGAAGGGCAAGGACTACTTTCTGAGTACGATGCCTGAGCATACCGAGGGAACGAAGTTGAAGAAACCGTAGAGGTCGGTCTTGAGGAAAGGTGGTGGCAAAGATGGTGGCACAGGTTCAATCTTTGACTTCCTACTTCCAGTCACATGCGCAGTAGGAGATGTGGCTTGTGTGTCATAGGCTTGGAAAAAGGTGTAGTGGTGGCGGATGAGCTCGGTGGGAGCAATAATAGTCTTGACAGCAGAGCGGCGTTGTTGTGCTTTCCTTTTCAAATACCCAGGATCTAGGCGGGGATAGTTCATCATAATATTGCGTACCAATCATAATGGCCGTGGCATCCACATCTCGTTGGCGCCTCATCACAGAAGTCTGAAAGATGTGTTGCTTGAGTCGCGACACAAGCCAGACCGTCTGACCCAAGGATGCGCCCCTGCCTTGATAGAGCAATTAACATTGAGGTTGGTGTGGACGTACAGCATGTCATGATTCTAGCACGATATCTTTCGCGAACGGAATGGAAACAGTACTTCGTCGGTCGATTCTACCTATCTGAATAAGTTCAACAGCTTCTTCAATATAAATCGATCAGTACTACTTTCACAGGAGCGATGTCGTTTCTGTTCGAACCAGCACTCTCATCACCGCTCATGAGACAGCCTTCCCACCGCATAACGCGTGCTCGACGGACAGACAATCCCGATGGTCTTGCAAAGTTCATGATGCCGTTTCAGTAGAGTAGACATATAGGACGTTGCGCGGAATGAGTGGCATGCATGTGACATGATCCATCCCTGCTTGTGGCGTCAGAATGAATCAGGTTTTACGTATGTTATTTTAGCCGTCCGGGCTGGCGCGTGCCAGGGAAGCGGAAATGGCAACGACGGCATCTGACACAGCATGGCCCAGTTTCTCTGGAAGTGGTGTTGCACGAATATCCGACTTGAAGTGATAAGAGGGGAAGATATGGAGATGGCATCGGTGAGAGAACACTAACCAACTGCACCGCCACGAACAATCCCAGCGCTCATCAACACCACGCGGAAGCGGGGAACGCGTCCGTGAGGCTTGACTGCGAAGGCCAAAGGCAAAGCGAGTCCTCGGCCATGTCCACCTCGCCCGCCGTGCCGGGCGGTTCACCCGCATCGCTACGCAGTAGCAGTGGTGGTCGAAAAGGTCGAGAGGGCAGTCTACCGGCTGTCACGCCCATCATGGAGGATATGGACGGCGAGATAGCAGCCTCAGGCAACGACACGGGTAACAGTGGGAGTGGAAGTGGCAGCGATGAGCAGGAGGAATTTGAATATGGACTGGAAGGCACGCCTGGCGAGACATTGAGCGACAGCGATGTCGTGCCCCCGATGAGCTCGCGGCATTTCTCGCCCCCGACATTGACCAGCACCATGTCGAGTACAGCAGTCGAGGACAGCATCACGCCACTCAGTGCCATGTCGGGCTACCAGTGGACACCAGCGACCACCGTCCGGAGCAGTACGGGTAGCATGAACAGCAGGACCTACGACAGCATGCCGACTAGTGCGCGACCACCATACGGCCCTCCACATCCCCACATCATCACGAATGGTCTGCATAGCTCGCAGCAACGACCGGTTCGACCGAGTAATTCTCGGACGCCCAGTAATGCATACAACCCGGCTCGTCGACCGCACCAGTGGAGCATGAACAGCTCCTCATCGAGAAGGAACACCTCGACCAACAGGAACAGACGTGGCATGCGGAACCCAGATAGCGACTATCGCGCTCAAGAGAAGGCTTATGTGCAACGAATCCAGCAGATAGGACCCGACAATGACTTTTACAGCGACTCTCAGACGCCCAGTCTCGACTACAGTGATGAGACGCCGAGCGAAGGTGACGAAGAAAGCCCGACGAGCAATGCACATGCCGATAGTGACCCGCACGACCAGGAAATGCTCCTGTACTACGGAAATGAGGACATGGAACCGTCAGTGGAGGAGCTCAGAATACCCGCGAATAGAGAACGGCTCGAGTGGCATGCTATGTTGGCTAACGTCTTGACTGGAGATGTGGTCAAGCAAGAGAAGAAACGTCTGATTGGTGGTCCGGATCAAGGAGGCGAGAACACTATGAAGTCTGAGATCTGGCTGGGCGTTCGAGCAAAGTGCTGCGGTCGGTCTCTCGTAGCACAGCGGCGCCTGATCGAAGATGGGAGGTCGAAGGTCAAGGGTGCTATCGAAGCAATAGTAGCATTCGAGATCAAGGGCGAAGCCGAGGTTGGGCAGAGTCCACTTGAGCAGGTGCAAGAGATAGTCAAGAAGATCGAGAAGACGGAGAGCTTGTACCCGACTCGCGATGCCTTCGAGACTGCTGAGCCGCGTGCTGCGTCACCATCGTACAGAGAGACGTGCGACGCTGTGCTTGCATGGCATAACACCACCGAGCTGATCAACACCGAGCTCGGTATTCTGCAGACGTGGGTTGGCAATGTCGAGCTTGACTTTACTAAGCCACGATCACGTCCTGCTACCGAGGGTCAATCTGGCCAACTGTTTGACGACAGCAGTTTCATTGAGCGGATACTAAAGGAGGACGGTCTGAAGAGTTTGCAGGGCGACAATAACTTGCTCAACGGTGTAAACAATGTCATACAGAAGGCGAAGACCACGCTCATTCACAACGCCGAATCCTTTGCGGATCGACATCTGCCACCTTACATTGAGGAGCTTCTTACTCTTATCAACTTCCCGAGCAGGCTCATACAAGAGATCATCCGTATGCGGCTCAGCTACGCCAAGAAGATGAAAGATCCAGCACAGCAAGGCGTCATGATGGCCGAGCAAATGATCTTGCAATTCCAGATCCTGCTCAAGCTCGCGGTCCGTATCAAGGAAAGCTACCTGTTCATCAGTCAGCCCGAACCTGGTTGGGACCTACCATCCTGCATCGACGAAGGGTTCGATGGCGTCGTACTGGACGCGCTAAAGTTCTACTTTCGCATGCTCAATTGGAAATTGATGGCCAACAAAAACACCTTCAAGGAAGCCGAAATCCTAGAGCAAGAGTGGGACTTTAGTAATGAGCTCGGTCGACACCTGGACGGCGGTGACGTGGAAGTTGCGGAGCAGTTCAGCTCGCTCACGAGCAAGTCCTTGGCTCGTCTGACATCGCACTTCGAAAAGGAGCTGCAGCGACGACCGGATGAGATTGCTGGGACGGAGATGGATAAGAGGTATAAAGCCATTCTTGACTCGGTACGTGTGAGGCAGCGGAAGATATTCCGTTTCGGCAGGATTCTGTCGCAGAGGTTTGAGAATGCGACGGAGTATAATCTCAACATCGACTGGGAGCATCATCAGGAACTCCTGGATGCGCTGATGGTTTCTGGGCATGTTCTGGTGGAGACTTCGGGGTCTGCAGAGGGTTCTGCCGCTGCCGGTGAAAAGAGTGATAAGGCCGCTGGCAAGGGCGCAGGTATCTATGTGATTGCAAGTCCGAGTTTGATTGATAGGCCGAAGGACATTCAGAGTATGCTGGGCACATGCTATCATGCTGAGGATGGACCGGAGGACCCGGAGAATCCCTATCTGCTGATCCTTAAGCCGGAGAATCCATTGCGATGGGATGGACAAGTCATGGAGTCTGTGCCTGGTCAGGTTATACGACAGCCGTTGCTTGGTCTGAAGGTGGGACGACTGCGCCTGGTAACGGATGGTAGCCTGGAGCGACTGGCGCAGGCTAATGAGCGCTTCATGTCCGTCTGCAATGGCATTGAGCTGTCTATGCTGGTCGAGCAGCGTGCCAATCTACAAGGTGTCTTCTCGGAGCTGGTCAAGATCCGCAAAACTGCTTACAAGTTGTCAAACACCATCATGGACAGTGTCGAGATCGTGCGAAAGCAGACGCAAGGACTGCAATGCCAGGAACTCATCCAGACATGTTTTGCCTTTGCCACGGAATTTGGACAGCGATCGGCCATTTACTTTGATCAGCAGCGTCGTGCTATGCATCAGCTTAAGCTCACACATTTGGCGCTCGATTGGGTCAGCTTCATCTGTGATGATTGTGTTGCTAGCGACAAGAAGACTTTCAGATGGGCGGTTGTGGCTTTGGAGTTTGCTATGATGATGACGAGAGGACAGAATATCTTGTCCATCTCAGAAGACGAATATGCTACTTTACGATCGAAGGTGGCCGTGTGCATGGCATTGCTGATCAGCCATTTCGATATCATGGGCGCAAGAAGCACCGTTGCCGCCCAAGCCGAGAAACAGCGCATCGAGATGTCTGGTAAGGGCACCAAGATGAACCTGAGCAGTCTGAAGGACGACGAGGAGAGTATTAGAGTCGTGAGAATGCAATGGATCGAAGAGCTCGAGAACATTGACCAATTCCGCCGAGATCGCGAGGCAGAACGACAAGCTCTAGGAAGAGTTTTGGAGGACAGCAACGAGGCAGATCGTGCCCTGACGCAACTTAGTGGGAGCGCGGGCAACGTGCATCTCCGATGGCAACAAGGACAATTCATCGGAGGCGGCACTTTCGGCACGGTCTATGTTGGCATCAATCTTGACTCTACCCAGCTTATGGCTGTCAAGGAGATTCGACTCCAGGATCCGAAGTTGATTCCGACTATCGTCAGTCAGATTCGGGATGAGATGAGGGTCCTTTCTGTCCTCGATCATCCCAATGTGGTGCAATATTTTGGGATCGAGCCGCATCGAGATAAGGTGTACATCTTCATGGAATACTGCTCTGGTGGCTCACTCGCTTCATTGCTCGAACATGGACGCATCGAGGACGAAACAGTCATACAAGTCTACGCCCTTCAGCTCCTTGAAGGTCTCGGCTACCTCCACGAAGCCAACGTTGTACATCGTGATATCAAACCCGAGAACATCCTTCTCAACGACATGGGCGTAATCAAGTTCGTCGACTTTGGTGCTGCGAAAGTCATAGCCAAACAAGGCAAGACTGTCGTAGCCGATGGTCCAGATGGTCGAGGGAACAAGGGCAGTATGCAGGGAACGCCAATGTACATGTCCCCCGAAGTCATCAAGGGTCAGAAACCACGCAATACTCGTCTCGGCGCAGAAGACATCTGGTCCCTCGGCTGTGTGATCAGCGAAATGGCTACTGGATCTCGTCCCTGGGCGGATATGGATAATGAATGGGCGATCATGTACAACATTGCTCAAGGCCACTCGCCGCAGATGCCTACCCGCGAACAAATGAGCGAAGTTGGTCTGGATTTCTTACGCCGATGTTTTGAGCGGGACAGTGCCCGTCGAGCTTCGGCGGCTGAGTTGTTGCAGCATGAGTGGATTTTGAGTATTCGCAGTCAGCTGGATTTGGAGACGACGGGGACGCCACAGACACCCGCTAGTGAGTCGGGGTATGGGAGTGGAAGTGGGAGCGGTTATAACAGTGCTGCTGGGTCGGCGCATCCGAGTCGGCATAATAGTGATTGGAGGGATGAAGAGGGGCAATGAATGGTCTGGTTTGGGGTTATGTGTTGCGTTACTACATGCGGTCGGCTTCTGTGCTGAGTCTCAAGATTGTATAGTGAACGTTTGAGCGTTGCATTCAGGGATATGTTGATAGGTGTGTGCTGGCTGGCGTGTTCTCCTGGCGATACGTGCAATTCAGGGGGTTGATCGATATGTCGCAGGAGGTTTGCAAAGGCATCGGATATTTCATCACAACTTGAGAATGTTGATGCTCTATCTGTGGCTTCATTAAATTTATATCTAATGCTGTATCGCCACTCCACTCTCTCCAGCCTGCGCGGTAATGCGCTTCTTGTAGTCCTTCACCGTACCACCGAAATGCTCCACAGTCCCATTGTCACACACCCACAGGCTCGTGCATACGTTTTGCAACATGGTCACATCGTGACTCACCATCAACACACCGCCGCCAAAGTTCTGCAGCGCTGTGCTCAAAGCATCCATCGCTTCGATATCGAGATGATTAGACGGCTCGTCCAGGACCAAGATATGTGGGTTCGTGAGACCGAGACAGGCGAATGCTACGCGAGACTTCTGACCTCCAGACAACAGCTCCATCTTCTGGAGGCCTGTCATGCCTGTGATGCCAAAGGCACCGAGGTGGCGACGGTACTCTTCGTCTGATCTTCCAGGGTACTTGGCTGCCATGAAGCCGACAGCACTGGCATTGAGATCTAGAGCGTCGACGTGGTGTTGGGCGAAGAAACCGATACGGAGACGAGGGTTCTGTGATATCAGACCTGACGTTGGCGAGAGTGCACCAATGAGGAGTTTGAGTGCGGTCGTCTTGCCAGCACCGTTTGGACCCACGATACCGATACGAGAGTCGAGTTGCACGTCCAGATCCACGTTCTTGAGGAGAGGCTTGTCGGGTGTGTAGCCAAAGGAGACATTGTCCATTTGTATGATGGGCGGTGAAAGCTTCTCGACATCTGGGAACTTGAAGTGTACACTGTACTCAGCCTCCGGCGCTTCGAGCATGGGCATCTTCTCCAGTTTCTTGATGCGTGATTGCGCTTCGGACGACTTGGCGGCGTTGTAGCGAAACTTGTCGATAAAGGCTTGGAGATGGGCTCGTACTGCCATTTGATTCTCGTACTCACGCTTGGCAGTCTTGCGGCGTTCCTCCTTGGTGGCATAAAACGAGTCGAAAGTGGCACCTTTGTAGTAGTCCAGGCGCTGTGAGTGCTGATGAATGATATCTGTCGCCACTTCGTTCAGGAACGCTCGGTCGTGAGACACGACCAGGACAGTGCTCGGGTAGCCTGCGAGGTAATTTGCCAAGAAAGTAATGGATGGCACGTCCAACATGTTCGACGGCTCATCAAGCAGCAGAAGATCAGGCTCGCAGAAGAGTGCTCTCGCCAGTGCCAGACGCATACGCCAACCACCAGAAAATGTCTTGGTGGCGAATTGCTGCCGCTCGTGTGAGAAACCGAGGCCAGCAAGAATACTAGCCGCTCTGGGTTCTGCCTTGTCTGATTCCATCTCGGCGAGCTTACCTTGCACATCACTGAGAGTGATGTCGAGACCTTCGCGTTGCTTGTCGAGCTTCGCTGCATCACCAGACGTGTCTGCCATAGAAGAGCGTTCAGCTTCGAGCTCAGCAAGCTCCTTCGTAATCTTCTCCTGCTCCTTCATGAGATGCTTCCGCCAGACGTCGGCATCGAGCACAGCTTGTAGTGCAGGAGTGTCGTCTCCCGTGACTTCTTGCTCGACGTGCAGAATGGATATGTGAGTTGGAATTGCCACCTCACGCTTACTGAGCGCCCTGAGAAGCGTAGACTTGCCAATACCATTCTGACCAACAAGACCGTATCTTCGGCCATACGCCAGCGTCAAATTCGTGTCTGACAAGATACGCTTACCACCAATAGTGATATCGATGCCGTCGACCTTGATATCTTTACTCTTCGACTGAGCATCACTACCCAGCTGCAGAGGATTGACAGCCATGAAGAACTCTTCATATGATTGCTGCTCACTCGGCTGATCGAGCAATCTGGACGCCTCATACTCGACAGTCTTAAATTCCTTCTTGTCTTGCTTGGCCTTCAGCTTACGCTCAGCTTTCTCAAGCTTCTTGCGGTCCACCCGTGATTCCACCTTCCTGGCATTTGCTGATTCCAGATCAACAGCGTTACCTGTCAGGCCCAGCGTCGAGGATACATTCCGCTGGGAGCCGACCTGGATGGTCTGCTCGAGCTTCTTGGCCAATGGTGCTTGCTGCCGCTGCTCCCCATCACGTGCAGTATCATCATGCAATTTTTGTATGAACTTGTCAATGAGGTTCTGCACCGACACCTCATTCTCGCTCGAGAGATCACCTGAGGCTGATAATAGGAGCTGAGATATGACTGTCGCCGCCTCGGCCAATGGATCGCTCTCAGCACCGAATTGATGAGCTGCATGGTTGAGATAGCCCGCGGCGTACTCCACGACCACCGGATCGAGGTCGGGCAGTTGTGCTCGGATTTGCCCTTCCATCTCTGGTCGATGATGAAGCGCAGGTGGTAGTATCTGTGTCTCTTGGGCCTGTAATGTGGCGCAAGCACAGGTGATTCTTGGGCTTGCGCGCAAGCAATTTCGTGAACGCCACTAACCGTCCTTCGCCACCCGTTTGCTTGAAGGAATGCCGATGAGCTGCTCAGCTCAAACAACGCAATCTCACGTCTAGGGCGTCTGACTAGTGTTCCCTTCACCGCAAGCAGAAGTCAATATAGCTTATTCTATCTGTTGTCTAGAATCTTGGCGATCGAATAATGAAAGCGCTTGTGATACACCAACCAGTGAGGATCCTTCCACGAGGATATCCGGTGCCGCTTTCTCACGAGCCAGACGCGCTAGAAACCTTCGCTAAGAAACTCCCGGGACGTTTTACCTGCGTCAGAGTTGAGACGCAACGGCGAGTCGTCCACCTGCAGACGGACGCAATCCCGAAGTCTAGTAAAGGCGACACTTAACCTTTCACTGCTAGCACATAAGGGAACCGCTCACTACGAGAGGTAGGACTGCGAGTGAAGCGTGTGTTCGTTCTGCCTGGTCATCATGGCTGCTATCGCAAAGAGGTGCGAGGTGCATGCGTTACCGACAGCACCTCAGCTGTATTTCTGGCTGTGATCCTCCCGATATCCGAGAGCATAATAGCGATACAGTACAGAAGTACGGAGCTATATGGTCACTTCATATTTCTTCCATGAGGTGTGCAAGATGGTTCCATTGAGCTCTTGTCATACTATGGCACCGCTATTTACTCCCCTCCAACTGAGGTCCAGCCTCGTGTATCGTGCCATCCTGCATCTCATATGAATCACTTCGCCTTCACGGTGTCTCTTTCTCTTCGGTACCTTGTCTTGGCACCGTTCCCGCCATGCGTTGCAGCTGCTTAAAGCGGCATGGCTCTTGCATTGAGGTGGGGATCGTCTCGATTGCGTATGGCGCGAAGATCACTGACAAGGTATCCTAGACCTCTAACATGCCCGTCGTACAAGATTGCGCCTGTCACAGTAACACAACATCCCTTGCTGCTGCTGTCATAGCCCAGTATGGACGTTAGTTTCCATAGCGGAGGTCTGCGATCGACGTTGACGACCACCGGTTGTTAGATAGCCATAGACGACTCATCTCGCCAACAGCAAGCCGTGCCACAGATGGCGTTTGATCGTCCTAAATGACGACCTTGCCTTAGCGTGGCGGATGAGCTGCACACGACCTTTCCCGAAATCTGGTCTCACACGCTTAAGAGATGCACGTCACGTTTTATGCCCAGCCCCAATTTGATATACTCGATTCCTCACACCATGCTACAGGCAAGTGGCCGCCCGCGGATGCGGACCTTGCATGCCCCACGATGACACCCACGGGTCACGTTCGACCAGGGTAGCTGGTTTGTAAAAGGAATCCACCGAACGAACGAGGATTTTCCTGTCCTCATAGGTTCTCAGTCTTCCAAGTAAATCGGATTGGATGGGTAGCTGAGGGGGATCAGATTGAGCTGACGGTGCTATTATGGCTATCACGGGCTGCTCGCTTGCGGGCCATGCGTGGGTGGCCATGCTCGTCAGACTGAAATGTTTGCCTTTGACGGCACACAGGATTCGCAAGGGTACGGATGCTTTGTGGTCCAGGACGGATGTAGCACGGCGGCAACGAAGACGGTCTTGCTTCATGGCACGGCGCACATCTGCACTCAAAGCGTCTGTTAGAGTCGGTGACGGCAGACATATGCATATGTAGCGTATTAGTGCAGCGGCAGACGGAGTTGTCGTTGTTTACGCTCGCTTTGGGGGTATTTCTGCTTTATAGCCCCCGAAACTTAACATTGGAACCCCTCTTGCGAACGGCCTGCCACTACGAGCGCCACAAACCCGTTTTCTTGCTTCACTGCTTGGCCGCAGCGTTCCTGTCCTCAGCTTGTCCCTTGAAAGGTTGTAACCTGTCATGCTTTTGGAGGTTTCGCAGCGGGCTCACCTCCTACCATAGCGTTCCAGCCTTTGCGCATGCCACCATGAGCTCGAGTGGGTGCCGTGACTCTCGTGTCTTATCAATCGTTGGCCGGCATGCGGCATAGAGGATGAGAACAGTGCCGACATTGTGTGCAACTGGCGTTGGAGTCTCTCTTGGGTCAATAGGCCTAACGCTCGCTCGCCGCGACCATTCACCAGACGCCCACACCTCGGACATGACAGCGCTCACGGTCGCTACCACGCTCACGACGCACACAAGCTCCGAGACACGACCGATCGACTTCGATTTCAGCTCCCATCGCTCCTTCTCCGCCCCGAAAACGACGCGTTTCACACGATGGACGGAACAGGCAAGAGCACCTTCTAGCAGTGGGAAGGACGGGAGCAGTGTATCGTCACGGATGAGCCTAGGGATGGGCACGGAGAGGTCGCTGCAACAAGACGATGCACGAACGAGTACGACAGCTAGTCGACCTCAGTCTTGGCTCCGGCGCCTGTCCTCGAACATGTCCGGATCACGCGAGTCGAGTAGAACACCGACATCACGGCCAGGTTCTGCTGCTGTCCCTCACTCCAACGGATACCACGCCCCATCACACGATGCCACATCTTCACCTATGCTGACGGACCTCACGCCCCTGCCAGTGCAGCGGAATAAGCTTGTGAAGCGAAGCTCTTCCCTCCGCTCCACGGCCGGGTCACTGTCTTCGCCATCCGGTTCCCGACTACCGCTGCCGGTGTTCAAAAGACCTGCTACCAGTCACCAGCGTGCTGCTACACTGCAAGATGTGCAAGCTGAAGCAAATCATGAGCAGCATACTCCGGCTTCATCTGACGCACGTGACCCGGAGTGGGAGCAGTATTTCACGCCAAAGATAGCACGAGACGACGATGGATATGAACGCAGACGCAGCCCGACTGGCATTCCAAACCCAATCAGGCGTATCTACCCCGATCGCAAATATACGCCTGTGCTTGTATCGGCGAAGGAACTCGTGAGACGTGCCGATGTAGAGATGGATGATGGCATTGATTTTGCAGGCGGAGGTCTTAAGCAAATTGGCATGCAACCAAGTGTTGCTTCCTCGCCTATACCTAATCGTCCTGCCCACTTGGAGCCGTCCGCGATACCAAGACGTTCTTTCTCGATTGGCGATTTGCTATCCACCGGGCCTTCCCAACCGATATGGAGACGCCCCAGCTCAAACAAAAGCAAAGGTACTACGACCAGATTACCTCGAAAAGCTCGTGCTCGCGTTGTGTCCGCGCCGCAGTCATCGATGGGAAGCTCGCTCAGTAGCACTGAAAGGCCCGCGAAGCGGCGGGACATTACCGACCCATCTGCTGGTCACCGGAGCATATATTCATCGTCAAGCAGCGCTCATCCGACGGAGTCTAAGCAACAAGAAATACAGCTAGATCTCGGCTCTGGCACACCTCATTCCCTGCAGTTTGGTTTTCCTGACTCGCCTACATTTGGCCCACTCTCTGCAATCCCCACGCCATCACCACTGGAGCAACGCATTCTACCCCAAGCTACATCTGAGTCAGCTACGGCGCGACACGTGCGGACCTCAACTGTGCCGTCAGAATTGACTGCCTCTACTGCCGAATCCGATAGCGAGCGAAGGTCAACAGGAGGATACAGCACCGATTACCAAAGTGACACTGTCTACGACTCATTTCCTACGCGTACGACACGAAGCAGTTCTGGTAAGCGTGGTCCGCCGATAGATACCATCTTTGACGAGTCTCCTCCAAGCTTCTCATCCGGACGAAGCACGAAGCTTCGCGATCTACTCAACGATGGGCACTTTCCAGGAAGCGAGCACTCTTCGAGGTATCGCCACGGCACGATAGAGGAAGAAGGTAGCGTGCTAAGTACGCCTGTGCGGTCTCTGCACGACAAGAGTGTCACCTCCACGCCCTCCGCAAGGCCTGGTGCTCAACTGATGTATGCATCATCCCCACCAGTCAGAGATCTGATGTCAGACTTGGACGAGCCTGATTGGGACGCAATGGAATCACCACCAAGAAGGGATCTAGGCTTGGGCATACAGCCCACGTTCGGCACGCCCATGAATAATCAGCCCCCCTTTAGGATGGCGCCGTTCCGCTTGAGCGCGCTTGGTCGACCGGGCCCCGGTTCTGTACAATCCACGCCCAATAGATATAGCAATGGTGGCATCGACAAAGCCAATCTCTTCGACTGGTCTGAACAACAGCCGAGTCCGAGTCATAGCAAGCAGTCTCCACCTAGACCACGGACAGTGCATGGTAAGAAAGACAACGAGAGTCGTGGCAGCAGAGCCGCTGGTCGTCGACCTACCAGTGGTATGCATGCCAGGAGTCACAGTGTACCAGTCGTGCCCGATGTGGATGGCAAGAGAAATGTAGTTGCTAATAAGTTTGGGACTTGGGGTATAGGTAGCAAGGGTCCAACCGAAGACTGGAACGAGGACTTTGACTTCGAGGAAGAACCGCCTCCTTTGCCGGCGGCGGCAGCTGCAATATTGGAAGAGAAGCGGATCGATAGTGGACATGAAATGTTTGTGCCGAAGTCGATCAGGGAACAGCAGGATAGCGTGGTCGCAAACATCAGCCTACTGAGGGAATGGGGATTGCTTATAGAGGAACTGAAAGATCTACGGGTGCGAGCGGTGGCTCTGAACATGCTTACGGGACCTCATGCGAAGGCTTGGCGAGAGGTGGACGCCATGATCGAGCTGGCCGACCAAGAGTCCAACGAAGAAACGCTACAGCCGCGGCGTTCGCCTCCATCGTCACCTGGATTCGACTCTGATGCTTTCGATGAGCCACTGCCAGCAGTTCCCGAAGTGTCCTTGGCACCGCACGACGACCAGATGTCTGTGATGTCAAGTACCGAAGACGACGTCCAGCATCTGTCTGCACGATTGAGCCCATCCAACAGCTTGATTGGTCACCATACAGCTGCACGGCCACGCAAGGACTCGGAAGCAGTCGCCCGCTCGGTGATCGAGGCACTGCGCTCGAAACGTAGTGTTTCGGACCCTACATCACTTATGCCGGTCGCACCAACAAAGAAAGTGCCATTCGATACAGCCACGCTGCGACACATTGTACCATACGTCAATGGATTAAAACGAAAAGTCAAGGACGCTTTGCGTGAGACCGAGGGATTGTATTCCAGCCCACGGCGACGCTCACCACCTGACTACGATGATGACACGGATATGGAAGATGCAGTGCACGATCATGAGCCTTCCTTTCGCAGCATATTCAACGAGCCAGGGCCAAACAGCCCCACGAGGAGACGCTCGAGACGGGAAGAAGCAGCTACCGATAATGATGGATGGGACGAAGCATTCGAAGATCCACGCATAAACCTTGCAGCTCGAATCCAGCGCATGACACTACCACCTTCATGACCTACAAAACATTCTAGCTGCACTTTGGGGGACTCGTTTAGGGCACCACCGGAGCTGACTATGGACACACAGCCGAAGACCGGCACTATGTCTTACAGCATCGGAACCGGAGTTTCGAGCGAGGCGTTCGAAGTACGCCAAAATTACTTGTCGCGGCGCATATATTCTATCTATAGCGAGCCTGTGGCTTCGCAAGAGGCATAGAGCTGGCGTTTGTACAACAGTAGAGACCAGCCTCTCACCAGTACCTTGGGCAACACTGACCCCTTTGGTGATCGCAGGATTGACTTGACCTGATCTACGGCTAGTATGGGCTTTGTTTGATTTTAGCCGGGGCTTTGCATAGAGGTGTTGCTTTCGGCGCAATTAACAGGGATAGCAGTCTTCTCGAGTGAGGGAGGTACTGTTCACGGCCTGTACAATGATGGGCTGGGAATAGTCGGATGCATTTTTTTATTTGTGCGAGTATGAAAAGTACATGGGTCGGGCTTGCATCGCATATGGGGGAATGATTATGGAGGTAAGACGGGCATAAGGAGGCAGCAACAAATAGCATTAGTATGTGGTATAGAAGTGAACCAAGCACATGTCAGCAGCACCGATCATTGACGTGGATGTTTATTTTACAACCAAAGCGTGCCCAGATTTATCGTCGTTGTGGTTTTGCTTCCTCAACTGCCGGCCATCGGGCAACGGCGTTTTATAAACCCTGCATCATCGGTGAGTTGATGTCGGTGGGGCAGGGCCTGGAGATTTTTGAAGGCATCCCCACCTTTCCACCGAGTCCTCGCTGTATTTACCATTGTACATCTACAAACCACCCCCACAACATCCCTCCACTCACTTACACACAGCATTAAAATACCGTCAACATGGGAGAGCCAGCACAAAAGTTCAAGGTTGCCGACATCAACCTCGCGGCATTCGGCCGTCGTGAGATTGAGCTCGCTGAAAATGAGATGCCCGGTCTTGTAGCCACGAGACTGAAGTACAAGGATGATCAGCCTCTTGCTGGAGCCAGGATTGCTGGTTGCTTGCACATGAGTATGCTGGACAGTATCAGGAACTCGAAGGCTCCTGCTAATGTCGTGTAGCCATCCAGACTGCCGTCCTCATCGAGACCCTCAAGGCCCTCGGCGCTGAGGTAACATGGACATCTTGCAACATCTTCTCCACACAAGACCACGCCGCCGCAGCCATCGCTGCTGGTGGCACTCCAGTCTTCGCGTGGAAGGGTGAGACAGAGGAGGAGTACAATTGGTGCTTGGAGCAGCAGCTAAAGGCCTTCCCATCGGGCAAGGACCTCAACTTGATCCTCGACGACGGTGGTGACCTAACCTCGCTCGTCCACAAAAAGTTCCCTGATATGTTGAAGGGCTGCTACGGTCTCAGCGAGGAGACGACTACTGGTGTGCACCACCTCTACCGCATGCTCAAGAACAAGGAGCACGGCCTTCTCGTCCCTGCTATCAACGTCAACGACGCCGTGACCAAGAGCAAGTTCGACAACCTCTACGGCTGCCGAGAATCGCTTGTTGATGGCATCAAGCGTGCTACCGATGTCATGATTGCTGGCAAGATCGCCATTGTCGCTGGTTTCGGTGACGTCGGCAAGGGCTGCGCTGAGGCTCTTCACTCCATGGGTGCCCAGGTCATCATTACAGAGATTGATCCTATCAACGCCCTCCAGGCTGCCATGGCCGGTTACCAGGTCGATACTATGGAGGCTGTTGCCTCTAAGGGTCAGATCTTTGTCACCACCACCGGCTGCAGGGATATCATCGTCGGCAAGCACTTCGAGGCTATGCGTGAGGATGCTATCGTCTGCAACATCGGCCACTTCGATATTGAGATCGATGTTGCATGGCTCAAGAAGGCGGCCAAGGAGAAAGTCAGCATCAAGCCGCAAGTCGACCGCTTCACCATGCCAAGCGGCCGCCACATTATTCTGCTCGCTGAAGGCCGTCTCGTGAATTTGGGCTGCGCTACTGGTCACTCTTCCTTCGTCATGTCCTGCTCCTTCACCAACCAGGTTTTGGCCCAGATCATGCTGTACAAGGCTGGTGACAAGGAGTTCGCTCGCAAGTACATCGAGTTTGCCCGTGCTGTCGAGGGTGAGGAGCAGACTGGTGAGCCCAAGAAGATCATCGATGAGGCTCCTCAGGACTCTTCGATCAAGCGTATGGCAGTTGGTGTCTACGTGCTTCCCAAGATCCTGGACGAGCAGGTCGCCCTTCTGCACTTGGACCACGTCAACGCCAAGTTGACTAAGATGACACCTGAGCAGGCCGACTATATGAGCTTGCCAGTCGAGGGTCCTTTCAAGACCGACATGTACGTACTCATTCTCATACATCAACATCACGGAATCGCACTAACATACTGCTACAGGTACCGATACTAGACGATATACCCGTCAAGAGCTGACGGATGAGATTTGCTTTCAACTAGCGCATGATACCACGGGATCGTCGTTTCCACAACGACATTAGGAGAGGACAAAAAGCGTCTTTACAGTCAACCTGCATCGCATGGCGCTTAGGAGTAGTATATGGGTAGGATGGTAGGTCATGTTAGTTGGCGTTGGTCAGCTCACTCAACGTGAGCGACCGGCTGTCTAGATGTACGAGCTGTGTTACACCGCGACCTGCGTGATCAGTGGTGTTGTCATCATCCTTCCCAACCTGCCAAAGAATGGTCTACTGGTATGATGCAAGATGTTATACAACATGGTGGATGGCGTGTGTGGGAGCTTGAACCACTTCACATCTACCACTTGTGCAACTTTAAGCAACACCATCAGGAGCTTATACACCACCCTGATTGCGCAAGGAAGACCCTCGTGCTGCGACAGAGTGTTACAGCCTACCAAGACCAGCCAACAAGCCCATCTGGTTGGTTTGTAAGCGATCGTGCCGACGCGTCCCACCGAATTTATGCAAAATGATCTGCAGCAACGATCTTCTTCCAACGTCATCTACTCACTCCACACCGTTTAGATGGCTGCCGAACTACCGTTCATATGGAACAGTGTTGCCACCTATGTACTGCAGCCAAGCAACGGTTCGTGGCTCGTCGTGGAGAGTGCTTCCGGCATGGCGTTGCCTCTTTGTAGAGCATAAAAGAGTGCTGCTTCAGCTACAGCATTGAACGGAGATTCGTCGTTCTTGTTTGGAGTCCATCTTTCTGTCTTCAGCATGTATTCACGACCAGTGATAATCACCGCCTTGACGGCTTTGGTAGCACAGGCCGCAGCACAGTCTTCCATCGCTGCAGCATCCTGCTCACCTACTTTGACCGCCAGCTATGCAGCACCATCTGTTGCCGAGGGATATGTGGCTCGGCTGATTGCTCAGAACCTCACCACACCGCGCGGCATCATATTCGACAGCCAAGGGACGTTACTAGTCGTCGAGCAGAGTTCTGGCATTGTTGCTCTCAACATCGTCGACTCTGGTAAGGGCTGCTTAAGCGTTGGTAGCCGAAAGACGGTCATCAACGATACGACATTGAACCACGGCATTGCATTGTCCAGCAATGGCTCAACTCTGTATGCCTCCAGTTCGGAGGCGGTTTACAGCTGGGACTACTCGGCACAATCGCAGACGAACACTTCAGCACCGAGGGTCCTGGTCACGAACATGACCGGCTCGGATCATACTACCCGGACTCTGCTTCTCCCACAGCATGCACCAGGACTTTTGGTCGTCACGAGAGGAAGTACCTCCAACTTGGACGCCGAAGCCGAGGATATCAATACCGGTCACAGCCAGGTGAAAGCTTTCAATCTCAACAACATGACTAGGCCGTACGACTTCAACGCTGACGGTCTCTTGCTTGGGTGGGGTCTGAGGAACGAGGTAGGCATTGACGAGGAGCCTATCACTGGTGGCATATATGGCGTCGAGAACAGTGTAGACGAGATGACACGCCAGGGACAGGACATCCACCAAGACAATCCTGGCGAGGAAATGAACTTTCTCGGTTACCTGAACGGTACTGCTTCACCGAATCAAGGCAGGAACTTTGGTTATCCTGACTGCTATTCCGCATGGAAGCCCAGCGACGTCCCGGACTTCAATGGCACCGTTGGCACCCAGTTCGCGATTGGTGATCTGAACAACACGCTGAACGACACCACTTGTGATGCTGCAAACCGCGTGGCACCTCGCCTGACTTTCCAAGCTCATATGGCGCCACTCGATATCTTATTCAACACTGCTGGTACAGCCGCCTGGGTCACTTTCCACGGCTCTTGGGATCGCACAGATCCTGTTGGCTACAAGCTCTCGGTCATCGAATTCGCCAACGGCCAACCTGTAGAGCCCGCCAACAGTAGTACGGCAGCTGTAGATATCGTCACCAATGCTGACAACAGCAAATGCCCCGGCGGATGCTTCAGGCCTGTGGGACTGGCGTGGGATAAGTCAGGAAGGCTTTTCATGTCGTCAGATGCTACAGGGGAGGTTTATGCTATTCTGCGAAACGACGACAACTCCACTGCCTCTGTTGGAAGCAATGCTACAGGCACTATTCCTGCGCAAGCAAGTGGAAGTTCGGGGATTGGGACAGGTAGTAGTGCTTCAGCCAGCTCACAGAGCTTGGCGAGTACGACTGGTGTCAGTGCTATAGCACTATTTGTAGCACTGTTGGCATTGGTCGTGTAAGCAAATTTATTAAATTATGTACTTCAATATCTTACAACTCCTTCCGATTTATTATGCGCCAGCTTCACTCACATGCCTGCACGTTTTCAAACAGTTGAACCAGGCTGTGCCCGTGGCGAATTCGCAATACCCTCGCTCACAAAACCGCGGGTGCCCACACCAACCCCAAATGCCCTGTCAGCGCTGCGAGGACCATAAGCCCAGCCTTGTCCTCGCGATAGTGGCAGGTGATACCATCGGAAGCTGAAAGAAGCAGTCAGGATCCCGATGAGAGCACCGCTGATGACGTCGAAGCCGTGGTGGTAGAATTGCGCATAGCGTGTGGAGCAAATGTATATCGCCACGCCGATTGGCACGAAAGCGAGCACAACCAAGTGATTAGGCGGTGTGGCAGCAAGTCCTCTGATATCGACGGGGCGCATGTTGTCGCGTTCAGCAGCCGAGGTGTCGTCCGTCTTGTGCTCATCTTCACTTCCTCCACGCTGTTCGTGCAATGGTAGCAATGCTCCGTGACCTTGCGTTTGTGGCGACACGGCCCTCGGACCAGATGGCTGCATAGGCAGATATGGTATGGCGATGGAGAACTTTGAACAAAGGAAAAGGGTCAGGTATAGCAATCCCGACCATGAAAACGACGAGTGGCCTGAGGGAAAGCTTCTGAATCCATCGTTCAGGAGGCTGAGGTCTGTTTGGGTGCAGATGCTGGAGTCCACAAGCGTCCAGCGAGCACTGATATCTTGCCCATATCCACCGATCACATGCGCAGCCACATTTGCAAGATCAGGTTGGCAGCGTGCCAGGAAGTCAGGGCGCGGTTTGCCGAACAGATTCTTCATGCCCTGTGTGATGCAGAAAGCAGTCGCGACAGATAACGCCAAGCCTGCCCATCCTTTCTCGAATTCCCAAAGCTTGAGCTTGATGATTTGTGCTCGTGTTGATCTTCTTATGAAGGCCGGACCAGGAACCAGCAGAGCGACGACCAGGGCGATGATGATGGCTGGAGCGATCAGAGACACCAGAGCTAGAGTTGTCGTTGAGATGAGCTCGGGGATATAGGGGTATGATATGTCCAGGTTCACGAGAGAGAAAGGCCTGTGGTACGGTGTGACGAAGTTCAAGCCGCCGCCAATTGCTGCGATCACGACTATGACCAGCCAGTCGAGGACGTAAGAGAATGCGAGGCGAAGTGACACCTTCCTCTTGGCCGCCATTGTGCGTGTGTCGTGGTGATGGTAGTTAGATCGGTGACGGTTCCAAGAAGTTTATTATTGACAGAAGTGAAGTGCAGGTGCAAGAAAGAGGGTACATGAGGAATGCATCGAGGCTTCTGCAGCGATGGTGGGCTGTGATTGCCAAAGGCACTGGAAAGGTAATACCGAAACTCTATCACCTGCCTGGCGTGTTACATTAATTTACAGTGACATGCTTTGCGTCAAGTCTGAGGCGCAGCTTCGCAGTGAGAGTAGTATGTCACCAATCGCCATCGTAACGCAAAAGATGACGGCGACAGAAGGCGACCTATGAGTTTTGTTTGATGACAGCTCAGTGTCGCACGATCTTTGTCCCGAAAGAGGTTACGACGACTGTGGCGCGGACACTAAACGGGATCAGTCTTAGCTTGATTCTGGGTGTGACGCACGGTTACCTCCGTTCTGCGGCTTCTGTAGCAAATGGGCGAAGTGTGTGTCTATGGTGTTGTTCCTGGCATATGTATCGTATCTATCTAATTGACCGAATGCCGCAATACAGTAGCCTGCTGAGACGGCTCGGGCGCATCGACCCGCGAGCAATACAGCGCTTACTCGTCCTCGCCGAAGAACACCTGCAATCATTATTAGTAAAATTGGATCCTCGATGTGCTGGAGTACATGATTAAATCACATACCTTGACCGGGAGCCAGGCATCACCGCAGACCTTGAAGCGGTCTGGCAGACTTGAGAGCTGCTTCATCTCATCATCCGTGAGCGAGACGCCGTCAAGCTTGAAGTTGTCTTGGATGCGGGACTCGGTGACAGACTGATCAGAACAGTCAGCAATCGAACTCGTGATATCTCATTGTCATGGCTCTTCACTTACCTTGGGAATGACACTGGTGCCACGCTGCAGACCCCAGACCAGGAGGACCTGAGCAACGCTCAATTTCTTGCTCTCAGCCATCTTGGCCAGAGTCTTGTCGTTGGCGAGTGGGCTATTGGTTGAGCCAAGGCAGGAGTATGCGGTGCAGTGGATGCCCTTGGACGCACAGAAGTCGATCAACTTGGGCGATGGGCAGTTGGGGTGGAGCTCGACCTGGTTGACGGCTGGAACTGTCTTGACCTCGGCGTCCTTCTCGAGTGCCTCGATGTGGCGGATGCTGAAGTTCTGCTGATTATCAGTCCAACATTTCCTATACACACAACTTTCGAGATTGTCCTTACGGAGACACCGATGTTCTTGGCACGGCCGGAAGCCGCAACTTTCTCCATCTCTTTCCAGGTCTTGATATAATCCCAGTCAGGGAGATGCTTCTTCAAGTCTGCAGGATCGCTGGAAGATGGCCAGTGGATGAGGTAGAGGTCGACGTAATCCATCTCGAGGGACTTGAGGGATGAGGTGATGCCCTCTTCCACATGCTTATGCCATGGGTTGTCGAGCTTGGTGGTGACCCAGATCTCCTCACGTGGCACACCAGAGTCCTTGATACCCTGGCCGACCTCGTGCTCGTTGCCGTAAGCAAGGGCAGTGTCGATATGCCTGTAGCCGGCCTTCAATGCGGCGGCGACGGCTTTGCGGACCTCATTGGGCTTCGATTGCCAGGTACCGAGACCGACAGCTGGGATCTTAGCACCCTGTGAAGTGTGTCAGTTTTACGAGGAGCAGGTGGCGAAGTCAACACTCACGGTGTTGAGGGTGAAGGTCTTCTTCGTCCATTGGTTATCGCCTGACATGATGGATGGTCCTGTGAACTGATGATGTTGTGTGGTTGGAGTGGTCGTTGAGATTGTTCTTCGGAATAGATTGTGTGTCAAGAGAGCAAGATGAGCTTAGCAACAAAACTTTTGTATCAGTGGCATGTGCTTCGCTGCATCATTCTGCCAGAATACCCCACCACCACCGTATCGTGTCCCACCATGTAATCTAATTAGCCGGGTGACGTTTTGCCTTCGTCAAATGCTTGCTGGGCTGCGCTAGTCCACATTCCAAGCACGTGTCGCCGAAGAGCCTCAAAACTTATGCTATGAGCTGCCTTTTTGAGCTAATTTGGGCGATCACATCAGACTGATCGTCTCTTGATCGGTCGTGCACGGCAAGCTCTGCGGCAATCAAAGGCCGTGACATAGCGAATACTCCGGTGGGTGAAGAACTGGTGCGCTTTGCGGGTCAAGGACAAGCGAATCGCGTCGCCATTAGGCAAGATGTCACGATTCGTCTCCGCAGGTACAGACGAGGCACCGACCGAAAGAGATGAGGCATGGCAAAAGGCACAGCAACAGATAGAGGCAACAAAGCAGCCGAAGCTGCGACCTGGCGAGCAAGAGGGTGGGAAGTCGCTGTATGAGACTCTGCAGGCCAACAAAGGTGACTTGACTACATTATGATGGCCTACCGCGATGCCCAGCTAACGAGTTAGGATGATCGTAAGTCGCAAAACAAGATGCCTTCGAAGACGCCTCTCGATTGAGGAACCAATTTCGATCTCTCGATGAAGATGAGATTGAATTCCTGGAGTCTGTTATGGAGTCGTCCAGATCGAAGGAGGCCGAGGTGAAAAAGGACACGAAGGAGCAGCTTGAGGCTTTCAGGAAGCAGCAGGAAGACGCTGAAAAGGCTGCTCAGCAGGATGAGGGCAGCGCAGAGGTTACTGAGACTACATCGACCTGGTCTGTTGGGCCGCGAAAGCGGAAGAAAGAGCAAAATGCAGGTTTCGGTGGAGTGAAGGTTAGGAGGACATCTACAGCAAAGCAAGAGGAGCCTTCCACGACCAATAAACCGATACCACCGTCGAAAGGGGAGAAGAATGTTGACTTGAAGCCGTCGCCGACCGTCCACAGCGCTAGTGAGAAGAAGGCGAACATACCTGAGCCAGGCCATGTTGCGTCCAGTCCAACCTCTGCTCGCAAGCCATCAACGCCACCAGCCGCGACTTTGGGTCTCGGTGCATACTCGTCTGACGAAGACGACTGACGCATTCTCGGACAAGGCATGCGGGCCAGAAAACACGCAGCGCGCGAACCATCGAGTCTCGATATCCTGGCCTAGGCCACTGGCCACCCTCGTCAGCGTCGCCTTCAAACAAGGCAATGGCTCTGCCAGATCCAAGGACTTCAGCTTAACGGTAGATGTAACCACCGAACACGAACATTCAAGCTCAAAGAGTGGCTGTACAGTCTCCACGATACTTCAGTTACCATCGAATGCTCTTGTCGGACTCTGATGGATGGTGTAAGTCGAGTAGATGTAATATAATGTCGCATTGTGGTGAGTCTCGGCATTTGCACGACTTAAAGCCGAGGCTAGTGCCGAACTTATTCAACCACCTTTCAGGCCACAATACGAAGGAACAATCTCAAGCTGCTCCTTTACAACACTACCTGATGCAGGATCAGTATTGTACAGCAATATATGAGTCGTGAGTACAATACTAAGATCGATTTTCTTACGAAGTTTCGTATTCACAACGTGTTCATCTGCCGGGGCGTAATGCACGAAGTTGAAGCGGGGCCCAGCGACAATAGGAGTACGAACGACAATAGCAATTTAAAATCAGGTGAGTATGACTTTTTCTATTGACGCATGTATGTGCTGTTCACGCGATACTCCTTCCACTTTACACAAGTTGCACTGCACTTTCATCTCTTACCAGTCATCTTGATCTTCATCTCAACCTCACCATAAGTCCTCAAGGAAAGAGTTACGACTTCAGCTTTGCCTCATCATCGAAGTACAGGGATAGCCACTGGCCTTGATAACGAAGACCCCCTATTGTCGCGCCTGCTCGCCGATACCTTCCACGACGACCAACTTGACGACGTGCAGCAACATCATCCTATCGACACTTTACGTCTGGTCTTCAGACACTTCGACGTCGCAGCTGCCACAAGCAAACATGGATCCCCTCCAACACATTAGCCAAAAGCTCTCCGCCGAGAGAACCTATCAATCGCTACGACAACAACAGCCAACACCTCCAACCACAGCGCCACCGCCATACACGCCATCGGAAAGCAACGACGCAGACACAGACACAGACTCGGAGGATGAAGACGAAGCAGCACGATCCCCTTCGCCAGTCAAATTGACAATAAACGCCGCCCACCGCATCCAAGGCTCCAACAACCTCGTCCCGACCTCTCCAACCCCCTTAGCGGATGCGACGAAATTCAGTGCCGTCCTCCTAGCAGCAATGCAACAACTTAATGCCGCCGCCGCCGCCGAGACTTCGACGGGAACAGCAAGGAGGGCGTTAAAGGTCGATCTGACGATCAATTGTGGTATCACGGTCATCGGCGACCGCAACGTCGTTGGTAATGTTGGCTTGAAAGCCAAGTCGTCGTTGGTTGCGAATGATGGAGCTGGACCTGCGAATGGCAATGTCGTCGCGCCTGCTCATGGGCATGGATCGCCATCTGCGGTCGTCGTCGGTGCTAAGCGCAAGGCTGGAGATGTTTGAGATCGAGATGACGATGCCGAGGGCGATGCCGGACCGGCTGCGAAGAGGCTGGCGGTCAATGAGAACTGATTGATGGGTATGACGGCCCGCACTCGAACAAGAGCGAGATGGAAGGAATGTGTTGGGGCAATCACTGTATAGAGCTATGACGATCGATCATGATTTGTGGGATACTGTTTCAGGACGGCAGCAAAGTTCTGCTTTGGGCGGATGAATGTTTGCGCGTTCGAGCTGTTGCTTCGTTGACAAGCAATGTATGAATGATAGCTTTCGCTTGTATCCATCTGATAGAACTCTAATATTTGCTCTCGATGCCTTCCGTGCCCGATGTAGAGTACATCCTACCTACTACCACATCCTAAGGCAATCACATCACCGACATCACCCTCGCTCCATTTCGTCATCACTAACAAGCAAGTCCAGGAGCCATCCCATTCCCGTTGTGAGCATATCTCACATCGTATGCATCCTCACAAACGATCTCATCGCGAGTGGCGAAGGCGCAGCAACAGGTCCAGCCGCATAAGCCGCCGTGAAAGCAGGCGCAGGAGACAGAGCAACAGCACTCCCCGCACGATCCTACCGCGCGGGACTCTGGCCCTCTGATCCAATCCCACTACCCCCACCGCCATTCTCCGTCCGACTACCCATACCCAGTCCAGACGTCCGTTTCCCATACCCCTGACTCAGGTAACTCCCCACCCCAGCCGCGCCAAGATAATTGCCACCGGACCCGCCTTGCCCTTCGGCTGCTAATCGACGTTCCCGATATTTGCGTCCATTGATGATATTCTGTAACCGTTTCCTCTCCCGCGGTTCCGTGACTTTCGTCCAATCTAGATCCTCACCCGGTTCGGCGTAATTGAAGATATCCGCCATTGTTGACGCGGAAATCTGGCCTTGGCCTCCTGAGGCACCGGTGTAGAGGTGAGATGATGGATTGATGTCGGGCAGATCACGGGGTAGTTGTTTCGATTGCGGAGGAGGGGTGTGTTGGGATGGGAAGGAGGAGATGTCGGATTGGAGGTGGGTGATTTGGCGGGATTGCGCTGTGGGGCCCGAGTTGTAGGAGCCGGGGAGGGCGGTCTCGCGAGTCGCGGCATTCTTTTCGGTGATGAAGAGGTTGCGGTTCCAGGGTGGGAGGCGGTGGTCGCGTTCGTAGAGGAGGCCGCAGTTGTTGCAGAGTGTCTGCATAAAGATTAGCTTGAGTCAGCGCCATAAAGTTTGGTGAGATTTAAGACTCACCCGCGAACCACTCGGCCCATCACGCACTCCCCACACCGCCGAGCCCCAGATCTGACAATGACTACATCTCCAATACTGCCTCTCGCCCTCGGTCAACTGCCCAGAAGTCCCACCAAACCCGGCCACTTCAGGCGTATCGCGACCAACAGGCGACAGACTCCTAAACCTCCGCTTCTTCTTCGACCGCTCCCCACGACCCATACGCTCATCATCGCCTCCACCATTCGCCTGCGACCCAAGCCCACCCGCAAAATAATCATTCGGGTTCTGTGCAGCAGCAGCATATGAACTGGTGAACCGCGCAGTATCTCTCCGTGCCCGGCGAATCTGACGCTCGCGGTCACCTTCCCGCTTCTCGATCTCCTCTTTACTCAGGACTTCGATCTTAGGCTCCCACTCATTCCCCAATCCTTCGTCATCGAAGCGCCAGCCTGCACCGATTCCAAGGGCACTTTCGGCGGTACCGTGGAATTCGCAAGCTTCGTTATCGACGTTCCCATAGAGGTCGATGCCGCTGCCTACCACACCATAGATTGTGCCGTTGTTGTCCAGCATGTCCTTTTTGAGTCGGAGGCTGGATTCGTAGATTGCATGAGCCATGGCCGGGACCCACTCGCCAGATAAGCCAAGATCTGCACATGTCTGTTTCGCGAAGATCTCGGCGAATCCTGCTGGGTGGAGAAGTGACCATTCGAATTTGTCGGTGTACAGTCGGTTCTGGAGGTTGATTGAGATGTTGAGGATACAGCGGTGCGAGTCGCGTGGGTTGAGGGCTATCGAGGTCGTTGTGTCTTCCGGTACAGGCTGGGCGTTGACTGTGATCAAAGGCGTGGCTGCTCCATTCGCCTTTGGTGATGATGTCGAGCTTACGTCGTGGCCATGCAAATGCGGAGCTTTGAGGAAGTTGACGTCAGGCGTATTGGCTTGCGACGCTTCTCGCGAGTCGTCACGCGATGTGCCGGTAGGCAGTGGAGTGGGTGCTCCCGTGGTCGGTTGTACTGGATGCGCAGCACTTGGCTGAAAGATTGGATGTAGAGCTGTGGATGCATGCTCTTCTAATTGTTGCCGTATCGAGTTCGCGATCTCCATGATCATGGCAGGTTTCCGTTGTATGGGGAAGTCCAAATCGTCTATAAAAACCTTCGCAAATTGGTCGGGTGTGATGAGTGCCTCGTGCAGGTTCCATAGGAAACTATCCTTGAGACGAAATTGTGGCGTAGGGTCTGGTGCCTTGTATGCGGGTAGATTCTCATCGATACCAAAGTCCTTGGCATTGTGAGGCGTGGGCAGAGCAGCTTCTGGCCGGAAGGGTGCCACGTCCAGATCTATCCGGATTGGGACGAGTGTGGTGGGCAGGACAGACTGGGTGTGTAGCTGCTTCTCCGTCAGGAACCGCTTCGGCTTGCCCATCCACTCCCGCCATATGCCCTGCACGTCCACCGGCGCATATGCCTCCTTGCCCAACTCTTTCTGTCGCGGCCTCTCAGCATTCGGGTCTGTGTCACGTGTCGGCCGTGTCCGCAAGCCGGTACCCCGCCGCGGAGCATCCGAGTCTTCTATGCTATCATCCTCGAACTCCTCGGCGTAGTTGATGGCAGTGGTGCCTCGCTTGGTAGTGCGAACATTTGGGAGGACGGTTTGAGGTTGCACTGGGGTGAGGAGGGAGTTGCCATATGTGCGGATGCGAGGCGCGTAGCTGCTGACGAAGCTCTGCGGAGGGTTGGTCCGATTGAGATTGGCCATGATTGTGGCAGTACGTGGGGGAGAGCAGTCTGTATCAGTGGTGCGCTGATACTTTCTGCTCAACGAAGGGATGACGGAAAGTCGAGGATTCCGCACAGCAAGATCGGTGTCAACGCAGTCGCAACATCATGACGAGCAATTCAATGTGAGCAATATTTTGAAAGGAAGTGGTGGTGCTGGCGGCTGTGATTGGGGTTTGCTTGCAATGTGCATTATGTGTGAGTGGCCCGTCGACTTTCACGTCACGCTGGAAGACGTGTGTGGAGAGCTGTCGCGATGGAATCTTGCAGTCCGTGCGCTGAAGCCTGAGGCATGTCTGCATCATGGCCACAACCCGAAACACTCCTCTTCAAGACGAGCTGGAACGGCAGTGTGGAATTCGTCTGCATTGGCATTGGCATTGGCATTGATCCTCCGTCGACAAGGTACTGGTCATGGATCGAAGAGTTCAGAGCATGACGAGGGACAACAGCGACATCGATAGATTATCGAATACATATACACACGTGACTTGGTGTATCGAAGCGCCGCTCCACCTGTCGGACCATGTTTCATCTGCCCTCCTCTCACGCCAGCGACTTGCTTCACACACCTCTCGTCTCTCCATACCGTGACATCTCTGTTTCGATGCCTGCTCCAAATCCTTAGCAGCCTCGCGACCATGGCATGCCGTAGAACCACAGATCCATGGTCCTCTTGCGCCCACCATGCAACCTCTCTGCCGCCCCCCATACCTTGACAAAAGGCTTGTGTTCGTGAAACTCTTCACGCGTACCAGAGGGACCAATAGGAATGTCCACAGCAAGAATGCAAACCCCGGTCCTGGATGAAAGGACTTCTTTGTCCTGCTTCAGACGCCACCGAGGGCCTACAATAGCAGGGCCACAATGCATTGTGCCTTGTCAATCAGCCCTGACAAGGCGTTTCACTCGCCCTCCCTAACAATCATCTCTTTCTCTGTATAAGTAAAAGCTCACGAGACTGCTCTAAGCGCTTCTCTCTCTCTTCTCTGTACTACTCCCTTCGGTTAACACTCTCTACCAAGGATACCACTTCTGCGAAGGATATCCACCACATCACCGAAGTAACAGTCAAGCCACTACACTCTCTCGTTCTCTGCCGGTCAGAGTTCCACAATAAGAAAACAAACCAAACCAAAAACGAAGTTCTCGACGACGACTAGACCGGCCATGTCTACCGCTTCCTTCTTCCTCGGCTCTCTTGCCCTTCTTGGTGGTGTTTCCGCCCACATCAAGGTCCAGACACCCACCCCATTTGCTCCCTCGAGCTTAGACACCAGTCCGCTGAACAATGCAGCCATCGGGAGCTCGGGGTCCAACTTTCCTTGCAAAATGCGCCAAGGCGGCTATGAGGTTGTGAACCGCACCCAGATCAAAGTGGGCTCTGCTCAGGACCTGATCTTCTCCGGAAGTGCAAGCCACGGTGGCGGCGTGTGCCAACTGGCCATGACCACCGACGCCGAGCCAAACGCACAGTCCGAATTCAAACTCTTTACCGTGATCGAGGGCTGCCCGATCAAGGACGATTCCGGCTCCGGTGGGATCAGCCCCTACTCCTTCAAGTTGCCCGAAGGCACTCCAAACGGCAATCTGACATTAGCCTGGATGTGGTACAACCGCATTGGCAACCGCGAGATCTACATGAACTGCATGCCTGTCGAAGTCACCGGCGGCAGCGACGACAAGACCGCCTACAACGCTCTCAGCAACGCCTACATCATCAACCAGCCCACCGCGGACTGTTCGACGCAGGAGACGAGTGATCCCATCATCCCCAATCCCGGCAGCGCCGAAATTCAGAAGTTCAATCCTGCTTCCGTGGTTTCGGCTTCGGGGACTGCTTGTGCTGCTTCCGCCGCTGCGATGACCAAGGGGGTTGCGGCTGGCTCGAACAGCTCGCCTGCTACCGCTTCCGCCGCGGCTTCCTCTCCTCCGGCTTCCTCTACTGCTTCTTCTTCCGCGCCTGCCAGCTATCCCACCTCTGCACCAAGCAGCTCGGCTTCCTCTGGTGGCGGCATGATCGGCATGAACACTTCTTCCGCCTCTGCCTCTGAAGCCACGGCTCCTGCTTCTTCAGCAGCCAGTCCATCCGTCTACTCGACGATGAGTGCATCCAGCGCAGCCGTTCCAGCCCCGTCCAGCTACACCCCCGCTTCTGGTTCCAACTCAACATCTAGCAGCAGCTCTCCAAGCAGCGGCTCCAGCGACAGCGGCATGACCTGCTCCACCGACGGCACACAATTCTGCGTCATCGCAAACGGCCAGAATGTGTGTCGCCAAGTCGCAGCTGGTACTTCTTGCACAAACGACCAGATTGTCAAGAGGTCTGTCTTCCGACACCCACACATCAGGCGCCACGTCTAAAGGTTTGAGACGCTCGTCTTAACCCGCCATCGATCTGACACGACTGTCTTGATACCTGAATGATAGAAAGATTCGAGCTTGAGCTTTGTGCTCGCACGGAAATCTCGATGTAACGATATATGAATGGGTGGCGTTATTTGCTAGCATTCTCGCGCTTGGAAAGGCGCGACGCATCGCATTGCACAGCCTCGGAAGGAATAGGCAAAGTGTAGTGTATGGAGTTTGGGTATGCTTTTACAGATAGGAAATTGAAGAAATGTATAACATTGCATGAGAGAGTCCCACCTGACAATAATACCTACATCGTCATGGCTAAGGCTTCCGCGACACCAAGATGAATTTCCACGGCCTTGGTCTTCCGAGTACAGGATCTTTCTCGTTTTCTCGTAAACCAGTCAAGACATTTCTTTATTGAGCTTAGGGCCGTGGGCAACCCTTGTGTTGGCGAAAGATGACTATGAATGTACAGGGTCATAGACCAAGGCTCGAGCCCACATCATTCGTACAGGTGTAAGACGATGAGTAACCGTATCTCATTCATTCATTCATTCATTCATTCACCCAGTCATTCATATCCATACTCGATCATCAATCCTCTTCTCCTCCAGCCATTGATAAACCTCATCGTACCTCTTACACACATGCTGAGTATTCCACCCATCACTTCCACCGACATCTGGTCCGAAAGTCGTCTGCAGACCCTCCAATGCAGTATCTCCGTGACACATGATCGCTTGACGCAAATAGTCGAAGCAATGAGCCAGATGGTCTGCAGGATCCTCGCCTTCCCGCGTCAGACCTTCGTCGGCATCCATGTCCATTTTTAATGAGCCTTTGAGGGCCAGATCGTTGAAGCCGTGCATGATCATGTATAGGCAGTGCAGTTGATGCGTGACTGAGGTTGTGTAGACTGTCTTGTTGTACTTCATGTACGGCGCTGCTAGAGCAGGATATTGTGCTGGTTTGTTGATCTCAACGAAGCCCAAGCCTCCTGAGATGTCTGGTCAGCAGGCAAGACACATGAAGCTGCGGAGACATTGGCAGAGCGAACTTACTAGGCACGAGGGAGAGCCATAGATCTTTTGTGTCTTCCTTGAACGTGGGCGAGGTCACATCACCTACGTATCGTGCATCTGGTCGGAGCGTGACGATTTGTTGTGAAACTATAGTGTCGTCGTGAATACGCCGCTGTAATGTACATATTTCACAGAGACCTCTTACATCTTGGTACGATGCCATCGACATCACCTGCGACCTCATAGCTGGTAGCTCTCCCTCGTTCCGCTCCTAAAGCAGTGGCGAGATAGACCAAAGCACCTAGCAAAGGTAGGTACGAGAACAGCCACAGTGATCGGGAGAGGACGCGCGCATTCGGACTTCGTGCAGCCGTCCTCGATATGTCGGCAACTTCTTCGGCCAGTAGCTTCTCCTCTTCTGCCTCGTGCGGCGAGGACTCGTAAGTGGAGTCCGCCATATCAGTCCGTAACTCCAATGGCGTCGATACTTATTGTGTTGAGAACCAAAGATGATCGTATGCAATCAGGATCTGCACTACTCTTTACAAGAACACCGGAGCCGAAGCACTTGTGAGCTGTGAATAGGTGGGAAGTCGAAGTCGTAGAAGCCAACGTCCGTCAGCTGCATGGGCCCTGCACCTCTATCGAAAAACAAGCTCACGCTTTGGGTTCGACAAGCTTCGTAGCCCCGAACTCTCTCAAACGCCACGCAGAAGCTCGATGAACTCTTGTTGCCGCATATCCTTTATTGCGCGACGTCTTCGTTGTCTTGACCTTTGCACGCACACTGATCCAGCTGTCGAGCAGGTTTCGTCGTCCGTTGGCCTGACTGTCTCTGCCGCTGTCCAATGGATGATGAAGCCATTTACACGCACAGCCTGAGATAGGGAGGGTGCTCTAAAACTGACGAGAAGTGCAGCATGAAATGCTCATAACACGGCTATCCACAGCGTTCGGATGATCGTCCTTGCTTGACTCGTCGTGGGTCCCAGAAGTACATTCTCAAGGCCTGCAATTGTTTCAGCACTCCCATCAGGCGAACATCTTATGAAAACCGCACCATTTGAACGTGACAATCGACGATCCGCTACCCTGGAGAGCGTTGTTCCGCTCGATATCAGCATAGAGCTCAGCGACGCCATCCGGCACCTCAGCGCCCCATTCGATACGTTTGGTGACACTCATCCATTCTCCATCAGGGCCATTCGGTCGAAAGCGGAAGTGCGCAGTGACGTTTGGTTCGACTTTGGAGAGCTGCCATCCCTCGAAGCCTGAGCTGTGAATGCGTTGCCATTCTGGAATGTCGTCGTAAGAAGGAGAGGTCTTGCCGCAAAGGTTCTCTTCCATCTCAATGCACAGTTGTGCTGTTCTGTACATCGCTTCAGCATGCCAGATCGTCCGCGGTCGAGTCAACCGTCGCAAAGCGGTGAGTGCTCGATGCCGAATGTGGTGATCTCTGCAATGGGTCGCCACAAAAAAAAGCGGATGGACAAGCCCCTCGTCGAGTGATACAGATATCAGACGCTTTTCTGCTTCGTCGCTGCTCATGATGTATGTGCAGATAGACAGCATATCGTCGAAGTCATCCTGGTACGCATCGTACATAGTGCACTCCGCATAGACGCTGCAAGCACTCAGGATCTTGTTGAACTTGACTCTGACTCGCAGAACGCCTAGTCCGTGCTGCTCTTTCGTGCTGAGGCGTAGTGTAGGTTTGTGCATGTAGTCCGTAAGTAACTGATCAAGAGATGCAAAGATCTGTGTCAGTTGCTGTGATCGAGCGAAAACTTCGAGCGGCACATCTCCCAGCCGTTCGCCGAACTTCTGATTGTCTGCGTCGATTCGAATGAAGTGATACATTCTACTAGTCCAAGCATTGACCAGATCTCGAGCTTGCTGTACGTCGTGCAATGTGGTCGGTAGAACGCTATCGCTGGCAGCCGTATACATTGAAAGACCTGGTATTCGAGAATTGAGATACGTTGCACCCTGTATGTCCATGCACATCAGAGCTCTTACCAGACTCGGGTCGATGTTTCGGGCGTCGAAGGCGGTCTTGGACTGCAGTATGCTGATGGCATTTTCCAGATGTACGATTGCCGGTACAAAGCTCTCCCTCATCGCCTCAAAGTGCGTCAAGACTAGACAGCATGCAATGACAACATCCAATGGCATCTTCTCAGACTGAAGGAGTGACTGCAGACCATGCAACGCCTTCGCGTACTGAGCCATAGCAAAGTCCGTCCCAAGCGGCACGACGCTAAGAGCAAGACCATCATCCTTAGCTAGCCGCGTATGTCGCTGCTCATGCAACGCTCCAAGCGCCATAACAGCATGTTTGATAGCCCCATCACTCTGACTAAGTTGCAGCAACAACCTGTCCCAAAGCGGATCCTGAAAATAGCCAGACACACAAGGCACAGTCCAAGTGCGGAAGAATTGGAAGGACTTCCGTTCCAGGGAGTCGGAAGAGTTATCAAGGGTCAGAGCATACTGTGGCGTTCCCAGCACTAGCTGCGTCGAGTCCGTGGCGGCGGCGACCTCAGAATGTGCATAACCGTCGCACTTCCGGCCCGTACTCGTACACCGGTCGCAATTAGGCTTGTTCTCATCACACTTCACTCGTCTGATTTTGCAGGTCACGCAGCCAGTCCTGGTCTTGGGCGCATAGCGTCTTAGGGCGATCCGCCTCTCGCCATCTTGGGTTAGTTTTCCGGGCATGATGACCCACTCCTCAATCTTTCATGTAGGACGTCCTTGTAGAAGACATGCATAATGTCGAATGTACCCCGGACGCTCGCAAATGATGCAGTAATCGGCAGCCTAGAGATGGTCAGATATCGAGGTGAAGTCAGCCCTGTAATGAGCACAGTCCAGCTTTACGAGAGCGAGGATTTATGCTTCACGAAATGGCGGTGCAGTGGGCAACACATTCATGAGAATCCGATACTATGGAAGAACGACGGGCATAAATGACATGAAGAGGAGTCGAAAGCGTCGACTCATCAGATCTGAGTACTTGTGGCTATACGTCTACACATCTTCATCATCCACCCGCTATGCATAAATACATCCCCCTCCCATCTACACACAACCAATCCCCTAACAACCAACCACCCACAACACCTCAAATCTCCCTCAGAATAGTAGCCTCAGGCCACCTCTCCTTCGCCTTCTTCAGATACTCCTCACGTCCCTGCTTACTCCCCTCCAGCTCCCTCAGCACCCTCAACCCTTCCACCGCATCCTCAATCGTCGTCCCCTTCTCTCCAAGCGTTTGTATCAAATGCTTCGTAGCCTTCTCCTTCGCAGGCTTTAATTCTGGATGCAGCAGTTCCAGTAATCTGACGCCGGCTTGGACGTGCTTAGGACTATGCCAATGGGCGAACAAGAACTCCTCGTTCAGCGTCTCGAGACTCTTTTCCGGGTCGGCGATCTGTGAGATGAAGTTGTCTTGGATCACGGCGTTGACTTTAGGGTCCAGAGTGGTCTTGTCCTCTTCTAACGCGCGACGGAATCGAAGCGACTGGTAGTGGGATTGTGGGTGGTCGGGCTGTAGGCGGCGGGTGGCCAAAAGGCATTTAAGCGCTGGGAGATACTTTCCTGCAGAAACTGTTAGCCGGTGTACACTACATTCCCAAAAGCTGGTGCTCTCACTTCTCCGAATGTACACCTCGAACCCAGCAATCTGCCCATCAATATTGTTCGGACTTAGCTCAAGCAAAGGAAGCAAATACTTCATCGCCTCCTCCAACGGCTTCTCGCCGGCAGTCTTGAAAGCCTCAGTACCCTGCGGATCCCTGTCCTCCTTCTTCGCCGTCTCCTCCTCGTCCGCGGCTTTAGGGTTCGCCTTCTTGGCAGCAGCAAGTTTCCTCTCTGCTTCAGCCTTCTCGGCATCCTTCTTGGCCTTTTTCGCAGCCTTTTTCCGCTCCGCCGCATTCTCAGCACTCTCGCCATTCAGTTGTGCACCTTTCTTGGCCAGAGCCGGTCGGTCGAAGAGAAGACAGTAGATCCTAATGGCAGACAGCGCAGCTCGAGTGAAGAATGGGTGCTCGCGTAATCTGTCTTCCCAACGGATCATATCGACGTAGGTCCGGATCATCCCTTTCCGCAGGCTAAACGAATGGAAGTCGAATTGATCTTCTTCCCACGCAATGAATATGTCGTAGACAGACTTGAAACGCTTCAGGGCTAGAGCGAGATTGTTCTGTCGTAGATATGATTCGCCGTCTTCAGTAACAAACCATACGCATTGCATGTCAAGCAGATCTCCAAGTGGTCCACCAACAGCTTCTTTCCTAGTGAAGAGACCCATTGTGCTGATCGCATCGCTGTTCTGATGATTTCGGAGCTGGTACTTCGCACACTTGGTATTGATGTAGCGGTCCTTAAGATCCATCTCACGGGCTTCATTCATCGCTTTCGAGGCCTCCGCGACATTACCTGCGTGTTTATGTATGCGAGCACCAGTCATGTGGAAAGTATAGTCAGTCTTCGATGGGTTGAGCTCTATCGCACGATCGATACGTTCTCGTGCCTTCGTCAGATCGCGCGAGAGATGGTAATCATAGTGCTGTGCCAAGAAGTAGTTTACGCTCAGCTGCCAAGTAGTAGCAGGATCGGTCTTGCTCTTCTTCGTCTGTACACCGTTGACGCTGCCATTGGTCTGTGTCTCATGACTCTCTGCATCTCCGTTCAATTGGGTCTCCTCGGACAAGCAGGTCTCGGCCACTTCAAGAATGGCCGCCTTCTTCTCGGGATCTGCGTATAACTGCTTGATGTTCGCGAACGTACTTGGAATGCCCTTCTTGAACAGTCGTCGGAGATACTTGTCCGCATGTTGTTTGAATGCATCTCCTGCTTTGAAGTCCAACGGTATCCGTCTTGGCGCATCCGTCCTTTCGCTCTGCTCTGCCCAACCATGGTACAGTTGTCCAAGCTTCTCATGGTCACCGCTGTTGCTTCTATCCAGCCCTGACGCTTTCTCCAAGCCCGCATAGTAGTCTCGACGTTCTGGATTGCGCTTCAATAACTTTGTGTAAGCCTTTACTGCGTCCTCCTTCCGCTCCAGCTTGAGCAGATACTCGGCCTGCATCTCCATAACAGCAGTTTTGTCCAATGCCGACTTTAGGACCGAATTAACATGTTCCAGCGCTCGCTCGTACTCGCCACGCTCCGCAATGATAGTATTCTTGTACAAAACAGCCTCAGCATGCTCCAGATCTTTGCGGTTCGGTGGCTCCCTCAAGCTCTCCTCGAAGCGATGCAACACATCCTCCGCTCCTGCAAGATCGCCTGATAATTGCAGACCAATTGCCAAGGCCGTCCAATTCTGCCGTGACTGTGGCCGTGCCTGTAGTATCGTCTGCCTCGACTGCACATATCCATCATAATCCCGCATCTGCACCTGCAACATGGCCAAGTCCCGTTGTATCTGCGCCGAGTCCGGATCGAGTCGAAGAGCGAAACGGTATGCCTTCAAGGCCTCCTCATAGTTCCGCTGGCCTCGATACAGCAGACCATAAACGTGCCAGCACACCTGCGACTTCATAGCATTCTTCAAAGCCACCTTACACAACTCGAATGCCTCCTCGCTCTTGTTCTGCGAAGACAGGATCAAAGCTTTCATCGCCTGAGTGTCGCCATGATTGGGGTTTTTGCGGAGGATCTGGTCGGCTGCTTTGAGACCCTTCTTGTACTGCTTGCTCTCGTAGTTCTGGACGACATGGCGGAAGAGTGCCTGCTCCTTGGAGGGGAGCTGTTGGGAGGTTGCCATGGTCGATGCTGTAGAAGCAGAACTAAATGGACTCGCCAGTCGTTCAGAAGTGAGCGGTCCTCGAGACAAGATTTAGGATCGTACGTGCAGCTGTTATGGCTCCATCACAGGTCAGAGAGAGTCCTGTCGATCCTACTGTAAGCGAGCGAATATATAAACTCTTTGGCGTGGTCAGCCTGAATGTTAGGTGAATGCTCGAACGAAGCCTCACAGAGACAACACCTGCCTCGAGCTCCGGCAAAAAGTCCGCCGGCTCGCGGAGACGTGTGGGGCTGACATGCCAAGATTCCGCCGGATATTCACCTACATCAACATACAATACTTGACAGACCAGTTGGTTACGTGATCCCTACTGTTAATGATGAGCTTGACGACCATGGTGAGCCTTCTCTCGATGACAGCGACGAGACATGTAATCAGGAGACCTGCGATGGGCTGGAGCCTCCTACAAAGTGCTATACTACAATCATGAATTATTGGTACAATCTTTCCATATCAGAAGATCCCAAACCTCAGCTCTTCGTCCTGGTCGACCTGCGAGATCCAGGCGTAGCAGGCTTCTCAGCTTTCTTCGGCGTGACCTTCTTGCCCTTCCCAGTCTTAGCTACTGGCTTCACCAACTCATCATCTCCCTCAGCGCCTCCATCTGCTTGATCTTCGACCTTAAGAGCCTTCTTACCTCGTTTGTTCTTCGCCATCACATCCTCTTCCTCTCCTTCGTCGACTGGCGTAGCCTTCGCCCTCTTCGCCGCTCTCCCCTTCTTAACCACTGGCTTTTCCTCTGGATCCTCCTCGTCCTCCTCATCCTCCTCATCAGCAGCCTTCGACTTCCGCTTCCTGCCCTTCGCAACTTTCGTCTCGCCATCCTCATCAACGTCTCCGGCCACCGCACCCGTTTTCTTCTGCACACTAGGCACTATCGCCGACGTCCTCCCACCAACCTTCAGATGCACGATCTTCTCACCATTCGGTAGAACATTCGAGTCCTTCTTCCCCTTATCCCATCGATATTTCATCAGCCATGTCTCGGGGAACTGTGAGCTATCTGATCGTGTTTCTACAGCAATCGTGCAGACTTCGATGAGAGCATCGTAGAGTTGCTTCGTTTGTGCTTTGCTGAAGGTGTTGCTGTATTGCTCTGGGTGGAGGCGGGCTTGATACATGACTTCGTCACAAACCCAATTTCCAACGCCTGAGACGTTCCCTTGATCCAGGAGCAGCGCTTTGACAGGGACCCTCTTCCTGTTAAGGAGATCGGATAGCCACTCGACCGTGACGATTTCCTTGTCTCGGACGGGATCTGGGCCGTTCTCTTTCAGTGGTGTCTCGTTGCGAATATTGTCTGCCTCGCAATCGACCAGTCGTATCCGAGCTAATCTTCTCGCATCGACAAACGCGCTTTGCACAGCCTCTCGTGCCTCTCCTTTGACTGTCTCCTTCTCACACTTCAGCAGGAACTTGGCATATTTTGGTGGCCATTCTTCCTCCTTCGCCTTTGGGTTGCGATAGTAGCCCGTCTCTTCGGCGTCGAACTTCATCCATCCTGTCATGCCGAGATGCAGTACTGCATGGGGCGACTTGTCGAATGTTATGTAGAAGTACCTGTCGAGTGGGTCAACCATAGCCTCTACTACAACGCTTGAAGGCTATACTCACTTTCCCTGTTGCGCTGCACCAGTGATCCGTCTTCCAGTAACATGTTTCTGAAAGGCGTCGCTGCTGCAACCGACTTTGCCATACACAATATCGTCTGCGAAGGCTTCACATGTCTTGATCGTGCGGCCAACGAGATGCTTGTGGATGTAGTGCACGATACGTGCTACTTCACCAATCTGCCTCGATGGTTAGTGATGTTGCTGGATAAAGCAGACTTACATACCTCGGGCATGATGTCTACAGTACGATGCGAAGGCGATCAGGGAGGAATGCTATGTCAAGATGATAGACCAGAATGTCTACTATGGCATCGGCATCGAGATGATCAAGATGGTGCTCGCGAAACACTCTACGCGTTGAAGGAGACGCGCTCGAAGCCACAGTGATGTCATGCTATCACACAGTAACCACCACCGTTTCGCCTTTTCGAAGCCTCTACAGTATATTCCCGTCACTTTCGGAACTCCTCATCTCCTCTTAAACAGACCAGGCTTCTCGAACTGATCGAGCTTGACTGGCATCGATCAGAAGCTCGAGAACAGGACCTCGTCCCCTCGCATGCACCTGCCGTATTGAGCTCCAATGGTTGTTTGACTCCACATTGCTCGCCGATTGACGGCGGGCAGGATTAGCGATAAGCGTCTCATGCTGTCTTAACAATGGTAGAGATGCCTCAGCGTAAGACCCAGCTACCTATGCTCTCCTTCTTACCGTCCAGATGAAGTTCTCAGTACTCTACGCAGCTGTGGCAACATTCTGCCGTCTGGTTTCAGCACATGTTCATGCCGAAGCAGCAGAAGCCCAGCAGGAGCCTTTCGTAGGATGGACGAAAGAAGACCTTGATGCCAAGTGGGGGACAGATGTAGGTTGCAGAACATCACAACAAGATATCATACTGAGTATTGGCAGTGGGGCTTCTCAGGAATATCGACATTTGCTCATCTGCCACACACAAGATGTCTGCAGCATCCCGAGGTCGAATACGATATCGCCATCCTAGGAGCGCCCTTCGACACTGCAGTCACCTACAGGCCAGGTGCCCGATTTGGTCCACGAGCTATCAGAGCAGCATCAGCTCGTCAAACGAGCTTCCGAGGCTATAATCCTCGAGCTGGTCTCAACCCTTATCGCGAATGGGCCAAGATCATCGACTGTGGCGACATTCCAATCTCACCTTTCGACAATGCGCTGGCGGTCCGACAGATGACAGAAGCCTATACTAATCTCGCCCACAGCACTGCGCCGAAGGAGAACGCAGAATCATCCAACGCCTATCGCAAGAAGCCGAAGCTCATGACACTGGGAGGCGACCACAGCATTGCTCTACCGACATTGCGAGCCCTCAACAAGATCTACGGCAACGTAGCAGTAGTCCACTTCGACGCTCATCTGGATACCTGGCACCCAGCCAAATACCCTTCCGCCTGGGTAGATCCTAACAATCCCAATGAACAATCTTTCTTCACCCACGGAACAATGTTCTGGGTTGCTCACAACGAATCTCTGATCATGAAGGACAAATCGGTGCACGCTGGTCTTCGAACCCGACTAAGCAGTATCGAAGACAACGAAGACGACGATGCCCAGGGTTGGGTTCGCATCGCATGCGATGACATTGACGATATGGGCGCCGCTGCCGTGGCGCAGAAGATCGTTGATCATGTCGGGACTGACACACCAGTGTACTTGTCGATCGATATCGATGTCATTGATCCTGGCATGGCGCCAGCGACTGGTACGCCAGAGCCTGGTGGGTGGACGACCCGTGAGCTCATTCGTGTTCTTCGAGGTATCGATGCGCTCAATGTGGTTGGTGCGGATATCGTGGAAGTGTCACCCGCTTATGATACGAGTGCCGAGACTACTGCGATGGCAGCAGCGCAGATTGGATTCGAGGTGCTCACGAATATGGTCAAGCGTGGCATGGACAATAAGACGAAGGTCAAGGTACGGGATGAGCTTTGAAGTATCTCCTTACCGCGTTGAAAATCTGATTCTATTACACTAGGCTTGACTATAGCGATCGCAAAGCTCCCGGGATGCTTTGTAGTAGTAGCAGTCGTTGAGGTAGGCTCTTGATACGGGCGCTCAACATCTTCGGATAGATGGAGCCTCACTTCGTTTTGGCAAGCTACAATCTGGCGTTGAACCTTTTGAACACTCGATCGTTTAAAGAAAGAGTAAAGAAGATGTGATTGGACGAAAACACATCTACGATTCTGTGCGCCGGCGTGAAATCTTGCGTCGATCAGAACCTTTAGGTTTAGTACCTGCATACCATCAGAACCAATGTCATGCTCCTCCCAGTTACAACTCTCCGTTTTCATAGGTGGGGTCTTGATAAGGTAGCTGTAGCAGTGACATCACCATTCAGATCCAGTCATGCATTGCCTAGCACTAGTTGGAGTATGCTTGGGATCGTCGTCGTAAGATGTATCCTTGGTCGCATTCGCATGCCTCTCGAGACTCAGCGCACTCAACTATTCGATAGCCAAAGAGCAGTTCTCAAGCCTCGCACGCGACCAATTACCTCATCACACAGTAGCATTATGCCTTCATCAAAGGGAGAGCCTACTGATCCGGAGTTGAGGGAGAAGATCAAGGAGGAGGTCAAGGCCGAGGAGAAAGGTAGGATCCAGTCGTTCACCATGCTGTTATGCTTGTCGTCTGATTGACATAATCCCAGGTGGCGGGAAGGGCTCATGGAGTGCTTGGAAGGCTGGTGAGATGGCGAGGCGGTACGAGGCTGCTGGAGGCGACTACAAGGATACTGGGGACAACAAGAACAAGGCGCAGAAGGGTGAGCCGGTGAAGAAGGATGATAAGTAGTGAGACGATGTTGGTGTGGTGAGGTGTACTTTCGGTATTGTCAAGCTCAAATGACCGTGCTTATGCATGTCCTTGGCGATTTCGACCTTACTGATACTGGCCAAACCTTGGCCGGCCACCCTCGACACTATCTCAATGATGATGTTGGGCGGGTGACTGTCGCGTTGCAAGAGGATCGTGAACGTGAATGTGATGGAAGTGAAACGGCTGAGGGCACGTGGTCGAACGAATCATGCAGCCCACCGTAGCGTCCTTCACCCTCATCATAATTGCGACATATATACATTGACAATCAGGAAATGAAAGGGTACACAACATAGCACTAAGAATACAGTGAATTGCACCAAAGTCTAGAGGTAGGTTATCATCTCGTCTACCTTTTGGTCACCAGACCCATCGGACTGTGAAATGGAACACCATGCTCCACACTCGGGGTCAGTGTTTGAAGGTTACTACAGCAAGTTCGACCTCCCCTCTGGAGCGAAACTCGCGATCATAATATGTGAGGTCAAAGGCGCAAAGAAGAACCCGTACATGGTCTCCTTGACCTACGTGCCCAAGGATGTCTCGAAGACATACCAAAAGGAGATTTGGGCGAAGGAGATGCACATGGTCACTTACGACAAACAAACTTTTGCTTTTGGACTCGAGGTACCTGGCATAGGATACGCTAGATGGGATGCCGACTCCACGACCGAGTACGACCTCAACTGTCCCGAGTTCACTTTCCGTGGCAAAACGACTTCGAGGACGCCATGGTCTGCTCACACGAACACGCCAGAAGCACTTCTTGTCAACCTTCCATTACCTTTGCATTGGCATGTGCAATCATTAGCATCTGACTGCGACTTCGAGATGAGCTTGCCCAGCTACGACCTACCGCCCGAGGATCGTTCTGGAAAAGCCATTGTGCATCAGGAGAAGAACTGGGCGCAAAGCTTTCCTGCCGCACACATGTGGCTGCAAGCTCGGAAAGGTGACAGGGCGTTCTGCTGCGCTGGCGGCAAAATTCTAGGGATGGAAGCGTTTCTGCTCGGGTACCGCAGTGGGGATTTGAACATCGACTTCAGGCCACCATTCGCCGTTCGCCTAGCTGGCCTCAGCCCCTTCTTGAGCTATGAGACGAAATGGGAAGAGCGAAAGTTCGAGCTGAGCATCCAGAACTTCTTCCAAAAGCTAACTGTCACCGCTACGGCCCCCAAGGGCACTTTCTTCCCACTGAGTGCGCCCTTCGAGGAAGGACATAGGCCGAACTTCCTGAACCAGAGCTTTCAGGCTACCTTTGTGGTCAAGATCTATAAGAGCGGTTGGTTCAGCCCTTTCACGCTGGTTCGAGAGGATGTGTTTGAGGGATGCAGTCTCGAGTATGGCGGAGGATACTACCCTCCGGCCGGCAGTGAAGACAGGTACCATTGACATGGAGTGACTGTCGTAATCAGCGCACGAGCAGATGCTATCGCCTTGAGGGCGGTGTAGTGTGCTGGGAAGTGCTGGCTCGCAGGTGAGCTAGGCCGCTTCACCTAGCGGGTCGCCGTACGCGGCTGACGCGATCAGGCGTCCAGTGGATTGAGCAGGTGGCACTCCTGTCAGCAGTCGCTGTGTAGCAAACCACACGATAACAGCCGCATGATTATAGGACCAGCGTAAGACCGCTCATGTCGCTTGGTCTCATTGATAAATACGTTACGAGGGTCGCAGCGAGAACGGCTGGTTCGATCAAGGGATTTCACAAGCAAGGAGGTCACCGCGATCCGATAGACGACTTACATAAGATTCACTATACCGCGAGTATGAGTCGCAAATGCCTCACTTTCAGTAAGCATACCTCACACCAACCAAATCAGATCCAAAGCCAATCGACAGGTGCTATCATTACGATCGTCAACGTTGTCACTACTTGATGTTGCCCCGGTACAACAGTAGAAGCATATCACCACCTGCTGCACGAAGTCAAGATCAAGCATATACTATCTCCAAGATGCTCCCAGTACATCTATTTGTCCGTCTGATGTTTAGTTGGAGTCACGTGTACGTATGTAACCATATATGTCATGCGCGAGATACTGATGGCAACCAGGGCAGCGTCAAAAGCAGTCTACTCTACCTGCATCAACCCGGGTGGTCCTGGGCAGCTGTGTACAACTACACTGATGAAGCTACCAGCTTTTGACGAAAGCTGCACGTCGTATGCGGAGACAGTGACTTCGACCGCATCCGCCGATTGTTGTGGATGTGTTCCTGAGACTCGAGTGCTCGGAGATGGTCTGGTATGATTATTTCGTGGCTTCGCATCGATGCTCGTACTGACCGACGGTAGCCGTGCCAAAGCACACAGTCTACAGCCGGCACTGCCACCGCGATAGTGACAAGCTGCATTATCTCAGCTACAGCCACTGTCTCCGCATCGCCAAAGCCGTCGCTCAGTCCGCCTTGCACCTTGACACGATTTGGGAATCTGCAGGCTCTGTACCAAGCTACATGCACGAGGTATGAGCAGTCGACAACAAGTACCATCTCGCAAGACTGTGGAGGATACCCGGGCTGCATTGTCTCGACCAAGTACCCAGGCCATGGACCGGTAAGAGCTCCGTATTTGTAGCAACTGTGAACCTGCTTACAAAGATATAGATCGTGCAGTGCAACAACACCGTGACGATGCCCTCGACCACGGTCTTGGCCACGCTCTGTACTGCATGAGCAGCAATTCACCGTGCGGAATTCCGAGGAACTGCAATGCATGTGGACCGGACGAGTCCTTCTCAACCTGCTTTCGAGCCTTCTTCATAACATGGAATGGTGCCAAGCGTTACCGACATCTATAGCTTGGATGGTTTCTTCCCATCCTCCTTCATGATCCGAAGGTATCGTTCCGTCATCTGACTGCGCTCATGTACCGGCACACCAGCCCACTCCTTCCTCTCAGCTTCTTCCAATGCCGCCCACCTTTCTATCTCAGGTACGATCCACGCAGCAGCGGCATCGGCTGTCTGGTTAGCGTCCTCCATGGGTATGAGATGACCAACACCCTTGAATGTGACATCGCTCACTCGGCCTTTCTTGGCACCACCAGATCCGTTTGGTCCGATGCCAGTCTGCGCGCGTCTGTCTGCAATGAACAGTGGCGCAGAAAGGTCGGATTTTTCGCCGTATATGTAGAACACGCTCGGTCGTAGATTTGGCAGTTTCCGGAAAGTGGAGATTAGTGCTGGACTGTAGAAGAGCGAATCAATGTCTCGCTCCGGGTCGAAGTCTGGATGTGTCACCTCCATAGGTATGCTCGAGCCTTCTATCGCTGGTGATCGTAGCCTTGCGAAGGTCAAAACTTCTTGATGTTTGGTCGTAGCAAGAGTGACCTTCCTCTCGGTCATGGGCTCAGGAGATACGGTCGCTGTACTTGGATCCGCTGTGATTACCGGAGGGAAGGCTGACGCTGGAGTTGCAGATGGGTATAGATGTGTCGGAAGATCACGAAGTCCATACTTCACCCATAGGTCGAGTACTCGAGGATCCCAGGTTTGGTAGAACTTCGAGCGGTTGAACGATGCTTCTGCGGCCTTGCGACTGGGCCATTTGTCTCTTCGGTTCGTTGACGCTCTCGCCGGTGCGAAATTACCTTGAGTGGACACTTGTCGCTGAACGACGGGATCGATGAGGATCAGCGTTGTGAAGAGCCGTGGGTGCATGATAGACAGATTGACGAGATTGTTGCCGCCCATGCTGTGTCCTATGCCAATCAGAGGTCGCTTCATTTCTTTTCTGAAGTGGTTGATCATGAGGAACATGTCTCGTGGATGATCTTGCCAAGATGCTGAACTCAACATTAGTCCTGAACTATACCTCTGAGCATCAATCCAACTCACGATCATTTCCAAGCTTGCGTTCGTTGAGAATGCCAGATGCATTCTGATGTGCAACATCTGCGATGAAAATGCTATTGATGGCGATACCCTTGGCTCGAAGTCTTTCGTAGAGCTCGTCCCAGAGCGGCTCATACATTTCCTATTCATCTATCAGCCTGAAACATAAAATGGAGGAAATGCTTCGGACCTTTGGAAAGCCATTGGCATGAGCGCCCACGATCGTGACCTTGTGAGTGGCAGCGAATGTCTTCTTAGGAATGTACTGCTTTACAGCAAGATGCAAGACTTCTTCCTGGTCATCGACAGTCGATCTCGCATACTCTCGGATATGCGAAGTAGGCACAGTATGCTCTTTGACGTGGAACATCTTGCTGGATCGAAGTTGCGCCGGATTGAGGGGACCTTAGTAGATTGTGTTGTATGTTATGCTCGTACAGGCCGCCAAGGATGATGAGTTGGTTGGCTAGAACATACTCACGCTCGAAGTGTTCCTTTCTCGATGCACTGGTGACGGTATGCTGGTAGTTGATGTTACTGGCCATTGTCTCGAAGAGGGATGGTGTTGCTCGGTTCATCACTCTGCCGAGGTCCAGCAAACGAGACGGCACTGACAACGGCTGCGCGAATTGACAGATCACGATACATCACTCTGATGTCTTGAAAAGTGTTCGAGGCGCTCAAGAGCGATGGCTTCAGGATCTATCATAAGTGTTGAGTGGCTCGGAGATCCTTCCGGAAAGACCTGTACACTTTGCCCTGGGCTTGACTATCTGGAGGAAGCTTCGAGACGCTGTTGTCTCCTGCTTGACGGAACAAGGCAAATTACCACGTCCAAGGAGGATACGACTTAGAATACCATCTACACACCATCTACACACCATTAAGCGCATCCTGAGCAGCAAAAACATCCCCCCGGTCAAACATATCCACCAACACAACATTCGGTGGCCGTTGATAGTCGCTCTCGCACAACTGCGCCTGCGCTCCAATACTCCCACTACCCGTAGCGGCATTGGTCGTGTAGTCCGCGGCATCATTCGGGAACAAGATTCCAAAAAGTGAGGCGTCGAGGAAGTGGTTGACGATGTACATCCTGCCGGCCGCACTGCCGCCGGCTGGCCGATCGAGAGTGCATTCGGCGAAGTTGGGGTCGGTGGTGTCGTAGGGAGTCTCGAAGAAGTAGGTGAACTGGGCGCGAGTCAGCATGTGTGCACCCTGAAGTACAAAGCGATGTTCAGTACCTCATCAAGGATATACGGCACTATATTCTGATTGGCTTTCGAATCGATGAACACCACGAGCCTGGTATTCGCGGTGATCATTTGGGCGTACGTCGGCCAATCGTTGATCGCAAGCTGGTTCGGAGATGTCGAGGGCACGAAAGCGTATTGCTTCAGACCAGTGCTGGAGAAGACAGCGTCGAACATACTGACATCAACATTGTCGCCGTTCACAATCAGCAGCGTGATAACGTCGTCCGGACTATCATCCAACCACGTCTTGATCGTACTCGAGTAGTTCTGGAAACTTCCCGCGTCCAGTTCGGTGCAGGTGGTATGGCACATCTCTAGCTGTGCGCCATTGTTGATTGTATGAGTTTGAGACTGCAGAAATCTGATCCCAGCGTCCAGTTGAGTAGGTACAGACTTCTCCTGGTTGACGCGCGGATCGACGATGCTACCAACGAACGCAGAGTCGTGCGTGCCGATAAGAGAGACATTCGAGTAAGGGCGGTCGCAGAAGGCGGCGTTCCCATTGCACGCTTGTTGTCTAGACTGTAGCGGCGGTCGCCCAAGTCCACTAGTCTGGGCAGTATTAAAGCCGAGAATTGCCAGAAGCTCGATGACAAAGGATATGACCTTCATGTTTGACTGTTGAGTAGTCAAAGATGAGAAGTCGAATGTGCTGTTATTTCGAATTGCTCCAGGAGGACTCTCAGATATCGTGGTAGGGATTCAGGTGATTCTGTAGCAAGCGGCGATGTACTGGAAGTCGCTCATCGCCCGAGATATGCACGCAGACTGCATTTGTCTAACGAGGCAAGCAGCATGCTACATAACACTTGCCAGATGCAGATCCAGTGCCGAAGCATAGAAGCAGCGATGATACCCTACGCGCTCTCCGATGTGAAACCACATACGGGCTTTCACATGCTATTGGTATAGACTGGGATTCGTGACATGTCAATCGCATGCATTTGCGCTGAAGTCCAAACATCGTGTTTCGGACGAGGCCGGTCATTGGTGCTTTGGAAGCTTGCGCACTTTCTGGTCCAAATCAACCCCACGCGTGATGAGCAAAATTGATTGCCATCACCACAAGTGGGCAGATTGGCAGTACACGTTGCAGTAGATTCCGTTGAGAATCCGTTGTCTGCAGTCGAATATAATAATGTTGGTCTCGCTGTACCTGGTGGTCTGGAAGTAAGATGAGCGGCGCGGTCCGCTGTCACCGTTAGTCGCGCATGGTCCGGGCGATCACAGTTTGAGGCAATGCCAAGTCATCGACAGGAGTCCTTTTAAGCCTTCAACATGTAGTCCATAGTCTCCCTCCGTGAAGTGATTGTGTGATGATCGATGAGCAAACGAGCTTAAGTATTCGATATGGCTGGTCGACCTTCACGCCCGGCAAAGCCGAAGCCGCCTCGACTTGCATGATCAGATGGCGGCGCCCTTGGCTGTCTTGTTGGTCCATTGAGAGTTGGGGTGTTTGGCTTTGGCATTGGACTACGTCTCATCGTATCCTCAGGGTCAAACAATGGTTGTCCTGAAGCAGTCTGTTGATTTATCCTGGCAGGCGATTGATCTGTAGAAGTAGGCTGGCTGTTCCTGTTGCTGCTTGGCCTGCCTCTCGCTTTCCGATTGTCGCGGCCTTGCGAACTCTCTCTTGATCCCGTGGCAGGTGTGCTGGTGCTGGTCGAGCCCATGATGCGCTCCCTCGCCTCAGCATATCGTCGCAACTTATCTTCGCGCTCGCCTTGGGCTTTACGCTTTCGCTCCTCGAAGTCCGCTTCCGCCTTCTTCTTTCGTTCTTCCTCGCTGTCTTCTCCGTCGTCAATGGTAAGATCCGCCATGCCGGTTGCTGGGTCTCTCTTAGCGATCATCGGCTGTGGCTTTCGACTAAGTAACTTCATTTGTGGCTTCAGCTCGTGCTTGTTAGGTACCACCCCTTGCGACTCGAGCCAATATGACCGCGTAGGGTTCTCAGCCGAGTCCCATAGCTGCTTCTGTAACTCCTGGTGCTGTGCTCTCTTTTCTGCCTTGGTGAGTTTGGGTGCTGGCGCGGGACTGGGTGGCTTGTCCGTGGTCTGAAGGGAGTGGTCAGCAACTTCAAATTTACTATATGACTTGCTGCTACCTGAGACACGACATACCACAGGGTTGTTAGTCCAGTCGTCCTCCCATGCATCTGGCACAGCCGCCTTCTTGCTCATATTGCCTACTACTACGAAGCTCTCAGTGTTCGTGATGTTACTGGAAAGTCGCTCCTGTGTCTGATTTCAGCACAGGTACCCCAGCCACTATCGAGATATCATGTTTGTGTGAAGGAAAATATGCACAATTGCACTTTGAGTGAGCGGCTTGTGGGCAAAGCTGAGTGGGCCAGCGTTCAAGCCACAATGCGGGGGCGGAAGATGATCCCTGCAGCTGTTATATAAACACGATCAAATCATCAGGCACTCACTACTTCAGGCACCAGCAGGCAGTAAACACAGCAGTCATGGCGGACAACGATGGCGACAGCCGGATGGCCTCCTCCCCCGAACTCACAGACACGGAAGAAGTCGAGACACCTCTCGACCAGATCACCAACTCGTCCATCCTCTCACCACCAGACTCACAACACCGCGAACCCAGCAGCAACATGCCCACCTCTGCTCCCGGTGTGGCACGCGCCAACGCCAACGGCAAACGCCCGCTCAACACTATCAGTAATGGCGAGCACGAAGTCATCGACGTCGACGCACCCATGAACACCACCACTACGACGGCAAGTGCAAACGCCAATGCAGGGAAGGCACGAGCAGGGCAGGAGTTCGCCACCCACACACATCAGGCGAGTGGGTATAGCTGGAATCGCGCGGAGGACGAGCCGGGGTATGCGTGGTTGAACAAGAAGGCCATGGATGAAAGGTCGCGCGCGTGGGCGGATATGGTGCATCAGGATTGCGTGGTTGGGAGTGAGTATCGACATTGTGCCATGCTTGTGTACGGAATGATGCTAATGAGATGTGCGAACAGACCGCTATGGTGATCCCTTCGAGATGGCGGAGCGTGAGCAGGCAATGCTCAATAGCTTGAAGCAGCGGTGAGGTGCCGGCAGATCTCTGTACAACATCGAAAGCGTTTAGCGTTGCATGGGATGGCGTTGAGGATGGGATGATTAGAGACACGACCCACGAGCTATGCGATCAGGACTAACGATCACCAATAACCATATGCACTACCACAGTCGTCTGGATGTACAATATGTACATATCATATTCACACGCACATCACCCTGGTATATTTTCAAGCATGACCCGTCCTCAGCGTCGCTTGTACACCCCTCCTCGCATCCTCATCCGCGCTCTCCTTCTCCACCTCCCTCTCCTCACCATCCCGAAACCCGTCTCTTGACCTCATACCCTCCGCCTTAGTCTCCTCAGACCCACTCTTCGTACTGATCCCCTCCCCCGTCTCACCACTCTCACCTTTCTGTCTCCTCTTCTCCTCCGCCATCCTCACTTCCGGCAACGTCGGTCGACCACCGATCGAAGCCAGCACCACCTCGGCCTCTGCAGTCGGCGCGTCCAGCACCAACAGCTCATGCTCCGTGAATATGCGAGGTAGCACTACCCATCGCAAAGGTATCAACGCGATCATGACCACCGGAAACCCAATCGAGGCTCGGGTGAAGGATAGACCAAGACTGAAGGCTACTCCAGCAATCTGAAACATAGTGTAGTATGCTATCCGCCTCTTCTTCAGCGTCGTGCGCAGATCGCTCGGGTCCACGAAACGTGTCTCGGTGAGGATGTAGATCCAGTTCTGCACGATATTCATGCCCGAAAGGCCAGTAAAACCTACGATCCAGAACACGCCGGCGAACAGAGCGCGAGGCATGGTATGTAGGACATCCAGTAGCGGTCCCGTCATAAGGCCGAGAAAGGCAAGACACATCAAGAAGTGACTGACACGTTGCTCATGGACTTTGGTCGCCTCGATTTTTTTCCTGTTATGCTGGATCCAGTCGCCTTCGCCTTGCTCACCCCCATCTTTCAAATCTTGCTCCCGACTTCGTGCATGCAGCTCCACGTATTCTGTCACACTATCTGTATGTACTGGCGCTTGTGGGACGAGACCATTGGGTAATGGGATTCCCATCACGCCACCGACGAAACATGTGATGCCTAGCAGGAAGAAGTCCCAGTGGAAGCCCGCTGGTTTTCTAAGCGGGAATTGCTTGGCTTGGGCTGTGATGGAAGAGATGTTGTGATCGTAGTAGAAGAGGAGCGTGATCAGGATTCCAATGGGTAGAGCGACGAAGACCCACTTCACTGGCAGGTTCCAGAAGTCGACCAGCCACACTCCGCCCGGTCGTGGGACGCTAGGATAGAACGCTCGAGTGTGCGGAACTCGTGGTAGATCGGCTTGCTTGATATGTCCAGGAATATGACTGAAACCCGTCCAGAAGATTGTCGCAATCGGGTATGCGAAATCAGAGATTAGCTTCCGTATCCGTGGTGTGAAGAGTATCGTACTCCCAATCCTCTCCAGTGCCCAAACGGAGAAGAAGTAGCATAGTGCTATCACGCTCCCCAGGTACGCAGCCCGAGGACTTCCCTCATCGGCAACATAATATGTCGACAAGATCTCCTGGAAACCCTTGACCATGTAAATGATGCCCACGTAAGTCCCGAAACTATTACTACTGAAGTCGGTAATATACCGCATGTAATCCGACCAATTGCAAATGGCGGCAATCCAATGCGTGATGGCAGCCCAGATACTACACCAAGCCAGAAACTGCGGGTAGAGATCTGCAATCCCTTGCTGCTCAGTGATAGCAAAAATCGTATAATTGAACAACGAAATCAACCCCGTGATCCCAACCACCGTCAATGGCTGACAAGAAAACAGACTAAACACGAACGCGGCCAGGGCACTGGAAAGCAAGGCCTCGTTGATCCCGAAGTAGCCATTGGTATTCCGCATCATATCCAGTTCGAATGCTAGGGCGGGCAGCAGGTTGATGAAGAAGATGCGGACACAGCCTGCCATCGTGCGGTAGTTGAGGCCATCGCGCCAATCGGACCAGTAGTAGGGGAGTCGTCGTCGGATGTCCCAGTAGATTCCTCGGAAGGGGCGGAGGGTGCGGTAGGACTTCCAGCCTGTTAGACCTTCCCATGTGTAGGGGTCGGCGCTGAAGTCGGGTTCGGAGGGTGGTGGCATTGTGGGTTGGTATTGGGGTGGTAAGAGGAGTCGAGGTAGTGTGACATGGGTAGTTTGCCACAATGCTGAACTTTGTCGCTCTCTCTGCTGTGCTGGTAATGATCCTCTATCGATGTTGACGGTACTTCTCCCTCTAGATCTCTCGTTTATAGTTTTGACCTCGAATGATAGTGTCCCGGGTCATCGACAACCCAAACCCCTTCGACCGAGGAGAGATGCTTGAGGCGGACGAGCGCAGAAGTACAACAAGTACACTTCGGCAATGAACGGTGAGTATTAAAAGAGATGATGAAGATAACAAATTCTCGTTTACCTACCCGTACGAGCCATCCCGCTCATGTCACTCGGACAGCAATAGTGCTCGCAGTGGGCTGGTGAAGCATAATTCGTTGCTGTATGCGGCTGTTCAACGGCCAGGGAACAACGGAGGGACTGCCTCGTTTCGGAGGCGACACCACAGCCGTTTAGCAGAACTTAGAAGTATGGTTCTGCTGTCCGGAGTAGTAACCTTCATCGCAGAAGTCGCGGTGTGAGGGTGCAATGGAAGACACGGCTGAGAAGAGTCTTGGCGGACGCCATTCCAGCGTCATTTTCCAGATGAATAGGCATACTGGGTGGCCTACCATTGCAGCGGGTGGCGTTGCGGAGGCATGCTGCAGGCGCGACAGGGCTCAGGAGCCGCATACTGCCACTTGCCGATGCAGTGCTCAAGCGCCGAATGCTGCAACGATCGACGCATGTCAGTACAATCGTATATAAGTGCGAATCATACTATATTCATACCAACAAGGGTGGCCATCTAGAGAGTTCACGGAGACAGGGCTGGCGTAAACTCAGCTCGCTTGTTGAAAGTTTGCCCGAGCAGAACAGAGTGAGCAGAATCGCTGGGGACACTTCAAACCATCTATCAGTAGGCACGAATCTACGCATATCAAGGAGTGTTAAGGGCCGCATCGCTTTCAGCACGGCGGCTGGCATCTGTTGGCGGACTCGAGTCAAACAACGGGCAACGACACACCAGTCTGTGATGGCCTAATACTCGAATGGGAAGCGACCGCCGGACGCAACTGGGTGGGAAGTGGAGGAATTGAGCTTCGAACGATGTCCGACGGCGAAGGATGCCATGGCTGCCAAGGCGAGCTGTCGATGTTATGCAGACGGCATTACTGACAGCCTTCCAATGTCAGCTCTGCATGGCATAAGCCACCACAAGCTCCGTGTACGACCTCAACATCAGCCTCCACCAGCTGATATCGACCGGAACAAGAATGAAGCATCGAAGATGAGATTACAGAGGCACTGACAGACAGAAAAGGCCAGGGTTGATATGCAGTGAGTCCATCCGGCGTTGGATCTGTAGCCTCCATTGCATGCAATAGCCTCATCGAATAGTGCTCGCCAAACCTAGCGTCCGCGCTCGAAGTCCAGTTGAGGGCGTGGAAGCCTCCGTGACCGTACATGCTTATGACTCGCAGCATCGCGTAAAGCTTGCCCACTCTTGTCACTTAGGTCTCGTATGGCAACTGTATGGGTCTCGTGTATTGACGAGTCATGCATTGGCATTCGTATCGGATCCTTAACTCCACCCACTGGTCCCACAGTGCCTGGGCAGAACACCATCGAGAGCACAAGCATGGGCAATAGGAGATCTTGACCAGCTTCTAAGCTCGTGGGCGCCGCGGGAGGACAGACGCTTATTAGCTGCAAGGACCAGACTTGACGTGGCATGCATTGGCAGAAGCCAGAACACCTTTTAGATCGTATGGGTATCCATTGGACCATTTCCGTGCAACAGAAGCAGGTGCATGGGCTCATGGACAAAAAGTTTCGACTACCAACGATGGAAAGTGGCGGCCTCCTGTCTTTGTTTGTCACTGGTCTTAAGCTACAGATCTGCTGATCCATGCTTTGGTGCTTTGGTGCTTTGGTGCTTTCGTGGTTGTACTGAATCTCGCCATGCATAACGTTGTGTCATCTATGGTTCTAATCTATAGACTGTCAAAGGGAAATACTCTAAGATAGAATCACGCACCTACACGGTCACAACCTTGCTTTGGGCAGACAGTGTCTTCTCCTCGGTGAAAGTCTCCGGCCACACAAACATCTTCTCATCCCTCGGCGTCATCGCAGCAAAAACAGGCACCGCAGTCTTGGAGCTTGCACGCCTCCACAAGTTGGCCCTCGGGTTGAAGTTGCTGGGCAGACCTTGGCCCTTCGTCTTCTTATCGTCGATCTTAGCAATCTTGATGATCTCCCTCTGGATATCGGCGAAAGTGTCGTAGGGTGTATACTTGATCTGGTTCTTCTGGCAGTACTCTTCCAGCGCCAGACCACGACGAGCGAAGAGGACGTCTGCCTCACGAGCAGCTGGAAGATCAGAGACACCATCGCCGATGAAGATGATCATAGGAATTGTGCCGTCTTCGCTTTCGAGCTTGGCTTGGTCTTTGTACTCGTTGATCGACAGTGCCTTGTCGTGACCCAGCTCATTCTGATGGCGCCATTGCGGTTTCCATGTATGGCCTTCCTCATCTATCGTTGCCTCGTTGGCGACGATCTCGATGGAGCTGCTAGATTCTTCGCCAATGAAATGGTCCAGGACTCGTCGGAGGATGGGCTTCAAACCGGCAGAGATGACGTTGAACGGGATACTGTTATTCAGGCAGAAATCGTGGAAGACCTTGAAGTCCTGGTCCATCACTAGACCGCTCTTCAAGGCTTCGAAGCCGTCTTCGAATGGGACGTCTAGAGAACCCCACATCTCTTCCGAGACGTCTTTGAAGGAGCGCTCGCCGCTTTTGATCTGTTGGTCGAGCACTTCGCGGCGATCACTGCCGCAGCCGAAGGCATTGAAGAGGATGTGGCCAGTGTCTTGCATGAAGATAGTGCCATCGAAGTCTGTTCATGCTGCATGAGCACGACTGCAGACACTGCTACATCAGGCTGGTAGACAAGACGTACCAGAGAAGCAGATGATCTTTCTCTTCGTGCCCATCGGCCGGGTGCTGGTCTCAAGGATGGTCTCGGGGATCTGCGCAGCGGAAGGCATGATCCGTGGTATTGTGCTCCTTGATGCAAATCTTGATCGTATGGTAAGGATTGCACTATAGTCAGAGGAGATGCCAGGCTGGATGAGAGGTGAAGTGGAGAGTAGGCGGAACAACACATCAAGGGAAGTGGTTGGTTATCTTCTCGAACACCAAGGAACAGCGCTAGCAGCGTCCTCTCCTCGACCTCGTGGAGGAGAGACCCACTTGCCACGACCTACCTCAACGCTTGCTAGGCAGCTTGCTATTGCGCTGGCCATGCCGACGCACACGTCGAGAGTGACGATCTTTCCCGGGCCATGAGTATCGTATATCGTTGGAAAGCAGACACTTGACAGGCGCCCAGCAAATATCGTCCAGGTCGCGGAGAGACGTGCCTGACGATCCTACTGCCCCTCAACGCGTCCTTGCACCATAATGGGCGGGCTGTGGGTCGTCCGCGATAGTGGATCTGTCAGGACCGCAAGCCACGAAGTCGAGGCCCATCTCGCCATAGGTTGAGGAAAAGTAGAATCGTTGTAAGGTGCTCTAGCGCGATTGCGGCTTAAGAAAAATGCGTGGAGGGGTGGAGAAGTGACGTTGGCCGCTTGAAGAACGAGCGCGTGATTTGCATGTGACAGGCACGACGATGGTGCAAGATAAAGTCACCATTCGGCTTCTGAAACAAAGTTCCATAATGCCCAATTACTTGAAAGATGCTGCTGGCACGTCGAGCGCCGCTGTCTCAAGAGATTCTGTTGCTCAAGATAAGGGCTACCTGAATGTGACCACCAAAGCACTTTTGTATAGCACAGCCGTACCAGACCACATAGTTGTAGCCATCCCTTGAAACTCCACGCATAGCATGAAATCAGTACCCCTGGTATTGCCTCCCATATTCCTACGCCACGTCAAACAGTATACCGAGTTGCGGCACTGACAACACTCCGCCGAGATCGTTCCAACCATTAAACATCGTTATCCGCCTGTCATACTTCTGATCAGTCGGACCTTCTTAACCGCTGAGGAGATCTCTCACGCTCATACCAGTCCCAGATCTACTTTCATCACTAGGCACACCAGCGGAGGATCCAGCGCGCCAATTTCGTCGGTCATTGTTAAGCATACTCAGCGCAGCAGCCGCCTCGTGATCAAGCTCATGCTCACTCCTACCCATAGCTCTCGCATGCCGTTGCTTCTCTGATAACTCTGTCGCACCCTCGGCGATCTGTCGGAGTGCATGGGCCGAGTCTACGGGTTTGAGAGCAGGACTGCCGAGACCGAAGGTGTTGTTGTAGGATGGCGCGGAGTGCATGTGCGACAGCTGAGGGCCGAAAGCTGGTGAGGTCTGATTGGAGTGGAAGTAAGGACTGTAGCTCGCCTGCGAAGCCGAGGAGATGGAATAATGTCTGCCGGCACCGACGCTGAAGATGGATGGAGAAGCTGTCGCTGTGGTTGTGATTTGTGACAGAGATGGTAGAGACACCAGGCTGTTGGAGTGAGATCGATCTAGCGGAGCGACGGGTGGAGTAGGCGCTACTGTTTCCTCTGGCTCTTCGTCCTCCATCTCTTCGTCGTCATCTTCTTCGTCTTGCTGGCCGCGTGTGATTGTCGTTGGTGGAGGAGGTCGAGATGAGTTGTTCTGTGCTTGGAGGTCGGTTACGCATTGTTCAAGGTACCGAAGGTATTCTATGCTAGCCTGCGAAAAGTGTCAGTCTGTGTCCGCATCACTTGGCTCACTGCTTCAGCATACCTGCAGAATGGCAAGCTTGTGCATCTCTTGTCCTTTACAGGCAGGTATCATATCCTTCAGCACGCCAAATTCCTCGTTCATCTTCGATCTTCGTCTTCGCTCGATCAGACTGTGTGCCGTTTTGCGCGCGATCTTACGCCCCGCCGCTGTGTTGCCCGCACCGTTCTGCTTCTTCTTACTCGCGGCTTGACTTGCAGTGGGAGTCTTGCCAGCCACTTCGGGCGACACAGTAGCAGATGCATTCGCGGAGTCTTGCGGGTCGTCTCTAGGCTTCATCTGAATAATCTTGCGCGACCTCGTCGGCGGTGGAGGCAGCGCGAAATCATCCTTGGTGATCACGGGACCACTCTGTTGCGCGGGTCGTTTGCGCGACATATCGTTGGGTGATGGCGGCGACACAGGTCTGTAAGACGAATCTGAGCCATTGGCTGAAGGCGTCGACGAGCTGTTACTAAGCCGATCGGGCTCGTGGTATGCCGTCGGTGGCAGGTTGAATTTTGGGGCTGCAAGACTGCCTTCCTTACCACGGATGTCACTCGATGAGCCGGGTGTCGGCGGTGGATTGGGTCGTGGCATGCCGAAGAGGCCGTTCGCAGCCGTCGTGCTACCCGCTAACTCGGATGTAGTAGGCCGACGGGCAGAGTAGACTTGGCTGGTATACGAAGCCGTAGTGGGCAATGGATGGAGGGGACGATGGTGAGGGAGGAGCAGGAGGACGACAACCTTGATAACGAGCACGGAGCTGTATAGCTGCGGCGTTGTGGAGCGGGTATCTCTATACAGAATGGTTGAGGAGGGTTACAGTAGTAACACTGGGCAGACACCGAGCTGGTGGTCATGGTGGGCAAGAGATGCTTTGCGCAGGAAGGAGCGGCCGTGGACTGTCGCGTGCTATCTGATCCACGCAGGTCATATGCGAGCGCTGATTGGCTGTCTTTCCTCCAAAGTGAGCACGGGGGCTATTTCTCTCGAATCTTCTCCTCCTCCACCTCGCGCACGCGCTCGATGGGCGTGGGATGCTCGACGAATGAAGGGTCAATGGATAGTTCATGTGCTTCATGCAGCCAGGCACGCGCATTATCAAGAATTTGCCGCGGCTGTCGCCTGCAACCATTCTTGATGTTGCATGTTTCCCACAAGACGAAGAGACGAGACGGTAGCCATCCACCAACTGCCGGATGGCAAAGCACGTAATTGACGCTTGAAGCTGCAGCAGACCCTCAGGACGACCGAGGGGGAGACACTACACCATGGTCCGGAGATGTCTTCACTGGATATCTCGCGCATGGCTCGACAAGACCAATAGCCCTCGGCGTGTCTGTGACAACGAATCAATCCTCCACTCGTCGGTACACATGCAACTTCATTTTCACCATTCCGGATGTCGAATATTAACGGAGAGGTGGCACAAAGCATCCATTGATGAATCGATCAATCAATAAATCTGGTCAAAGCTGATCATCTCTCGCTCTCGCTGATGTTGAACTGATGCGCCACTCCAAACGCAACGAAATTTTGCTTGGGTGATTTTAGGTCTTCGATGCTTTTTGACGTCTGCCAGGATGACCACTATCATCGACAGCAAGCATCTCGAGCTCGACGTAATTATTACAACGAAGACCACCGGCTTGGTTCAACGATGGCATACACATCAGAGGCTACTTGATTGCAGATTGGCCTAATACCAGTGTGCTATGACGAATACCCATACCTTGATCTTGTTACTGCTATGTTGATGAGGTCCCCGTAGTTGTTAAGCATGATGATTCAAGTCATTGGCATGCATGATCAAGCAGCGCGAAACATCGCAGGATCGGTCTTTCATGCATCGATGGCTTGACTCCCTGTTCCTACGGTCCTGCGCCAAGCACAAAGTAAGTGGTACGCCACCGGGACAACCTTCCCGCCTCCATCTTCACCTGGCGTGCTATATCTATGACATGAGAGCTGGCTATCACTCGAGGCTGATGTGCATCTGCATGCATCTTGATTCGCTTCAGCATCATTGTCATCGTCAGGATCCTGGTCTGAGAACATGACTATGTATACCTTATATACTACGGAGACGCTCAGCCTTGAAAACTGAAGTCAATGCAGTGATCGCCATTTCGCACAGCGCAGCGTCAGTAGGGTTTGGGAATCGCGACACGCGGGCTGTATATTACTTACATAAGCAGCATTTTAGGGAGCAGGCAACCATTTACGAAGGAAGAATAAGATAGACGTCCTGATTTTTGGGGTCAATGGCTACGATAATATCAGCCTCAGACACAGCTAACATGCAGGTACCCATTGGCCTGGCTTGTTGTGCCCTCTTCACACAATCTCTTGCCCTACCATCGAGTTACCATGTCTTACATGAGAAACGTTCGACTCCCACCCTGTATAGCACTCAGCGGGTCGACGTCGATTCAATCATTCCACTTCGCATCGCTTTGAAGCAGAATGACCTACACACCGGTTACGATCGACTCATGGATATCGCTCATCCGACATCACCAAACTATGGCAAACATCTTTCTGCCAACGAGGTTCGCGACATGTTCGCACCAGCAGACAGTGCCATCGAGGCCGTGAGGAGCTGGTTGCTGTCCGCAGGAATCGATAAGAACGATATCCTACCCTACCACAACAAGGGCTGGCTTGCTGTTAATCTTCCGGCTAGCAAGGCTGAGCTGCTGCTACGGACCGAATACTACGAGCATGATACCAACCAAGGGCTTAGGCTTGGTTGCGAGGAGTACTATTTGCCGGGATATATCTCTGAGCACGTCGATCTGGTCAAACCTGGTGTTGTCCTGTCGGCACCAATGAGGAAGTCGAGGTTCAAGCGGGATGTCTCTGGCTTACATCGACCTGGACCAGGTCAAGTGTCAGGTAGACCGGGCCGAGCAGGTATAGTATTCAATCCCCATCCTCACTGGGTCATGCCGTCAGGCGCTCACGGCTTACCACCAGACCTTCAGAACTGTAGCGTCAACATCACGCCAACATGTATCCAGGCTCTGTATGGTATTCCTAGGCTCAACTTCCACGATCCAGTGAACAAGCTGGGTCTTTTCGAAACAGCAGATACTTTTGCACAAGCCGATATCGACCTGGACTTCCAGAACGTCGCACCTTGGGTACCCACTGGCACTACACCAGAGGTGAAGTCAGTCGATGGCGGCAAGCACCAGTGCCTGCCAATAGTCCATTGAATACTGGTGAATCCGACGTAGACATCGAATTGGCTCAGTCTCTGATCTACCCTCAAACCGTGGTAGTCTATCAGATCGATGACCTTCCCAACGCTCTCGGCGAGACGGGTGCCACCGGCGTCGGAAACACCTTCATTGATTCGGTCGATGGTAGCTATTGCAATTTTACCGCCTTTGGCATCACTGGAGACAGTCCTGGTATCGATCCCGAATACCCAAATACGAACTTTACTGGAGGCTATACCGGCCAAAGGATGTGCGGCGTCTACCAGCTTACGAGAGTGGTGAGTGTGTCGTATGGCGAGGCGGAGGCTGAACTGCCAAAGAGCTATGTACAGCGGCAGTGCAGCGAATTCATGCAGGTTTCGTGCTGCTAGCGTGGCGCTCCTTACTGACTCTCAACCAGGAAACTTGGCCTTCAAGGCCATACTATCGTCACCGCTAGTGGTGACTATGGCGTCGCCGACAATTTCAACAGGCTCAGTATTGGAGCTGGATGCCTGTCTGGAAGTGGTCTGAACGGCACTATATATAACCCAGACTACCCTTCTGCATGTGAGTAGAGTTATGGTCATCTAGTATCGCGAGAAAGAACTTACTACTGACCATGACATTTTAATTATAGGCCCATACGTAACGTCAGTAGGCCAGACAAGACTTTACGACAATCAGACTGTCCGAGATCGCGAGAGCGCAGGCTCAGTCAACCTCACGGCTATAGCTCTAGAGACCGGTTACAGCTCGACCAGCAATCCAAGCCTCGACCTCTTTGGCAGTGGTGGAAGCTTCAGCAACTACTTCGCCAGACCAGGCTACCAGATGGCCGCCGTCTCGAAGTATCTTTCCGAAGATTCACCAAGTGCGCCCTCGTATGTAGCGAGTGCGGATGCTAACAACCTTGGTGAAGGCGGTGGGCTGTACAATCGCGCAGGCAGAGGGTCTCCCGATGTTTCCGGTAAGTATTTCGCTCATCAAAAGTGCAGAGTTGAGCATGCGCCGTTAGCATCTATCGAGATCAGATATAAAAGCTGACCGCTCGCACAGCCAACGGTGCCTTCCTCCTCGGCTATACTAACTTGACCCAGCACTGGCAATTCGGCACCAGTCTTGCAACACCCATCTTCGCATCGGTCATCAATTTGATCAACGAAGAGCGTACCGCAGCTGGGAAGGGTCCAGTGGGATTCGTCAATTCAGTGTTGTATCAGCACCCTGAGGTACTGAATGATGTTGTCAATGGCTCAAACCCGGGATGCGGCAGTGCTGGGTTCCAGACTGCAAGCGGATGGGATTCGGTCACAGGTTTAGGGACGCCCAACTACCCACGCATGCGAGATCTGTTCCTGAGCCTGCCGTAGGCTTGTCACGAGAGAAGACGACGGGTCGACAGAGGCAATAAAATCCTACCACGGTTCACAGCAAGCACAGATGCCAGATAGTTGTATAAAGTAATCAAGCTTTTGCAGTTGCTTGATCAAGGACACCTCCGCTCGTGCGCGTGTGGAGGTGTCGGGAGCAAGCATCATGTAACGCAATCTGGAACAACTCGCGTGGCATATCGTTGGTCCAACAGTTTGAAAGCCAGGAAGCTGTATCAAAGCATACTAGCCGAGCACTCTCGTGCCTTGAAATTAGGCTCTGTCCCGATTCGCCGACGCTTGATGATTGGTGGAAAGATGGAAGCTTAGCAGGGTAGCCAATCATGTCTCTTTTACCTCCATGGTTCATGACTTGCTCCGTATCGAATGCAAGCAGTTCTACGCTGTTGCTGGCGCATGCTATCATTTCTTCGTAACTCGGCTCTGGGGCCGATGGCTTTGCCGACTCGCGTGGTCGAGCGCAGATGAAGATTGCATTCTGCCCCCATGCCCATAGCAGGCCGCGGCAGCGGAGAAGGTGGTCGCGAGATCGTTTCGATACTTTACTTCGAGACATGCCACTTGAGGCTCGGATTGCAAAGGGCTTCTGCGTCCGTATTCCGTCTCATGATCGATCGACCGTGGCGCCCTATCGTTGCGTTTTCATCTTGAAAGCCACGTCGCATGGTACTGTCCACGTACTCGCTGAAGCACCGTTGAATGAATCTCGCCTGCTGTACAGTGCCTGGAATTGATTGAGTGCAACATCCATCATGGGCGCCTTCTCGATGACGCCCTCGAGGGCGTACAACTGGTACATATCGTTGGTGGCTGCGTCGTGCATGGTGCTCTACGGTTATGGTGAGATTTTCCCACCTGGCGTTGACCAACATCCTCAAGAAGCACACTGATTGACCCTCCTCAGATGCATCGGTTTACAATGCTGTACAGGGCTCGAAGGTAACTGAACCCATCTGTGAGACAGTAATAGGTTCATGCTGACACCTTTAAAGCACTGGGATGCCTACTTCGGCAACCCCAGCACAGAGATTGTCGGCGCCGTGAACACAGCGTACACTGTCGGTGCCATCGTCGCAGGCTTCTTCTTTGGTGGACCAGTTGCAGATTACTTTGGTCGCCGAGTTGGCATGGCCTCTGGCGCATTCTGCGTCGTGGTGGCTACTTTCATGCAAACCTTCTCTCCGAGAGGCAACATTGGCTGCTTCATCGCCGGCCGAGTACTCATTGGTATTGGCCAAGGCCTTGCTCTCACGGCTGGTTCCATTTATATTGGCGAGATGGCACCTATGGAGATCAGAGGTACCATCATGTCTTTCTGGCAAATGTTCTATTCCGTCGGCTCTTTCATAGCCTACTGGATCAATTACGCTTGCACGAAACATAAGGCTTCTCTGGGCGAGTGGGTTTGTACATGATCATTCCCTAACGTAAGATATACGTGCTGACCTAACGAAGGACTGGAAGATGGTGGTCATATTCCAGATGATGATACCTATCCTGATCGTCGCCCAGGTGTGGTTCATCCCCGAGTCTCCAAGATGGCATGTCAAATGCGGAAAGTACAACTCCGCTCGCGCGTCCCTGAGCCGGGTCCGAGCTACTGAGCAGGATGTGGAAGATGAGCTTCTCATGATCACCGAAGCCTTGCAGTTCGAGAAAGAAGCGATTTCTTCGTCATACTCGGCGCTCTGGAAAGATCGTTCCGTACGCAAGAGATTGATGTTGGCGTTCATCCTCAATGCTGGTCAGCAAGTCACCGGACAAGGCACGCTCAATACCTACAGCACGATCATCTACAAGAAGGTCTTCAAGAACGCGTCCCAGATCGCATTGATCAATGCTCTGAACGCGACCATGGGTATTATATTCACTGCGAATGCGACTTGGACCGTTGATAGGTTCGGCCGGAAGTTCCTGCGTAGGTTTTGAGTCTACCTTGAGCGGTTGTGGGTGCTGACAGGTGACAACACAGTGATCATCGGCGCCATTGGCATGGGAATCTGCATGATCATAGTCGCCGCCGTCGAGACCGAGACACCGGTGCTAGCTGATGGAGCAAAGTCTAAGCCTGTTGGCATCGCGATCGTGTTTCTACTCTTCCTGTTCATCTTCTTCTACAAGCCATCTTGGTCAGTACCGCCGTCACTTCGTTTTTGTGACGCGGCCGGCAAGCTAACATCCTGTCATCGCAGGGGTGCAACGACCTGGATCTGGACGTCAGAGGTCTTTTCCATGTACGTAAAGCACCTGTGTGAACTCCTGGAAAGAGACGTTGGTTGGTCTAATTATTGCCTTCAGGAACGTACGTGCCCAGGCTGTGGGCATGGCATCCCAGACTCAGAACGTCGCCAACGCAATCGTCCAGGTAAGCTCGATTGAAGACACTCTTCATAAGCCCACACTAACATTTTCTTCAGCAATTCTTCCCGACGTTCTTGAATGTGAGTCGTGCAGTTGCATCCATACCAAATTTTGCTAACAAGCTTAGAACTGCGGCTTCTATGCATTCTACATGTTCGCCGGTATCAACTTCCTTCTCGCAGCATTTGTGTTCTTCTGCATACCCGAAACGAAGCAGGTTTCACTGGAAGAAAGTAGGTGCAATTGACAGCGCCCGTGTATGCTGCACAAAATGATTGATGCTGACGTTCTTTGCAGTGGATACTAGATTCGGGGGCCAGAACCATGTCGAAAAGGGTGGTGATATACTGGGTGTTGACGACGCGCACCATGCAGACCTCGATCAGATCATGGGCAAAGTCAGCAACAAGCAGTCTGCTATACGGCATCGCGAGGTTTCGGAATGAGTAAATATCCCATAGACGTCGACTGTAACGGCCTCAACAGAAACGGCAGCAAGTAGCTTCCGGCAAGTTCTCACCAGACATTCGTGGTCGTTGGCGGGAACACTCCTGTGCCCCGCCAGGGATCGTCGTTGTATACCGGGTCCATCACGGACTCGTCCGCACCATTTGTACCCTGATGCAACTGAGCGTACAGTATTCAAGCGATAGGAGGAACTACAGACACGCATTTCATGTTGGATATGTCCCGACCAGCATCTCTGTATCTCTAACAAGATGGCCTTAGTCCTTGGCCGGAATGGTAGAGAGGTAAGACATGATCAGATGGAAACCGGTTTACAGATGGCGCCCAGAACTCTCCCTGAGACTGGCACTTTCTGTCTGCTATTGCGCTCATCCAAAAGATGCTATCGAGTCCAGCTTAGCTCTGCATTGGTAATAGGCCACATGGTGTAGATGGACGCCGAATGCCGATCCGCGGGGGACATGGAGTCAGGTCGTTAGGGTGGTGTTTCTTTCTACATCCAGATGTGGATCCATAGGAATGAGACGTCGTCCGTGGTTGTGATTGGTATGGATTGACTCACGTAGCATGGCAGTGGGTGATCCGTAGCCCTCGGAACGGCCGGGCTTGCGAATCTTTTCTTTGCCCTATCGTGTACCGAATGGTTGAGAGCTCACAGTTGCATTATTAGCATCATCATGCTTATTGAGCGCCAAGTTCCGCTTGGGAGAAGAAGGTTCAGCCGCGCTGCAAAGGCCCGGTGCAGGAGTGATCCGAGAAGGCCGTTCCGTGGTGTAGTTACGTCACTCTGGCGATGCGCTAACGGTTTTGCATGCAGAAGTGAAGAGATAGGACTCGATCTGATCTCATCGCCACATCTACCACCGACAGATCTCCGCCGAGTCATGTACCGGGTTTTGTTATTGTGACCGATTTGACGCTAGACTTTCGTCAATGACGATGGTTGAGGTAGAGCGTTGACGGTAATTCGGGGATACATGTAGTCCATATGCCATCGTAAGTAGAGTATCATCAAACCCTTCTTCAACGGTACTGTCTCTCACGGAGAAAATATTGCGTCTGTTTCAGCAATCATTAAATCACCGGTGCAAGATGGCGGAACTGTTCAGGGATACAGCCTTCGGCCATTTCATACGACTCATTACGAACAAGAAGGCCTTCCAATATCCTGAGGAGGCCGACCCATCAATATGGACCCGATTCATCGATGAGAAGAAGTCTGGCTATCTAGCTCATCATGGCGACACCAATCCGCCAGAAGAAGACGTAGAGATGGAGGGCATCGGAGGCGTCCGCACACGAGAAGACCAGTTCACGTTACAACCTCCTGCCAACCGACCATCCATGGGTCGCAACTCGGAGAGTTCTTCGCGGACACGAGTGGGCAGCAACGACGTCAACATCAACCATGCTAGTGGTGTCAAGGTGGATCCAGAGAAGGGACGGGATCGTCACCTTGTCACTTGGTATGGCGACAACGACCCGGAGAACCCTTTGAACTGGTCGCGAGTCAAGAAGTGAGTGAATCTCATAACACCTTGAGATCCGAATCCAGCAGATATTGACCCTTGGTGGCCAGATTCTTTGTCACGTTCGAGATCTGCCTGTTGACTCTGTCCGTCTACATCGGTTCTGCTATCTACTCGGCCGGTACGCAGAGTGTCATGGCCACCTTTGGCGTCTCTCAGGTTGCCGCAACGCTCGGTCTATGTCTTTTTGGTGAGCTCTTGACGTCGCTTCATCACATCACCTCACATGTACTGACTCATATCTGAAGTCGCCGGCTACGGTCTTGGGCCCATGCTCTGGTCGCCAATGAGCGAGATTCCACAGGTCGGCAGAAACCCCATCTACATCGGTACACTCGCAGTGTTCGTTCTTTTCCAGGTTCCTACTGCACTGTCAGTAAACTTCGGCATGTTACTCGCTTTTCGTTTCTTGACTGGATTCTTTGGCTCGCCAGTACTCGCCACAGGCGGTGCATCACTTGCCGACATGTATGCGCCCAAGAAGCGAGCCTACGCCATGGCCATTTGGGGCATTTTCGCTGTCTCTGGTCCGGTTCTTGGTCCCTTGGTCGGCGGCTTCGCAGTCGAGTATGGTTTCATCGAGGGCGGCTTCACGGCACCATGGACCTGGCCCATATGGGAGCTAATGTGGCTTTCTGGCTTCTGCCTCGTTTTCCTTTTCTTCTTGCTACCTGAGACCAGCGCCAACAATATCCTGGTTCGCCGAACCAAGCGTCTGCGAAAGATCACTGGCGATGACAAACTCGTCTGCGAGCCGGAGCTCATGTCCGAACATATGACTGGAAAGGAGATTCTCATGATCTCCGTCATTAAGCCAATCACCATGAACTTCACCGAGCCTATGGTTTTCTTGCTCAACCTGTACATCGCTCTCATCTACGGCCTGCTCTACATCTGGTTCGAGTCATTCGTCATCGTGTTCGTCGAGATGTACGGCTTCACCCTTGGACAGGAAGGCTTGGCATATCTAGGTATCCTCGTCGGGTCATTGGTCGTCATCGCTCCGTTCTTCGCATGGCTTCGTTACTATCTCGAACCGCACTTTGACGAGGAGGGCAACATTCAGCCGGAAAAGCGTCTCATCCCAGCATTTGTTGGCTGCTTCTGCATCCCGATCTGTTTGTTCTGGTTCGGCTGGACTTCCCGGCCAGACATTCACTGGATCGTGCCCATCATTGGCACATCATTCTTCTCGATTGGTGCATTCTTGCTCTTCAGCAGTGTATTAAATTACCTCCCAGACGCTTATCCTGAAAAAGCAGCGTCTGTTCTTGCAGGAAACGACCTGTTCCGTAGCAGCTTCGGTGCTGGTTTTCCACTCTTTGGTAAGCAATCGAGCATCACCGCCATGGAATGCAAATGCTGACAATCCTGTAGCAAATGCCATGTTCACCAAGCTCGGAGTTAACTGGGCATCGAGTCTGCTCGGCTTCCTGTCCATTGCCTTCATTCCGATCCCGTTCCTTCTGTACAGAGTCAGTATCTTCGTACTGCATACGCGCTTCCATGTGACTGACACCCTCGTAGTATGGACCGACTCTGCGCAACAAGTACAGCAAGGACGCTCGCAAAGATCCCGACTATAAGGGTTAGAAGTCACATCGTTTAGATCCATTTGTTGTTATAAGCGCGATGACCATGTGTTGACCATGAGTTACGAAGCATTTTGCTGTTTTGTGTTATACAGCGCGGCGCTGCAGGGGACACTATATACTAGACATGATTTGTATAATAGCGTTCAGACACTCATCATTACTCCTCCGAAGAAGAGATGCTACGGCCCAGGTCCGAGATCGTAATGTAAAAGCAACCTTACTGACGCATGCACAGTTCAACCACAAGTCGTGAGGGTGCCAGTGTCGTGCCTACTTAGAGAGCGTATGGAAGCTGTCCTTGACGACGGTCAATCAATGAGTTGTGTCACCATCGAATAGGCATTGCATCCGATGTGAAGATTCAGGTCGTGGACAACGCGGCTTGGCACAAGAAATATTGCCCTTTGATCCGTTGGCTTGATCTCGATTGTATGTTCCGCTCGGCATAGCTTTAAGTGAGCCTTTCTCCAACGTTAAGCATCATCATATCGCTTATCGCTATAGGGTACAAAACACGCTAAGGGAAGTGAGCTCTCTATCTGGAGCGCCTAATCTACATGCTCTGTCGTCCCAACACCTTATTAGGAAGCAGTGATACTGTCAAGACACAACCCAAGGTAATGCCACCAGCCTATTTCATGGTTAGCGAGTCTGTTCGATGTGAAGGGTGTAGGAGCAAGATTACCAAGTACAGCACTCTGTTGAGAGCGGGACCATCGTTCGCGGTGCTGCCTGACGGCAACAATGACTGCGCGGTCAGAGGTGCGATAATGCCGAAAAGGCGACCCCAGAAAGAGGCTACACCACAGGCGGTACCTCGAATGGGTGCTGGGAAGACTTCTGGTGTCCAACCGTAGAGTACGGCGTTGAACCTGATAGAATCAGCGAGGATCCGCGAAGCGCCAACTGAAGCTTACTCACATGCTCTGGAAAAAGTACTCCATCACATTGAGTCCGATGTTCGAGGCCTCTGTATTGACGGCACTGAAAACGAACATGGATATACCCATCAAGCCCGATGAGATGACCATGGTCCACTTGCGGCCTACCGATGGTACGCTGTACATCATGGTACCGAGGACAACACCAACGATACCTGGTGCATAGATGGCGAGATAGGTGCGGTAGGTGAACTCCAGCGAGAGATTGATGCTACCGTTCTTCTTCGCAAGAATCGTGGGCAGATAGGTTCCTGTACCATGTCAGCTAATGCACCAATCCTGTCGCAGGCATGAGGGACACACCAGCCAGCGTGAAACCCCAGAAGTCGCAAATATAAGTTAGCCAGACCAAGATGGTTAGCCGAGTCATCTGCCAGCCATTGAACAACATCTTGTAGCGTGCCAGCTCGATCATGATCTTTTCCTTGGTCGACCTCTGCAACTGCTTACTTCCAGTTCCGATGAGCTCGGTCGCGCTGGTCGTAGAATTGTGCTCGCCAGTCAAGGCCTCGAAGTCGGCCAGAGATATGCCGCAAGCTCGCTTGTTAAACTTTGCAATGTGCTCCAGAGTAGCAATTGCCTTCTCGTCATGCCCACGATATACGAGGAATTTTGGGGATTCCTTGAAGCGAAAGACGACGAACCGCAAGATGAAGACTCCAAGTGTGATCGCACCCAGCGTGAACATCAGGTATCGCCATCCCATGTTGCTCTGGCGGGTACAGCATGCTTGGCCATCGTGCGGAACATTGCACGATAGCAGTGGGTTCGCCTCACTAAAGTTCGGGCTGCAGGAGAACTTCGGTATGAACCCGTACGCGATCGCGCTGCAGACGACCACGCCGATGGGCTGGAAGATCGACAACAGAGCCAGCAAAAAGCGTCGGTTCTGCGGGATGAATTCCAGACAAATGGTGGTATCAATCGGGATGTTGCCACCAATTCCGAAGCCAACGAAAGCCGTGACGACCAAGAAGGCCGTATAAGAGTTACAGCCACCAAGTCCCAGTCCGAACACCGCAGAGATGAGACAGGTCAGATTGAACGCCCACTGCCTGCCTATGATATCAACGAGTACACCCCAGAAGAACGCGCCTGCGGTGAGACCAGCGCTGAACGCTACCTGCGAAATGAGTCAGTTTGGTGTTGGACAGGCCTGGGAGTCGAGAGCGATTTCAGCCAGAGTACCGACCGAGATGTTTCCCGAGTTGCTCAGTGAGAAGCCAAGCTCTTGCTCAAGCGGACTCAGTACCAGGCCGAATGCTTGAGCCCAGAGCAGATCGAGCATGTAACCGAAACCACACAATCCCCAGATGTACCACTGATAACGTCCCATGCCATTGTTGTCAATCTCGTGGTTAATCAAAACACATTTCTTCTCATACAGTGTCAAGCCATCCATTTCCAGAGGATCATGGCCATTCGGGGACCCCGATCCAATGGCCTCATTCACGGGCGAGTCGTTGCTAAGTTTTTCTTTGCCCATCGTGAAGCCTACCTCGTCACGAACAGCAAAAGGTCCCTGGAGTCAAGCAGGTCGTTGCAACTTGATAACCGAAGTTGAAAGACAAGTTGGAGGCGATAGATCCACAAGCGAGGAAAAGGATTTGCTGAGTCTATATCTCTCGCGTGCCCACAAATGGCTTGCACGAACAGCTAATAAGGCGCGCTACGCGATGCCATCTTGGATCGACGTCATGATAGTATCTTTAGCGTCAAGATAGGCTTGACTAGTGGCATATACATCAGGCTAGATCAGATCTCGGATGCGGGGAGGCACGCCTTCACCGAGTTCAACGGCTCCAAGCCTACTAGATGGAAAGGATCTCGTCGTGGGAGGCCTCATGCTTCGTGCGACCATGCAACCATACTACCGATGGAAGGCGGAGTCGAGGTCAGGCCAATCATAACAACAACAGATAATCGTTCAGAGTCGTGGAGAAGTGACGCATGTTGATGTGTCTTCAGCTCCACTGCAGGACGCGAAGGATTTGGTGTCACCCGTCAAGCATGACTAGCGCCCTTCTGCCTGCCACCACGAGGATCCCTTGCTATGTCACCCGACCGGCCATACCGATCACACTCTACCAGCAGACTGCTTCTTGTTATAAGATATATGTCATTCCCTCTGGCTTTTCTGAGGTCTTCCCGCCCCGAACCACCGTATAGACCTTCGTGGGGCTTATCGAGGATGACATTTACCGCTTCGAGACAACCATTGGAGCCATTGATTCATATCGTGAGCTAGGATACGACAGCTATGCTTGCACAGATATGAGTCTTTCGACCGTTCTGGTAGAATTGAATTCCGCGATATTGACGGCTCGATCTGCTAGCTTCGTAGTCGATTACAGGCGACAACTTCTTGCGTTGATTCTGCTCGATCCAGGCGTGGAAAAGACCGCCCTGTTCCGTTCTTGTGGCAATGCAGACTACATTCTTCGGAGCCTCGACTTCGTTCGAAACTATCAACTCCAATGCCTCCACACCTGCAGCATCTCGCCGTCTAGCAGGCGCCAATCGATGTATCGGTGTCCAACCCTCCACATTGTAAGTCGTACGTGCCTGTGGGGCTAGAACGATCCGGCCCCTTCCTTGGCGCATGTTCCAAATGTCGCGGCAGACGTATTCGCACTCACTCGCACCAGGACAGTGGCTGCGCATGTAGCCATCTTGGCAGATAAGACGACCCAACTCGCGCAGAGCGCCATTAGAACCTCCGCCTCTCGCACCCAGAGACACTCGAAGATCGGAAGCGCAGGTGGCCATCGAAGCCCCATCTGCAGTGTATCGGCAATGCAAGTCTCTCCCGCCAGCGATCATAGATGGCATTGTCTTGCGTCGAAAAAGCATCTTGTACCCACTTACCATTATCTGTCTGCGGACTATAGCCTGCGTTCTGCTCAAAAGGACACGGTAGCTCGCCATTGATGCCGCGTAGCATCCACCTGTCGTAAAGGCGGATCAGAGAATCCTTGGGGTCCTCGTTTTCCGCCTTCACCGTGCCCCAATCTATACCCACTACCAAATCAGCTTGCTGTAGACGCTGCTGATGCACTAGCTCACGTATATCCGAGGCACAGGTAACCACGTCGTTCAAAAATATCAGTATGCCTAAGACCTTGATTGTTTGTAGCATATGGCATAAGTGGGACTAAAGCCAAATTCCGGATCTCTGATAAAACAATGCGGTCCAGACGAGAGTAGTCTGAGCTCAGGTGAGAAGTGTGCACCCAGAGTCCATCTACACCAAGAGCCTGCAAAGCAGCTGCAAAGTCCGATAAAACATGTTGTGTCTTACCACTCGAACCACTCGAAATTAGAGATGTACACTTTGTTATGTTTGTGTAGATGACCAACAGCCGTGATCAAAGCGGGTGCTTGAGCAGGAATGATGGACTCGGAGTTATAGAGACTGACAGCAGATGCGACGGTTGCCTGGCGTTTCCCTGCAAGTCCTGGTACGTATTGCTCCGAGGCCTGCAGCGCTGTGTGCCGACACCAGTCATAATGAGGACTACATGAGGAATACTTTGCTCCATCCCCAAGAATGAGGCTAAATCGTGTCCGTAGAGAGTCCTTCAGGTTCTCGACATAATCCTTGTGGTTCGAAACAAGATCGGTGGTAATGTTTCCATCCAGGAGCAATTTGTTGACCTAGCTTGAGACCCTCAATCTCAAGTACCTGTGCTAGCTTTATGAACGGGTTGTGACTGGTAATGGCGGCTGCCGGCTGGGCTCGAGAGACGTACCGGAAGTGTAGCACCACAATTGCCAGAGCAAGGAATATGATTCCAGAAGTAAGACAGATGATCCAATTGCCATGAGCCAGGTTTCCGGATGTCACTAGAAACATGATGTATTTGTGCTGGTCGGCCTCTGGAAATCTAGCGTATACACGTCATACTTCGACAGCATAGCAGTCTGTCAACGATCGAACAATAAGTTATCGCGGCTACAGCATAAGGGGAGGTATGCAATAAGAGTCCCGATAGGACTCTTTCGATCATCGCAGTCCAGCTTGGACAGCGCCTTGCCTTGGTTGGCTTACAAGTCGCATCATCTTAGGCGCTCCATGTGCTTGAAATCTCAAGATCATGATGACCATCTACAGTTGAGTGCATTACCCAGCCGACAAGAGAGGCCATTGCTCCTTCGCAAGCTAGCTTCCCTACTGGACATTGCGTGCGTCTTGTGGTAACGTGCCCTTCGATATGTGGTTGGCGTGTCGAGACCTCGGGAGTTCAGACCACAAGACGTCTCTCCTTACCCTGACCTCACGCTCTATAATAGATGCAGCGAGCAGAAAAATTTGCTACACAAAGAGCTTGTGTCGTTCCTTTATGGATGCAGAAGAGATTCTCCTCAATGTGCACGTAGCAAAGCTTTCATTCGCCCCCTCCGCCAAGACAGAACACAGGGGATTCTTGCTGCCTAAGCTGAACGTACTACTGACCCAGAACACGAGATTAATTTTATTCAACTGCATAATTCGTTGGGTCAAGAGCTGTCATGGACTATAAGCTAGGGTTCCTGGACCTTCCCACGGAAGTACGTCAAGTCATCCTTCAGCACGCCCTCAAGCAGACAGGTACGATCGAATTACAGCTCCCTATATGGGCAGGTCGCGATGCCTATGACCAGCCACTCTTCGCCGTCCATACTATAGTTCGTGCTGAAGCTCTTGAGGCCTTCTACAAAGCCAACACATTCTTGTGGATAATCGACCACTGCGGTACCCTATTTCGCAGTGACCCGGTCGGGTATCCAGGGATGGGAACTCAGCCCGAGTGGTGGCAGCCAAACCACGAGAGCGAGACTGCAACCACTTATGGGGTGACAGTCGCTGTACCGTGGCTCTATCCGGATCTCAAGAAACATCTTCGTCACCTGCAGATCAACATTACCCTGCCTTCAATTTCCATCCGGGAGGAAGCAGAGGCGACAGAAACTTGGTCCAGACTACGAGTGACTATCAGACAGTTGATCGAAGCACTTGATCATGGCAGAACACTGGATACGTTAGGCATCCTCTTCACAGCTTCTCGGCATTTCAACGGCCGTGTACCACTCATGAGCCAGCAGCTGGAAATATTGGAGCTGTTGGCAGAGTTTCAAGTACGGCACCGGGTTAGCGTCAGTACTAGGCTGGACTTCAAGGAGGCGGCTCAAAGTGTACGCAGCCTGAACCTGGAGAAGCGCATGGTAGCCCACCATACATAGGCTGGGTCTTCTTCTTGCTCCTGCATTGGGGTTGCTCGAGGCCTATTGCCATTATCACCCGGAGGTACATGAATAACCTCCGGTCAGTAGCCGAATGCTTTGATCATACTGCGTCAAGCATTTTCGCTGTTTGCCTCGCCATATGCCACATGACTGCACCTTCACAGGACGCGATGTCTTGATCTAATGGAAAGAGTGCAGGTGGCAAGACATCAGATCGTTTGAGCACCGCTTTCCTGCTCCATACGGAGCTCCAAGACGGTGGACTCTCCTGTGCCAATACCACGGGAATGGACAGAAATGGCAAGGAAGCTTGATGGTTTTAATCTATATGGCTTGGTAGAGCTGTAGTGAAATATCTACGGTGAGACCCTCCACGAATCGACATGATATCGACCAGGCATTGCCACAAGTACCGTCCAAAAACCAGACGCCGAATAGCCCAGTACCTATTTCTCTTTGGTGGCGTATCGTTTTAAGTCCGACATGCTCACCACATCGAGCGCTTTCTTGTCTGTTGCTGAGAGATAGACTTTTGGACCAAGATCACTGAAGCAGACTGTCAGTGAATAAACATACCCAATCCGCAAGCAGGCCACTGGGAAGTATCGATTTGGCACTGCCGCGACGGCTGGCGTGAATGAGGGATTGCTTACGGTCCCATCTCCTTGATACAGTTCTTGAAGTCATAGGCAGACAGGCACGTCTTTTGGCCAGCGGAGATACCCTTGTAGTCGTCGTCTCCGTATTCTGACTGGTGGAAGGCGTGGGTCATGATGGCCGCAACGGAGAGATGTCTCTTGTCTTCAGGTCCAGTCCTGCAGTAGCCATCCTTGAAGAAGCCTAGACCGTCTTTAAAGAAGTTGAGCTTCTCGCCACGAACTGACGATTAGCATGTTAGTGGGGTCTGGCGAGAGTTCAAACAAAGCGCGTACCGTTCGTGCTTTCTGTCGACATGTTGAGTTTGTTGGTGTGTAAACCATCTCGAAAGAGATGCAGACTCATGCTGTCTTACTGCCATTGATGTGAACCCAGGATCTTGGCAGGTTTATTCTACATGACGCAGGAGGCTCCTTCAAATCTTGTAACTGTGGGCTAAACCCGTTTGAGTAGTGAAATATATATAAGCGAGTGGTCTCTGCGTCCACGCTCGTGCCTCCTCGATCGACAACGACATGACAGGCCACGTCAACACCTTCAGTATTGTAAATACCGAAACCCATCCGACAAGGTCACTGTTGCGCACAGCTCTTGGCTTAAGGCAATGCATGAGTATGGCTGTTGTTTACGAGCTACGACAGCATAAGATAATCTAGGATGACTGATGGCGGGCCACAACCATGGCGCCCGTTGGTATTCGAGAAAGACCAACAAGTCCTCCTGGAGCATCAGATCAACCTCCCGCGCGTAACATAGCTGAGCCGATTAACGTAGATGTCCGCCGCCCCGTTCACGTCGACCTGCTCGATGCGAGAAGCTCTCCATAGCACTTCTCATACTCAAACAACAAGCCGCCATGGTCGCACTTTCCTTCTTCTTCAACCTCCTCATCACGTTCACCATCTGGACTATTACCTTGTATCTGGCTGGGTCCACGCGTCCACTTCGGATCAAGCAGCCCTTTCTCAGCATTCAGCGGCAGTCCCTCAGGTCCCACAGGGAGATGATCCAAATTTATATGCCGTCCCATGCAGTCATCACACATACCACGATGGTCTCGCTGAGGCTGAAAGATCTCCTCATGGTTCCTGAACTTGTAGCGGGCGCAGTGTTCGACCAGGATCCAAATGGGTGAGCGATGGCGGTAGTCGTACATATATCTTGCCCATACGCACATCTTGTTGTATCTTCAGCTGGAGTAAGTCGTTTGAGATCCTCTTACCGGCTGAAGTATGTTATCAGCATTCTGTGAACCTCGTCTAGTCATATATACAGCGATTGACACATCGTACCAAGCGAACTCCAAAGCGAGCCTCAGTAAAGAATGAACTCCCGCCTCTACAAGCATGTCCGAAAAGACACACAGTCATCAGTCTTGCGATTCGCACTCTACCCAGCAGTAACAAGAATGCCAATTCTTTACTACACACACCAGATCCAAACTCCTTCCCTCACCCACCGGCCTCTTTCTCAAGGTCTAATCGGAAGTTCGAGATCAACACAGTCTGTAGCGCCTTTGAGAATTCTGCGCCCGCCTGAAACGTGACGACCCGAGAAGCTAAGTACTCAAATGCCAACAGAACCCTCAGGTATCGCTCATGTTTGCCAGCGTTCGGCGGAATCGGCGGGAACCAGTCTTCTGGCGAGCGGACTTGTTTTATCAAGATCAGTCTCATCCTCTCCTCTGTTCGTACTCTATCTTGGTCCGATAGAGGGACAGGGGGAGTTCTGGCTGATGCGGAACAGGAACGGTCGGGACTGGAGGCTGGGCGAGGGCCTTACTGCTGCTGGTTGAGGGTGTTGAGACGGCTTCGCGTCTTGAGTGTTGTTGACTGCGATCGTCGATCGGGCTAGCGACTGGAGGTGCCAGTTGCATCTTGTCTATTTGTTCGTGTATAGTCTTCAGCGTCGTGTTGAGGACCTTGAGTCGATCGATAAGTGGTGGTCGTGCTCCCGTCTGCTCCTTGACGTGCGACGTTTCTTGTTCTCTGGATGAACGTGTGGAATCGTCTTGGTCGCCAATTGCGCTGTCGAGAGACGATTGGCGATCTGCAGATTCAATGTTCGCCATTGTGTATTACTTGCATCTGTATAATGATGGTTTCCTGGTGCGATGCTTCTGGTCCGAGTTAAATCATCTTGTATGCCAGAAACCAAACGCAAAAACTCGCCCTCTCCTGCGGTTTTTGTCATTCTTCGACGCCTCGCGCAGGAGCCTCTGTATTTCGCAAGCGCTGCTTCCCCTTATTCCGCTATGATATCCACATTCGCCGGCAGCCGCACTTCAGAAACGTGAGGACCGTCGGCAGCTTACGCGTCATCAGTCCGGACATCGTGCTATAGCCAGTCACAGAAGTGGCGGGAGCAAATGCAATCCTCGCGTCTGATTAACATAGATCAAAAAGAACACAAGAGAGCGGAGGCAACGTGCAGTGTTGCCATTCAAGGATGGTCACTGCAGTCGCGCATTCAAGAAGTAATGCCGTCATCAATTCTTGTGCTTTACGATATTGATGCATCGTATCCGTAGTAGTCATTCCCGCTATGGATCGAGCATTCTTTGCGTCCAAATTGTGTCGAAGTTCGTGCCGGACATAGGCGACACCATCTGCGCGGCCCGTATTTACACACGCGAATAACACACTCTACACTCTCCCAGCCCTCCCAGCCTGTATAATCTCTCCAGAATGCGGATCATCAGCTCTCAACACTGGCCAACCCACTCCGCTCCCCTTGACCAACGTCAACTCTAACTTCGTACCCATAATCTTGAAACTGCTCTTCTCCTCATCAATGGGCGCAAAAGTAGTCATACTCGTCCTGTACCTCTTCGAATCACTCGTATGCAGATCCAAGTCCACCGTATTCTTGTTCTTGAATACCACCTTGGATCTCTCCTTATCAATCTTCTTCAGATACAGACTCGCGATCACGGTGGTAGCGGTCTGGTAGAAGTCGTTCCGGACGTCTTTCACTTCTTCTTCGGATGATAGGTCCTTCTTCGCACCGATGAACAGGTGTCGTGATTTTGTTGTGCAGCCCGGTAACTTCATGAATTCGTCGAACTCCAGTACCCGCTTCTTGCAGCACGTCCAGCCTTTACTGCCTTCGTGAAAGAGGGGTTGGCCAGGGTGGTGTATGCATTCTTCGCCTTCTCTACTGCTGTCACTCTTATAGCTTGCCCCACATCCCTTTCGCTTACAGCTCGCTCCAGCTGTTACTGATGCGTCTGGGTCATCGTCTTCGTCGACGGGTTCGGGAGGTACAGGTGAGGGTGTTGGTCGAGCTGTTTGTGCTGCCACTGGTGCTCTCGATACCGCTGGTCCCAGGTTCTCCTGCTTCTCCTTTTGTTCCTTTATCTTCGCTTCTACGTCTTCATTCGAGGGCTGTGGTTCGGGTGCGGGTGTGTCGTCTACTGTGCTGTGTTTGCCCGTCGTGCAAGGTGGGATGGTCATGAATTCGTCAAAGGTGAGCACACGAGGTTTGCAGCATTTCCATCCTGTTGTAAGTGAGCCAGGACCAAGCGAGCACACAGCCCAATCTTCCACCTACCTTTCTGGCCTTCATGAAATACAGGTGGGCCAGCTATGCCGTTGTCAGCATTCAATCGAAGCTCTTTGGGTATGGTCTCAATCATTACGATGATAGATGCATGGCTCGTCTGAATCGGAGAAGCTTTTGCCACAGCCTTTGTGGACACACTTCTGAGCCATGGTTGGAGTATGAAGTGCGTAGCTGGTGTGAGAGACCGTTTGTATGCTTTCACATGTCCGAACCAATGTTCCAAGAATATCTCGAACGAAAGTGACGATGTTGGCATTAGTTATCAATGGCCGCCGGTACAATCTGCAAGCACAAACACGCCCTCGATCGCGTTGAACTCTCGTGCAACCACAGCGTACGCCATCATCGTCATAAGTGCAATGCTGGCGACGAGATCACTGTGTCAGCAGGCACTACGTCTGACATTGTTCACACGGCAGAATTGTGGGCTTTGCCGGGACGCCAAAGTCGTCCTGTCAGGAGTCAGGAAAAAGCGCGACTTCGGGTACGAGGAGATCGATGTGATGACTGCAGGACAGCAGAAATGGAAGGATACATATGAATTCGATACACCTGTCGTATACCTCACTGATTGCGAGCCAAAGTGTCACTGCTGAGTTGATAGCAGGTCCACATCGACAAAAGCAATGCTGGAGGCAAGATCGGCGAGACCACGACCAAGGCCAAGAAGCTGATGCACCGCTTCAAGGAGGTCGAGCTCATGTCTGCTATGGACGAGGTCGGAAATTAGTCGTGATGGTATAATTACTATTGCGACAACGCACTCGCTCCTGCCGACTTCGGTTCGTGATCACCCAGCAATGGCGGGGTTGAGTGGACCGAGGACAGCAATCAATGATATTAACAGCACATTGGCAAACCACGCTGGAATTCATCTTGACACTGAACATTCAAGTCGAAGTGACCGATCAATACATCTGTCGAACTCTAAGCCAAGATGCAAGCCGCCAATCGTGTCCAGACAGCCCTCAAGAGCGGCAAGACCTCCTTTGGAGGATGGCAGGTATGAGCCAACACGTTGAAGTGATATGTCGAGCAATACTAACGTCCTCCAGATGCTCCCCGGCTCCAATCTCTCGCGAACCATGGCTCGCACCCCAAACATGGACTGGATCTGCGTCGACACTGAACATGGCAACATAAGTGACGACAGCATGCACGAAGCAGTCGCGGCCATAGCAGCCTGCGGTGTCTCGCCCATTGTCCGTGTAGCAGAAGGCCAACACTGGATGATCAAGCGTGCCCTCGACGCTGGCGCTCACGGGATCATGGTACCCTTAGTCCGCACAGTCCAAGATGCCAAGAACATCGTCTCCTATTCAAAGTTCCCACCTACCGGTACCAGAGGTCTCGGCTCACCCCTAAGCATGGAGAAGTTCGACCACAAGATGGGAATTATGGAGTACTACCAACAGGCGAACGACGCCACGCTGGTCGTAATCCAGATCGAAACAGCCGAAGCTCTGGCCTCCGTTTCGGAAATCGCGGCTGTGCCTGGAGTAGACATCCTTCTCATCGGACCCACAGACCTAGGCAACAATATTGGCCATCCCATCCTCGGCGCTGACTATGCTCCGGAGCTCAAGACGGCTATCAAGACTATTAATGATGCGGCGCACGCGGCGGGCAAGTGGAGCGCGATTTATTGCGGTTCGGGAGAGCAGGCGAGGGAGTATGCTGATCTGGGCTTCAATATGGCGAACATGGGCAATGATGTTTCGATGTTGAAGAAGGCTTTTGGGGATGCGGTTGAGACGGCGAGGGGAAGCTATTTGCATGCTGGGGTGCAAGGGGTTAAGAAGGGGGTGCAGCAGATGACTACTTACTGAGGCATGATGGGTTGTAGTGCAGTACTTGCTGTTGCAAACATACCAGAAGGTCACCTACAGCATTGTATTCGATGGCCACGCCACACGTCCGCTTCGTGCTGTTGACGTGCATACCAGGGGCTCGTTACACCGCTGTGCACAACACTCACGACCCAGCGATCGCGTCGTAGCCACAGATCGATGGCCAATGACCAACATGGTTCTCGACGGCATTGATTGACCATCTGAATTGTACTCGTCAGCCAACGAGAATCCATTACAGCTTCATACGAAGTATTCATGTCATAAGGCTGGCTTGCCAATATAATCCGGACCTTGCTCCGTAGTGCTTGATTGCCATTAAAACGTGAAGTAGTGCCAGGCAGGTCAGGTTGATGTCAGACCAAGGCGGTTGTGTCGCTTACTCCAACTGCTCAGCGTCTTGTCCGTTGACATGTGAGGAAGCCATGCATGAGGTAGGCAGCTTATGGCTTGGTTGGTGCCCAGAAATATCTCTGCGGTAGTATACCAGCACTTCTGATACTCTGGCCTAGCTGGTGATCTACGATACTTGCATGCGGCCCGCCGAATATCCGAGGAGAGAGCTCCTACTTTGCTGTAGCCAAGGTCGCAGCTGACGAAACACGATTTGAGGCTGGCGCCTGGCTGCTTATGCAGGTATCCGAGTACACTCGACCATGTGCTCTTGTACGCTCCACCAATCGTGCACGACTGTGGGGGAGTGTGGTGCGATAAGCCTTGTCTCAATACAAAGGGCTTCGATCCAGAAGCGAGACGTACTGTCATCATTATTGGTGCTCTAAGCGCCTGGGATAGTATGTCGTGATCATCGAGACATCGAGAGATCGTAGGGTCAGAGTAGATGCTCTAGATAGCTTTAGCTCCAGAGGCACTCCGTGGAGGTAACATGTCATGGCCACGAGAGGCAGTCGCGCAGCAGATCCTCAACTTCGGCTGTCTGCATTTGGAGATACTTCTTGCGGTACTTCTGGTGGCAAGCCACATCTGACCGTCATCAAGACCACGCGATGCCGGAGGTTCGCGGCTTTGGGACCGAGAAGATAGACAGCTTCGTCGCGTATTTTAGCAAATGTTCTTTTGTGCAAGATCGCGGTCAGAAGATACACATCAAAGTTCTGGGATTCGACCGACTCGTGCTCTCCAATCATGAGGAGACAAGTAGAAGCTGGAAAAATCGTTCACGAGAACATTTGACATGATCCAAGAGCGATTTCAAAGTTGCGAATCGACATAGCGAGCTAGCAAACCTAGCGGTATCCGAGCAGAGAAGGTACGGAGGCGGGCCGGGAGAGTGTCAAGGCAGCACCCGACTCGACCCAGATAAATTGATCACAGAACGATCAGCGAATGCGAGCATTTGCTCGATCGCCAACAGCACTGGCAGCGTACAGTGTTCCTTTGCCCTAGTAGTGATCTCACGATCGCGTTTGAACAAGCCGCATTTGACAAGGTATCTTTCGATAGCAATAGTGCGATGACCACTACATGTCGACGAACGAGGAACGATCAGTATAGTAGTAGAGGCAGGATAAGAATGATCTGCATTATCTCCAAGCAGATCGTAAGCTCCAGAGCTTGGAATCCTGCCTTTTGCACGATCCAAGCTCGATGGCTCTTATGCATGTAATAGGTGTCATGCGCCTGCGGGACGGAGAGATCGTAGAAAGTGGCTCTTAAGCCACCTGGCCTGCCGTCTGCTTCCTTGCTGCCATTCGTCCATTGCAACTGTCGAGGCTTGCACCGCCTCCGCCGAACGAGCAGCTGAGACTATTCGTCGTGATCATCACTGCCGGGAGGACTGCGTGCATCGTTCTTCCGTACGATCTATCATTGGGCTCGGATCAAGAACCAACCGCAGAAGGACACTCATTTGCAGATCAGCGTTCTGCACAAGCTTTACCATTAGCCTGCCGACCAGTGAAGAAGAGCGCCTTTGCGCAGGGAGAGTCGCCTGCAGTACTACCACTTTTATTAGTGCCTACCGCTGCTACGGTGGAGCGATTGCTGGCTGAGAGCGAATCAGAAAAAGAAGATCGGACTCGATAATTGATTGGCATATGCTTGTCTGAAGCTCGACTCAATATCAGGCTACTTGCATATCGACACCCCGTCCTTGTAAGTGCAACTGCTCATTATTGTCAATACTCCACGGCCGGTGCGGACGTGGAACATCCCAGCAATCTGGACTGCGTCTTGAGACGATACTCCTTGCATGGCCTTTGTGTGTAACGACGACGAGATGCCCCACCGACTTGATTGCGCATGCATCTGGGGGCCAACATCATCTTGAAGGCGGCCGATAACTTCAGCCCTCGTGCACTGCGACCCGCGGACACGGCCGTGGCGAGGAAGAGATAGAAGTGCTGACGCTGCATAGTGCGTAGTGGTCGGAGGAATAGGTTTCTGCGGGGAGAGAACAGTCGTCATCGTGAGAAACGAGCGCTTGGACCTCGAATTGTGGCACGGCGCATTCAACTTGAAGATACCCTTGCGTGAGGCTTTTCTCCACCTCGAACCGCAGCCATCCCAGTCGTCGGCCCAGCGTTCAGGATCAGCGCGGAGCATACAGGAGCTTATTCGCGACCGCACGATCGCAGAGTCTCAGTGGTCGCGCGCGTCGTTGCCCTTGGCTGAGCAAGCCGCCTTCGAAGGCGACGCCCGCTGTTGCGTGCTGGAGGAGCAGGACACGCTATCCATGATCGCCGACGACCCGGCGCACAACCCACGATCAACTCAGGCTCACCGCTGCAGGTGAAGCTGGCGATACCGAGAGCCGGGAAAGTGTGCGACAGCAATCAGCGACCGGCAGTAGTGCATGCGCGAGGGATGAGTGATGCTGGCCGTGTCGCATCGGAGCTTCGAAGCCTTGCCTTTGGCACAATACGGTGACATGGACGAGTCTGGCACCATCAACCCCGCCGCCTTGAATGCTGCGTGTAAGTTGTTCCTACCTGCGATCTACATCGTGAGGAGTCGTGGTGTGCGGTCGACAAGCCGTGCTGGCCGTAGTCTGCTGTCGCGCGGAGACCGGCTCGTCACATGCGCCAACGCCGATATCATATCTTGCATCTTATTATATGCTAATCGATGACTTCTCCTGCAGCATCTGCTACCATCGCGCCAAACCTTCTGTCGCAGCCGAGCCCGCGTGGAGTGAAGAGAGGCAGGTCGCCGGAGGCCGAGGAAGGCGCGCAAAGCCAAGAGGCAGGAGCAGGTGCGTAACGTCAATTCATCGCCACGGCACACGTGATGGTGGATGGTATATCACATGCTGCAATAAGACGCGCTGACTTACTGCTTAGACGGCATCAAGTCCAACAAGCGGAGCAAGGCCATCAAGACTGAACCAGGCATGGCTCTCGCATTGCCCCAGCAGGTCATGCAGACACCACGGCTCGACACACAGGCGTTGCCACAGACTTCGCCACAACGGTCGACTCCAGGATCTGCTACCAAGCCTTCCGTGGTCAAGGCGCTGCCAACTGTTCGAGACCATACCACTGACCAGCTCAGTCCAGAAGGCGATGAGTACATGCCTCGTGAGACAGATGCATCTGGAGAGACCAAAGTTTCTCCCGACGGCTACCCTCTGGACGAGCGCAAATACCGGTGTCGAACTTTCCAAGTACCAAACCGCGGAGAGAAACTGTTCATGCTTGCCACTGAGTGTGCCCGTGTGCTTGGTTACCGCGACTCTTATCTTCTGTTCAATAAGAATCGATCGTTGTACAAGATCATCGCCAACCAGACCGAGAAGGATAATTTGATACACCAGGAAATCTTGCCATACTCGTATCGCTCACGACAAATAGCAATTGTCACTGCGCGGTCGATGTTCCGGCAGTTTGGTGCACGTCTCATCGAGGGTGGGCGGCGTGTGCGAGATGACTACTGGGAAGCTAAAGCACGGAAACAGGGCTTCACAGAAGAGGATCCGGCCGGAGAGAAGCGACCTGGAGCTGCGAAAGCGAGAGAAGTCGCCGCTGCGGAGGCTAGTCATAACGCCATGACTTTACCACAAGGAGAGATCATCTACAGCAACGGCCCAGGTATGGACGGACATCTACTTGGCATGCATCTGGTCTCACTTGCGCCCGCTGCACCGTTGCCGATGATCCATATACCAGGCGATGAAATGCGACCTGGCAGCGCTTACGGTAACATCATCCGACCGAGGCAAGAGATCACGGGCGCGCCTTATCAGGACCGTATGCCTTCGAGCAATAGTAACGACATTCTTGCCCAAGCGCAGCAGGCGGCTGAGTACACTAAGGCATTAAGTACCACCCGAGCTCACAGAGCAGATTATCTTGACAAGTACTGGAGCCGGCCGCATGAACAGCCAGTCACGCAAGCGGAGACTGCCCCAGGAGAAGGCACGAGCGCTGCCCAGCATTTGCAATCGCCTCAAGCAGTAGCCGAAATGGCACAACCTCGTCTGCAGGATCATGCATCGCATGCCAGCTCCCAGACGCTACCTCAATATCAGACCCATCAGAACCCTATGACTTCCCCAGTCCAGCAGATGCATCGACAAGTCCCTCAAGGCCAGCTTCACCAAGGATCTCCCTCGATGGGCATGGGTGCAGCATCTGGTCACCGTCAAACACCATCCTACGGGTATGGCACGGGCCAGATGTGGCAACAGCCACTACCACAACCGTCGCCGCTGGCACAGGGGCATCCTTTACAGCAATATGCACAACAGCAGCATGCTTCCCCCATGCCGCCGCCGCAGATGCCAGGTCAAGGCATGTCGTATGGTCAAATGAGCCAGATGAACGCGAGTGCCTATGGTGGGTCCATCAATCGCGGCATGTACCAGCCATCGCCGAGTCCACAGCAATATAATATGGGTGCGATGTCGACCGCAGGACAGCAGCCTAACATGCAAGGTTGGACCACTCCGAGCTCAATGGCTCCGCGGGGTTGGGGATACCAATAGAATTGTGTCCGACACAATGAACCCAAGGTTCCACTGATCCAACCTGAGTCGATTTTGTCAGCCTTCTTATGAGATTTCGATCTAGAACGGCACGACTCGGCGTTATGGGAAGGAGTCAGCATGCGAGCCACCTGCCGCTTTTGCTTTCAACCAGGAATAATGATTTTTGCTCCCAAAGGCGCAGGGATAACGACCAAGGAATTTGATACTTTCGCCGGGCTTTCGTTCATGTCATTCATATTGCATTGGGTCGGGTGCTTGCGGTACTGGATGCCGCGTTTCGTTCTGCTACCAAGTCACGATCGGGAGGGAAACAGATGGAACGGCATGGTTCGTAATGCATAGCGAAGGGGTGGTTGAGGGATCTGCTCTTTCATGATACCCCTTACAAGATTGAACGCGATGGATTCGTGGCTTTCCTTTCTGCATGCTCTTTGCTCTTTCTCAGCTCTTACAGGCCTACTTAGTATATGGATACGCAGGCGTGGTACACGAATTTTGAGATGATCGTTCATGATTTTGCAATTGTCACTGTGGTGTCGCTCGTCCTCTCCTGCAATCTGGTGAGTTGGCCAGCATTGGACAGCCAACCGAGACTGCTCTACTGCACCAGTTGCAGCTTGATCTTACGCTTCCCAGTACTCTTTTCCGCTTCATCGCTGATCTTCACCTTGATCTTCTGAAACAACTCGACCTTCGCTTGCCTCTTCTCTCCCTTAATCTCTAATGAGTAATTCTCCGCGTCAAAGACACCTTCTGGCTCTTTCTCGCCGTCTTCAGCCATATCTCGGAGCCTGATCAAGCCCTCAATGCCGAAGCGTGGCACGAACACTACGAACCCATTGCTGAAGATGCGCATGACAAATCCATCCTCCACGATCACCCGCCCCTTCAATGCTTGTCCTACATAGTATTCCACACTCGCTCGACCAGCCATCTGGGCATTACGATGACGAACGTTGATGTTCTTGCAGACAGCTTCGAGCTTGCTTTTACTCTGTAGGCTAGCGTCCAGCGACTCATATTCGATGGCCGCCGCAAGTTGTCTATGTGCTTCAAGGTCGGCATAACGACGAATAGGCGAGGTGAAGTGGGTGTAGATCTCGGAAGCGAGGCCATAATGTCTAAACTCCGATTCGGCTTGGGTACCGGAGCAGAAATATTCGGCACTCATCATGCAACGTGTGGCGAGAATGCGTACCAGAGTGTTGAAGAATGGTTCGCTTGACTCGACACAGGTGTCAAGACTGTCTGCTAGTGCCTTAGATGACTCTGTTCGCAACTCCAGGCCCTTCTTGACCTTGAGCTGATTACTGAGCTCTTCGAAGTTGTTCTTTGGCGGTGCAGCGTGACGTCGTAGTAGTGCTGTCTGAGGGAAGGCTTCAAAGTTCTTGCCCGCAACACTGATGTTGGCCAGTAACATGAACTCTTCAACCAGCTGATTCGTGTCCAAAAGCTTCTTGGTCTGTACGTCCACGGGATCTGACGTCTCGCTCTCGGTCTGCACACGAACTTCAGGGCTGGCCAGATTGAGCGCTCCAGCAGCCATGCGCTTGGCACGCAGCTTCTTGGAGAGCATCATGAGATGCCGCATTCCTTGCGTAAGCTCGTCTTGTTGGGATCTATCGTCGATACGTAGCTGTGCAGCTTCGTAGCTGAACGCTTCTCGACTGCGAATTACACTCTTTGTGAACGTCGAATTCACGATGTCCGCGTTTGTGTTGACCTCCCACATGACACTGAACGCAAAGCGCTCCACATAGGGCTTTAGCGAGCATAGATCCGTGCCGAGCAACATCGGAAGCATGTCAATGCGCTTATCGACCAGGTACACTGTGGTACCACGGAGCGAGGCTTCCTTGTCCATGGCGTTATTCGGCTTGACGAAGTGTGACACATCTGCAATGTGTACACCGATTTCGAAGTTGCCATTCGGCAGTTTCTTAGCATGTAAGGCGTCATCAATGTCAACGCAGCCAGGCGGATCAATCGAGCAGACGAGAAGATCACGTAAGTCTCGCCGACCTTGCCAGCCAGGGTCCTCCGTACTTGCAGGCACTTTCCAGTCATGGCCTTCAGCAGGTAGGCAGTCAAGCACAGTCTTCGGAAATGGTCGGTATTGAACGTCCCACTCCAGTAGTAGAGCCTCAGTCTCAGCACCTTTCGTTTCCAATTCACCCAGGCTACGAATGAAATGTCCAACCGGGTAGCGAGACTCTCGATCCCATGAGTCAATAGTGACCAGTACACGCTTTCCCACAAGCTCGCCAGCCTGTCTGGTACGTACGCGGATCTTCGGTATGCGCTTATCCATGGGGATCAGGAACACAGTCTGCTGTGCTCTGCTGTCCGAATTACGTGACCTCACAGAGTCCCTGTCGATATGGCCGACATACTGTCGCCAATTGCGCTTCACGATGCCAACAACTTTCGCAGTAGGTTGCTTCTGGCCTTCGGTGCTCTGTCCATGCGCTTTTTTGACTTCGTCCTGCAGTGCTCGTCTCTCACGCTCCGAGACGATTCCCTCTGGTGATTCCTCGTCTACCTCCGCGCTTTCATTCTTGCCCACATCTTCTTCCTCGATCACCTTGCTAGAAGGTGCTTTCCACTGATCTTTCGGCAGCAATTCAATCACAACAATATCGCCCGAGACAGCTCTATTGCTGTTTTCGCGGCCTTGTATGATTAGTGATCGATCGAATGCTGGAACGTGCACTGTGCCTTCGAGGTAGTTGTAGGGCGATACGTTGAAGATGCCCTGATGAAGTGTGCCATTCTTCACACCCGTGAGCATGGCGGATATGGTCAGGTAGTCAGGATACAACAATTGTGATCTGCCTTCTTTCGTGATGCGCTGCTCGCTGCTAGCAGCCACCATATCTATCAGACGATCAGCATCCGGCAGCCCAGACACATATGTTTCGAGGTTGGAAGCGATGATGCTCTCGCCTGTCGCCTTTCGCAAACAGTCCTTGTCATCACTGATCATCACGACTGCTGGACACCTCGCGCTTTTCCTGGACTTGGCAGCTTGCTGCAAGTGCTGAGCATACCAGGCGCAAGCCTTACGTACAGCACGATCATTCCGGTCATTGATCGTCTCTCCAGCATCTCTCTGCACATATGTCTCCAGCCTAAAGTCGTTGAAGAAGACATAGAATCTTTTGCCTTCGTTCTTCGTCAGGGCAATAAGTCGATTATAGAGCGGCAGAGATCGGTTCTTCACTTCTTCAAGAACTGTCTGTAGCACAACGACATCCTGAAATGCATTACCCTCAATTTCGAAGACGTCCATGGCAGAGAGAAAAGCATTAGTGTCCGGTACGAGATAATGGCCCTCAGGATAATGTTTGGTGGCGGAAGGTGTGGCCGATAGTACCGCTGGCTCACTTCTGCGATGGAAGCCCCCTGGTGCCAGGTCCAGACATGCTGAACATAATCGTGAAGAACATGGGATATCTTGGCGAAGGTATAGTTCGCGAACGACTTTCTGCACCTTTCCAGATTTCAGTGTGCGGAGGTAGGTTTTGCTGGATAGTGTTGTGCCCGTCGACGTCGAAGCGTGTGACCGCTTGAGAGAGGTCATCTTGCAGTCCCGGATTGATATATGTATTGATGTTATATTCGAGATTGAAGGTGTAGGTTTTCACACATGCACGCCACATCTCGGTGGGTGAAGCCGAAGCGTGGCGTCAAATCAGCTAGCGCGAAATTGCTAAACCGTTCACGCCAGGGCGGTGTCATCGGACGGCAGAACCACAAGCAACACGATCTTGAAAGCACCACAGACACCTTTTCGCTCACGCACGCCCATAGGAGGCCACCAGTCCGCTGCGGCCATGGGCCGCCGACCCAATCAGCTCGTCCTGCAGCTCTTTGATCGAGGCGAGAAGCTACCCGATGCCTCCAACAGGTATCGGCACACTTGTCGGTAAGTATTGTTGAGAAAGCTGTTCCGCACTCCAAGTCATGTCTGAGTATCGCAAGCCGGCGTCGTGGCCGATGAACGCCCTGCTCTGATCGTAGCCATGGAGAGACCTTGCAGAGCTATACAGTACTGACAAGTGCACATAGGCGGTGTGGCGATGTGGTACGACGACCAAAGATTGTGCAGCACGCTATTATGAGACTGATAATTCCCAGTTCCCCAAAGGTCGTATAGAAGCACTAATCGGTCATATCATACATCAATGCCCGAACATCTCTCAACACGATCGAGAGACCGTCTTGCTTTATGTACAGCAGAACCCTGCTTGCAGTCCAGCTGGCACAGGATCGAAGAAGAAGAACAAGACTTCGAGAGCAGCTCTACAGCTGCAGGACAACGGAAACCCAGACCAGGCTACTTTCATTCCGGAAGGGGCACCTCCAGATGCTGTCAATCGGACGCTCTTCGTACCAGATCAGTCAGCTCTTGCCACATTGGCAGAAGTCTCCAGAAGACACCTGGATCTATCTCACGAGCGTCTACCGTTCCAGCTCCAAGGGGTGTTGCCGCAGTTCGACCAGGACAATATATTGGAACAAGCCCTAATTTCTGAGCTCAGTAGACCAACCACGCAAGCTCGTCGATTGGCCTCCACAACTTTGGATGACAACCATGGCGGCTTTGCAACGAGATCGCCCACATCTCCAACTACAATACCGCTCCTGTCAGTCACAACATCCCAACCCGAACACATCGATCCTGTGCAGCCATCGTTGGTCGATCCACAGCTCTCGGACGATAAAGTAGGCAGCAAACACCAGGCTGTACGACGCAGTGACCTGGCCTGGAAACCTAGCATGAACAGCTCTTCACAAACCGTTGCAACACTGGCTGCTCCTAGCGCTGCGCCAGTGGCAGATTCGAGTCTGCCGTATCAGAGACAGAAGCCTCGGGTGCGTGGAAAGTTCTCTGACATGAGACGCAAAGAGGTCCAAGGAATGCGTAAACAAGGAGCATGCTTGCGCTGCCGAATGCTCAAGAAGCCGTGCTCAGATGGCACTCCATGCAATACTTGTGCCAACGTTGAATCTGCTCGCCTCTGGAAGGGCACTTGCATTCGGACAAAGCTTGTCGATGAGTTCACACTGTGGTCGACAAGGCTTTTCTTGATGCAGTCAACCACAAATATCAACGCTGCTGTGGAAGGTCGGAACGCGGAGCCATACACTGGGAGGATCCACATCGAGCTGTCGCTTGGGCAGCGTATGATGTTGGATTTCGCAGCCACGGCGTACAGTCCACAATCTGCAGATCTGGCAGATAGCGAATACTCTCACTGTCCGAGCGCTGTGCTCTTGCTGGGTGACGGCGGCACAGTGTTTGAGACCCTCCAGCATGCGATACACTCTGCTAGGCCACGTGCCGCAAATCAGAATTCACAAATCCTGAATACTACGTTGCAGCACGCCAGTATGCTTGCTAGATCGGAGCAATCGACTAACCTTCCAACCAACATTCCAAAGCCAGAAGGTCGTTCTTGCTATAACCTGCAACATCATCTGATCAGTAATACTATAGCCTTGTGGTCAGCCACCAACGCCCTTTGTTCATCAGGGGACGCTTTCAAGGTCACTATGAGTGATGCGACAAACGACAACAACTCCCCTTTCTATGTGTCCGAGGACGAACCTAGTGTCACGAAAAGTATGGCTCCAAATGGTGACAACTTAAGATTGATCATTGGTCAGGTCAAGGCGGCGCTCGAGTCGATTTGCTCGGAACTATCACGGAACGTGATCAGTGAGCTCGAACGACGGTTGTTACAACGCCAACAGGCTTCAGGCTTCAGCACATTTATCTCTGCTGTACTGCTCATCAACAGCATCGAACGGTTGACTGGAATGTATCGATGCTGTGACGATGGTCCATCCTTCCACGCATTTGATGGAATACATCATTGGCCATTTGATATGCCTCCGAGCGCTTTCTGGCCGCAAGGTCAACACTTTGCGGATTTGTTGATTATGCTGCTGCAAATGAGAGGGTTGCCTCCAAAGTTCACCCTAAGCCCATCTGGACAGCTCATCTTCCGCTCGGACGATGCAAAAATTGAGCAAATGGATCCCACAGCAACACAAGACGAGCTCAAATCCCAACCTCCAACAATCGCAGACTGGGCAGCTTCCTGCAAGCTTAATGCAATGGAGCTTACGTCAATTAGGGACACCATGATTCCGGGCCCAGGAGCAGCATTGAGTGCCTGGGATCTTCTCTTTTTGTCTAGGCTGATCTTACCTATTGGCTTGTGACGAGATATAAATGGCAAGACAGATCGTATTCAGTGAGGGGCATAGACATAGACTCGAGCGCAAGCTCTCGAAAGGTAGCCAGTGCAAGCCGAGCATATATCAGCAGTAAAGCTTTCGATTGAATTTCGTTTTGCTAGTACCCACGATAATGACCGTGATTGGCCTATATGAGCCGCTTCGCACGACAACATTGGTCCAAGGAGCAGGACACGCCGACCAGATAAGAATAATGTCATTGATTTTGGCGACGTCCGGTTATCAGGGCCGGCTCAGGATTGATCCGGCTCCATGAACCCGTGCCGAGGAGGGGCCGAGACACACCTTCCACAAGTTCTGAGAGGATCGGGTAGTTCTTTGACCGCGTTGCACGACAACAACCGGTCACCGGCTATTCTGATCGATCCGATCGTCTTCTCATCTATTCTCTACCTGCTCATGTGCTCGCTCGCTTGCTTCTCTTCCTACTACTCCATAATCTCCCGATGGAGACCAACGTGTCAGCCGGTCCCTATCCGTCTCCAGTCGCGCCATATAAACCGCCACCGCCACCCGAAGACAACCTAGAGCGACTGTCAGATGGCCGCATCAAGAGGAAACGTCAGCCAAGAAATAGTGCCTGCCAGCAATGCTCCCATCTTAAGATGAGATGTGTCCCTAGTGAAGACGCATCAGGCAAATGTCATAGGTAGGTCAATGTCACAATGCAATGTAGTGATGTCCCGGGCTTTCTCATCTTGCATGGAGGAGTACGTGTTGACGGTAGCCCGGCAAACATTTGACCATGGTGTCATGTGGAGATACTAGAACCCGTGGTATCCTATCGAGGCAACGGAGCTGGGATGTCAAGATAAATGATGAGAGTCGAATGCTGATCGGGCACAGATGTTTTCATATGGGCAAAGAATGCCTTGCTAGTCTACCAAAGCCTCGGAAGCGAAGGACTGCAGATCAAGAACCTCTGCGCAATGGTTCACATGACGAAGCGCCGGCTGCTAACAACGGTGCGGACGACAATGCAACGTCGAGGGCGAGTCTGCCAACCTTAGGCTCGACTGTGCAACGCAGTACGCCACCGTCGGTTGCATCGACGAGCAATGGCACAGGGTCGAGCGGCAAGCACTTTGCACGAAGTCTAGGCATCGAATCGGTGGGTTGGCAGATGCTCGTATCTTACATTGTCGCTGATCTGCCATAGGCTCCCGGCGACCTCCTCCAGGGGGTCGACGATGACTATATCCGGAAGAGATTCGCCGCCTTTCGTCCAATGGCCGGTCACTTCCCATTCTTCAACCTCTGGCCAGACTTGAACCCTTCTCGCATGATCTGTGATCGACCTATAACTACGCTCGCAATATGCGCGGTGTCATCTGGCGCTCGACGTGATCATTTGACGCGGCTCTTACACGCCTTTCGGCTTGCACTATCACACAAAGTCATTGTCAATTGCGAGAGCAGTCTCGATTTATTCGTGGCATTGCTAATCTTTCTTGCCTGGCATCAGAATTACATGGCCAAGCAGCAGATCTGTCAGATGACTTGTCTGTTGAGCGGCATGGCTGCGGACTTGGGCTTGTATCGGCAGCCTTACCAGAGCGACAAGCAGAATTCCGACAGCACGGCGGAACTCAATAGAGCCTTTGTTGGCTGCTATCATCTTTGCTGCAGCCTGTCTGTCATGGGCTTCAACCGACCGAGCACATTGCGCTGGACTTACAATCTTCGTACTTGTGCAGAAATGGTTGCTACGTCTGGAAGCCAGCCACACGATCGATCGCTCATCGCGACACTAGAGATGACGCGGGCTGTGAATGATCTCGACGACTTGTTCCGAGCGATCAGCAACCATGGGCGGACTGTGCATACCTCGGAATGTGAAGTCTATCGCCTGGCCGTCTCACACCGCATGCAAGCCTTGAAGCGAGATCATCATGTTCTTGCGAGCCTCCCAATTTTCGCGACCGCGAATATCCATTTCCAGTACAGGGCATTACAGCTTAGCGGCACACCAGAGACTGCGACTCTGATACAATGTGCTTGCTCGATTAAGGAGTACTTGGACGACCTCTTGAGTAAACCTGCAATTGTCTTCTACCAGATGGCAATCATCGACTGGATCAGTTTGTTAGAGATACTCACGACCGTTGCGACCATTGCTCAGCCCTCGTTGTCCTCTGGTGGTTGGGAAGTAGGAGCCATATCATCGATGTTACAACCTCATGCCATCCTTGATGCTGTCTGCGCGAGGATGGCGTCAGTGACTGCGACTGAGCGGAACCAGGAACAGCTGAGCTGGTTCGAGGGTTTGTGTGACAACATCAAGAAACGCATGCTACAAGAGAAGTACGATGGTGCTGGGCCATTCAGCAATGGTGGGGTGCCTTTCGATGCTGTGCGGTCACTTGGTAGAAATGGTTCGAGCTCTAGCAGCGGGTTCAGGCCGGTCAACCAGCCGTATGCTTCAGAGACGCCGCTGCCGAGAGCTGCGGATGTTCAGGCTCGGCCAGCTCCGGCGAGATTCACTCTGTTCGACAATGGAGTGCTGGGAGAAGGATTATGGAATATCTCGTACGCCGACTGAGCCGACTCTGCAATGGGATTTCCAATCCTGTAGCCGGCACCTAGCACAGTCATCCGAACGGACGAGCCAGGCGCGATGATCAGCTTATCGATGCGGCATTAGTTGACAGACAGCCGCTGCTATGTTGGTCAAAAGAGAACACCACCAGGCACCTGACACATGGAAGTGGCCGGTCATATTATTTATATGCGTTCGTCCGCCATCGACCATTGCTCAGATCGCGGTCTGTATCAATCCTAAGAGGCTAACCTTGCGGTCCTTCCACGATCCTCCCGACTTGACACCTGGAATTGAGCATTGAGTCGTGGTGGGGTAGACAAGCGCTTGTAATACCTGGCACGAGGTCGTGTGATGTGATGAAGCATGAGCGGTTCTCGTCCCTCACTGGCTCCGATATGACAGCGGCGCTACGATCGTAGAAGGAATATTGTCATCAGCGCGGGGAAGCTTGAGTCAATGCTTGGTGCTGGGAGACAGTGTGATATCGCGGTCAGAGGCAGGAAAGATCAAGTAGTCTTATTATACAGACTTCTTCAAACATTGTTGCAGCTCAACATGCATGTCTTACCCGAGCTCAAATGAGTTCCATCGTCTAACACGCTAAGCTAGCGTCGTTGCGGCTGCTTTGAGAAGAGGCTCCTCGCGTGGCGCTGCGCGTCCTGCCGTGTTGCATGAAAGTACTCTCTATACAGCACTACATCATGTTTGAATAGACGTGCTGTATAGCTTCACATAGCTTGCGAAACAGTTCTGTACGGATGGAAGGCGTGATCGACCTGACTGTGATATCGAGGGTGTCCATGATCCACTCGTATGCACATCGTGGGACTGTTTCATCCGTACAACCAAAACGTTGATTATTCGCCATTGCTCGATCACAATCTACAACACCCACGTACCAAAGATCAGACAAACAGTAGTTGTCCAGTCAAGAGAGCCCACGTCATGCTCCGTGGATGTTCCCCGTAAAGCAAACTGTGTTTATGATTAGATGTAGTGGCGTTGCAATCGCCGAGAAAGAAGAAGTTCCCCTATTAATATTGTATCAACGATAATCATTGAACTCGGCGTTGTGGCCCATGCACACCCCTGCCCTGCACCTGCATCTCCTTGCCGGGCACAAACCCCTTCGACCTTGACACAGCTGTGATCCAGCTCCCAGGACCAGTTCGCTACACGACCACCAATCCGCCGCCTTGCGCGTTGCATCACATTCGCTTGTACTCGATCCGTCACACTCGCTCCTTGTACCCATTTCACTCACTACGCAGCCGCATCGCCCATAGGATCTTGTCCGGGAGACACGAAGGAACATCCGAGTCGCAGCGCGTTTCATACCCGGTCGCTTTGCAGGCCTGCCTGTTCTAGTCGTTGCAGGAGAGTATTGGTCGAGACTGTCACATCTGGTGAGGTCTCAACACTAGCTGTCGACCTTTGTTTGCACGTCTCACCACTCTCGTTACTGGTCTTGGAAGAAGCGACCGTCTGTCTTCGCACCAGTTATACGCGCCAGGAGCGAGGAAGTGTGTTTGCTCAATATCAGGCACGTGGTAGCGTTCGAATCTGAGCAGGGAGGAAGTCGCGGGCAGAGGACGGACACCGAATGGGCAGGAGCAAACGTGGGTCCTCCATCTTGGTCACTGGCGACCACATCTTTCCAAGCCAGCAACAGCAATCACTAGATTAGTGCTGGACACCGATATCATACCACTACGGAAGCGCGATAGCATTATTATTCGACTTTGGGTGCTGGGCGACACGCTGCTCCAGCACCACAACTCATGTCTGGTCCTCAGCCTGCTCAGGCGCTTGAGGGCCACTGCTCAGCAATTGACGACAACACTTTATATGTACTCTCACCCTCTGGATTTCAGTCGTTGAGCTTGAAACAGAATGCAACGTGGAACGAGGAGGCGAGTGCGAAGTCCGTGACAGGACCAGCATGCGTGTTGGTGGACTCGCAAAGAACTTTATATGTGATCGGCGGGACGTCAGATGACACTGGTTATGGAGGTCTACAACGATACTCGTTCGCGAACAAAGCGTGGGAGACGCTGAGTCCGCCAACAGAGGACATGCACTCGCGGACAGGGCACAGTGCAGCATACATTGAGGATGCGAAAGGAATTCTGGTGTATGCTGGTTCCCAGCCACAAGCCCCATCCGACCTGTCCTCACAGACATTCTTCATATCTACGGACGGACCATTCAACTTGGAATCTTTCACGTCACAGGCGCCACCACTGACAATGCCTCTCCTAACACCATGGAACAGCAGTCACGCAGTAATGGTTGGTGGCTCGTCGACCAACGAGCAAGTGTTCCTCTTCGACACATCGCAAGGCTGGACACAGTTGGGCACGAACTTGACAGACGCGATCGACCCTGCAGCACGCGGTACTATCGTTGATGGAAGCGATGGGAGCAAAGTGCTGGAAGTCTATAATGTCAATGTGTCACCGAACACAGTCTCGCAATATGTTTTACTTGGCGCGAATGGCGAGACCGCTGCGAATGGACAGAAGATTGGCAGCGGCTCATCATCACGCGTACGAAGTAGAGACTTATCTCTAAGCAACTGGCCATCGTACAACAGCTCGAATGCACCAACCGCAACTCGAGCAGATTGCGCAGTCGCACAAGGACCTAGTGGCATTGCGGCAATCAGTGGTGGCAACACGAACATGCCCGTGGCACTGTTCGACCAGAGCGGGAACAGCTGGGTGGATGTCAACAAATTCTTCGACTCGAAAGACCAGCAGCCTCTGCAGCCCTCTTCTACCTCGAGTAAGACTTCAACTCAGACAGGCACATCCACCGCTTCATCCGCACCATCTCACACCACATCTGCGGCCGGAATACCAAACGACGGCCTCAATGCACATCAACGCATGCTCAGAACGCTTGGCATTACTCTTGGTGTGCTCTGTGGTATTGCAGCACTTTTCATACTGATTCTACTTTTCTTGAGATGGCGAAAGTCAAAGCGACAGAAGCAGGAGGGCTACATCGATGAGAAAGGACGCAACCGTATGAGCTTTGCTGATCGCGGTGCATCTTTCATGAAGGAGGCTGGAGGCTCGGTTAATAATCTGCTTCCGCCTGACAAAAGCCGGTATAGCACAGCAAACGGTGGCTCACAAGGTGGCTCGCACAGCTCACTTGCAATCATTGCTGGAAGGTTCAACAACAACAGCAAGAACCATGTGCAGCAGAAGGCCAGCTTCGACAGTACAGCTCCATTCGCACGCGACAGGAGCGGTGCTGGCGAGCCTATGGAAATGATGGACATAGGTGATAAGACGTTGGCAGTCCCACAGCCCATGCGCAAGCCATTGCCACTGCCCAAGCAAGCATCTCCTGCTGCCACCTACGATACGGAGAAAGAAGTTGCTTCGGATGACGTGGAAAGGAATCGCAGCTCTGGTTGGTCCAAGTACTTCGCTACCAGCGGGCCCACTGGCCCGAACGGAGTATCACACCTTCCCGCTGGCTACATGAAGTCGACAACGAAGTCTGGTCTGAGCGATGTTTCCGACTACTCGAGAGCTTCACAACCATCGAGGATACCATCTTCGGTGCTCGTACCACCTCTCGATATCGACTTCAGTAAGACTCTTGACGGTCAACGACTGTCAACGGTGGCTACTGGATCGCCTGTTTTCAATCACTCAAGGGAAGATTTGTCCAGGCAAGCCAGTGCCGCTGAGCTGTCACATGGTCAGTCAGGGCTGATGGTCGACTCACCAACACTAGACAGGCGGTCACAGATCTCAGGGTACTCGCTTTCGACGAATCATCGGACAACGATCGGGTCGACCATGAGCGACAGCGACTACTATACAAATCCTGGCGAGACTCCATACACGCCCGTCAGCTTCAAGGATCACCTCAATGACAGTCGGCCGAACAGTGATGCGAGACCGCCCAGCAGCAACTACACCAGCAGCATGTACGAGCCGCGTGTGCCATCTCGTGGCAAAGGCGGTGGCAGCTTCTTTCCAGGTACTGGGGTGTCATACAAGACATCACCGAAGACCGCCAGCAAGCTCGGGTCATCCGCTGCGCCTACAGCTGACTGGGCAACTCCAATACCAAAGCCGCCACCAGCTTTGCGAATCAGCAAGCCTGCGGAAGAACGGGACAGTACCATCACTGTGTTCCCTAGAGGTGTGCCCAGTGCGTACTATGCCGATCGCGGGCAGGCAAGGCAAAGTGAGCAGAAGACTATGCCAAGCGACATGAGCTGGCTGAACCTTGGACTCGGCTCGAATAAGATTTGAGCTTAGATCTCTTGCGTTGCCATACATCACGACCCAGCACCCACACGACATGACAGGCGTCGAATATAAACCACAAGCCCATCTGCGGGCTACGACTTGTTTTCACACTCTCGCTTTGACGATCTATCTGGATATACATCTTTCTTCACCATACAGCGAATACTTTCTTCTGCAGGCTTCGCGCTCACTGGTATGAGAGATGGGTGAGATGGAGCTTTTCCGTACGGTGTCCGGAGCACCGGTAGCTTATTCACGAATAGGCTTCGTTCTCGAGGAGCGCTGGGGGGAAAACAATAAATCTACCATGAACGGCGCAGCAGATTTTTCTAGAATATGCCATGTTTGGGGCGTAGAACGATACCTCTCTTTGCTTTTACTCCGCTGCTTGAAAAGACTACCTCCTAGCTTTTGTACATAGGATCACTCTAATGTGTTTGAACCAATTGTCAGACTCCATCCGGCTTAAGAGACATGTCGTATCCCTTCGTTTAAGAGTTCCCAGTCATCGCCTGCTCTTCAGGTGTCCGCCTTCTAATGATGAATGGCACACCTTGGCCTGTTACAAACGTCTGCCTGCGGTTGAAGACCAAAGGCGTATCGACTCCACACTGTCACGATATCTTTATTTTCGTCCGATCATCTGGTCCTTGTCACATAGATTTCGTGATATGCCTTACGTAATCTTTGCCCCCACTTTGGTCACTACCGTCTGATGTCCCAATATGCGTGCTTTGACATTGACCTTTGACTAGAGAAATCATCAGCAAGTTCTACCATCATGTCGTTCGAGCCGAAGTACAAGGTCGAGCTTGACCCTCCAAAGGACGATGTCATCAGTTTGGACTATCTCAGCAGATGCGATGGTAGGCCCAGCCGCTACCTGTTAAGCAACTCCAGGGCTAACATATCAATGCAGGCACACATGAAGATCATCCAACATATGTTGCCATAAAGGTGCTTCATGCAAACTCGCATTGGAGGTATGATCACTGACTTCATTTCCAGGGCACAGTCTTTGATGTCACTGGCAACAAGGCTTATAGTCCTGGTGGCTCGTATAAAGGTACCAATCTGGCTCAGTCGAGCTTTGTCTGCTGAGTCCATCCGTTGACATCTCTGTAGTATTCGCAGGCCGGGACGCAAGTAGAGCACTCGCACAGTCATCACTTAAGGAAGAAGAGTGCCGGCCGGACTGGGAGGACCTCTCGGACGACAACAAGAAAGTGCTGAACGACTGGTACACTTTCTTCAGCAAACGTTACAACGTGAAGGGCAAGGTGGAAGGCGCTACCAACCAATAGCTGACGGGTCTGATCTTTGTTCTACTATCATACAACACTTCTCGTACACTTGCATCAGTCATCGATCTCATTTGGTACCACAATACTGCCCAGGCCAAGAAAAGCAGAAAGCAAATCCAGAACGCAAGCAAGACTCAGTGGGTATGTCCGTGAACGCCATGACGGACCGAAAATAATTCAAGCAGTGAACAACCAAATCATCATTTCAGACCCGCAGCTGTGCTTGCTGCGCGCGTTGCATATTGGCTTGCTGGCCACAGCACTGACAGATCTGGTTCGCGCTGACCCACTCTCGCTTGATGGACCAGGCTCCGACGCATTGGTGGTGCGGATCGTTGCGGGCAAAGTGACAGTGCTTGATCAGACGTCTGCCTGCGTGGCCGCATTGAAAGTGGATGACTTCGTACTGTTCTGTGGTCAGCTTAGAGCTTCACGTGCTTCTGGGCAAGTTTCGTACTTGACACATGGTTACTGGGGTGAAGCAGATCCGTCGTGTGTGCCGAGATGTTTTGATACTCTGCGATCTGTGAAGGTTCAGTACAATGATTCATGGTCAAAGCAAAATCAATATGCTGACAACGTGTGGTGTTGCTTCCTGCTGCGTGGTTTCGAACCCTCCGAAACAGTCCGGACGATGAACACAGCGTAGGATGAGAAAGCAGAAGACCTCGACAGATAGTACAAGGGAAGAAGCTGCATACACTATTGACGACAGAGCGACGTATATATGCTCTCCTATCTCCATTCATATCTACGCACGGGCCTGCTGTAGCTCCACCACATTCAATCACGCCACACCACTGCATGGCATAGCATGCTCGTCAAGTCGATAGCTCATCAGGATGGCCCAGATAGCACCGAGCACTTGACGATCCATGATGCATTGACCCCTGAGGATGAGAGCCGAAGCATCGAAAGACCACTTCATCGTCTTCCCCACAGCAATGGACCGTCCAATGCTTGGTCGTCTACGAAGATACGTAGGACACGAGTGGAGCTCAGACCAGTCGATGGCATCAAGGTCATAGCGAGGAGAACTTGTGGAAGTTGGAAGCTCGTGTCGGAACTCGAGAGAGAATTTTTCGTTTATATGATACAGGTCACTTCACACCGCTTCTTCCGCACGCCACCTACCGCTCTCCTGCAGCCTGTCGCTTCATTGCATCGCCCGTCGACGATTTTGCTGACTTCGACTCTCGGTACGGCAAGAAGCAGGACTCGACCAGAAGTCGCACAGGCGTTGCACTGCGTGGACCCTCGACTTCACAACCAGGTCTGCTCGAGCGCAGTGCACGAGCTTTGACACTGAGGAGGCACAACGACCCACCGATATGCGTACTGCTGCAGCCACCCCTGTCAACAGACAAGGCTCGGCTGCACGACGGTCCTTCCGGCTCGAGCGCCTTCTTCACTTGAGCCGTCGCCTTGACCCAGGACCATGGTACTGGATATCTGACTGCAGCTAAGACTTTCTGCCGTCATGGAGAACGAAAGGCTCGTCCGCGAAGATAGCGTACCAACCAGACATGGTAATAGTGCAGATGCAACGAAGCATAGATGTACCACACCGCAGCACCGTTGAGCATGCTGTGCACCACATGCTGTCGAAATGCAAGCCATTGGTAAGCAATGCACGTGGATGTGAGACATCAGATACTGCATTCGATTGAGCTGCCAATCGGACCACAGCATATGGAGGTGGCACGCTCGCAGTCACTGTACCCCACCAGTACCACAGCCGGCATCTGGAGCGATTGTCCGCAGATCAGCTCGAATCTTCATTTACTACAAGATCGTTTCCAGCACATCATAGAACCTCTTACGGCGCCGATGACCAGAGTCCAGTACCAGGACTCGGGCGGCGTAAAGCCTACCAGGCCCACCTGTTCGTGCTTGTCATGAAGCAAGTATGTAGTGATGCAACCGTAGCGCCGATGGATACCGAAATGGATCCGGCAAAGGCTATATCGGCAAGATGGCCATCACATCCGGATCATCTGATGAGCTGGCAACGACGGACCAATGCTCACTTCCCACCCTTCCTCATCTTCCGCGCTGCACGCTTCCGCCCAATAATCTGATTCCGCTTGGCAGTCTTCTCATCAACAGGCGCCTTCTTCTTCGTAGCAGAGGCAGTAGCAGCCGCAGGCCTAGCAGCAGGCTTCTTCCCAGTCTTACGATCCTCCTCAAGATCTCTCTTCCGCTTCCGCGAGCCAGGTCTAGTCTTGCCATCCTTGTTCTTGGCCGTCTTGTCAGCAGCGGCATCTTCGCCATTGGCAGCAGCGGCAGCCTCCACACGGCCATCGTGGACGGCTTTGCTGCGCTCTCGAGCTTTGTGTTCCCGTTCATGACGACGCAGGACGACTTGAGCGTTCTCGATAGCGAATTCGACTACCAGTCTCTTCTTTCGATCTTGCATCTCATCCTTGCTAGGTTGTCGCTTTGAGCCCTTGCTACTCTCATTGACCTTGTAACCAACAGCATGTCCGTTCAGCCACCTCAATCCCATGAGCGCGGATCGATGCGTGTAGTACTCGATGAAGCCATACCCCCGACTTCTCCCCGCCCCAGTCTCCTCGCCCACTTTGCTCCCTCCAGAGCCCTCGAAAACAACCTTGGCTTGTCGCACAATACCTTTGCCGGCTCGCTTACGTGCAGCATCAGCTTCTACCATCTCGTCGCCACCGCGCTCAAGCTCCTCTCGAGCTAGTCGCTGCCGCTTGCCTCCCTTGACATCTGTCGCGAAACCCACCACAGCTTCACGGGCCAAGGCTTTCAGCTCTTTGCTATCGACGCTGCGTGGGACGTTGCGGACGCTGAGACGTGTCAAGCTCAGATGTAAGGACGGGTTGCTTTCGATCAAGGTCTTGCGCTGCTTCGCACTCGCTTCGCGCATGGTCTTTTCTGAAGGCGACAGCTTTTCGTACAAGCTTGATTTTGTTGAGATGGTGCCCTCAGACAGAAGATACAGCCTCCGCTTGTCATTGTCGCGCTTGTTGCGGTGGGATTTGCCTTCCTCGGTCAAGCGATTGGCTTCAGACTTGTCGACTGCACGGCTGACTTGTAACACGCGGCTGTCAAGGGTATACTGGCCAGACGGATCTGCTTCGTCGTTTTGCAGGATCGAGGTCGGTGCCTGGATGATTTTGCCATCCTTGTCCTTCTGAATCTCAGAAGGCTGCGTACGGCGGGGTGCACTTCGCAAACAAGTATCGACGTCGTCTCTGTTGTAGAACGCCACGAAGCCGGTCCCTTTGGACCGACCTGTGCCCATATCCATGACAACTCTGCCGTACCGCACACTGCCGAAGCGGGAGAAGTGATCCTCAAGATCCTCATCTGTGCAAGTGAACGGCAAGTTTCGAACAAATATAGTTGACGATCTGTCCTCTGGCCTGCGCTCCTCTTCCTCTTCTTCGTCGTCATCCTCACCCATGTCCATGTCATCCTCATCCTCGTCTTCGGCCTCGTCCTCACTTCCCTTGTCACTCTCATCGGTGGCATCTCTCGCAAACAGCTCCTCGTCGTCCTCGTCGTCCAGCTTCACACCACCGTCGCCGTCATCCTCTGCTTCAGCGCCATTCGTCTCCTCCGGCGCTTGCAGCCCGTCATACACACCCTTCTCAACCGCCCAATCAACCGCCAGGGTCCTCCCATCCACTGTCTTCCCATTGACGCCTTCCAAAGCCTTCTCAGCATGCTTGCGACCTCTCATAACCACAAAACCAAAGCCTGCCATCAGCCCAGGCCCTTTCTTGGGCACATACGCTTGTTTGATCTTGCCATAGCTCTGAAACAGCTTCTCAAGCTGGTTGGAACCTTTAATGCTCCAGGGTAGATTGCGCACGATGAGCTTGGTGGAGGCTGGAGCTTCCTTCTCAGCTTTCTCCTTCGGCAGCTTCTCGCCAGCCTCATCGCGGTTACGAGGCTCAGCGAGCTCGACGCGGAGTTTCCTGTCCTTGAGTACTCGGCCGTTGAATTCTTGCTTAGCTCGCAAGGCATCTTCGGCGTCGGCGAAGGTGACGAAGCCGTAGCCTTTGCATAATTTCGTCGCCGGGTCTACGATAGCCGTCGCATGCTTGATCGGGTAGGACTCTGAGAACAGCTCTGTCAAGGACTCGGTGGTCGTTTCTGGAGCCAGCGCTCGCACGAATAGTGATCTTGTCTGTGGTACAGCTTTCGTTGTCGTGGACTCTGCTTTTGCCGCATTTGTCGTTGGTAGAACTTCCTCGACAGCTTCGACAGCTTCGATACTGGCGATACCGCCGTCCGAAAGGCGCCGCTTCTTCGCGGCGGGCGCCATAAGTGTATTATGTGTCAATCGAATGTGTTTCCCAAAGCGTACTTCAACTTTTCTGAATTTGTTTGTCGGAGAATTAGCTGTAAACGCCGTGGATGCACGCTAGTGTCCTACAGTCACGTGCAGAACAGTGTGCTGTCAAGGCTTAATCGACTCCCTTGTGCTTCTCTTATGCTTCGTCGTGTATATGCAGTCTCTTCTGTATGTGCATACGTGAGCCTACAGAGTAGTATTACATTCGCGACTATCGTACATACATCTAGACAACGCTATTATATCGTCATTCATGCAATCGTGCATATTTTACACATATCGAACTCCCCCTCACAACCCAGCTATGACCTCGAGGTGCTCTCCGCCATCTTTCACCATAACTCGTGCTGCCTCGCCACTCTTGACTAAGCCCCTGATGATCTTGTCCGCCAAGCTGTTACCAACCTCCTTTGAGATCAGCCGATTGAGCGGTCGAGCACCATATCGAGGATCATACCCCTTCTCACACAGCCACGTCTTGACCTCGTCCCCAACCTCCAGCGTGATCCTACGATCATGAAGCCGCCTCTGTAGCTCCTTAAGTCGTATGTCAACTATGTCTCGCAGAGCCTCTTTTGACAATCGCTTGAAGACGATGAACTCATCGATCCTGTTCAGGAACTCTGGTGGGTAGGACATCTGGACCACGTCCATCACACCTTGCTTCACCTAGGGACTGATGTCAGACGATGTGCTCTCATCGGCCACAAGAGCTTCGGCGCCAAGATTGCTCGTGAGGACAATCATAGTATTTCTGAAGTCAATTTTGTGACCTTGTGCGTCCGTCAAGAACCCCTCATCCAGTACCTGCAGCAACAAAGTGCTAATGTCTCGGTGAGCCTTCTCGAATTCGTCGAATAGCAGAACAGCATAAGGCTTCCGCCTGACAGCCTCAGTCAACTGTCCAGCATCTTCGTACCCTACATAGCCAGCCGGACTACCAATGAGACGGGACACCGTATG